>NC_143410.1:11906666-12565555 GCF_059467195.1 Physcomitrium patens
CGAGGAGGAAAGCACGTAATACGACAACGGAATCTCTATACCTTCATTAAGGTCTTCCATATTGATCTCTGTATGTCTTCATTTAAATATTTTTACTCGCTTCCCTACAAACGCCTTAGCAAATTCATCCACAATAGGTCCAATTCGTACATTCCTGATAGTTACTGTATTCACCAGTTGCATATCTTGAATAAAACATAGTGACCCATTCTTCTTAGGTACTGTAAACCATCGACTAGAATACGACGTAAAATGAGGGTTCTAATATTTTTATCTTCATCTTTTCTTTTAATAGTTCCATCAATTTAGGTAAATGTGCCCTCGATATCGGAATCGGTCTTAGATTCCAAGGTACATGCGGTACAGTGAAGATAACCATAGCTGTTATAATATTCGGATCCACACATCCAATTTCATAAGATTCGAAGGCAAATAATCTACCTTGTTTAGCCAACATCTTTTTGAAGCAAGTAATTTCCTCCGGTAATAAAGAACCAACAGAACCAATCTTCAATTCTTCAAAAGTCTCTTTAATAAACTGATGTCCAATTCTCATTGGATCTCTTAAATTTGCCTCTTTTGATGCTTCTCCCATTTGTTCCTTAGAATCTTCTGGTAATGATCCGGCAACAGGCTTTACCTTCTTATCTGCCATTTTATATCTCGTCTCTACAGTGACTTCTGATGCTTGAAAAGATTCAAGTATGGTATAAACCTCTCTTGAATGAATCTCAACAATTTTATCATTATCCCCTAACCCAATAGATGTAATCAATTCCAATGAATCTTCCAGTCCATTTTCTTCATAAACACCTAAAATCCTCTCATCATCTTGCAATGTATCTAACTTGCGTAATTCTCCTTCAATATTGTATAATCTTTTCTTTTCTTTTCTTTTAAAATCATCAACTTTCTTATACATAATATTTCCATTCTCCAAAATATCAATAAAACTCGCATCAAAGGCACCTTCATTTCGCGAGAGTACCTCCTCTTTTGTACCTCCATAATCTCGCTTTACAATGGTACCTCCCCAAAATCCTTAAATCCTTCAACAATCTTTGGCAATGGTTTCTCCCTCAACCTATGTTGATTCTATTCATGGTTAGGAGGTACTGTTAGAAATTGTACAACTTTCCTCCCATCTTCGCTCCGTACCCTTGCATAAGCGGAACCATCGTCAAGTACTTTTGTTTCCATCCGTGTTGCCGTGATATAAGGTTGTCCTAAAATCAACGGATAAGACGTTGTATCCTGAACAAAGAAATGTTGCTCCGTCGCAACATCCCCAATCCGAATTTTGACATCTGGACAAGCTCCATATAATTCGCCCCGTGTGTTATTAGTTGCTCGAATTACTCATCCATGTTCCATATCAATTGGCCATTTTTGCTTCTTATAAAGATCTTTAGACATGGGATTTATTTCAGAACCATGGTCGACCAAAGCAACAATTGGTTCTTCTATATCTCCTACTTTCACCAATACCTCTGTAGTTGCCCTTGCCCAATGCTTTCGAGTATAATGGCTCAAAGTTCCCATTTCCTTGTCACTAGAATCTTCGAAACGTACTCGTTGATTATACCCATTATTTTCATTTGTTGGTTGCTTATAATCAATATCAACTTCTTCTTCATCTTTATATATTCTTGCATCAATAGCATGACTCATTCCAGTTTCGTCCATTAATTACCTCTTTTGCTTGATTCTGTCAATGATAACATTATGAAACCCCTTCTGTGCAATTCCCAAAACTTCTTTCAATGTGAAGTCTACTTTAGCATTTAATATACATTCTTTCAACACTCCTTTCAAATTTGTTGCCGCTTCAATGTCAGAAAGTAGCTTACAAGCAATTAATTTACCCTTATCTTTTGTCTCCTTTGTTTTTTCTTCTAATAATGCTGAGGTATCCTTTACAGGCAATTCTTGTGAAGCTGCCTCCCAAGCCTTGTCTCCTCGAGTTTGCCTCTTAGAAGAATTTCCTTCTCTCGTATCATCAAAATTTCCTCGTCTCTTTTCTTCCATTAAAGCTTCATGTTGGCTCTTAGTAATATATGTATGAACTGAAAGAGACTCAACAGGATCCTACCAACTTGTTGTACCTCGTATTGTAGCTGCAGTCCTCAATAACGCTTCTTGAGGTAATTTCCCTTCTTGCATTGTAGAAACGACAGAAGCCCAAAACTCATTAGTTTCCGTACTTCCACCAAGGTCATCATCTACTCTAGCACCATAACTTGCACTTTCTCGTGCTGCTATTTCATGCTCTTTTAAGTAATCTTGAACTAATGCTCTCATTCTTTCCTTGCCAAAATTGATTTGAAGAAGATCCTCCCTATCTTTTAATGCTATCTTTCCATCTTTTCAGCAAATAACTCATTGCCGTATCATATTATTAAATTCATTTCAATCTTTCCTAGTGTGTGAAGCATCATCACACCAAATGCATCTTTGTACATATCCTTGTTTTGAAACATTCTTCAAATTGTTTGTAGAAGTATTTTCTTGAAGTCTTGCCAATTTGATTTGAAGATCTCGCATTCCTCATATAATTTCTTCCATCTCTATATCTGCTTTCTTTGATAAGGATGTCGAAGGTTGAACTGTAGGCATTGTTGGTGGTATTGTACGTATTGGAGCTTTAGGTGCTTGTACTGTTTTCGGAATATTGTTCCTATCCTTCCTCCTTTCTCTTTTTGTAAGCAACTCCACCACATCTTCAATGTTCTTCCACTTTGATGTCAATCCTTCATCTTCTTTTTTATCTTCAAGAAGGAGTTCCAATTTCACTTAGAATTCTCCATTAGCAACTTGAAGAAATAGATCAACTTTGTTCGACTCCAATGTCAATTTTTCTACCTTTGATAATTGAGAGTACTGCCTCTCAAATTCCCTTAGTAGCTCTGTTGCTTGCAAATTCTTATTAGGCCGTTCAATCCATTCCAGAAACAGCTTCTTAGTAATGTAATCAACATCTTTTAAGAAATATTCGTCTTTCAATGCATGTGAAAAAACCTCCCATGAATTCCCATAACGATCCGTAATCAATGTAATATGGTCTCTTATCTTCGGTATCATAGCAAGTCCAAATAATTCAACCATTTTCTTCTCAAAAACCCGATTTAATTCCATTTCACAAACATAACATCTTAAATACCTTGAAATATTCCTTCCATCAAATTGATCAATTTTATTGACCACTGCTTGCAATGCTTTGGTTATCAAAGCTTCTTTTCGATCATTGCTTTACTGTTATTACATTGATAATGAGAAGGCTCGAAACATACTAGCAATAGATGGATCCATGTGCATACCTTGTCCTTTAGAAGAACCCCCACGAGAAACTCCTCCCAAAGATCCTTCAAAATTTTTATTTTTGTTCTCCATAAAAATAAAAATAAAATCAAACGAAATTCAATACCTTCTACCTCAAGCTTTCACGTCGGGTTCACCACTTATGTTGTATTATGTGCTTTCCTGCTCGAGAATGCCCCGGGCGTCTGACTGTAGAAGGTAGTATGGAAATTCGCTAATATTCAAGCAATATATTGGTTTTGGACTGTTGGAATATAAATAATTACAAAAATATACCCTAAATCTATACGGATGTCCTTCGACTGTTCACCGAAATCCTTTATGTCTCAGTCGGTAGGCCTCTAGACGTTACAGAGAATCCCGAACAAACCGATCTACTAATCTCCGATACTGCTTTATACTCACGACCTTGTATCTACTGACTATCTTGTTAGATTAACCCAAAAATTTTCATTCACTTCGCATGCTGAATTCTATAGACACCCTTTTAATTCTTCAATCACAGACGTAACTTTGATTTCACAAAACAGTCAAGAGTAATCACACCCACTTCATTAAAATCCCAATTCACCAGTACAACATATCGACCTTTCAGCATTGATTGCCAGAAGTCTTCCCAAAACCCTATGAAGAAAAAAAAATCCTAATTCTCTGTCTTTTTTTTCTCCCTCGAAGCATGAAGCTAGCTCTTCGATCCTTTCATTTCTTAACCTATCCTCTCCTTTAATCCTAATTCTCCCCTCTTTCAAATCCTAGCCTCTGAATTTCTTCAATTTTCCGTCTTGGATCCAAAATTGGCTCCGCCGTCAAAGCTTTTTCCTCTGTTTTTTGCCTTTTAAAAGGTTCTTTTTCCAGAAACAACGTTCCCTGAAATAGCACAAAGAATAGGATAGCCTGAAACGGAATCGAAACTCCCGTAATTGGGACTACATTGAGTCGTCCGACCAATTCAGGTCTCATATTGGCTAAGAGGCCCGTAATAAGACCTGGATGTTCCCGTAATTGGGTCAAATTGGTCCTTCGTATCAGGCTTGCTCAATCATCAATTTAGTCCTTTCGATTCTGTTGACTCCCACTATTGGACTTAAACAGAGCATTTTGTTACTGGTAAGTATGCCTTGACCGACACTGACGGAGTGTCTGAACTGGCCCCTGAATATTGGCACTAGAATCGGTTGTTGCTTCCAATATTCGATGTAATTGAACATTAATAAAAGTCCCCTTTCTTTATATTTTCACGGTATACTTGTGTTACAATACAACAACGGCAAGATGGATGGAAACAAAAGTACTTGACGATGGTTCTACTTATGCAAGGGTACATAGGGAAGATGGGAGGAAAGCTATACAATTTCTAACAGTACCTCCTAACCATGAACGGAATCGAGATAGGTTGAGGGAGAAACCATTGCCAAAGATTGTTGAAGGATTTAAGGATTTTGGAGAAGTACCACTATAAAGTGAGATTATGGAGGTACAAAAGAGGAGGTACTCTCGCGAGATGAAGGTGACTTTGATGCGAGTTTTATTGGTATTTTGGAGAATGGAAACATTATGTATAAGAAAGTTGATGATTTTAAAAGAAAAGAAAAGAAAAGATTATATAATATTAAAGGAGAATTATGCAAGTTAGGTACATTGCAAGATGATGAGAGGATTTTAGGTGTTTATGAAGAAAATGGACTAGAAGATTCATTGGAATTGATTACATCTATTGGATTAGGGGATAATGATAAAATTGTTGAGATTCATTCAAGAGAGGTTTATACCATACTTGAATCTTTTCAAGCACTAGAAGTCACTGTAGAGATGAAATATAAAACGACAGATAAGAAGGTAAAGCCTATTACTGGACCATTACCAGAAGATTTTAAGGAACAAATGGGAGAAGCATCAAAAGAAGCAAGTTTAAGAGGTCCAATGAGTATTGGACATCAGTTTACTAAAGAGACTTTTGAAGAATTGAAGATTGGTTCTGATGGTTCTTTATTGCCGAAGGAAATTACTTGCTTCAAAAAGATGTTGGCTAAACAAGGTAGATCATTTGCCTTCAAATCTTATGAAATTGGGTGTGTGGATCTAAATATTATAACACCTATGGTTATCTTCACTGTACCGCATGTACCTTGGAATCTAAGACCAATTCCGATACCGAGGACATATTTACCTAAATTGGTGGAACTATTAAAAGAAAAGATAAAGATGAAAATATTGGAACCCTCATTTGCACCATATTCTAGTCGATGGTTTACGGTACCTAAGAAGAATGGATCACTACGGTTTATTCAAGATATGTAACCAGTGAATGCAGTAACTATCAGGAATGCAGAAATTGGACCTATTGTAGATGAATTTACTGAGGCGTTTACAGGAAGGGCGATCTATTCAATGGGTGACTTATATTCAGGTTATGATCAATTTCAACTTACCGAAGGAAGTAGAGATATGACAACGATGAGGACACCACTTGGATTGGTTAGAATGTGCACTCTTCCTCAAGGCGCAACCAACTCAGTTACACATATGATGAATGGGATGAATAAGGTATTGAGAGATTTTACTCCAGAAAAGACTATGCCTTTTTTGGATGATGTTCCTATAAAAGGGTGCAGAGAAGGAGACAAGGATGAAACTTTAGATAAGAGGGGGTGTCACAAATATGTTGTTGATCATATACAAGATTGTGAAAAGATTTTAACTCGGCATGGAGAAGTTCATCTTACATTATCGGGTATGAAGTCCGTATTTGGAGTACAAGAGGTTGTGATTGTTAGATATTTATGTGGATCTTACGGAAGAAAACCAGATCCGACTAAAGTTGATGCAATTGGAAGGATGAAAGAGGATTGTGATTCTTTAACAGAGGTTCGCAGGTTTTTAGGTGCATGTGTATTTTATCGCATCTGGATCCCTCATTATGCTCACATAGCGGATCCATTATATGAACTGTTATGCAAGGGCTACTGATTTAAATGGGAAGAAAGGCATATTCAGACAATACAAAGATTGAAGAAATTATTGATGTCATCTCCAATATTGAGGAAGGTTGATTATAAGTGCAATAAACCAGTGATTCTTACTATGGACACTAGTCCAATTGCCATTGGATGGATTGTGGATCAAGATGATTCAAGTGGAAATAGATTTGCAGTTCGATTTGGAGCTAAGATTTTGATTTTGAAGTATTCGTCAGCGTGCATATTTGCAAGTCAAAAGAAAACTTTGGAGAGTTGTTTTGGCTATGAAAGCTGAAAAGGATTATTTGATTGGGGCAGTAGTAGTAATTCAAACAGATTGCTTGCCATTGCTTGGAATGATTATTAACTGTTCGACACCAGATATTGCAATGTTGAGATGGATTGCTTATATTAAGTCACTAAATCCAGAATTTAAGCATGTTACTGGGAAGGACAATTTAGTAGCAGACATGCTATCTCGAGCAAGATACGAGAGGGAGGACGAAATGGTTGAAGACATTGATGATGTCGGATTGAAATTCTATTCAATATCAAATCTCAACAGAGAAGATAAGCTATTTCTTGAAGAATCTTATGAAAGAGAATTATTGGATATTAATCATTACTTGAATACCTTGACTAAGCAGGGGAATTGGTCTACAAAAAAATTCAAACAAATAAGAAAAAAAGCATATGGATTTTTGCTTCGAGATGGATTCTTATGGAAGAGACCGAAGAAAGGAATTGGGATGCTACAACGAGTGATAGGCAAAAGGAAGAAAAACTAAAATTATTAAAGGAGTTTCATGATAGTTTATGGACAAGGCATAGAGGAATCTGGGCTACTTTTGCTAAACTCAAGGAACGATATTGGTAGAAAAATATGTATCGAGATGTGCTCTCATTTGTAGAGTCATGTGAAATCTGTCAATCGTATTCTAATATCCGACATCGAGATGGTCTTCATCCTACATATCCTCTGGCTATTCATTTTAAATGGATTGTTGATTTGGTTATTATGCCAGTTGGGTTATGACAGATGAGATATTTGGTCTTAGCTCGTGAAGATTTATCAAATCAAGTAGAAGGAAGAGCATTGAGGACAAAATCTACAGAGGGGATTTGTAGGTTTTTGCTTGAAGATGTCATTTGCCGCTACATATGTATAGGAAAAATCACTGCAGATCGTGGAGAATTAAATGCACAAGAAGCTCGTAAGTTCTTTGAAAGATATGGAGTTAAACTATCACTGACTACTGCTTATAATCCGGAAGGGAATGCAAAAAGGGAACGTAGTCACCCACCGATTGTGAAAGCATTAGTTAAAACTTGTAATGGAAAAGTTAGGGAGTGGCCACATCTTTTGTCATTTACATTATGGGTTGATCGAACAACACATAGTTCGGTGACAGAATATATGCCAGTAGAACTTATGACAGGTCAAAAATCAATTATGCCAATTGAAAAAAGGATAATTACTTAGAGTATGCTACTATGGGAAGATGGATTGACAAGAGAAGAACTTCTGGCTATTAGGATTTGACAACTGGAGCAAAGATCGAAAGATGTGCAGATAGCATTGGAAAGGTTAAAAAGAGCAAGGTTACAAAACAAGTTGCGATTCGATAAGCAACATCGATTGATACCTAAAGCAATTGAAGAAGATGATTGGGTACTTATTTATGATAGTAGTCTGGACAACCAATATAGCACTTTACGGAAGTTTTCAAAACATTAGTTTGGACTGTATGTGGTAACAACTATTCATGATAATGTGACTTATTCATTGCGGGAGTTAGATGGCATAAGGTTAAAAATACCAATTGTACAAAAGAGAATGAAATTGTTTAAATAAAGATATGCAAAAATAAATATAGAAGACCTTAATGAAGACATAGATATTCCGTAGTGGGAAGATGAAATTGATTTGGATAGCAGAGACGGTGGAAATGGACTAAACAAAGATTTAGAGAACATATTATGAATCAAATGGCAACTAGGTTAATTGGTGCATACCAAAGGATGCACAAGTTCAGAGGGGGTGGATGTCGTGTTGTAACACGTCTATATGGTGAAAATATAAATGAAGAAGATTTATTAATATTTAGTTACCTTGGGTGTTAGAAGCGGTCGCCAATTCTAGTGCAAATACTGAGAGGCCGCGTTCAGTCACCCCGTTATAGTCAACCGGGGCATACTCACCAGTAACGAAATGCTCCATTTGATTCCAATAATGGGAGTCAACAGAAAAGAAAAGGACCAATTCAACGACGGGTGAGCTTGGTTCGAAGAGCCAATTGAATCCAATTTTAGAAGACCTCTAATCCAGATTCTATTACGGGCTTCTTATCCAGTATGAGATCTGACTTGGTCGAGCAACCCAATGTGGTCTGATTACGGGCTTCGATTTTGTTTTAGGATTGTTCCGTTCTTTGTACCGTTCTGAGAACGTCCTTTCGGTAAAAGGATCTCTTAAAGGCGAAAATGGGGGGGGAGAAAGCTCTGTCGATTGTTCCAATTCGGGGAGTCCAAGGCAGAAGAATAGGATCTTCTCAGGGTTAAAGGCAAAGATAGGTTAAGAAATGAAGGGAAGAGAATTAGGATTTTAAGGATCGGAGAGCTAGCTTCATGCTTCGAAAAGATAGAGAATTGGGATTTTTTTTCGTTATAGGGTTTTGGAAAGACTGAGGCAATCGTTGCTGAAAGTCAGTGTTGTATTGGTGAACTGGATTTTTCCGTAAGAGAGGAAAGGTTGGTATTCTTAATTATTGATGGAATGGAAGATACTTCTATGGTTTAAATTCAGAGTTGTCTAGAAGGTTGAGTATGCTGAATGCATGCGTGGTTGTGTTAATCTGGCTGTACGGATAGAGGATATCTGCCAACAGTTTAAAGAGGTTTTGGAAGTTGGCAAGTTGGGATTTTTTTAGGGTTTCTATGATGCCTGGGGACCTACCGACAGAAATAAGAGGAATATCGGTGAGTGGCCAAGGGACATCGGTGCAGATTGCAGCATAGCCTCACAATCTGTAAGCAGGGTTGAACTGGAACTTCTTGAGCATTCAAAAGGGCTTGCAAAGATACTAGCGATAGATATTTCACAACAAGTTGGAAGGACAGATTGAGGATCACAACTTGCCGAAGTTCACGGTCTAAGATTAAGGTAATTAATGATAAAGATAAAATAAAAAATATAAAATAAATAAAATAAAATAAAAATAACAAAAGAGATTGAAGTTATATAGGGTCTCTAGGCGTTTTATATTGGAATTAAGCTTTGACATTGCAATCTGATAAAGATTATATTTGGATAGTCAAGAACACGATAGACTGCTTGAGTACTAGCGAAATACCATTCTACCTCCTACAGCCAGATATTCGATGCGTTCTCAAGCAAGATAGCACGTAATACGACACCACGGCCATTGGTGTTATCACTGGTCTCCTTACTATTTGAATTTAAATTTTTCTTCAACCTATAATTCTTTTTTGTCGTTCCCATAGGATATTTCTTATGCGTAATCGCTCTTGTCTTTCTTTTGCTTATCGATTAATTCTTTGATAATCCTCCCCTTTATGATTATCACTCATAATCTTTCATTCTTTCCATACAATCAATTTCTAACATTCCATATTGTTATCATTTTTCCGGCAACAGTGCCAAAATATTGTTCTCGTTGTGTTCAAGCTTCAATATACCAAAGCAATTGAACTAATAGAGGTGGCTTCGAACACGGAGAAAGATAAGTTATATGAATTAGATCTTTTAGTGTCACAATTGACTGTATTCTGGCTGTCTGAAATCAATTATCAAACTACAAAATATCGAGGCTTACTACTTCCATCTTAATTCAATCCATAATCCATTCTTCGATTATCAATTCAATAATACTTCTTTCAATCACAATTCTTCATAAATAAATAATAAAAGTAAAGAAAAAAAAGAGGTAGCACGAAGCGTACCCCGGCTCTTGACTCTCGACTTACGACTCTCACAGTCTGACTCTCGGCTTACGACTCTCACAAGCTGGTCCTGATCTCTCTTTCCTCAACCTATTTATCCTACCAAAAAGATGATCTGTTGGCCAATGGTTTCCAAAGGTTATGATCCTTTGAATTCGTAACCATTTATTCCACTAATAACCTACTATTACCAGCTAAACTACCTAATCATAAGTTTAATTCTCAAGGTTGTGAATAACCAACCAGTAACTTATCACAAAATTTATTTATCTATTCTACATAAGTCAAAGCATGTGTCTTACAAAGTCAACACATATTGGAGATCTTATAGAACATTGCCATGTAGTCCCTAGTTAGATAGTATATATAGAGATAAGAGTGAAGCCCTCTTCACTCTTGTCAACTCCTTTTTTGCTTCTAGTCTAGTTTCAAGGGTCTCTAGTTTTCTTATTTTTTGGCAATAGCCATTTCAATTTCTTTCTTAATATACATATTGAATTATTTCTATTTTTTCATCTTTCTTTGAGAAAAGTCTTACTTGTTTATTTGTCTTTATCAAGTTCTTATTCTTGACAGATTGACAAGAGTATACTTACAATATCAGAGCTTTGTCTAATCTTGATTAAGCGTGGATTACTCCTTTCTCTTCATAAGACATAAGCGTATTAGAAGTTGTGGATTACCTTCTTCTAAATTGATATTGTCCTTAGTATTTTCTTTATTCTCAAGTCCTCTCTTCTATTTGTCTTGAGTGATATTAGACATATTCTCTTCTCTAAGTGTTATCATGGCAGAACTTGCTGAAATGAAGAAAGTAATGGCACAAATGCAAGAACAATTGAAGAAATTAATGCTTGCAATACATCAACTCAATTTACCACCATAAAGAGCAACAAGATTGGCAAGAAGTGAAGATATAGAAATGATTGGAGCTACTTCAATATCTGTATCAAATCATATTCCTTTTCCTATGGTGGAATGCCTTTCCAGTGTTAGAGAACTAAGAATTGCTCTACCCAAGAAGTTTGATGGCACTAGATCAAAGTTTAGAAGATTTATCAATGAAGTAAAACTTATGATTGAACTTCAATTCCAAAGCTATTCAACTCCAGGATCGCAAGTTAGATTCGTTGGTATGCTTCTTTCAGGTTTAGTATTATTATGGTTTTCATCTTTTTTTGAATGACGAGATCCAATATTGGATAATCTAGAAATTTTTTTGGTAGAGTTTCGATCTATGTATGGAGAACACGATGCAATTTATGTTGCAACCAATAAGATTCATATTTTACGACAAGGCAATCGATCAATAATATTGTATGCTTCACAATTTTGAAAACTTACAACTCATATCAAGTGGGATGATGCTACACTCACTAGCCAATTTCTCTACGGATTATAATATGAGGTAAAAAAATTAATACTCAACTTACTTTATTCTCAAACATTGAGTCAAGCAATCGACTTTGCTGTGAAGTATGACAATTGTCTTTTTAAATTTCGATCTAAGAACTATACAAGTGGACTTCAATATTACTATAATTAAATGGCAACACCAACATTTGTTCAGCACATACATTTAGAAGTAGAGGATATGTAAATTGATGTGGTACGTTTCAAATATCTCAGTGAGTAAGAAAAGACTCATCATTGTTGGGAAGGATTGTGCTTATATTGTAGAGAACCTAAGCACACTGCTCAACATTGCCTAAAGAAGCGACACAACCATAAAATGAACAGTACGGTGATCAAAGAAGATAGCATGTCAAAAAACAAATTTGTCCAACTATAATAGGGGCCGTGCAACTGGAACCTTATACAACACCTAATGAAGGTCCTATCCTCTCCTCAAAACCCTCTCCATGTTTTACGATAAATATTATTCTAGGACCTAAATATCACAAAGCCTCTGCCTTGCTAGATTCAGGTGCCTGAGCATATTTCTTAGATAAAGAATTTGCTAAAAGACATAGCATACTTTTAGTGCAGAAAACTAAATCTGTTCATGTAGAAGTCATAGATGGTCATCCGTTGTCTTCAAGAGATGTTACTCATGAAACCCTCCCTATAGAAGTAGCAACTAATGGTCATAGTAGCTTTGTAATATTTAATATTATTAGATCTCCCTCTAATTCAGTCATTTTAGGTTTATAATTTTTAGAAAAATATAATCCTAAAATAGATTAAACTTTTCATAGTCTTAACTTTTTTGAAAGTATAACTAAGAGTGTAATTAATCAAGTAGAAAGTCATAAGTCTAGTACAATTAAACCTGTATTTGTAGCTGCAAGAGCTTTCTTGCATGCTGCAAAAGAAGGATCACCTTGTGTCATTTATGCCACACCTATTTCTACTGGTGGAAAGACTTCAAGTGGCATTCCAAGCCAATATCAAGATTTTTAAGATATATTTGAGAAAAAAAATGCAAATACTCTTTTAGAACATCATTCCTATAATTTCTCAATTGACCTTCAAGAAGGAGCACAACCGCCATTTGGACCAATCTACAGTTTATCACTAAATGTATTGGCTGAATTCAAGGAATATATTGAAGAGAATCTAGCCAAAAACTTCATACGCTATTCCAAATCTCTATCAGGAGCTCCAATTTTATTTATCAAGAAAAAAGATGGATCATTGCAGATGTATGTCAATTATTGAAGACTCAACAAAATCACCATAAAAAATAGGTACCCACTACCTTTAATATCTGGACTCCTTGATCAGTTGAATCAAGCTAAGATCTATATAAAAATAGATCTACGAGGAGTATACAATCTAGTATGCATCAAAGAAGGAAATGAATAGAAGACTGCATTTCAAATAAGGTACAGATATTTTGAATACAACGTCATGTCTTTTGGACTTACAAATGGACCAGCAGTATTCCAACATTTAATGAATGATGTCTTTCGAGAGTTTATAGATAATTTTATTGTGTGTTACCTAGACGACATCTTAATCTATTCTAAGAACTCAGAAGAACATTAACTTCATATTTGTCATGTGTTATAAAAACTAAGAGATGCGAGACTCTATGTCAAGATAGAAAAGTGTATATTTCACACTACTCAAGTCGACTTTTTAGGATATATCATTTCAAATGATGGACTTATGATGGATCCTAAGAAAATTCAAACTATTATGGATTGGAAGATCCCAAAAATGGTAAAAGATGTGCAATGCTTTTTGGGATTTGCCAACTATTGTCAGATCTTCATCAAAGGCTTCTCTGAAGTTATAGCTCCACTTACACATTTGACTTATAAAGACAAACTTCAATGGAAACAAGAAGTAGAAGTATCATTTGAAGCTTTGAAGATAGCTTTTGTTTCTACACCAATCTTATATCGTGTTGATTTTTTTAAGCCATTTTTTATGGAAATAGATGCATCAAACTTTGTTTTGGGTGCCGTATTGTTACAAATGGGAACAAATGATAAACTTCATCTAATAGCTTTTCATTCCAAAAAATTTTCAGCAGCCAAGATCAACTATGAGATCTATGACAAAGAACTTCTTGCAATTGTGGATTCGTTTCAAGAATGCCCCATTATCTAGAAGGTGCTTCTAATCTAGTGACCATGTATACGGATTATAAGAATCTTGAATATTTTATGTCAGTACATGTTTTGAATCGTTGCCAAGCCTGATGGAGTATATTTTTGTCAAGATTCAAATTCAATATCACTTATCAACTAGAAAAACAACAAGGTTTCTCAGATGTATTTTCAAGAGGATCTTACCTTACACCAAAGGAAGGAGATGCTGCTTTCAATCAACAATGGATAATTCTCTTGAATCCAGAGTATCTTCATCTTCAAGCAATGAAATCAATACTAACTATTGATTCAACTTTCATTAAGCAAGTTTAGTCAAGTATGTCTTTTGATCCTCTTATTCGTTGTCGTATTATGTGGCGTTTGGCTTGAGAATGCATTGGAGACTTCGCTGTGGAAGATAAAAGAAAAAATTGCAACAACAAGCCTTAACAATCTTAACCAAATCCTAATCAAAATCCTAAATAAATCTTAACGAAGTCCTAAATAATCCTAAACAAACTCTAACCAAATCCTAAACAATCATAAAAAAATTCTAACCAAATCTTAACCAAATCCTAAATAACCCTAAATAAATTCTAACCAAATCTTAAACAAACTCTAAATAAATCCTAAATAACTCTAAATAAATTCTAACCAAATCCTAATAAAAACCTAAACAACCTAAAATAAATCCTAACCCTAAATCAAATCTTAAATAAATCCTAAATCCAAAATCAAATCCTAACTTAATCCTAATCTTAAATATAATATATTTATTATAGATTAAATTCTAAATTTTTAATTGAATCTTAACCAAACTCTAAATCCTAAATCAAATCCTAATAATTCCTACAACAAATTTAAACCTCAATTACTAATGAATGAACCATTGATCTTTATTCAAAATTTTCATGCTTTTTAAAAATTAAGTTGAAAATAAGCACAGTTTTTTTTTAAAAAAGATCAAAATTACCTAATAGACGATAGCTTCAAAAACGTGCTTGGATATTGGCCGGCCTCCTTCTTTGACCTTGATGCCAATCTCTCAAAGCCAATATCTCTTCTTTTCACTAATTTATTGATTTTAAAATTCTTATACACATAGGAAAACAAGTCTAATATCCTCTCATATAAATTTCACTCTAATCCAATCAGCAAATTATAAAAAATCTTAAAAACCCTCATTAGACCTAAAATTCTACTTTCTACGACCTTGATCTACTTAAATCTCAATAACTCTCAATTCAATCTTTTAATCAAGCTCAAGTTCACAACACATATTGAACACAATTAAAACCATTTATTTACAAAATTTTACATGTAGATCTATTATAAAACTCTTGAAATCACTCAAAATGTAAATCCTATTTTATTTCACAAAACCCAAATCATCCAAAAAAAATCTTGACTTTGAAAAGCTCTTTCAAAGTCAATACAAATCCAAATCACTTAAAACCAATGCTCATTAAAATCTTATTAAGTTTGTTCTTTAATTCCACTCTTTGATTTACAAAGGAGTCTTGAAAACATCATCAGAGCTTGATTTTGTGCCTTGGGATCTGATTTTGACCCTGGTTCATAACCGGCCCTCTCCGGGTATCAGTATCTAATTTTTCTAAATAAGTTTTGCTAGAATTTATTCTTAAATTCTTCTTAAAGATGTTTATATTATTTATTTTTTCAATCTACTTTGTTTTTCCTTATTTATGGTCCTACAAAGTAAGTAGAAGTTACTTTTCTAAAAAGAAAATATTACTACTAAAAGTTTTACTACCTCCCTATCTTTTATCCATATTTTTCTACTTTATTTTTTAACTTGGATCTTCTATAATAAGATCCATATTATCATCTTTCACCATATAGTCATGTTACAACATGATATTGTTTGTCCATCAATTTGAAGATGGAATGCCAAAGATAGTTTTATATCCACTTTTAGAATCTTGAAAAGAGTCTGCCAAAATCTTGATACAAATTGAGTTCTCTTATCTGATATAATATCCTTAGATAATCCATAATTGCAATAGATATTGTCAAGAAAGAGCTATTTCTTCACCTATGATGGATATTATACATGGTACAAAAGGTGCCATCTTGGTAAAACGATCTACTATCACAAATATAGAGTTATAAAAACCTGAGATTGGAAGATCCATGATGAAATCTAGAGAAATAGAAGACCATGGTTTGGAATGGATAATGGCTGAAGAAGTCCGTAAGGTCGATGATGAGGAGTTTTTGATCTTGAGCAAACATCACAAGATTATACAAAATTATTATAATGTAAGAGATCTTAGTTCAAAGTATTAGAGCAAATTATCTTAGAAATATAATTAATAGTCAAAAGGGTAGTAAAACTAAAAGGTACCAATGCTGCCTTTTTAGAAAGGTGACTTCTACTCATTTCTAGCACCATAAACAAGGCAAATCAAAGTAGATTGGAAAAATAAATGATATAGGCATCTTGAGAAAGAAGTTAAGAGTAAATTCTAATAAAATTTACTTAGAAAAACTAGATATTGATACCTGGAGAGGGCCGTCTATGAACAAGGGTCAAAATCAGACCTTGAGGCACAAAACCAAATCTTGATGACGACTTGGAGGTTCTTTTGTAAATCAAAGAAAGAAATTTGATAATTGATTAGATAAGATTTTTATAAACATTAGATTTGGACAATTTGGAGTTTTTATGACTTTGTAAGAACTTTACAAAGTCAAGATTATTTTTGGATGACTTGGATTTTGTGAAATAAAATAAGATTGATGTTTCTAGTGATTTCAAGAGTTTTGTTACAGATCTAAGGATGAATTTTTTTAGATTGGTGGTCATAGTTGTGTTTAATATGTATTATAAATCTTAACTCAATCTGATGGTTGAATTAAAGATTATTGAGGTTTAAGTGAGTCAAGGTCTTAGAAAGTAGAATTTTAGGTCTAGTGATGGTTTTTAAGATTTCTTACAATCTACTAGTTGGATTGGAGTAAAAATTATGTGAAAAAAATATTAGACTTGTTTTCCTATGTATATAAGAATTTTAAAATCAATCGAATGGTAAAAAGACGAGATATTGGCTCTAGGAGATTGGCATCAAGGTTAGAAAAGGAGGCTGACCAATATCCGAGCACATTTTTAAGGTTATCATCTATTTGTTAATTTTGATCATTTAAAATTTTTTTTTGCTTGTTTTCAACTTAGTTTTTAAGAAGTGTGTAAATTTTGAGTTAAAATCAACGGTTCATTCATTAATTATTGAGGTTTAAATCTATTGTAGAAATTACTAGACTTTAGTTTGGATTTGATTTAGGATTAGGGTTTGGTTAGGGTTTAATTTAGGATTAGGATTTGGTTAGGGTTTGGTCTAGGATTAAGGATTAGTGTTAGGATTTGGTAAAGATTTGATTTAGGATTAGAATTTCGTTAGGATTTGATTAAGATTTGATTTAGGATTAGAATTTGGTTTAGAATTTAGGATTTTGTTA
Organism: Physcomitrium patens; assembly: GCF_059467195.1. Taxonomy (NCBI): domain Eukaryota; kingdom Viridiplantae; phylum Streptophyta; class Bryopsida; order Funariales; family Funariaceae; genus Physcomitrium; species Physcomitrium patens. The sequence continues at coordinate 11,923,927 of NC_143410.1, forward strand.
GGATTTGATTTGAGATTAGGGTTAGGTTAAGATTTGATTTAGGATTTAGGATTTGGTTAGGATTTAATTTAGGATTAGGATTTAGTTAGGATTTGGTTTAGGATTTAGGGTTTGATTTAGGATTGGTTAGGATTTGATTTAGGGTTAGGATTTGGTTAAGGTTTGATTTAAGGTTAAGGTTTGGTAAGAGTTTGGTTTAGGATTTAGAATTTGGTTAGGATTTGATTTAGGATTAGGATTTGGTTTAGGATTTAGGATCTTATTAGGATTTGATTTTGGATTAGGATTTGGTTTAGGATTTAGGATTTGATTAAGATTTGATTTAGGATTAGGATTTGGTTTAGGATTTAAGGTTTGGTTAGGATTTGATCAAGATTTGATTTAGGTTTTAGGATTTTATTTGAGTTTATTTAAGATTTAAGACTTAGTTAGTTTTATTCCTAAAGTTTCAATGAAGTCCAATAAGATTTCAAGTAGGATTAAATTAAGATTGAATTGAGATGTATTTGAGATATGTTTGTAATCATTCTAGTAATTCTTTAAGATTTCTTATTGTTTCTTTGGAATTCCTTTGAGGTTTCTCTGAATTTGATTAAAGTTTATTTAGCATTATTAGTGTTCTATTAGAATTAGGATTTTATTGTTGGAATTTCCATTCTACCTTCCATAGTCACGTGCTCAGAGCATTATCAAGCAAGACTTCAGATATTATGACAATGGAGCTTGTTAATCAAGTTTTAGAATAGTATTTAAGATGTACCATCAACTATCAACAAGATGATTGGACAACTCTTTTGCCATTGGAAAAATTTGCTTATAATAACATAGTACATTTTTCCACAAAATAAATATCTTTTTTTGCTAATTATGGTTATCATCCATGACTTGATACTTTTGACTTTTCAAAATTTGATAATCTTGTAGTAAAAGATTTGGCAATTCATTTGTTAGAGGTACATGCAACGATGAAGGTGCAATTAAAAGAAGCTCAAGAACAACAAAAGGTTAATGTAGATGTCTATCGAAAGAAACAACCACCATTCTACATGGGTGATAAGGTCTGGTTATTTTGTCGCAATATCAAGAGCACTCTTTGTAACGAGGAAGAATGATAAGTTGGACTATTGAAGGCTTAGACTATTTTCTATTTTTGTATAAATCAATCTAGTTGCATATCGTTTATACCTACCGGAGTCAATGAAAATCCATCCAGTATTCCATGTGTCTCTTCTTGAATCATACAAGATAGTGGACATACCAAGAAGAAAACAAGCTCTACCTCCTTTTATAGAAGTAGACAATAATGAAGAGTTTGAAGTGGAAGAAGTCTTAGATTCAAGGCGGCATTGAAATAAATTAGAATGTCTTATCCATTGGCACAGATATGATATTAGGGAATGCTTATGAGAGCCAATAAAGAACCTTGTAAATGCAATAAAGGCGATGGAGGCTTTTCATTGATGACATCCATCAAAATCAAGATAAAAACCTTCCTCATAAAAGAAACAAGATCTACGCAAGATAACATTCTACTTTCAATTCTTGTTTGTAACTTCTTTGTATTTGTGATACTGAGGAGATAGAGAACCAACAACTAGCGGATTCGACTCAAGAGCCTTTGTTTGCTGACCTATTGGATGAGACATTACAATTGTCACAACCTTTAAGACAATATAATTGACATGAAGATCTTCAAGAACGAAATATTCTTCCTTAAATAGATGGCGAGATACAATACATTTGGTATTACGACCTTGGAAGGAACTTCCGATGTTTGGTGATTTTATTAGAGGTAGGAACAACTCTTCATAGTGTTTGAAATGTTTTATTTGAAAGAAGTTATGAAGGCCTCAACAATGATCAAATAACTGGATGGTCTTCTTGCCCTAGTATGGAACACTATCGATGGTTGAGAGGCTCTATCATTCATCTTCGAAGAGAACAAAGATCAGAGTATGTGGCAAATATAATTTATTGCATCATAGATTTGCTCGATATATGATGACCACTCCTCATGAGACTCATCTCTAAAAAGAGGGATAATATCATGGACATACGCATGTAAGCCAGTAATTATATGTGTAAATAGGTAGAAGTAAGTAAAAATAGGTAAAAGTTAGTTAATTCTATAATATTTGCTATGAAAGCTTCCCAGAAGCTTTATAGATATTGCTTTGACTTTATAAGTATCTTTAATTGATTTTTTGGATTCAAAACATGGTCAACAAGTTGGCCATGTGCCACACATGTTGTTGGCTTGAAGACCAAGCTAACTATGTAGGCCACATGTAGAAAAACTTACCTTGTAAGTCAAGGCATGTGTCTTATAAAGTCAACACATATAGGAGGTCCTATAGAACATTGCCATATAGCATCTAGTTAAATAGTATATATAGAGACAAGCGCAAAGCCTTCTTCACTCTTGTCAATTTCTTTCTTGCTTTTAGTCTAATTTCAAGGATTTCTAGTTTTCTTGTCTTTTGGCAATAGCCATTCCAGTTTCTTTCTTAATATACATATTGAGTTATTTCTATTTTTTTATCTTTCTTTGAAAGAAGTCTCACTTGTTTATTTGTCTTTATTAAGTTCTTGTCCCTGACATCCTTTGATATACACCAATAATTCAAATTTTGTTTGATTCATATTATGTTCTCCATATCTTCATCCAATTCTTCCTCATTATTTTTGCTATTCAAGTCAAAATCATCATCTTATTTTGAAAGATTTTATCTTCAACAAGGTCTTTTATATTTATTTCTATCTATCTTCATTTAAATATCTTTACTCGCTTTTCTATAACTAGTATTTTTAATCCTGTTCCATGTAGATCTTGTAATGAATAAGTAAGATTATTATAAATATTTATTATCACATATGGTCTAAACCATCATTTAAAATACTTTCTTAAAGTATTATGTTGATTTTCTAAGTTATTATTTTAGACCAAAATCCAATCACCTTCTTCGATTGCCTTAGGTCTCAATTAATGTTGCTTATCAAATTATATCTTATTTTGTAACCTTGCCCTTTTTAACCTTTTTAATATTATTTGTACATCTTTTGGCTTTGCTCAAATTATTGCATTCTAATAACTAAAAATTCCTCTCTGATCAATTCATCTTCCTTTAGTAGTTCACTTCAAGTAAGTACTTTCTTTTCAATTGGCATAATAGATTTTTGACGTGTTATGAGCTTAATAGGCATATATTCTATTATTGAAGAATAAAATTTTCAATCAATCTATAATGCAAATGACAAAAGTCAAGGCCATTTACTAATCTTTTTATTATAATCTTTAACTAATGCTTATATAAATGATAAGTGATCATGTTTATTTATTTTTATTTTTTTAAAGATTATAAGCAATAGTTAATGATAGTTTAATTCTACATATTTCAAAGGATTTATAAACTTCTTGTATATTTAATTTTCTGTAATTTATAGTAATTTTTATTGAAGAAATATAACAATTAAGACATAAATAAGTAAAAATCAGAATTGTTGTATATGAAAGAAGTGTGGAATGAAATGCCTCTTTCTTTTAATATCTTTTATTAATAAGAGGAGTTTACAAGTATTGTAATTGAACTTCATCTATAATCATCTTCATCCATCTAATTTAATCCTAGATTTCTCTCAATCTAACTGCCACATTAGTAAGTTATCTTTTGACCATTAAAAACTTACCTAAGAATTTGAATCTTATTCTTATTTCAATACTCATACTTTGCTATTCGCTAAAGGCTTTTAAACATAATATCTTTATCAACCTTTGATGCCTATCCTTTACTAGTACTTTTGTTAATAAATCAACAAGCATATCTTTCGTTGTACAATACTTCATATTAATTACTTCCATTTCAATCTTCTCTTTTATGAAGTAATATTAAATGTCAATGTACTTGATTCTTAAGTAGTGCTTTGAATTCTTTGTAAAAGTAAGACATCCTTAATTATCACACTTTATTGGAATTGCTTCCAATTGTATAAGTCTAATGTCTTTTAAATTTTTTTTTAGCCAAATTACTTATATTATACTTTGATTTGTTGCCATATATTTTGCTTTCATTGTAGACTTTGCAATTGTTGGTTGTTTCTTGTAATTCCATGAGATTGCTCCTACTCCAACAAAGAATAAATATCCCATTATTGATCTTCTATCATTTGTATTTCTAATCTAATTTGCATTACAATAACCATGCAATATAATATTATCTCCTCTAAAACACAATTTGAAGTTCAAATAGCCTTTCAAGTACCTTATAATCTTCTTGATGGTTGTGCAATGGATTGGTCTAGCCTTTGGTATATATTGACTCACAACATTCATTACATATATAAGATCTATCCTTGTGCCAAATATTGCATATATAAGTAAGGTTACTAGTACCTTGTATAGAACATTTTTTATTTTATCTTTAACTTCAGCAAATTCCTCATTTGTGAACTTCATCAACTTCAAATTGGCCTCTAAAGGTGTTCCAATGGATTTATACTCTTCTATATTGAATCATTTCAACATCTCTTTAATGTACTTATTTTGGCTCATTGTAATGGTCTTGTTACCATGATCTCTTACAAACTCTACTTCTAAATAATAGTAGAGCTCTCTCAAATCACTCATCTCATATTCTTTTTTTAACTTTATCTTTAACCAATCTATTTTCTTCATGGTGTTACTTAATATAATTGAATCATCAATATAGAGGATGATAATCAATTTGAATTCATTTGCTTGCATCACATATAAGGAATGATCAACCTTGCTCTTTACAAATCCTTTATTCACAAAAAATATATCAATACATTGATATTATATCTTTGGTGATTGTTTTAGTTAATATAATAATTTCTTCAACTTACAAAAAAGGTATTATTTTCTTTCTTCAACAAATTCTTGAGGTTGATCTATATATATGTCTTCATCTAACTTTTTATTTAAGAAAGCCGTCTTTACATTCATTTGATGCATCTCAAAGTCCATTGCTGCTCCAATTGCTACAATAGTTCTAATAGTAGTGAATTTGGCCATAAGAAAAAATATTTTATTGAAATAAATATTAAAAAATTATAAGTAGCATTTGGTAATTAATCTTGCCTTATATCTCACAACATTATTTATTATATCTCTTTTGATTCTAAGTATCCACTTACAACTAATTAAAGATTAATATGATAGAAGTTGAATCAATTCTCATATTTCATTGTCTATGAGTGATTTATATTCTTCTTCTATAGCCTTCTTTTGCTTCATAGTATTTATAGACTTCATTGTATCACATAAATTCAATAAATGAGTAAAAAGTATAATATTAATATGTTCTTTACTTGAAGAAAGATGTGGTTCCTGTACCATTCACCACATGGTCTTCTTTTTCTTAAAGGATATTTCTTTTTATTTGAAGAAGATCCATCTTGTTGCAGTCTATGCTCTCTCCCAAGCTTCTTCTCTTTTGAAGCTTATCTTTTTTCATTAAAAGATTGGTACACATTATCATCATCATTATCACAATCTTCAATATCTTTATGGTTGGTCCTAAAAATTATAAAGGCTTTCTTCTTCATCTTTATTACCTCTTCACCTTCATTTATACCTCTTGTTATGGACATACATAGGTATTTTAATAAATAGTTATATAATTAGATAGAAATAGGCAAAAATAGATAAAAATAGATTAATTTTATAGAATCTTTTAGTGAAGCTTCTTAAAAGCTTTATAGATGTTGTTTGATTTTATATGATTTTGTAATTGATTGGTAGGTTAGAAATTTGATCAATAAATTAATTACATATTAGTAGCTTATAAAACAAGCTAATTATATGGCGCACATATAGAAAAGTTGCCTTACAAGTTAAGATATGAGTCTTGTAAAGTCAACACGTTTTGAAGGTCCTATAGGACATCACCACATAGCTCTTAGTTAAGAGTATATATAGAGGCAAGAGTGAAGCTTTCTTCACTCTTGTTAATGCTTTTTTAATTATTAGTCTTATTTTAAGTCTTTCTAATTTTTTTATTTTTGGCAAAAGTCATTTTAGTTCAATATTATATCATCTTTGAGTGACTTTTTAATTCCTTTCAATGATAGAAGAGTGTATTGACGATTTTCTTTTTTTAAAATTTATATTTTTGATAGTTTGACAAGAGTACTAACATACTATTTTTGTCTAATTTTAGAAGTGAGTAAATTACTCCACTTCTATTATTTTATTTTGAAGATTGTAAACTATCCATCTTTAAATAAAATTTTTATTTTCTAACATTAATCTTTTTATTAAAGAGTTGGATTCATAGGCACACTTCTATCTGGAAGTACTCTCTCTTGATTTTTACCTTTAATAGAAAAAGATTCATGACTCTTTTATGATTTGAATTCATTTCTAGTAGTATTTACAGCCACATTAAAAAAAAAAAGAATCGAAAAAGAATAGCAGAGATTAAGCTTTTAACTTTACGGTAAGGATCACAGTTAGCCACCATATGTGCTCCTCAATTCCAAAACCTTGCTTGTAATATGGATTGGAATCACAAAGCCCTTATCAATTAATTTTGATATGTGTTGAAGGATAATGTTAAAGACTTGTTATTGACAATGCCAAAAATAAAATCTGTGAAATAATTTATTGCTCAAGCTATTGTATGTGACAATTGATTACTTAAAAGATGTCAAGAATAAAGATATGGCTAGAGAGGAATAAATCAAATAATGATGGCCACTCCTAAGTTTTCAAAAATTTATTTATCAAATCCATAAGAAGTGAGTTGTCAAAAATATTAGTGAAGAGATGACAAGACTCTTTATTGATAATGTCTATCATTACCACGGGTTGACAAATGATATTATATCAAATTTTAGGCCATAATTTGTATTAGGGTTATAAAAGGCATTCTTTAAGATTCTTAAAGTTGACATCAACCTTTCTTCTGTCTTTCACCCTCAAACTGATGGTCAATTGGAGCAGATCAATCAAATTCTTCAGCAATATTTGAGGTACATGATCAATTATCAATAAGATGACTGGACTTCCTACTTGTTATTGGTGGAGTTTGCATACAACAATACAATCTATGCATCTATGCAACAAATGCCATTCTACTCAAATTATAGTCATCATCCAAAGTTGAATGTGCTAGAATCTTTAAAGTTGGTAAATCCAGCAATAGAAAAATTTGCTATGAAGATGGCCGAACTTCAAGCAACCATGAAGACTCACTTAGAAAAGGCTTAATAACATCATAAGCTACTGGTGGATAAATTGAGGATCAAACATCTTCTATTTGAAGTTGGTGATAAAGTGTGGCTCTTTTGGTACAATATAAAAACCAAGAGGCTATGTGATAAGTTGGACTACCAAAAGTTGGGACCATTTGTGATTCAAAAATAAATCAATGATATAACTTATCACTTGGAGTTACCTTCATCTATGAAGATTCATCCACTCTTTCATATTTCACTTTTGAAAAGATATAAAGAATCAAATATACTAAGTCAAAGAGAACCACCACATCCTATGATTGAAATCAATGATCATGTTGAATTTGAGGTAGAAGAGTTATTAGATTCAAAGGTAAGATATAGAAGGCTTGAATATCTAGTCTATTAGTATAGATATAATATCAATAATCGTATGTGGCAACTAGCTAGTAATCTTGTAAATGTACAAATGAAGATTCAAAAGTTCGATCAATGATATCCATCTAGACCAAAAGCAACAAAATAAAGAACAATAGCTTAGTAAGATGGCTTTACCATGAAGATTCTTAGTTCTTGGCTTTATAAAGAAGGGAAAGAGGCAGTCTCTAAAGAGGGAGTTTTTTCAAATATTTAGAATAGTATAAATCAGTAGTTTGAGTTTAGACCATAGCTTATTTATATTCTTTTGGTCTTGTCTATTTTATGTGATATGGATAGTCAAAAGATAGACACTTTGCTGGTCATATCATCTCAACCAAATAACTCGTGGAGACAATCCCAAGATCAAGAGCCACTTAAACTATAAAGACATTAAAGGATAGCTAGTAATAGGTAAGTAGTAATTGTGTTTGAGATAGAACCTACCTATGAAAGACGTCCAGAAAGAGTATTTGCAAGATAATTCCATAACAAAGATACCAAAGTTCATGCTTGGTCACAAGTAGAAGGCTTGAGGTACTATTGATAGCTACGGGGGCCTATAAATCATTTGCCTCATGAAAAACAACTAGAATATATAGTAGACATCATACGATAGATCTTCAACTTCTTATGCATATATTAATTTGTAATAGTATTATTTTTCAAAGACCTCGAAGTTAGAGGAAGAAGTGATGTCACAGACATACAATTGAAGAATATTAGAGAAGATTTTAAGAAATTTCAAAAGGTTCTTAAAAGGTTCTAAAAGATTTTAGTAGGTTCTAAGAAAGTTCCAAAGGTCCTAGTAGATTCTAAAAAAGTTCTAGAAGATCATAGGAAATCTTGGAAGGTTTTAGAAGGCTTTAGATGATTTAAGAAGTTATCAAAGAAAAATCTTAGGCTTGCTTTATTCCCAAGCTTCAGGAAAACTTCTCAAGAAGCTTCTTAGGACCTATTATATATAGGAGTCAAGGCTGAGGGAACCTTCAGTCTCAAAAACTCACTTCTTGTAGTCTAACTGCGACCTTCTTGTCTTATATCTAGTTATTATTCTAATGTTGAGTTAATTCCATTTTTTAGTCTTAAATCCTTGTCTTATATACAATCTTTAACAACAAGATCTTGGACTAAACTATGAAAAAAATCAATATTGTAAAAAATCCAATCTATCTAAGGATTATAACTTTTTAACCAATATAATCATAAAATGATTGGATTAGAAGGAGATTTAATCACATTAAATATTACTAAACTATTATGACTAATAATTGCTACTTCTATAAGATTAGTTTCATGTGTAAGATCTCCAAAAGATAATGAACGTCCATCTATTACTTCTACATGGATAAGTTTGATTTTCTTAACTAAAGATATATCTTATTTTTTGACAAAATCTTCATCTATAAAACAAGTTGAGGCTCCTGAATCCAAGAAAGACTTTGTGCTTTTTTGGCTCTAAACAAACTTCTATTATAATATAAGATGAGGGATCATAGGAGAGAATAGGACCTTTGTTAGATGTTGTACATGATTTCAGGCGCACGATCCCTATTATCATTGGAGCAACTTATTTTCTGATATATTGTTTTCTTTGGCAATTGTTCTTCACATTTTATAATTACGTTGTTTCTTTGAATAATATTAAGCACTATGTTTAGCTTCTCTACAATATAAGCATAAGCCTTCTTGACATTGTTGACTTTTTTCTTGCTCTGTGAGGGATTTAAAACGTACCATATTAATTTGTAAGAGATAGAATAGAAGAACTCTCAATTGTGAAATTGTTAAGTTAATTTAAATATGGATGTTTATAGTTTAATTAAAATATACTATTATTCTAACTTAAATACATCTCCAAGTGCTCACAAATATTCTTATGTTCCAAAAATTCTACATTACGACTTTTAATGATCTTCTTAGTATCCAAATATATCAGCCTATATGCCTTGGTACCTTCACAATATCCAACAAATATACATTTTGTATCTTTTGTATAAATTATGGACCTCATACAATCTAGTACCTTTGCATAAGCAATGCATTCAAAAATCTTTATGTGTAAAATACTAAGTTTTCTCCTATTCCATGCTTCTTCTCGAATCATTGATGTGAATACACTTGTAAAGTACTTATTCTTTATATATATTACATTCACCATGGATTTTATCTAAAATTCATGTCCAAAGTATTGAGCATGTAATATATTACTTGCTATCTCCATAATAGTTCAATTTGTTCTTTGATCAATTCCATTTTATTGTGGAATATAAAGAACGGAGATTTATCTTGCAATACCTTGAATCTTGAAGAAGTTATGAAAATGATTTGATAAATATTTACTTCCATTGTTTTTGCACAACACCTTGATTTTACAATAAAATTATTTTTTTACGAGTGCCTTAAATTTCTTAAATCTTAAAAAGCATTCACTCTTGGATTTGAGGATGAAAATCCATATCTTTCTTGAAAAATCATCGATGAATGTGACAAAGTACCTTGTTCCTTCAATTGATAGTATCTTCATTGGTCCACAAATATTCAAATGTACAATCTCCAACAACTTCCTTGTACATATCAAAATTCTTCTTTAATTAAGGTTCTTTATTGTTTGCCTTAGATACAACCTTTACAAGTAAGTATCATGGCATTGTGGCTCATTTAACCAAGATTCAAGCCACTTTCCATAGATTGGAGTTCTTTCATGCTCTTGGCATTCAAATAACCAAGGTGTTGATGCAAAATGCCAAATTTATTTTGATCATGTAGAAACTCAACAAATGTAACTACAATTCCATTCACTTTCTTCCACTAGATGAAATAGAAGTTACTATCTCTAAAGTCCTTGGCACCATCATTTCTATCTAATTTCTTTACAAAGCATCTATTCTTATCAAATTATACCTTAAAATCATGTGAAATTAGTTTATTTATCAAAAAGAGGTTTTTGTTGATTTTAGATATATGTAAGACATCCTTTAATTTGATACTCTTTGTTTGTCCTCTCATAATAATCTCTACTATAATAGAGCCTATTCCAATGGCTTGTACTATGCCATTGTTTCCCATAAAAATATTTGTTGCCGAAATATTTTCATAAGTATCAAATAAATACTTTCTATAAATGAAGTAAGTTTTTACATTGCTACATTTATTAGAATAGCTTCGTTTGCCTTGACTTGAAAAGAAAGTCAAATCTTTACTTTGAAGCTCTTTTTTTTTCTTCTTGGTTACTTCATGAATAAGACTTCTTGTCACGTAATCTATTATAAGTTCTTTTAACTTGATGGACTCTAATGCCACAATGAGGTAGTTATAGGACTTGAGTAGGCTCATAAGTAAGATCATAATAATATCACTCTCTTTTAATGGCTTGTTAATAATTGCTAGTTAGTTTGCAAGAACCTTTACCTTATTGATATAAGCTATAAGATCTTTATCTACTTCCATCTTGCAAGTGAAGAATTTTTTTCTTGTGAAGATGATGTTGAATAATTTCTTACTCTCATATATGTTATAAAGATTCTTTCATGCTTCTGCTAGTCCTTTACAAGAGATAATGTAAGAAAAATTGGCTTCATCCAAATTAGTGGAAATTATGCCAAAAGCCTTTTTTACACATCTTTTGAAGTCCTTCCTCTCTTTAGCATGTGCATGTATGCTTAGAGGCTCTTCACTTTCATTTACAATGTTCCAAAGTTCCAAAGATGCCAACAAAAGCTCCATTTTGACCTTCCAATGGTAGAAATTGTCCCTTCTAAACTTTTTAATCACTTTCAAACCTTCACTCTTGTTAAAAGAAATATCTAAAAAAAGCTCTATCAAAAAATATCAAAAAAAAGAATCTCTATGTATTCAAAATTACCAAATCAACTTGACACTAGTAAAATCTTAAAATACCTTCTTATGAACAATAAAGTACTTTTTCACTCAGAACACTCTCAAATCAAGTTTTGAAGCTTTTAACAAGTATGTGCACTCTAAAGAACCTTACTATTAAGATCTTCTATTCTTTCAAACCAATTATTTTATAATATACACAAGGTAAGTCAAATTATTTCAAGAATACAAAAAAGATATTTTCAAGGTCTTTCTATAAGGTCTTAAATTCACAATTTTAGGAGTTAAGAATCCACCAAATAATATTAGAGATCTATATGGTCAAAATCAGTACTTTTTCATACCAAAACATAATTTTAGATCTTATAAATCTTATTATCAGCAAACATCATAAGATCTATTCCACACAAGTACAACCACTAGAAAATGACATCAACATAGTTAAATGGCTTAATGTGAGTGGTTTTTTCTTTCTTCATTTAAGTCCAATTTAATTAAATTTTATTTTGGATTAAAATCCAATATTAACTAATGTAGAGATACAAACCATAGTTAAGATTAAAATAAATAAATAAATCATAATGACATAATAATCACAGTTTTTTCAACAAAATACAACAAAGTCAATTATATATTTTTATGATTTACTTTTTTAGCAATTGCAATTTATTTAGGTAAATGCCTTCTAAGACTTACCCAATTGAGCTTAAACTTTAAAACTTATGAGTTAGTATAAAAATAAAAAGAATTGATATCATGCTGGAGTGCTAGTCCCAGGGCTTTCACAAATAGTATCAACCATGCAAATTAGAGTTACATCCAAGAAGTTATCTATGGATGAATTTTTGATGGCAATACTTCATCTAGAGTTAGAAATTCTTTAATAATTAGCTTCAAATATTAAAATTCAGTATTAATATGGATTTGAATTTTTTAATATAAAAAATAAAATAAAAAGATAAAAAATAAAATAAATAACAAAGTTAAAAGTTAGAGGTAAAAAGTAAATTTTATAAATAAAAATTAAAATTTAAGTTAATGAAATAAGCTAAAGATTAAAATTTGAAGGTAAAAAATAAAGTTAAAGTTAACAGTTAAGAAAAAATGGAATAACATAAAGGTCAAAAGTTGAAGTTAAAAATATAAATTTAAAGTTAAAAGTTAAATAAATCTTTTGTTATTTCAAAATTTCTAACTTAAACTTTCCTTGGAACTAGACCTTAAGGCGCCCTTGTTGCAATAATTTTTACAAAACAATCTTCAACAAGCACCACGCTATGAAATTTCAAAGCTAAATCTAATGCACTGCGCTTGTACCGACAGACAACAGATCCTTCTTGCTTAAGAATTCACTGAAAATTCATAAAAGCTTCAAACATTCTAATTAATTTTTTAAAAAAAACTAGACTTTATAATGTAATAAACCTTAAAAATCTTCTGGGAAGAAAGATAGAGATCATTGAGTAATGATTTTTTGAAGTTGGCAGCTCCCTGAGGTTATGGCAGTGCACCCTTCTTCATTTGAAATTCCGCCAACAGTTCATTAAAGCTCCAAATTATACATGCTTGGTGTCCTTGGAAAGCTAATAACTAGAAAAAGGTGGTCACAAAGTATTGCAAGAAAAAAATACAACTAAAAAAATTCAGAGGCAGAAACCTAAGTTTTTACAAAATGGAGGGAGTTTTTTTTAAAAAAAATTCAAAAAAAATTGGCATAGCTTTGCCATAAAAAAAGAGAGAGAGAGGACTTGGAAAACCAAGCCACTTTTATACAATTGAGTAGAGGCTTATAAGAGGGTGACCACATCTCCACCCTTGGTTTCTAAGATCCGTAATCTAAATCTACGATTTATAGTAATCTTAGGCCTAAATCCGATTTCAAGGCTAGAAATGCCATAACTCAAAAACTAATGCCTTTTTGGAAAAATTAATACCACAAATGTGTCCAAAATACATTTTTATCCTAAGATTGACTATTCATAAGCTCAAATCCGAGTCCTAAATCATTAAAACCAATTAATTTGCTAATATAGGTATAAATTTCAATTATAATTCTTATTCTAAGTATCCTAATTAGGAGATCAGCAAGGATTCTTGCCATCAAAGCCTTCATGATCACCATTCTTCTATTTGAACTCCCTTAAGTAAAAACTCTTGGCAAATCACAACTCTTAATTTTAATTTGGCCTTGAGTTCATATGCTTTTGATTATTTATTTATTTATTTTATTCATCAACTCCAAATAGTAACAAAAATCACTATGAAAGGAAACACAACCATAAAAAATAGCTTGTCTCCATCTTCTAAAAATCATCATTAATTTAAAAATTAGATTTTATAAATTTTAATTCATTAAAATTACAAAAAATAATTTAAGCTTCAAAGTCTTAAAATTAATTAAGAAAATAGGGCAATTAGATTTGAGGAGTTTTCTAACCATAGTCAAATTGGAGATTAGCCTTGGAGTTGAAAATTAAGATTGTAGATTGATTCAAGATATAATTTCTAAAAAATAAAAGAAAAATTTTACTAAAATTTTAGTTTTGGTACTAAAAGAGAATTTAAACCAAATCAAAAAAGAAGTCATAAACCTTCTAAATTTACTATTCTTAGAATTTTAATAATAAATAAATCTAATAATTAGAATTATCTATCTCATCAATATCCTAAAAATATTATAAAAGTCATAATTAACTAAATAATTAATTTAGATCTATTAATTAATTATTTTAATATTAAAATTAATAAAAATATGTAAATAATTACAAAAATAATTGTAACTAACCATTAGATCTTTAAATTGTGCTCACACTTAATAAAATATGTGTCGATCTATAATCTATTAAAAATATACAACAAATAAGATACAAGTTAGTAAAAATCAAAATTATTTCATACAAAAAAAGGGTGGAATGAGATGCCTCTCTCTTCCAACATCCTTTACTTATAGGAGGAGTTTACATCTATTGTAGTTGAATTTCATCTATAATCATCTTTATCCATCTAACTTAAACTTAGATTCTTCTTAACCTAGCCACTACATTAAATCTTAGCTATTGTATTAGTAAATTACCTTCATTTTTTTATTATTTTTTAATATTAGAAATTTTTTAAGATAATTATATCTTATTTTTATATTAATAATTTTTTATATACATCTGTAATAGCAAATAACATCTTTAAAAAAAAAACTATAAATTCTTTTTATAGACTTTGTTCTCAATACTCTATTTTTTACTTCGTTTGATAAATTTTTATGAAGTAAGATCAAATATGTCATTTTTCATAATTAAATTTACATAATAATTAAATAAAAAATCTATTTAAAATAAATAGTTATAGGATATATTGGATGTAAGCTATCTCAATGTTATTTATTAGAATATACTTGATAAGTTTTATATGATTCTAAAAATAAAAGCACATCTTCATATATATTTTTTTACCAACATCATTCTTTAAGTTTAGAAAAATTAGCCCAAAGTCTCCTATATCCTACCCAAAAACTATCATAAAATCTCTTTAATAATATTTGTTGCTCTTATTTATTGCTTATTACTTCTTGTGGTATCTCAATTCCTTTTTTTGGTCTCTTCCACAAAAATCCTTCTTGAAGGAAATATCCATATGTTTTTTTTTATTATTATTATTTGTTTAAATTTTTTTTTAGATAATTTTTTTTGTTTAGTCAAAGTACTAAAATAATAATTAATATCCAATAATTCTCCTTCATAAAGCTCTTCAAAAAATAACTTGTCTTCTTTGCTAAGATTTGATTCTTAAATAGAATTGTGATTCTATATCATAAATGCCTTCAACCATCTCATCTTTTCTTTCATATCTTGATTGAGACAACATATGTATCACCAATTTGTTCTTTCTAGTAACATGCCTAAATTCTAGATTTAATGATTTGATACAAGCAATCCATCTTAACATTATAAAATTTGATGTTGAATAATTAGTAATTATTTCAAGAAATGGCAAGCAATCTATTTTGATTACTACCATTATACCAATCAAATAATCTTTTTCAACTTTCATAGCCAAAACAAATTTCTATAGTTCTCTTTTGACTTACAAATATGCATGTTGATAAGTACTTAAAACTTTAGTTCCAAATTGAATTACAAATTTGTTTCTGCTTAAATCACCTTAATCCATAGTCTAACTAATAGAAATAAAATTAATATCTATAATAGGTATTATTTTTCTATTACACTCATAATCAATTCTTCTTAAAATTTGAAGTATTAATAATAATATCTTTAGCTTTTATATTATTTTGATATATATATATATATATATATATTAAAATTAAATTCACAATCTTTACATAATAATTCATATAATTGATCTACTATATGAGCGTAATGAGGAATCCATATATGATAAAATATGTAAGCTCCTAAAAACCTGTGTATTTGTGCTAAAGAATGACATATATCCTTCATTCTTTCAATTACATCAACTTTGCTTGGATCTAATTTTCTCTCATAAAATCTACACAAATATCCAATAATGATAGCTTTTTGTACTCCAAATGTAGATTTTTCTTCTAAAAAAGTAAAATGAACTTCTTCAAGTTGAAATAGAATCCTTTTACAATCTTGTATATGATCAATAATATACTTGCAATATCTTCTCTCATCTAAAGTCTCATTTTTTTTCTTCTTTATATCTTTTGATATAAATTTCATCTAAAAAAGGCATAGTTCTTTTAAGAATAAAGTCTCTCAATACCTTGTTCATCTCATTCATCATATATACAACTGAATTTATAGTACCTTATAGAAGAATATATATTTTAAATAATTCAAATAGTATTTTTATTGTTATTAGATCTCTACTTCTATATACAAGTTAAAATTCATTACAGCTCAAATATAAATCACTCATTGAATAAATTACACTTCTTGTAAATGCTTCAGCAAATTCATCTATTGAAGGTCCTATAGCTATATTTTTAATAGTTACTACATTTGCTGGCTGCATATCTTGAATAAAACGTAATGATCTATTTTTCTTAGGCATCATAAATTAATGACTAAAATATGGAATAAAAAAGATTCTAAAATCTTCATTTGTATTTTTTTTTTTTTTTTTTTTTTTAATAATTCCACCAATTTAGGCAAGTGAGCCTTTGATACAAAAATTGGCCTTAAGTTTCAAAACACATGTGATATTATGAAGATAATTATAGTAGCAACAATATTAAGATCCATACATCTTATCTCATGAGATCTAAAGATAAATGATTTATCATGTTTTATAAGTATTTCTTTAAAATATTCAATTTTTACTCGTAACAAAGAACTATCACATCTAATCTTCAATTCTTCAAAAGTCTCCCTTGTAAATTAATGTCTAATATTCTTTAGATCTCTTAAACTTTTTTCTTTTGATGCTTCTTATATTTATTCTATAACAAAGATTTGACAATGATTTTTACCTTCTTTTCTATTATTTTATATTTTGTTTCTACAATAACTTCCAGAGCTTAAAAAGATTCAAGTATAGAATAAACCTCTCTTGAAACTTAAGGCCAATTTTAAATCTTGAATGAATTTTTGTAATCTTATGATTATTTCTTAATTCAATATATATATATATATATATATATATATATATATAGTTTAAATCTTCAAATTTTTTATACATAATACTTCCATTCTCAAAAATACCAATAAACCTTACATCAAAGATACTTACATCTTATGAGAGTACCTCTCCTTTTGTACCTCTATAATTTTATTTTAAGGTGGTATTTTTCTAAAATCCTTAAATTCTTCAATAACTTTAGGCAATGGCTCCTCTCTCAACTTATCTTAATTTCATTTATAATTAGGAAGTACAATTAGAAATTATAGTACTTTCTTCTCATCTTTACAATGTATCTTTGGATAGGCAAAATCATCATCAAGCTTTTTTGTTTCTATCTATATTGCTATAATATAAGATTTTTCTAAAATCAATGAATAAGATTTTGTATCTTAATTAAAAAAATATTTTTTTATTATAATATCTCTAATTCTAATTTTAATATCTTAAAAAGCTTTATATAATTCACCTTACGTATTATTAATTGCTTATATTGCCCATCTATGCTTTACATCAATTGATTACTTTTGCTTATTTATTGCTTATAACCATTATCAAATTCTTCATTATTCTTAAATATATTTGCATCAATAACATGATTCATTCCAATTCCATCCATTAATTGTTTTTTTTTTAATATTATTAATAATAACATCATTAAATTTCTTCTTTATAATTTTTAAAATATCTTTTAATGTGAAATCCATTTTAGCATTTAGTACATATTCTTCCAATACCTTCCATAAATTTGTTGATGCTTCAATGTCAGAGAGTAATTTATAAGCTATTAATTTACCTTTATCTTTTATCTCTTTTATTTTTTCTTCTAATTTTTTTGACATATCCTTTTTAAGTAATTCTTATGAAGCTACTTCATGAGCCTTGTGTCCTTGAGTTTGTTTTTTAGAAGATTTTTTTTTTCTTGTATCATGAAAGTTTTTTTGTCTCTTTTCTTCCATCAAGGCTTCATGTTGGTTTTTAGCAATATATGCATGAATTGAAAGAGTCTTAATATGATCTCTTTAACTTGTTGCACTATATATTGTAGCTATAATTTTCAATAACACCTTTTAAGATGTTTTTCCTTTTTACATTGTAAAAATGGAAGAAGTCCAAAATTTACTTATCTTTATACTTCTATCAAAGTCATCATCTTTCCTAGCACCATAAATTATATTTTCTTGTGTTGCTACTCCATATAGAATTAAAGAGTCTTAAATCCATGCTCTTATATCTTCTTTGCCAAAATTGGTTTGAAAGAGGTCCCTATATTTTTTAATACCACCTTTCCATCCTTTTAGAAAATAACTCTATATTATACTATATTTCTAAATTTATTGCAATTCTTTCTAATATCAAAAGCATTGTCATACCAAATGCATTTTTGTACATGTTTTTATTTTGAAATAGTCTTCAAATTATTAGTAGAAGTCTTCTCATTCAATCTTGCTAATTTGATTTGAAGATTTTACATCCAACGTATAATCTCTTCAACTTTCATATCTTTTTTCTTTAATGTAGATGTTGGAGATTCAAAAATTGGTATTTTTAGTTGTATTATATACACTTGAATTTTAAATAGATGTATTATTCTTAGAATATTTATCCTATTATTTTTTATTTTATTTTATTTTATTTTTACAAGAAAACTCACAAAATCTTTAATATTTCTCTACTTTGTTGATAATCCTTCATTTTCTTCTTTGTCTTGAAGAAGCAACTCCAATTTTTCTTATAATTCTCTATTGGCAACTTGAAGAAATAATTCAGTCTTATTTGGCTCCTATGTTAACTTCTCCATGTTCAATAATTAAAAATATTGCCTTTCAAATTCTCTTAATAGCTTTGTTGCTTATAAACTCTTACAAGGCTTTGGTTGCTAAAGCTTCTTTCCAATCATTGCTTTGTTGTTCTTGCATAGACAATGTAAAAGCTTAAAAAATACTTGCAATGGTTGGATCCATATATATACCTTATCTTTTAGTCAAAACTCTACTAGAAGCTCTATTTGAAGTTCCTTCCATGGCTCCTTCAAAACTCTTGCTTTCATATTCCATTAAATCAAAATAAAAATAAATAAACTCTAATACCTTCTACCTCAAGCTTTCACTTTGGATTCACCACTTATATTATATTACATGTGTTCTTGCTTGAAAATGCATTGAGCACCAATTGCAAGAAAAGCTCCCAAAACCTCTCAGTTATTAACTACCTTTTTTCTTTAACTCAAATGTTGATCTCTCAATACTAATTTCTCTTTGCTGAATTATTTAATTGCTCCAAAAATTAGATTGTGTATATATATTGAAGTCTGAAGTGAGATCTCAAAATTTTTCTTCAATCCAATTAGCACATATTGCTAGATCTTAGAATTACTTACTAATCCTAAATCTCAATTTTTGAGACCATAACCTACAAAAAACTTCATATGTTTCAATTCAATTGCTTGATTGACCTCAGATTTTGCACACACATTAAAAATAAGCATGACAACAACTTATCCAAATTTTACTTGTATACATACCACAAAGCTCAAGAAACCATCAAATTTGTAAACATATTTTTATTTCTCAAAATCTAAATCCATTGAAAACATCACTAACTTTGAAAATCCATCAAACTCTTAATATTGATCAAAATGACATGAAACTGATATCTTAAATTTTCTTTAACTCAAATTTTGATCTTTCAATAGCTTATATCAAATTCTATTCTTTGATTTATAAATAAACCTAAAAATTGCTGTACATGCATAGTTTTATACCTCAAGGTCTGATTTCAATTCAAGTTGATAATTGGTCCTCTTTGGATATCAAATTTTGATAATTTGATATAAGCTTTGCTTTAATCTATTTTTAATTTTCTCTTAAATATGCTTATACTAATTTTTATTTTATTTACTTTGATTTGGCTCATTTATACCTCTACAAAGTAAATAGAAGTTCTTTCTATAAAAGATAGCATTAATACTAAATTTTTTACTAACTTTCTATAATTTATTATTATTTTTTTATTAATTCTTTTTACTAGGCTCTTCTATAATAACATCCATTTATTTAAACTTTGACCATTTAGTTGTATTATTATACAATAATATGAAATACAGAATGAATTTTTATTTATTCTAATAGATGTAATTGTTAAGCAATAAGATTGACTTGTTCACAAATAAAAAAAGATCAAAGTCTATAATTGTCCAACTTATCATAAGAACAAATAGTCTTAATATTACAACAAAGTAATCATATCTTGTCACTGACATTGAATTTTAGTTGTTTTTTGTGATAGGCATCCACATTGATCTTTTGTCACTCTTAAGCTTCTTTTTATTATGCCTTCATTATTGCATGTAGCTTTGCCAAATAATTTGTCAAATCTTCTCCTATAGGATTATCAACTTTTGAAAAGATAAAAGTATTAAGTCTTTGATGATAACCATAATTTGTAAAGAAAGGTATTTATTGAGTAGAAGAATGTATCAAATTATTATATGCAAATATTACAAATAGCAAAAATATTATTCAATCATTTTAATGATAGTTTATGGTACATTACAAATACTTCTTCAAAACTTGATTCACTTATTTTGTTTGTCTATCAATTTCAGTATAAAAAGCCAAAGAAAGCTTTATATCCATGTTTAAAATTTTAAAAAATATTTTTTAAAATCTTGATACAAATTTAGCTTGTATCTAATATAATATCCTTAGGTAATTTATGATAGCAATAGATGTTGTCAAGAAAAAGCTTAGCCATTTCTTTACTTATGATAAATTTTACATATAGTATAAAATGTGCCATCTTAGTAAAATAATCTACTATTAAAAATATAAAATCAAACAAACCTAAAATTGAAAGATCCATTGCCATACTATAATTTTTTATAATATGTAAATATTAATTAAAAAAAAAATATATATATATATAAGTATTGATGTATATTAAAATAGTTAATAGGTTAATTTAAAGAGAATTGATGTAAGAAAATTTATTTTGAGATTTATCTATTTTTATTATAGTTTTTAAATTAAATAAGATTTAGATATTTAGTATAAAATTTAAAGAGAAGATTGGACTCAAAGATGAAGATCCAAACCTATAGAAAGCTTATTTGAAGGAATAAAAGTAAGATATAGATGGATGAAGGCAAGGAGTAAAGATCTTCATCCTTATTAGTTAAAAGCCATATATGAGTGGTTTTCTTTTCCTTCACTTAAGTTCAATTTGATTCCATTGTACTTAGATTAAAATTTAATATTAATTAATATAGATAATTAAACCATAAATATAAAATTAATTAATTAATTAGTTCAAATAAAAAATAAATGATATAATAATCACAAATAATTCAATTAAGCACAATAAATCAAGTATATATTTTTTTATGATTTCTTAAATATTATAGTCTAATTAGTTAATTATCTTCAAAGTTTTACTTGATCAAGTTTAAACTCTAAAAACTATGAATAAAAAATAAAATAAAATAAAATAAAATAAATTAGAATTAGTAATTAAAATTGAGTGAAGAATTTAAAATAATAAAAATAAAATTTGAAGATAAAAAGTAAAAGTTATAAATTAAGATTAAAAGTAAAAGGTAAAAATAAAAATATAAGATTTATTTTTTTCTTTTATCTTTTAAAGATTATGATTTGTGAAAAGATAAAACTTTACCATGAATTATTGAAATAATAGAAAATTTCTTTAAAAATATTAAATAGTATTAATAAATGATAATAATACAAATAAAAACTAAAATATAAGATGAAGTTCTAAAAGAATGTGATTAGAGGATGATTAGAGAGGAAAAAAATAACATACCTTGAGTATGTCAAATTGTAGGCAGCCACCCTTGCCACTCAAAAATGCATTAAAAATTCCTTGAGATTCCAATGTATGTGAATTTTAGTGTGATCAAGGTTTACTCTAGCATACTTCTACCTTTCCAAATCTTATAGCAATCTGTTCTGAAATGCTTGAGATATGGTTTTTTCCAATTAGAGCCACTTGGGCTGCCTTGGCAGCAGATCTTTTTTACTTAAAAATTCACTAAAAATTGGTTAATGATTCAAAGTCAATAAATCTAATTTTTTCATAAAACTAAACTTAGCATGCTTATTTTAAAAATAAGATTTGATGAAAAAACATAAATAAATAATAAGCTATGTTTTTTCAAAGTTAATTTTTCTAAACAACTAAGATAGCAGATCTATCCTCACTCTAAAAATATTATTTTTTTTTATAACTTGGAAGTTAGTGACTCAATTTTTTTTAATAATCTAGACTTTAAATTTCATTCACAATAGTAAGTCACATTAAATTTGAGTTAGAAGTCACCAAGTTACAAATTTTTGAAGTTGATGCTTCTATGCTACCCAAGGCAATAGACCTCCTACCACTTGGAAATTCGCCAAAAATCCATCTAAGCTTCAAATTGCTTGTGGCTTACATTGTTGAATAGCTGGTAATTAAAAAAAGATGAATTCTAAATATTAATAAAAAGCATACAAAATTGAGTGACTGAAAAAAATAAAACCAAGCTAGTGACAAGGTGGAAAAAAATTACTTCAATTAAAAGCCTAGAAACAATTTGGCAAGGCTTCACCTTACAAAATAGGGAAGAGAAAGAAGGAGCTTGGCCAAACAAGTCCTCTTAATCAGATGGGAGGAGGCCTAAAGGTGGTAGCTACATCTCCACCATCCAAATCAAAAAATCCTTAACCAAGATCAAAGGTCTACAATCACTCTAAGCCTAAATCCAATTTTAAGGCTAGAAACGCCTATAATTCAAAAACCAACACCTTTTTGGCAAAACTAATACCACCAATGTTTCTAAAACACATTTTTATCCTAAATTTGACTATTCTTGAGCCCAAAACCGAGTTCTAAATCATAAAAAATAATAAATTAGCTAATTTAATTGTAAATTTTAACTATAATTCTAATTTTAATCAGTCTATTTAGAGATTAGCAAAGGTAATTGCCATCAAAGCCATCATGATCACCACTCTTCAATTTTAGCTCCCTTAAATACAAACTCTTAGCAAATCCAAGATCCAATTGCAATATGGCTTAAATTAATACACTGTGATTTTTTCTTTTTTTCAATTTTCAACTCCAAGTAGTGATTAAAATTAAAAATTGAAAAATTAAAAAAAAGAAAATTTACCACAAAAATTAAAAAGAAATTTTGGAAATTTACTTATAGTTAAAAATTAAAAAAAATAAATCATAAACCTTCTAAACTTACTATTTTTAGAATTTTAAATAATTATTCAATCTAATAATTAGAAGTATCTACCTAATTAATAACTTTAAATATAAATAAAATCATAATTAACTAAAAAAATAATTTTGATCCATAAGTTAATCATATTAGCATTAAAATTAATAAAAATTTGTTAAAAATCAAAAAAATGATTATAACTAACCATTGGAGCTATTAATTGTGCTCATGCCATGTTCCATAAGCTCTCAAGAGGCTATCCATGACTATAAAAAAGGTTTTGGTAACTTCAAAATGAACATTTGAAAATTAAAAGTAAGGATTGTGGGATTTAGGATTTAGGCTACAATTTATATACAATTTTTAGAGGATTTAGAGTTAGGGTTATGAAGTTATAGCCACTTGAAGTTAAGGTGTCTTTTTAATATATATTTTTGTTCATTTGAGGATACAAGGAGTTTTATGATAGATTTTGGAGATCAAGAGATATAACCATAAAGATGATTTCAAGACAAATGTCTTTTGTAAAAGAATTTTTGTATTTAAAATTTTTATAAAGGAGTCATAGGACATTAAAGATAGCACATGTAATTCAAAGGTAGTAAGTAAGTTGTTTTGTTGATAGTAATTGTTGGAGCCATATCTTAAGTTTTTAGGCGAATTTTTAGCTCAAAATTTTCAAAAGTATGTATTATTTGATTAAAAAGCTATATATTAAAATTTTATGGTATTTAAATGCTTAGTTTGTGAGATATAAAGAAAATTGTACTTAGGTATATATAAGCAAGGATTTAGAATTATTGTTATGGTTTTGGCAATATCTGAAGATTCATAACAAATTTGTATACAAAATTTGTTGTAATAGTTGTTGAAAGTATATCAATACTTCATGCAAAATTTTGGTTTATTTGGACAATCTGATTATGAGATATGAGCTATTGAAGTTTGGAAAAAAATCACCTTAAGGATATATAAGGTTTTATAATATTTTTATCATATTTTGGATGATCATTGGTACTTAAGGCTTATGTATTCATGTAATTGCCCTACAGAAATAACTTTATATATAAACTTGGTATTTTTTTATCTTAAAACTTAGTTGAATAATTAGTTACAACTAAAAGCCTAGTGCTTTCTTAAGGCAAATTCTTTCTACTCCAACACTATAATAAAATCCATAGAAATATTAGACTATGGTTATTTTGAAATAGATAATCGCTAAAAAAGTCCATAAAGTCAATGACAAGGAGTTTTTGAATTTAAACAAACATCATATGACTATACAAAGTTTTTTATAGCCTTTTATATTTATAGTCACCTAAAATCTTTTAATATTAGCTCCAAAAACTTGTTATATCTAAAATGTCATGTTTTTGGAAAGTTATGACATACTTGAAGAATACGTAAACATGCTTCTTTTTTTACAACATATACGCGACCTTTAAAATAGAATAGGTTGTTCTTGAATTCAAACTTAGAAGTATCATGAGAATTAAAAAAAAATTGATGTCATGAATAAGAAGATCAAAGAATATACTTAATTGGATTTGTTTGATATAAATTGAATCAATAGTCAATGTTGATTTTATTGCTTGAATATAAAAATGCTCTAGTGTCGTGATGTAAAATAGCTAATAGGTGAAAAGATGAAGAAAATATCATATTTTTGAAGATCCTATTTCAAATATATTATAACAAATTATCTTGGAAAAATAGATAATAGTCAAGGAATAAAAAAATTAAAGATGCTAATGTTGCTTTTTTGCAAAACAAGCTTCTACTCACTTTGTAGGACCACAAATAGAGCAAAATAAGGTAAATTAGAAAAATAAACAATACAAGCACTTTTCAAAAGGAGTCAAGAGTATATTGTGGCAAAAATTACCTTAGAAATCCAAGAGTTGATACTCAGAGAGGACCAGTTACCAACTAAGGTCGAAATTAGACCCTGAGGTACAAAATCAAGCCTTGATGATAATTCCGAAGTTCTTTTGGAGATCAAAGAGTAGGATCTGAGAGCTGACTTAATAGAATTACTGTGAGAATTGATTTGGAGTAATTTGAGAGTGTATTGACTTTGTAAGAGCTTTGCAAAGTCAAAGTTTGTTTTGAGTGACTCTAAATTTGTGAAATAAAATGGGTGATACTTTTTGGAGAATTTTCTAAATTTAGAAATATATCTATAAGTGAAATTTTTTAGGTTTGTGGGTGTAGTTGTGTTTGATATTTACTATGAGTTTGAATTTGATTAAATAGCTAGATTAAAAGACATGAAGGATTTGTGGATTATAGTCTTGAAATTTAGGATTTGGAGGACTAGTGAGGTTTTCTTAGATATCTATCAATTTGCTAATTAGATTGAGGCAAAAATATTCATAGAAGTAGTCAAGTTGATTTCTAATAAGTTTATAAAATTTAGAAGCAAAGTAATGATTCAATCAAGAATAATTGGTTCTAGGGGATTGGCATCAAGGTCATAGAAGGAAGCCGACCAATATCTGAGCACATTTTTGAGGTTATCATCTATTTGGTAATTCCAATCATTTTCAAATTTTTTTGTACTTATTTTTAATTTAATTGTTAAGGGATATGCAAAATTTGAGTTAAAATCAATAGTTCATTCATTATTTATTAAGATTTAAATCTACTATAAGAATTATTTGGGATTAATTAGGATTTGGTTTAAGATTAGGATTAGGATTAGGATTTTGGATTGGTTTAAGATTTGGTTAGGATTAGGATTAGTATTTTGAGTTGATTTAAGATTTGATTAGGATTAACATTAGGATTTTGGATTGATTTAAGGTTTGGTTTAGATTAGGATTTGGTTAGGATTTGTCTAGGATTTGACTAGGATTTGTTTAGGTTTTGATTAGGACTTATTTAGGATTTTTTTAGGATTTTTTTAAGATTTGGTTAGGATTTTTTTTGGGTTTGATTAGAATTTGATTAGGATTTGACTAGAGTTTGACTAAGATTTGTCTAAGATTTTATTAGGGCTTATTTAAAATTTGTCTAGGATTTTATTAGAATTTGTTTAGGATAAGATTAAGATTTGACTAGAATTTGACTAGGATTTGACTAAGATATGATTAGGGCTTATTTAAGATTTGTCTAAGATTTGACTAGGATTTATTTAGAGTTTGATTAGGATTTATTTAGAACTTGATTAGGATTTGGTTAAGATTTGTTTAATATTTGATTAAGATTTGATTAGAATTTGACTAAGATTTGACTAGGATTTATCTAAGGTTTGATTATGGCTTATTTAGAAGTTGACTAGGATTTGACAAAGATTTGATTAAATTTTGACTAGATTTTGATTAGAATTTAATTAAGGTTTTTATTTTAATATTTTATTAAAATTTCTATTTTAGTATATTTTTTTGATTTTCTATGTTATTTCTTTATAATTTTTTTAAAATATCTCTAAAAATTCTTTATATTTCTTGTATTATTCCTTTTAAATTTTAATTGAATTTTATTGATATTTGATTATATTTTTTAATCTTCAATTATAATTTATTTAAGAATCTATGAGAGTTTTTAGGACTTGTTATTGCAATTTTTATTTTATCTTCTACAAATAGGTGTCCAATGCATTTTCAAGCCAAACACAATGTAATACAACATCAGCTTCAAGAAAATTGTTCTTTATTGATTAAAAGATGAAGCTCTTTTTTTTTTTATCTAAGATAAGAACATCTAAAAAGGATGTCTGATAAACATTGTTGTTTTTTAGATTGATAAGTGATCTTGAAATCAAATCTTAATAAAAAAAAATTTTAATAGGTTGGCAACAATTCAAAATACATATCAATATGAAGTACTTGAGGTTCTTGTAATCTATCTAAATTTTAATTGGACTAAAAGCATTTTCTAGATAATGATGCCATTCTTGAAGCAAATCCATAATTGTAAGAAGCTCTTTGTTGTCGATCTTGAAGTTAATCTCAATTACTAAAAATTTCATAGAATAAAATGCTACTAGGTGGAACTTGTCATGTTCTCATATTTGTAACAAAACAATACCTATTGCAAAGTCTAATGCATTTGTTTTTATGAAGAATACCTTGAAAAAGTTGATGCGATACAAGATTAGTGCAAAAATATATGTTGCCTTCATAGCTTCAAAAGATGCTTCAACTTCATTGCTTTACTTAAGATTATCTTTACATATCAAGCATCTAAGAAGAGCCACAATTTTAAAAAATTTATTGATAAAAATCTTGTAATAATTTTAAAATTTTAAAAAATATTATACATCTCTAATTATTTTTGGTATCTTCTAATTCATGATAATCTAGTCATTTTTAGGATCCACCATAAGGCCATTGTTTGAAATGATGTATCATAAGAAGTCAACTTGAGTAGTGTAAAATACATACTTTTTCATCTTTGCATATAATCCTACATCTTTAAGTTTTTATAATACACGACAAACGTAACATTCATGTTTTTTGAAGTTATAGAATAGATTAGAATGTTAAATTAATATCAAACAATAAAATCATTGAAAAACTTATAAAAAATTTTATTCATGAAATGTTGAAAAGCAGTTGATACATTCATGAATTTAAAAGGCATAACATTATATTTAAAATGTCCATACTTAGTTTAGAAAGCAATTTTCAATACAAAATAGATATAGCATATATAGCAAAAGATTATCCTTCTTTTGTCACATATATGAAAGCTCTAGCAGCTATTAATAAGGATTTGGATATACTAGACTTATATATTTATATTTAACTAACAAAATTTTGGATCAAACTACAAAAAAAAATAATGATTTGGATATACTAGACTTATATATTTATATTTAACTAACAAAATTTTGGATCAAACTATAAAAAAAATAATGATTGTAAGAAGTCTAATCTATCTCAAGATTATACTTTTTTAACCATAATAATCCAAAAATAATTGATTTGAAAAGAGAACTTATTATATTAAATATTATTAAGCTATCATGATCTTTTATTGCTACATCTAAAAGAATAATTTTATGGCTTGTATTTCCAAAAGACAACAAATAACTATGTATAACTTTAACATGTATAGGTTTGGTTTTCTTAACTAAAAATATATCTTATTTTTTGATAAAGTCTTTATCTATAAAATAGATTGAGATTTCTAAATATAATAAGGCTAAGACTTTGTGATTTTTTAGTCTTAAATAAACTTCCATTATAACACAAGGTGAAGGAACTAAAGAGAAAATAAAACATTTATTAGGTCTTATACAAGATTCCAATGACATGGTCCTTATTATAGTTGAAAAAACTTATTTTTTGATATATCATTTTCTTTAGCAATCATGTTCCTTACTTTGTAATTGCATTGTTTTTTAGAACAATACTGAGTAGTGTGCTTGGATTCTCTATAATATAGATGCAAACCTTCTTAATAAAGACAATTCTTTTCTTGTTCAATAAGAAGTTTAAAATATACATTTTCAATTTGCATAAGCTTTGGTGTAGAAAAATAAGTGTTCAAAAACTTAGAAGACATTGCTATGGCTTAACTTGTACTTTTCTAATCAAATTTTTATTCTTTATGTCTTTTAAAGAGTTGATTATTGCATACAATAGTTTTGGCAATAAATTATTTTAATGAATCTACTTTTAATATTATTAATAAAAAATATTTGATATTATCTTTTAATCCATATTAAAATTGATTAATAAGGGCTTTATCATTTCAATCTACATCACAAGCAAGATTTTAGAATTCACTAACATATGTGATAGTTGAATATGATCCTTATCATAGCAATATGAGCTTAATCTCTACTATCTTATTTGATTTTTTTTCTCAAAATATAGCTATAAATACTTCCAAGAATGAATTCAAATCATAGAATAGTCATAATCTTTTTTTATTAAAGATACAAATAAAAAAAAGAACACTTTTTGATAGAATTACACATATGAATCCAACTTGAACAATTCTATCAAGATATAAAAAATGATGCAATCTTAAATAGAGCTTAATTTGTTGTAAAAATCTTCAAAATTTTGATCTTCTTCCATAAAACTTCTTAGGCATACTAATCCTTGCATTTCTTGTACTTATAGAAATAAGACTTCTTAAATTTGGTTGTGAAGTTGATTTACTCCCTTCCTTTAACTGCACAATTTTTTAACATAAACTCTAAACTTCTTCCATATGTATAGGAATAGTACCTTCATGATTTATGTTAAAAATACATGAGATTTCTACTCTTAGAGTATTGAGAAGATTGTAAAGATTTGCAATAGTTACAAATCTATTCTTACTTTTGCTAGGAGGAGCATCTATTAACTTTTCTTTTAAAGATAATTCAAATAAATTCAAAAAATTGAATTAAAGAAAGATAATCCATAACTTCTAATATCAAATAAAAAATTCTATAAAGAGGAGATAATTTACTCTTTTTAAGAAAAAAAAGTTAGTGTTAGAAAATTAAATTATTTATTTAAAAGTAGATAGTTTATAACTTTCAAAATACAACAATAGAAGTGGAATAATCTACTCACTTCTAAAACAAGACACAAATAATAAGTTAGAATTCTTGTCAAACTATCAAAGATATAAATCTTAAAAAAAAAAAAAAAAAAAAATCTCAATACACTATTATATTACTCAAAAAGACTAAAAAATCACTCAGAGATGGTAATATATTGAACTAGAATGGCTATTATCAAAGACAAAACGACTATTAAGTCTTAAAATAAGACTAAGAATTAGAAAGGTATTGACAAGAGTGAAGAAGGCTTCATTCTTGCTTTCATATATACTATCTAATTAAGAACTCCATAACAATGTCCTATAGAAACTCTGATATACATTGATTTTGTGAGATATATGTCTTAATTTGTAAGGCAATTTTTTTATATATGTGTCATATAGTTAGCTTGTTCTATAAGCTACTAATATATGAGATATGTGGTTAACTTGTTGATTAAGTTTTTAACCTATCAATCAACTACAAACATATATAAAGTCAAAATTATATCTATAAAGCTTCTAGAAATCTTTTTCAAAAAAATATTATAAAATTAATCTACATATACCTACTTCTATTTAATCATATAGATAATTATTGGATTAAATATATATATATATATATATATATATATATTTATGATACCAAGTAGTGGCTTTATATAGAAGTTATCTTAAAATAGGTTTAGATTTTTGAAGATAGCATCAATGATATTCTTATAATTTTTGTAGAACATTAATTAGATTTTTTTACTAGTTTCTACATATGCTCATTGATATTATAGCCACATTAATGAATAATACAATCTACCTTGCCTCTTCTTTATTAAGAATTAAAGATCTTTTCTACTTCATATTTAATATGATTATCTATTTTAGTGCAAGGTGGTGATGTTTTGATTCTTCTTGAAATAGTTGATTTTGAATAAGCTTCTAAAAGTAAAACATAAAAGATTGGATGTACCTTCATAGATGTGGGTAGTTTTAACCAAAAAGCCACTAGATTGATTTTTTTCTGAATACAAAATGGTCCCAATCTTTGGTAGTCCAAATTATTACAAGGCCAATTGGTCTTGATATTTTATTAATGAAGCCACATTTTATCTCCAACTTAAAAAGTAGGAAATTTATTTTTTAATTTGTTTAAATATTTTTTGAAAGAATCTTGAGTTACTAATAAATGAATCTTTAAAGTTATTTGGAATTATAATTGTTGTTTTGTAAGATCTTCAATTGCTAGATTTTCATCTTTTGATATATTTAACAAATCAAACTTCAAATATTAACCATAATTAGAATAAAATAGTATTTACTAAATTAAATCATAAAGATTATTATAATAAGAAAATTCTATTAAAAATAAATATGAGGTCCAATCATCTTACTAAAAGTTAATAGTATATTACAAATACTGTTCCAAAATTTAATTGACTTATTCTATTTGACTATCTATTTTAGGATTGAAGGTAGAAAAAATTTTGATATCTATTTTTAATATTTTAAAAAAAAGTTTTTAAAACTTTGATAAAAATTGAGGTCCTTAATCAAAAATGATATCATTAGAAGGCCATGATATTAGTACATATTATCAAAAAAGAACTTTGTCATTTCTTCTTCAAAAGTTATGTTTTTATACAAAATAAAATGTATCATTTTTGTAAGTCAATCTACAACAACACAGATAGCATCAAATGTAGCTTATGATGGCATATCAGTGATGAAATTCATTGATATTAAAGACCATGGTTACTTTGAGATTGGCAGTAGTTGTAGAAGTCTTTAAGAACAATATCAAAAATTCTTAGATTTTGAATAGATGTCACATAAGAGGAAAAAGTCCTTCACAATCTTTCACATTTGAGGCCACTAAAAATCTAAAAAAATAAGCTCTAATATTTTGTTAAATCTAAATTATTTTATATTTAAAAAATCATTACAAGATTAAAAAATACAAAGTTGTATTGATCTTTTTGGAATAAAAAATCTTTAAAATATAAAAGATATTCCATGTTATTTAACTAATCATTATTAAGATATTATTTAATATTATAAAATAATAAATTTTTAGATTATATTATCCAAATTTGTTTAAAAAATCTTAAATCATTAGGAATAATCATAGAAATAAAATATAGACACAAAAAAATTGGCTTCAAAAAAGTAGTATATTATTGATTTTATATTCGTTCTTTAGTCTTTGAAAGAAGATATGATTTTTTGGATAAAATAGCTAATAGTCCTTATTACTTTCTTGGTTGATATGTAATTACAAAATCAAAATAAGATTATGATATATTTTAATAAGTTTGGCAGTAATTCAAAATCTAAGCTAATATAAAATACTCTAAATTTTTGTGATCTGTATATATAGTCACAAGATGTGTAGCACCTTCCACGAAGAGATGTCATTCTTAGAAAGAGTCTACAATCACAAAAAGCTTTTTATAAAGCTCATAATTGATCTCCATAGTTTAAAACTTTCTAGAATAGAATGCAACTAGGTGGAGTTTTTTATCTTTTTTTCATCTCTAATAATATAATATTTAATGTAAAGTTGGAAGCATCAATCTCTAAATAGAAGGCTTTCATAAAATTTGGATGCAATAAGATTAAAATTATAATAAAAGTTATCTACAAATCTTAAAAAGCTCTTTGTGCTTGAAATCTTTATTCCAATTTATCTTTGGATGTCAATTGAGCAAAAAGAGTAATGACTTAGAAATAATGCTTCATAAATATTTAATAGAAATTAGCAAATCAAAGGAACATTATACATTTTATAATATCTTTGGAGTTGCTTACTCTACTAATCTTGAACTTTCTTTGGATCCATCAATAAGCATTCATTGGATATAATATATGCAAGAAATTCTACTTTTGGCTAATAGAATACATATTTCTTTAATTTGGCATACAATCCTATATCTTGTAACTTTTGCAAGACTAATCTTATATGATCTTTATGTTCTTCAAGAATCTTGGAGTAGATTAAGGTATCATCAAGATAGCATACAACAAACTTATTTAAGAATTCTCAAAAAATATCATTTATTAAATATTGAAATATGGCTGGAGTATTTGTCAATCCAAAAGACATGACATTATATTCAAAATATCCGTACCTTATCCAAAATATTGTCTCCTATTCATCTACTTTTTTAATCTATACCAAATTATATAGTCTATAGAGATCTATTTTTATATAGATCTTAACTTGATTGAGTTGCTCCAAAAGCCTTTATATCAATGTTAATAGATAACAATTCTTCACCATTATTTTCTTGAGGCGATAATAATTTAGATACATTTGTAAAAATTGATCTTTTCTCATTATACAAAATATTGATGCATCTACTAGAAATTCGGAATATTAAATAAAATTCTTTATAAGTTTTTTGTAGATATAATCTTTTAATGCCAATAGTTTATTTTGTGATAGATTGTAGATTAAAAGAAATGGTAGTTGACCTATTTCTTTAAAATCAATGGTATAATTATATGGTCAATGCTTTGATAATATGTCAATATTTTTCTTTTCAAAAATATCTTAAAATTTCTTACACTACTCTGACATAGCTACTAGCAAGCTTGCTTCTTCATAAGCTAAAATTCCATAAATAAAAAATGGAATTTTCTTTTTAGTTGTCTTCATAAAAGACATTGTTTTCAAAAACAAAGACTTTGTTGTTGATGAATTCTTGATAGGTTTTGCTCAAAGAAATTTTATAGAAAATTCAATCTTAAAACATCTAAATTATAGATGGATTATATCTTTCTAATGACAAAAATCCTAGAATGATAAGATTAGACAAGTTTCTAATAATAATGAATATTATTTTGCTACTATGGCCCTCAAATGATATTTCTAACAATATGGTCTCATAAATAACATTGCTTGGAAATAAAGGTTGACTATCTATTACTTCTACATATATAAGTTTTGATTTTTGTACTAAACGAATTTTATGAAGTTTAAGAAATACTTCATCTAAAAAAATAAGCAGTTTCACTTGAATCTAACAAGGCATTTGTTTGAAGTCTTTGTAGGCTAAGAAATAAAAGTATAATAAAACAACAAGCAAGTCGAGTAAAAAGATAGGAATCTTGATGAATTTGACATATTGCAATGTTTAGCCACACAATTCTTATTGTAATTGGTCTTTTTTATTTTTGAATGGTTGCACTCCTAGTCCTAGTTACATATTGTTTCTTTAGACAATTTTCAAATATGTAGCCTTCTTTATCACAACACAAGCATAAGCCTTGTTCAAATTGATGTTTTTTTTTTTTTTTTTTTTTTTTTTTTTTCTTCCTAGTATAAGGAGTTTGAAATGTATCACATCAATTTACATATCTTCAGCTCTAGAATATAGAAGTAATTTATTTGTTGAAGTAATAGAGTATAAATTTTTAATGCATTGATTTATCAAAGTCCATAAGCGTTGATCTTGACAGTGTTGAAATAATCAGTTATTATACTTCAAGCTTGATTAATAGCTTTATTGATTGTTTAAGGATCAAGTAATGATAATAAAAGGTCTTTCATATCATCCTTTCATTCCCAATAAAATTGGCTTATAAGAGCTTGTTCATCTTAATTGGTGACATAAGCCTATTGCCTAAAATCAAATGCATAAACTAATATGGAGCATGATCTTTGATATAATGAGTAAATCTTTATTATTGTCTATTGGGCCTTATCATGTTTTTTAAATGCCTCTACAAATACTTCTAAAAAAACTTCAAAATTGCTCAAGATTGGAGATTTTTTTTCAAATAAAGAAGTAAATCAAATTAAGGCTTGTCTTATGAGTAAGATTGCAACTAAATCAACTCACAATTCCTTTGTTGGATAGTACTCAGGTTGTAGAAAAGTTACTAATAGAATTTGGTTAACAAATCCTTGGAACTTCGAACATGTACTATCAAACTTTTCTAAAAGACTAATTTGAGGCTCCTTATGTTATTGAATAGATAATTTTTTTTATTGAAGTACAAGTGCTACTACCTCCTTGGATATAGAAGCTTGAGAAAGTGGTTGCATTACAAGTTGATCTACTCTAAGGTTTGCATTATTATAAAATCTTACAAAAAATTCTTCAATTTTAGTAGTTTTACATGCTAAAGTATTTATTGTATCCATAATAATATCTAACTTTGACCTGAGAGACTCAAACATATTAACATCTTCACCTCCAACCATCATGAAAGAAGAAAAAATAAATTAAGCAATACCAGCTTAGAAGAGGGTACTTCACAACCTCTAAAGTTCTTAGATGCTTTTAAAAAGAATGATAATCTACTCTCTATCAAGAAGGATCAAGCTCTAATATTAATAAGAAGGCAGTCTTAACAAATTGTCATAGATACATTGTACAAGAGACAAAATAAGATGTTGAACAAAAGAGCTTTAACAAAAAAAACTAATAAGAACTTGAATAAATCAGATGAGTATAGGATCAATACCAAAAAAGGTGAATTAGAGCTCTAAAAGATGTACTCTTGAGATTAAAGATTCCCTTAGCCTTGACTCCAATATATATGAGGTGTTAAAAAGCTTCTTGAGAAGTTCCCGTATTACTTGAAGATGAAGCAATCTTAAAAAGCTTCTCGAGAAGTTTCAGTGTTGCTTAAAGATGAAACAATCTTACAAAGCTTTTAAAGAAGTTTCCATGTTACTTAAAGATGAAGCAATCCTAAAAAGTTTTTCAAACAACTTTCTTAATCTTCTTAGAACTTGGAATTTTATATATAAGGCATTGAATTCCAACATTGGTCTTTTAAACCAATATCATAGAAGTATTTAGAAATAGTCTTTAAATATATTGAAGGTAAAATTAGTTATTTTAGTTAATTAAAAATAATCAAAAATATATTTTAATATTATGTAAAAATTATTAAATAGACATCCTTACGTTTCATTAAAAAAAAAAAAAAAAAAAAAAAAAAAAACATAGTGCAATTATAAAATACCAAGGATGTTGGAATTTAAAATATAACATATTATGGATAATTTCTAAAGCAATGAATATCCATACAAGAAATTTAAAAATACATATATATATATATATATATATATAATAAATAAAATAAATATAAATATAATTTATGAAACTATCTATGTAAAATACATTGATTTGGATCAGAGATTTGCTTAATTAACTCACAATGAATTAACAAAATTAAGTTATACAAGATAAAGAGATTGATTTGTAAAGATATAAAGAAATATATTTCTTCTTTTAGCACCCTATTTTGAAGTTATGCACAAAAAGATAATATAATAAGAGATTATATTATTTCAACTATTCACTTAGATCAGTACATAATAATACAACTAATAGACTAATTCAATTTAAGAGCAATCTTGCATGAATGAAGAATAATAATTTGGATAAAAAACAACTGAATCTATGTCTTAATAAAAATTAAATTAAGAAAAAATTAAAATAATTAATCTTAGAATTATTAATGAAATACTTTTTTATACATATAAATAATGAAATCCTAATTTGAGCAATTGATTTGTTAATAGTTTGAACTAGATAGTCCAATAAAAAGCAATCTAATTTGGATGCTTACTTTGATGAGACATTGTCATCAATATATGCATAATGGAAGAAATGAGTTGAATCTATGAGCTTATTTGCAAAACTAGTTAGATAGAAGAAAGTTGAAACTTAATTTTTAGAATTAAAAAAATATATAAAAGACTGGCCAAAAAATCATGGACTCTAATGGAAAAACTAGTAAACATCAACAACTCTTTGACGAATCATTGATACATAAGATTTGTTTTCCAAATTTATTTATTTATTTATTTATTTTTGCATACAATTCACCTACTATCAACACCCAAAATTGACCTCCCCATTCTTCAATTAAACCTTCACCTATCATGTCTCCCACCCTCCCACTTAGACAGCCCTATTGAGTTTGCTTCAATATTTTGTATGCTAACTTGGGACACTGTTTCCACGCTGAGTTTGGTCCGGGGTTTCCCTGCAGAGTTTGCGCCGAATGTTTCATGCCGAGTTCGGACCAGTCACGGCACACATCGCAAGCCGGCACTGCAACGGCACGGCAACGGCAACGGTGAAATCCCAAAGACGGAGTCTCACAGATCACAGGAGAAAGGATCCTGCACTAGCCTTCGTCGTCGTGGTCAGAGCCGGCTCCGCCATCTCCATCTCCCCCCCCCCCTCCAATCTCGCAGCTCACTCGCTGTTGCAGCATATTTTATGTCCAGAAAATCCTGACGCCGACGAAAGGTGGAGGGCAGGAACGAACGAAAGGACCCACCGTGACAAGTGCCCCTCCTCGGGACTGTTGCGAAACCCGCAGTCTTTGCAGGGAAGCCCGGAAAAGGCAACCACTCAAGTCGGAGCCTCTTCTACCGAATCGTCTATACTCGGCAAAAGCCTTTGCCCGTCCTGGTTGGCTCTCGGCTTTTGTGTATCTCATTAATCGGACGCACTGTCCTCCGCCACGTTCACAGAGCTTTGCAGTTGCCGTCTTTTTCCATTAAAATGACCATCTTATCAAATCGCATTTACTTGTCTTTCGCTGCGCCTCTCGATTTCCATCAGCTACAGCAGCAGCTCCAGCTCCTCCCATTTTTACGGTGCCTGTAATTGTCTCGATTGTTATCGGACTGCGTTTTGACTATGGATAAATCGCCAGATCAACTTCCATTGTCAACCCACATCTCACTAAGGTCCTAGTGAACGACACATTCCAAGACTCTACTGTGGATGCTTGAGTTTTGACCTCAGCTGGGTTTTCTTTATGTAGGGAGAATCTGATGCCTTCATTTAGAGAAGGAAACCTCCGAACCGGACGGTGAAACTTAGACAATTACTGTAGTTCTGCCACGCCGACGAAGATGACTGGTGCACAGTCCGGACAAGAGTGCACTTACAGCCACAAGACACGCACCGACGCTGGCTCGCTGGAATGTCGCGTCTTCTCTCAATTATCCACCAGGAACACTCACTAAAATGCAACTCTCAGCTTTTTCTTTCTTTCTCGCTGTTGACCTTACATCTAGCCTACGTGACATGACGATTGTAGCACCCATAGGTTCTCGTCGTGCAGAACATCGTAGCCACAATCGGATCGTGTGTCTACGTCCTCACTTTCTGCCTTCTGAGGATTGTATGTGCGAAAGTGCTCGAAGAATGCGACGGAAATCTTGCATCTCTTTTCATTCTCTGGTGTTCATCTCGAAAGGGGCTGAAGATACTCACACTGCAGCCTTCAATCACTTGGCAGTAGTGTCACAGCTGAAATCATCGCAGATATTGTATTCGAGTAGCTTCCACTACTCTGAAGTTTTCGGGAGGTTCATGCCTGTGTCACTCCTTTGACATCGACGACAATCTTGTATATGTGACCATGAGCTCATCTCCCTCAGCCTTTTCACAGTGAAGGCCATTCTTCACAACCATCTCCTTAGGGAACCAACGCTTTTGAGAAACAGTGGACATGATCAGGTTGAGCGTTGTTAGCCTTACCATGACCTCACAAGCCATGGCCGGGTGTTGCACCTAGGAGGGCTAAATTATCTGCGCCTCTTCCTGGATTGGCATTTGAGTGTACTGCGGTGAAGAAGATGAGTCGTCGCATAGCGGCAGTGGCATTTGCCGTTTACTGTACAGTCTGGACGATTCTTCATGCGGCCTTTGTTGTGGCCCTGAATGACGAAGGTAGTGCTTGCTCGGCTTGCACACTTTGACCATCCTCAGTGCTTGATGGACGCAGTGTGAGACCCTCGGAGGCGTCAGTTTCCAAAACTGGTTGGCTGGTAGTTTGGGTACTAAAGGATAATCCTGCGTCTGATGTGCAGGTCTTGCTCTTCAGGAATTCCGGAGCCGTTTGAACGATACTCGTGGGATTCTGTCTGACTGGGACCCCGAGCACTCTACTCCTTGCAAATGGACCGGGATCACCTGCTCCAAGGGTTTGCACGTCGTTGTCATGTGAGATGGATTCCTGCACAGGCTGAAGTATAATTACAGGGGCTATCTTGCGTGTTTCTGATATACTGAGAGCACTTGGGATCAGATGTGCAGTATGGGCTACGTGCCGATTCTAAACTTTTCTCTGTGATGCGGCATGAAAGTGAGGACTGGATAATGAACTAATTTGGGAAACGGTTGGTTATGACTTGAGACTGCAGAAACTTATCTGCAAAATGGCTAGAAGGGAATTTGACCTTGGACATAATTCGCTTCCCCCAGTTGCAAACTTTGAATTTCTCATCTAATGGGTTCGTTGGAGAAATACCTGATTCGTTTGGGAACGCTTCCAGCTTGAAAGTCTTGTAAGTGCTTTGCTCAATTTGATGTAAATATATTATGGATATATTATAAGTTGCTTCTGGACCTTTGCTTGGTGTTACAATCTTAAATTCAAACGCAGACACTGTATCGTCAAATTAGTCAATTGAAATTAGGGTTGTGAGTGCAGGAACTTGCATTCGAATCACTTATCAGGGGCCATTCCGTTGCCACTTTCCCAGCTTTCCAATCTTGAATATCTGTAAGAACATTACATGTACATGAATTTGAATAGCATACTTTGCCATATCCCACGTTTGATAGAGAAAGTTGATGTCGCAATTTTTGTGGTTGCTTGTATGAATATTGCTCACGATTTCCCGTACACTGTGTCAGGGATCTGTCAAACAATCAGCTTCAAGGCATAATCCCAGCATCTCTGGATAATCTCTCCAAGCTCACTTTTCTGTAAGCATAATTTATTCTTCAGTCTTGAGGCAGATATAGTTTGATTGCTTCAGATGCATCGTAAGCGGGTTCGCGAGTTCACAAGAGATTGAACTTGGCGTTTTTAATGTTGGGGTTGGTTGTAAGTTTAATTATTTAAGTGCTCCTGTTTTGAAGGAATGTCTCTTTCAACGAGTTGGAAGGTGTTGTCCCGGGGGGTGGAGCTCTAGCAGCATTTAATGGCGACTCGTAAGTTTTCCCTGCAGTCTTCGTTTCTGGTCATGGGCCGTGTAATTGGGACACAGTTACCTTACTAATTAAATATTAGTTTGTCCTTTTTGGCCTTTTTGTGCATTTGAGTGGCACACAACCGTGTGTAAGATGGTTTTGATTCGTAATTGTAATTGCTCTTCTTCCACAGATACATCGGCAATGCTCGTTTGTGCGGTGTGGCTGTAGACCGCGACTGTGGGAGAGTTCGTTCTCTGGTGGACTTTGGCGATGGACCCCTGCCAGGTATACAGGACCCATATTTTTTTTTTTTGGAGATTTCCTGCTGTTGAGCTGAGGAAGAAAAACAATTCATGTAACAGCGGTTTTAGCGCAGTTTCTGTTTGAGCAATAGGATATATCCCTCTAGCTATGCAGGCCTTTTAATCTAGCCTTTTTCTCTGTATGATCTTTGCCAGAATCTTCAAGCAGGTCCTCAAAGAAAGCCTTAAGTGTAGGGGCTATTGTTGCAATATGCGTCTGTGCCTTTGCACTTAGCAAGGTAATTTTGGGTACACTCTGCTACCTTCGATGGAAGAAGATGCATACGACCTGCGAAATTAAACTTTCAGGTCCATGTTCCTGCCCGTCTATTTTTTGCTCTCTGTCTTTAATCTGCAGCTTCTGCACGTTCTTTGTTTCCTATCTCCTGCCTGGAAAGCATTTGTAGTGGGTTCTAACGTTTTAGTTCGCAGGTGGAAAGATGGTGATGTTCCAGATGTCAGGCAAGGCGACCCCATCATCGAAAGCTGTACTCCGGAAAGCGGAGTTGCTCAAACAACAAGATATTATTGGAAGCGGAGGCTATGGCACTGTGTACAAACTGGAGTTAGACGACAAGACACAATTTGCTGTCAAAAAGCTTGCAAGGGGCGGTCAAGATCGAGAACGAGGATTCGAACGTGAGCTAGAAACTTTAGCTGACATTAAACATCGGAATTTGGTTGCCTTACGAGGCTATTACAGTGCACCGGATATCAACATCTTAGTCTATGATTTGATGCACAATGGCAACTTAGATACATGGTTACATGGTACGCATTCACGCATGCGTGTCCTCTTCGTGATATTCCTTTTTGGGTAGATCTATGCAACGATACAATCTGGTGTATTCAATTGCAAGTTTCTTCCAATCGTCAGTAGGTACAGTGTTGAGCTCTAATACAATGTTGTGTTCAATGCAGAACATGTGAAGCATGGTGGAAAGCCCCTGGAATGGGACACGCGGTTGAACATTGCAGTTGGAAGCGCCCGAGGTCTAAGCTATTTACATCACGATTGCATACCCCACATTATTCACAGAGACATTAAGACCAGTAATATTTTGCTTGATGAGGATATGGAAGCTCGT
Organism: Physcomitrium patens; assembly: GCF_059467195.1. Lineage (NCBI taxonomy): Eukaryota > Viridiplantae > Streptophyta > Bryopsida > Funariales > Funariaceae > Physcomitrium > Physcomitrium patens. Next base: position 11,965,046 of record NC_143410.1, read on the forward strand.
GTGTCAGATTTTGGGCTTGCCAAGTTAATTAGCCCGCACCAAACTCATGTTACTACAATGGTGGCCGGAACGCTCGGATACCTGCCTCCTGGTAGGTCCTATAATGACTGTTTACTGCATGTGCCATAACTTCAATTTCCTTGTTGACCTGTTGTTTCACCACCCCTGACCAAATCAAAGTCGAAATTTTTTTAGCCTTAATTCGTTATTAAAAAGTAGGTGCATATTGGAGCAGAGTACATGGAGACTGGAAAAGTGACCGAAAAAGGTGACGTCTACAGTTTTGGTATAGTTCTGCTCGAGCTCCTGACGGGAAAACGACCAACAGACAATTACTTCATGGACAATGATTTCAATATGGTGCACTGGGTGAGAATTACTGTTCTTTAGAAATCTGGTTGGAATTGAATTACTTAATGTACATCATCTGCTAGAAGTAACATTTTTGCTTGGGTATTAGTCATGGTCCTAGTCACTGTTGACTCCGCAGTTGAATCCGCAGTATTATTATTATTATTATTATTATTATTATCTGGTTATTAAAATATACGGTTTGTAGTATTCCACTGAGCCTGAAGATTGTGTCATCTTGAACCCATTTTATGGAACACTACTGCATTAGTCCCACGTTGTTTTGATTTGAACTTCCTATCAGGGAAAACAGATATGTCATGATTTGCTACTGCATTATTAATCATCCTTTCACTTGTTTTGCAGGCAAAAACTGCAGTGGATGAGGATCACCCTGAGGACATCTTTGATGAGTATATCCTGGGCTCATGCCCTGACGAGGATCTCTTAACCGCGCTGGACATTGCATTCCAGTGTGTAGTTCAGCAACCGCAAGCCAGACCTTCGATGCAGCAGGTGGTGAAAATGCTGGAGAGGTTACGCAATGACCTTAGCTGCGCGGAGTCTAGCTTGGGATTCAGCAGTCACTTGACCGCCAGTCAAAGCGGAGCGAGCTCTACAGCGTCGCCGATGTCTTCCGCACTGCTCTCTCTATGATTTTGAAATCACGGTCGGATGTCAGCAAGTAATCTATCACTACATTGTGCCAAAGCCTGAGAAACGTGGGTTGTTCTAACCACTCTGGGTTAGCGCAGCTGCCGAGTTCAACGCAAGTTCTCGACTGTAATATTTGTTTGAAGGTGGAGGCGTGGAAGTTGCCAATATGGGACATAGCTAGGCAATCTAGCCACCGACATTCAAGGCGGTTTTTGGTGATCCAAGAGATGGATCGAATGGCATTGCTGCGTCTATTTGTTGTGAATCTTTGCATAGGAGCTGTGGGCATCGAGCGTTTTTTCATGAGCTCAAATTGCATGATATGTTGATTGAAAGTAAGTGATGCAGTGGAGTGATCCTCTGCGGCGTGTTGGAGTACATGCCATAAGGCGTGCACAGCGAGATTTTATTGGCGAAGGAGAATTAACTGCTCATTTCCCCCCTTTTTTTTTTCTCTCGTCAGAGATGTTATGTTGCAAGATCAGATAGAGGATATGACACTCTTTGAATCGAGTTTGTATTTCTACTGTAGACTAAATAGCTTCTGAATGCTGGAAGTAGTTTTCTTTTGAAAGTCGTAAATCTGTGTTGGCAAGGCCTTGGCGCTCGGTTGCTCTGATGCGCAATAACACTGTCAGATGTGTACAGTACCCGTATGATGAATGCCACTCCTTTATTGTGAATCATAGTCTGGGTCTTTTCCCTTCCTTTGCGTCTGATGTGGTTAACTTTGTCATGCACCTCCCGTAAGCTTGATTTGTTTACTGTAATGCTTAAGCTAATATTATATCTCTGCCATCGAGAGAACATCAGTAAGTAAACTCCTCCAGCATAACAAGTGTTAAAATCTACTCGTCATCTCCCACGATACACAATGGTTCTTGTCTATGTGTGCTCTGGTTATGCAGGGTTTGTTAGATGAGTTGGGTTTGCTTACTGGTTGCCTCCTCATTTAGTCCCACCTCCTCCTTTTCCTTCTTGGTTCTTATTAAGCATGTTTGGTGATGGGTGTTGGGATTTTGATTATGTTTGTTGTGCTCTGATTAGCTCTCTCCAGTTGCTTTATTCAATTCCGCTTGTGTAGTGTTTGAAGATGACTGATCGCTTTGCTGGATTTTGCTTGTTGTGTGCTATGTTTGTGCTCTTCCTTGCTTGGTAGTAGTTATACATGACAATGTTGACTTTGTTAGAAGAGGTTATTTTTTAGCTTGTTTTATTAAATATTTTAATTCAAGATTTTCGTATTTTTAAATGAAAACGATGCATTCAAGAGACATTAAGAATAAACGTGATTTACAGAAGACTGAGTGAAGTTTAACTACAATTTACTGTCAGCCATACTGGGCATATTTATATTCTGAATAGGAATTGTTACTCGATTTCACGCTTCGTGTAAGTTGTTGGTAGATTTACAATAGTTTTAACATTCTATTGTACCTAAGTTTAAATTGTAGACTTTCAAGTTAATATTTTAATTAAAAGTTATGATTTTTTTAGAGTATATCATTGATAGAAAAGAGATTATTGTGTGTGTTAATATTAATCTTTTCTTTATGAAATAATTAATATGAGTAGTATAATGTTTTTAGTTGTTTAGGAATAAATTTACAGTATATATATGTATATGAATTAATTTACATAGTTATTTATTTTTTAAATTGAATCTAATATTATATTTTACAAGATGTGATTTTACAATTGAGTTCTTCTCCTTATCTCTGTGTCAGTAATGTTTTATAATGATAATAAGTTTATATGCAGTTGCGATAAATGTTATTAGCAAATATAAATTTATCAAATGTTTCATCTTCGAATATCACGAATCTATTTATTGTGAGCTTGGCTGTTTTAATAGATATATTGTGCGCTTGGCTATTTAGATCTTTAATAATATTTTCCTTTTCTTTTTCCATTTTACAAAAATGAGTTGTTTACATCTTAAGTGTGCTTTTACAGGTTATACTTAGATTCACAAACATGATTTATTACCTCTATTTTGATCGTATTCGTTGAGATAGAATTCAATACTGCACATGTAGATGCTACGTCCCCACCTTCTATCCTAAAATATCAAGGTTTAAATTAATGTGGAAAACCACTTCGTCAATAATTTGTCACTTGTATCTATTTAATATCCAACATGATTCTCCAAGACCTAAAACAATTTGGCTTTCCTCTCAAAAGAATCTCATCCAGAAATGCAATGACTCACATCAACGAACATTCTTCAGTTCGGGCCAGCCTGAGATAATTGAAGAGCCTTAGACACGGAAACATTATACACGAATTAATTTTGTGTATTGGATATTATTAGAAAAAATGTTTATAAGTATGGCACAAACCACACGAAATGCGTGACACCGATCCCATGTCCACAGGAAAGTCCCTCGTCCCCCACCTCACACCCATATTAAACCTTATCAGTTGCCCTCTTTTAACAAGGTCTAGTCCAAACTTGACACTTCGAGTGAAAGTGATCTCTCTGCAGGGCAGAATTCTGACTTGGGTGTGTCATTAACACGGATTCTAAGATATCGGGATGGGCAGACCATCAAACTTGCCGTCATCACATCTAAGTACCTGAGAAAAAATAAGCAAATCCTTCACCAACATGATAAAAGTTACGCATGAAATCAGCTGAGATTCAAGTCATTATATTACAGTGTAAATGAGCCAGCCTGGCCACTTCTTACAGCCACTTCCCAGTTGCTAACTATTAAGTTTTCGCATGAAATAAAAATCTGGGTATAGCTATCTGATGATTTTCCCCTCACGAACCGTACTATCTTTTGTCAATCTTGATATCAAAGTGGAGTTGGACATCACGGAATCCAGTACAATACTCTGCACAAACAATAAAGACTATTGTCAGACGTCGTCACAGCATAACGTAAGAAACTAAAACTAAAACTGAAACTGAAAACTCACAATTCATTCCGGAAAATGAATATCACACCCCTGGTAGGGATTGGACTTTGATCACTAAACTCGAATCAGGCTATAATAATGAGAACCCCACAGCTAACCAAGGTAATAAGTTATACCTAATAGATTTATTCATTTCGTGTGAATCTGCTTGCAGAGTGCATGCATCGATCGACAAATCCATAAACCACTGACCAAAATGTTTTTAGCAGACTTAATTAATAACCAATTCAGAAAGCTACAGGCACTGCATGATGAGGAAAGACATCTCGTATTACACGACACGAACACCACTTGCATGTGGTCAGTTGCACTACCCCTAAGAAGTAAACTTCTATAAAAGACTGTACAAGCCCTCACACTCACGATAAAGATAAAAAAAAAAAAAAAAAAAAAAGCGACAGAGATCATAACTCGGTTGCTTTTATCTCGCAAGCGTGTAGGTTTCAATGGGTCCTCTATAACGTGGCCGGATCCATTAGCTTGTCCAAAATATTTTCACAAGTTTCACGAACTGAGAGGGGTTCATGACCTAACGTTAACATCACCAACCTGACATCATGCACAGATGCTCAGACCGTCGTCGGGTAGCCGAAGACTAGAGGTGAAGAAATTAGAAAAAGAGCTTCAGTTCGTTTGAAAAATAAACATTGCTTCGAGAAAGCATATGTACGCGAGATTACTAACCCTAGCGTACTGGAGGCGAAAATGAGGATCACAACGGATTTCCTAACATTTAGTTTCCAAAGAGGAACATGTTACCAAAAAAACCATAATACATTTGATTCTGAAAACCAGTCTTTCCACCGCGCCAGCAACTCCACTGAATTCCCAAAACCCATCTTCCAACAAGAAACGCTCGTCGGCAAAACAACGACATACAAAAACCCTAACCAACACCAACAACGCACCTTCCAATTACCGCAACAAGATGAACTACTCCGGTTTCACGCCATACTTCTCCTGCAGCTTTGTCAACTCCTCGTCCTTCTTCCGCTGGTCAACCTTTTTGGACATCTTCGCCTGCTGGTAATACAACACAATCAAGTAGCGGTTGGCAACATTGAACCCGGACAAATGGTCCACGGCGTTCTTGGCATCGTAAATATCCTCGTACACAACAAACGCGGTCCCCCTTGTGTCCTTGTTAGTGCCGATGCGAATCTGCCGGATAGCGCCATACTTTCCGAAGATATCATACATCTCCTCCGAAGAAATGTTAAACGGCAAGTTACGCACATACAGCACCCGATTCACTTCAGGCGGAAGTCGAGCGTTGCCCCTGCGGATGCTGAGCGCTGCCATAGCTCCCCTCCTCCAAGAATCAAACCCCCGCACTTAAAAAACCCTGTGGTCGGTGCGGGCTCAGCAACAAATTTCTCGAGCAAGGTCTGGATACAGCGATGACGGGGAAGGCTCCGCAATACTAACTGTTAACCCTAAAAACCGGAGCGAACACATTTGCATTCAAGTCAGAGAGACGAATGGATGAAGATGTTCGTTTATTTGGATGTATAATGAAGATATCATTCATCGTAAACCCAGAGCTTCAGCTCCGGTTCCGAGCGTGAGGCTAGGTTCCGAAGCTGAGCTTGAGCGACAAATAAGTTCAAGGCTTTCGGAAACTATGGGTGACCACGTTACTGCACAAAGCTCATGACTGGTTTATGGCTTATTTACTGAAGGCGTTGAGATCTCCAGGATGGGGTTTTGGCAATTCCTGTATGGAATTGGTTCACATGCACATTAGTGGTGTCTCTATTGAGTCTGGTGACATCCAGGGTCCAGAGAGATTTTGTTTCGGGGTCTCCCGGTTTTCACTTCACAGCGCAAATTTTAAATAATGAGATTGGAAGTAGAGTGAGTTGAATGCAGTACAGGTTTTTGTAATAGACAACCTTCATCCTCAGTTAACATTTCTAACAGTGAATTAATTGTACAGCCGACACAAGTAAAAACGAGATTTTTCATGACATGCTGAATGGGCATTACGAGTGAGAGAGAAAATCCAAGGGGCCTCTGATGCGAACAGAACGTAGCGATACCAGGCGGGTGGGATCTGAGTGATAGATTGCCATAACCACCAAATAATTTGGCAAATTTAACAACTAACGAAGGTCGAACGTGTACAGCAAGACATCATGCGTTGTTTGAAATTTCCTTACTTTGAGATACTCGGGCAGTCCTTGAATAAGCTCGAGCTGAAGTATTCAAGTACAAAAGAATTGTTCTGCTAGCCTAATTATTGGCCCCACACCAAAACTTTTAGCTCAGCAATCTGTAACGAACTAGTAGCGCCAGAACTCGACACTTGTCTAATTGTAATTAAAAACTTGGGTCACCAAAGGGCACCAGTGCCGGACTTCCACTACTTAGCCAAAGTTGAAGCCACCGGGGGGAGCACCTGCAGCAGTACTTGAACCAAAGGCGAAGTTTTGACCTTCGGTGCCTGGTGCTACATTCTGATCCTCGTCCTCTTCAAGCCAATATGTCTCCAGAATCTTGACGGCCTTCTCATAAATTTCGTTGTTATCGTGTGTCTGGAGGTTCTCGATCTTTTCCAGACCTTCAGCTTCATCTATGTAGCGAGCGTATATATTGACGCCATTGTTGTTACCACTATCTTTATCTTGTTCGCCGACCTTCAAAATATTTTCCAGCCCTTCAAGGGAGACGGTCACAATTCTTGGGTCGGGGCAAGTCAATAGATCACAGAGTGGCTTGATGCAACCTTGGTTGACAAGGTGCTTAATCTGCTCCGACGTTCCACCAGAAGTTGCATTGGACACCGCCCAGGCTGCCTCTTTCTTGATGTCGAATTCAGCTGACGCAAGCAGGGATACCAGAGGTGGAATAATGTTGGCATCAATTACAGCCTGCAAATTTCCCGAACAAATTTGTTAACATCTGATACCAGAGATTACTTTCTGAAAACTCCTATTGCTCCACAGACAGAAGGGTGTGCTGTGCATTTAGCTCGTAGTCGAGGCATGGGCAGATGAAGATTCGAATCCAACCTGAATTTGTTCCTTGTTTCCGGCTGTGATGTTGGAAATGGTCCAGCATGCTTCCTTTTTGATACTCTTCTTGTGGTTGTTGGTGAGTAGTGCGAGCAGACACGGTAGGGCTTGACAATCAATGATGAACTGCGCAACGGGAAACGTAAGCAGTTGACATTATCAACGAACTGGAAGAAGTGGACTCTTTGCCAGGACAACGCTGGAAGAAGGTCGAAATGGACAAAGGCTTAAAAACATGGAAAAGGCCAGAATGCATCGAGAAATTACCTGAGTCTGAAGATCGTCACCAGTAACAATGTTGCCCACCGTCCGCAAGGCAGGGATGAGTACAGAGGGTGATGGGTGACTGCTGAAACATCGAACAACTACATAAGTTTCTACTCACACGTCACATAACTGAACAACACATGAGACATGAACAATGGATTGCGATGTTAGAGAGCTCTTACAGCAAAAGGTTCACAAGACGAGGGCACACGCCGGCTTCAATAACCGCCTGGATCTTATCATTAGTCCCATCGGACAAGTAAGAGAGAGCCCAGCATGCATCAGTGAGGACCTCTTCGTCGTTAGAGTGGATGAGGCGCTCCAAGGCGGGAAGAGCCGGCTTCGACTGCAAACCAAAAATTATTAGACTGCAATGTGGGAAATTTGGCAAAGAACCTGTGAATATACGAATCGAAAGATTCAAACTCAAGAAACAACACAGATCGATGATGGTCAATAACAAACAGTGTTGTACAATGAGCTGCTCCACAAAGAAGAGAATTTCGCCAGCAGACAGCACCCGTCAACTGGGAATCGTCTCACCTGCTCAAAAGGTGGCTGGGGCTTTCCACGGCAGAAGTTTGAGAGCGTCCAGGTGGCATTTCGAAGCATTGACAACTTCGCAGTATCGGTAAGCTGAGCGAGCAAAGGCATTAAAGCTCCATGACCAAGTACAAGATCCCGGCATTTAGGAGAGTCACCAGCGACGTTGCCCAAAGCCCAAACAGCCTGGACGGGACAAGGCATTATTAGAAATTAGATGCAGAAGCTCAGATAAAGTACGACGTTCACGTTTTTAAACAAGCAATTGTTACACTGGACCGTTATGGGTGTAGTGAACTCAAACAACTTCGAATCTAGGCGGCTACCATAGATCGGTAGAAGATAACTTGAGTGAGGGACGTAAGTAGTGACATTGCAAGGGAGTAGTTTTGGCCTGATTCAGAAACTCAGGCATTAAGTTCCTAAATTTCTTAACTCCATGAAAAGTAGACAAGTCTTCTGTAGTACGAAGACCGTAAAAAGCGTGGGATAAGTGGAGATGCCAAACCTGCTCACGAACATCGTCACTAGGAGAGCCCAAGAGTTGAACAAATATGGGCACGGCCCCATGGTCGATCACGACGCGGGTGTGGTCAGACGTTCCGGATGCAATATTTGTAAGCGCCCACGCGGCTTCAAACTACAGAGACATTCTTGTGTGAGATATCTACATGATAACTCATACTTCAAATAGTCAAGAAAGGTATTAGATTTATTACATCAGAGTGTTACCTGTAACTGTGGAAAATCTCCACGACCCAAAAATTCAACAAACCGAGGTACAACACCCGCCGCTATAACCTCATCGATTGGGGGACTGCGTTCTGCAAAAAATGATCGAAGACATGGTGAGTAAAAGTTTTTGAAAAAATTGACCTCATCGACACAGATAACCAGAGCTAGAGTGTTGATATGAAATAAATAAGTGACCCAACCGTACCAATGGACAGAAGCTTCCGGAAATGAGTGGTAGCTTCCAGTTGAGTGGCTGGATCATCTGTGTAGATCGCAGAAACACTCGCCGGAAGGCTCTCAAGTTGCTGCATTGCAATACCATGATATAAGATCACTACTGCCTAGGAAGATCGCCAAGTCAAAATCGAAAAACTAGTCATGAAGAGCAGTGCCAAGTCTCCAGAGCATTAGAGCACCTAAAGAGATCTGATCGACTCAATATCGAATTACATAAAAATTACATGTAAAGACAATAGAGCATAGGCACATGAGTCCTCCAACTGGAAGCTCTTCAAACGGTCGTCAAAGTTACCTTTCTATCGGCAGTAGAGCTTTGCGTAGGAGCGAACTGCTGATGCAGCTGGGATCCCTCCCTACGCTTCTTCTGAAGACTCTCGTCTCTCTTAGTCTTCCTGATCTCTACCATGCCATCCTCCCTCTTCCTCCTCGCCTCCAACGCATCAACGGCCAACTTGTACCCTTTCATGCGCACCTCAGTGCGAGCATTGGGCCGGAGAGACATTGTGACGGATTGACAAACGAACCACAGAACAAGAACTCTACCAAACAGAAAGCCGAAACAAAGCCAACGCAAGCAATGCCGCACAGGAGGAAATGGCGTGGACGAACTCCAAGTAACGGCGCGGGGCGACTCCACAGACACAAAACAAGAGACAGATCCCGTCTTCGAAAAGGAAGCGACGGAAGTGTAGAGGGCGATTACGAGCAGGCGAAGTATAACAGCAATGCAAGCTTTACAGCGATCCCAATGATTCAAGCCGGTGATGCAAAAATTCAAATCCCGACGGAGTCCGAGAATCGGGGTTTAACATTTAGGGTTGAGCTGGCGGCGACAGAATTCAGGCCGGACTCCCTGTTGGCCACCAATCCACTTCTCTACGTGGCTGCCACTCTGGAACTGCCAGTTCCATCAGGTATGTTAGAAAGAGGTGGCAAATATCATAATATCCCAACACCTACCTTTGGTTGTCATGCTAAACCAAAATGTGTACTGTATTTCCATACCACATACCGTATTCGTAAATACAACATCTGGGTGCGTCGACAGTTGGGTTCACAAAGATAGAGATTGTTCGAGATCGTATTGTGGTGAATTAGAGTTTCATCTTCTTCTGTGTTTTATCTCTCCTCTTTTCACCGTGATTTTGGATCTGAGTTGAATGTGGCGAGCAGGATGGAAAAGAACTAGGCTTATCTTCCCCGCCATGCCTACGTTTGTTGCGTTGTAGAGTGTGGTCGAGTGAGAGCGCCCAACTGCCCAAGAGCACACTACAATGCCGAGATCCGACCTGTCCGGACTTGGATGAGTAGTGAGTGAGCAGGCGAGTGAGGGAGAGAGGACCTTCCTGGTTCCAGTTTCGTTCAAACGTGTGCTTGGATCCGTAAAAAGAGCTTGGCTCAGAAATGTCTTCGAGTTTTACTTCCTCATTTTTCCCTCACTGGAATCGGGTTGTGACGTGTGGAATGCAAGGACGAGAAAACTTACGATGGCTACGGGTAAGTCTGGAAACATGGACCATTTTCTGTGACAAGAGTTTGAACCTGAACAACAATCAAATGTATTTATTATTTTCATGAAACATGACTAAACTTCAAAATATAAAAGAATTAATTTGTAAAGAACCTACAAAAAACTATTTTGATACTAAAATTAAGAATTAGATTACAAAGATTATATATATATATATATATATATATATATATAATATCAAACAAAAAGAAGATGAAGTAAAAAGTAAAAAGAAAAAACATAAAAAGAAAATTTCTCAGGAGACTTCTTGGGTGGCAACATTAAAGAAAGGTTTAGAAGTAAAAATAAGGTCTTCAATATTTCATATGAGTAATTAACTATTTGGATTAGAAATTTTTAATAAATATGTAGATATTTTTTATAAAATAGATAAAAAAAACTCAAGATAATAGTAAAGAAAATCTTAAATATGGATTTAATAATTAATAACCATCATTGTAAAAATAATAAAATAAGTTTAAATTCAATGTGGTATTTAGACTTAATTGATATAAACTTATTTACATATTAATAAATAAATAAAATATAGATAAAATTATGATAAGAAGTAATAATTCCATCAAACAATCAAATATTCTTTAATTTTAAAGATCCTCCACAAATCTCTTTTTTTTCCTTCAAACTTAGCAACTTTCAAAAAAAATTGCTAAAACCCAGTATTGAATGTTTGAGCTTCCTTTCTAGTTCTACCAACAACAAATATAGCTCCACAAAATCTTTCCAAGTACACAAAAGGGTTGAAACTTTGTTGTTCTACAACTTTGATGAAGACAAATAGATGCTATTGTATAGTTTGTCACCACAAAACTAACCATAATCCATTTCAGCTATCAATCAAAAGCAGACTTCTCATCTCTTCTTCTTGCCTTCAACTTCAAAAGTCCATAAGATCTCCAATCCAAAATAACCACAATCCATAAAGTGATAGTCCAAAAATTCAATAAAAAGATAAATTAAAATAAATTCACAAGAACAATAATTATAGATAAATTTCTTATAGTTGAGTTTCTTACATCACAATTACAACAAACAGAGTTGAATCATAGAATCTTTTATAATTATTTGTAGTATGAATAAAAAAGACATGAAAAGTGCTGAAATTCTTTACTTGCAAATTACAACCTTCAATGGTATACTTGATATCTACTTAATTGTAATTCAAAAATAATATTAATAATTTCTTTTCTAGACTTGTTGATATATTTACAAATTAGAAACTTTAATAATTATTATAAGTGTAGCAAATTTAGGACAAGAGATGGGAGATGAAGACAAGAGGCAAGGAGAATAAGGGACAAGTATTAAAAACGGAGACATGGGAGAAGAGGAAGGAAAGAGGGTGGGGATGTAAGATGAGAATTAGGAACGGGGACGAGGAGGTCATGAAGGGAGACGGGAGCTAAGAATGGAAAGAACATGGATGAAAGGATGTAAATGATTATTTTGTTAGGTAGATTGATTTAATAAAAGGAAAAATCAATTTAACATTCATCTATAATTTAGTGAATTATAAAATTATTTGTATTTGTATGTATTTTAAATAAGAAGTTAAATTTGAAATACTTAAAGAATTATAATAATATAATAATTCTTTTCAAATTTTAAATAGCCTTATTACACTTATTATTATATTTAAGTATTTTTTTCTTAATAAAAATATTTGATAAAGAACTTGACATCTAAAAATAATTTTTAAATATTTTTAGAATAGGTAAATAAATTTTGTGGTAAGTTATTGGTTGGTTATTAATAACCTTGAGAATTAGACTAATAATTAGGCAATTTAGTTGGTAACAGTATGTTTTTAGTGGAATAAATGGTTAAGAATTCAAAGGGTCATAACCTTTGGAATCTACTGGCCGACGGTCCATCGTTTGGTAGGATAAAAATAGTTGAGAAAAGGGAGATCAAGGCCAAATTGTGAGAGTCGTAAGCCAGGGCAAGCTTGGTGATACCTCTTTTTTGTTTCTTTGTTGTTGATGAGTAATGGATAGTTTTTGAATACTGAGAAGTTAGTCTGGAGTGCCAGACTATGAGAGTTGTAAGCCGAGATATTAAATTCTGTGTGATGAATTGAAAAACTGAATATAATAGGTAAGTTGGAGATCAGTAATTGAATATATATAAACCACAAAGAGAGTAAGTGGAAGATGAACGGATAAGAATATGGAAGTATTGTTGAATTGATAGTGGTAGAATAGATTATGGGTTGAATTAAGACGAAAGTAGTAAGCCTTGGTGTTTTGTAGTTTGATAATTGTTTTCAGATAGCTTGAGTATAGTCAATTGTGACACTAACAGACCCAATTCATATAACCAGTCTTTTCCTATGTTCAAACCTACTTCTATTAGTTCAATTGCTTTGTTATACTGAAGCTTGAATACAATAAGAATAATATTTTGGCGCTGCTGCCGGAGAAATGATAACAATATGAAATGTTAGAAATTGATTGTATGGAAGATGGAATTATATGTTGAATGAGAACGTGAGAAGAACCAGTTTTAGGATTACAAGTATATGAATTATAATTCAAGGAAGTATTGATTTTATAAAGAAGAATGAAAGATTATGAGTGATAATCACGGGGGAGGGGAGAGGATTATCAAAGATATAATCGACAAGCAAAAGAAAGACAGGAGCGATTATGCATAAGAAATCTCCTACGGGAATGACAAAAAGGAATTGTAGGTCCAAGTAAAACCAAAGGAAGAAAAATTCAAATTCAAATAGCAAAGAAACCGGTGATAACACCAATGGTCGCAGGAGTGCCAGAAGTACCAATTGCAGTACAAATGGGAGTAGTAGGAGACCGAAATACAAGTATGGCACCATTACCTATTTTTAGTGGTTGATCGAGCTCTGATTCCGATCACCATATATCTCAATACTTGACAACCTACGTGGCTAATAATAGTAGAATTGAAGATATTTGATTGAGATGGTTGCCAGCAACTTTAAAAGATACAGCTTTTGAATCATATATTCGGCAACCAGTGTGTAGATTTTCCAATTGGAAGGCCTTGTGGAATGCCTTCCTAATCCATTTTACACCAATTGGATTTGAAGATCGACTTAGAGAAAGTTTTATGAATAACAAGATGTTTGCGGGGGAATCAGTGGAGTCCTATTATGGCCGGGTCACGGATATACTTTATAAATGGACAAATAATCAAATGTCAGATGCGTTTATATTATCAATATTAATCAATGATTTGCATCTACGAGAATTAAAAATGTTTGTAAAAGAGGCTCGACCAGCTACGGTAGAAGCATCATTGGCACGAACAAAGGTATAGGAAGAATGTCATTATGATCAATTGTTAATAGTGGGGGCCATGATGATTCCAAGTTCAAGAAGCCAACAAATACAACTGGGAAATGTGTCGATGGATAATTATCCACAAATGGCTGCCTCCAATGTGAAGAATGTTATGTTGCAATAACCAATTAATGCTACACCACTCTAAGTAATAGCGCCAATAACAATGACACTTTATTGTATATCGCCAACCTATCAACAACTGGAATTGCTTATAAATACGAGTGTTAAAGATACAAATAAAGCCTTATTATTAAATCTAACAAAGAAGATGGAAGAATTGGACATGAGTTTGGCTAAAGACAAGGAGAAATGACATAAGCCTTCTAATACGAGACCTAATGTATGGTGTAATAATTATAAAGGACAAGGTCATTTTGATACGGAATGTCCACCACCTAAACAAACGGGTGTTCAATGTACATTTTGTAGAGAAAAGCACCCTACCCAAAACTGTTGGCATTTACAAAGGCAACAACAGTTCAATAACCAGACGATACAGCCAACTCAATGAAATGTTAATCAAGTACAGACTGGAAATATGGGTGGTTGGAATAGTAATCATTCAAATCGACCTAATCATGGCTTTGGAAATTTTCAAAATACTAATTATAATCCGGTTTATAGAACAAAGATGCAGAACAGTGGAAATAATCGAGGAGATAATCCCTAAACTATACCAATTCAAGAGTCTAATTCTCGACCAATAGCAACTAGTCAGCCAGGATCATTTACTATGGCTACTTGGAATCGGCCTAGTAGATATATTCCAGTGGAGACTCTAAGTATACCTAACGATATAGGCCAAAAATCACTATGTTGCTACTGGTGCCGACAAATTAGTCATTATGCCAATGAATGCCTTAATCTAAGGTTTATAGATAAATATGCTCCAGTATGTGGAAATTGCAAGCAATCGAGTCATTTTCATTATCAATGCAATGTTCCATTTAACCCTAATAATCATGATTAGAAGATACAATCGATTGTGCAAATTATAGAAGAAAAAAATAATAGGATACAAGAATCACCAGTTCATTGGATAGAAGTAGTCCAAGTTGTCCTTACAAGAAGTCAGAAAAAGGAAAAAGGACCAATTCAACATTTGGGTGATCCTGAAGCGAAGGACCAATTGGACCCAATTACGAGGCCATCCAATCTAAGTCTTATTATAGGCCTCTTACCTAGTATGAGACCTGACTCAGTTGGACAACCCAATGAGGTCCCGATTATGGAGGCTTCTGTTCCATTTCAAGCTACTCCATTCTCTACGCAGTTTCGGAAAACATCCTATCCATTGAAAGATCCTCTTGGGGGCATGAATTCCAAGGAAGGTCCGGCTATTGTTCCAATTCCAAGTCCAGGACAGAAGAATATCTTACCTCTCGAAGTTAAACTCAACCCAATAAAAAAAAAAGAAGGCATTGGATATTACCTTACATGTGGAACCCTATGACATTTTGAAGGATCTGGATGCTATTCGGCCTTCTATTTCTATGAAGCAACTTCTAGCGGTCGTACCAAAGTACAGTTCTACATTGAATTCATTGTTAACACAGCATAGGCAATACAATAAGGAAGTTTGTGAAGTCAGTTTGAACCCTGACCTAGGTGCACCAGTCATCAATGTTTCAATTGACAGTGTTATAATCTTGAGTGTTCAGGTGGATGGTGGTTCTAGCATAAATTTAATGAACGCTGATACAATAGATGCTTTAGATTTGGAAAACTTAGTATCCACAACATTGGTGTTAAGGATGGCAGCTCATAGCTGGATTACACCAATGGATATTTTACGGAGTGTTTAAACTATAATTGTCGGTATTGCATATGAAATTGACTACATTGTCTTTTGGTTATAATGTTTGATTTTATCATATCTAATTTTATTGAGACAATCTTGGATTTATCAAGCGAAGGCCAAGAACAATTGAAGTCGGGGTACTTTGACAATTGGCAAGGATGGAGATAAAATTGTGCTTCAAATGTACCCAGTACACTATCACAGGGAATCTCAATTGCCAGCATCTGAATTGGCGTCGGATGATGAGCTTAGTGCCGATGATGATGCAGTAGCACCAATTACGGAAGCATCCGTGGAAGCAGACCAACACCTTGGAGTGGTATATCAATGTGGCGGTCCGGGGGAGTACTTGATAAATCCGACGGATTCAGAAATCCTTGCTAAAGTTAGTATTGATTGGATGATCAAGTATGATGTATACCATGTAAGTGCCCTAGACATAGGATTCAGTACTTCGTACATGTCAGACTTATCGATTGATTTGAAATCCGTGCAAGAGTTGAAACAGAACATTGCCGCTATACCTTTATGTCAAACTATCAACTTCGCAACTACAACAAAGCCTTGGATAATTAAGGTATACAAAGGTATTAAGGAATAGGAGTTAATTTGCTAGACATAATTTTTCTTGCATCATAAATCAGCTTTTGCTTGGACTTATGTTGATTTAAAAGGTATCTCCGCTGAAATCTGTGAGCATCATATCATTTTAGAGGAGAACGCTAAACCGGTATGGCAAAGGCAACATCGCCTTAATTCTAAATATTTCCTCATTCTGAAGGAGGAATTGGACAAGCTTCTTGCAGTTGGTTTTATTTACCCGGTATCGAATAGTAAGTAGATTTCTTCAATTATGATGGTGCCAAAAAAGAACGGAAAAATCTGAATTTGTAAGGATTTCCAAAAACTTAATGCAGCCACAAAGAAAGATTACTTCCTATTACCTTCTATAGACAGTATGGATAACATGTTGTCATTATCACCAAGTAGTAAAAGAATAAGAGTGAGGCACCAATTAAAGTCATTCTGTGGTGTTGTTTTGAGTTGGCTGGAGTGCTATTTTCTTGTATTTCTTGTGTTTTTGAGAGTAGTAGTTCCAGTTAAGAGTTAACAATGAGGAGCTGGTCACAATTGTCAATTGAAGATGTTCCAAAATGGATGAGTCAACAGCAGCATCAATTAGAACTTCGTGATGCCCAGATCTTGAAACTGGAGGCTCAAGTCTGTGAATTGGGAGAATATAATGAAGATCTCTCAAACCAGTTGAGAAAGGAGTCGATGGACGGACTGGAGGAGGAAGAAGAAGATTTGCAATTGGAACCAAATTCAATGGAACGCACATTCGATAATAAAGCAAATGATCAATTGGGTGGATCAGAGTAAATAGTACCTTTGTAGAGTTTTATTAAGTAGTTTTTAGATAGGTAACAATTGTATGTTTGTGAGGGCGCTGCACAATTAGGAGTCGGGCTATATAGAATAGATAAATAAATTTTGTGGTAAGTTATTAGTTGGTTATTAATAACCTTAAGAATTAGACTGATGGTTATGCAGTTTAGTTGGTAACAGTATGTTGTTAGTAGAATAAATGGTTAAGAATTCAAAGGGTCATAACCTTTGGAATCCGCTGGCCAACGGTCCATCTTTTGGTATGATAAAGAGGTTGAGAAAAGAGAGATCGGGGCCAGACTGTGAGAGTCGTAAGCCGGTACAAGCTTGGTGCTACCTCTTTTTTGTTTCTTTGTTGTTGAAGAGTAATGGATAGTTTTTGAATATTGAGAAGTTAGTCTGGAGTGCCAAACTGTGATAGTCGTAAGCCGGGACAAGCTTGGTACTACTTCTTTTTGTTTCTTTGTTGTTGATGAGTAATGGATAGTTTTTGAATACTTAGACGTTAATTTGGAGTGCCAGACTATGAGAGTCGTAAGTCGAGATATTGAATTCTGTGTGATGAATTGAAAAATTGAATACAATAGGTAAGCTGGAGATCAGTAATTGAATATATATAAACTACAAAGAGAGTAAGTGGAAGATGAACAAATAAGAATATGGAAGTATTGTTGAATTGATAGTCGTAGAATGGATTATGAGTTGAATTAAGACAGAAGTAGTAAGCCTTGGTATTTTATAGTTTGATAATTGATTTCAAATAGCTTGAGTATAGTCAATTGTGACACTAACAGACTCAATTCATATAACCAGTCTTTCCCCGTGTTCGAATCCACCTCTATTAGTTCAATTGCTTTGGTATACTGAAGCTTGAATACAACGAGAAGAATAATATTACTGGAGATTTTTATTCTTTAATAATTATAAGTTTATTTAGAATAGTCTTCATATCCTTGATATTTATAATTTTTTCTAATAATTAGAGATTTTTATTAACATATAATTTTAATTCAGACCTTTATATAGATTTTTTTTTATTTATTAAAGAATATATATAAGTATTATACATGGTCTTTTTCACTCTTTGAGAAAATCAAAGCATAATTAATGTACACTATCAAACTTTTGTTATTTTTTTTAACAACAAATAGAATTTATTAAAAAATAAAGATATTTAATGCATTATGTAATCTAAATGGCATAACTACAAACTTATAAAATTGATATCTTATTTCACATGTTTTTTTTATATATATTTCTTTATACAATCTAAATTTGATAATACTTCAAGTTAAATTTAATTTTCTTTAAGATTTTTTTTATTTAATTTATCTAATTAATTAATTATTTTTTATACTATATTAATTTTTACAATATTTTTTTTTGGATTTTCAATAAATAATAGGTATTATTAATTTTCTATTATTTTAGTTGAAAAACCATGATTAAAGATTTAAATAGAAATTTATCAGATTTAATGTAGCCCTTTTCTAATAAATTATTTAATTTTAACTTAAGTCTATCAAATTCAACTTCATTGAAATAATATAGAGATTTTTTAATATGTTTTTTATGCTAAGTATTAATTTAATTTTTAGATCAATTCCTTGATATAAAAAAAATTCTATTAGCGACTCATTGGTCAAATTAAATTTAAAATATGTTAAGAATAAGATCTAAAGATAAAATTTTGGCTCACTAATCAAATTTTTAGTAAAAAATAAAAATTAATATCACAAACTGTAAGATGAATCACTCTCCTTCTATTATTTTTTTGTCTAATTAATTAATCTCACAATTATTTAACATGGATAAGTAAAAAAATAAAAGACCTTAGACTTATTAGACTTATTCATTACAAAAACTTCTACTTTAAAGAAATTCTATAAATTTTATATCATGTATCTTAGAAAAATATTCCTTAATATTTTGATTATCTCACTAGAGTTGCAAGTTTTTGAAGTCTTCTTAATACTCCACATTCTCACACTAAACTTTGTTTCTTTTAGAACTTAATTGGCTTGACCACTTTTTTGTTTGTAAGAGACTTTTACTATTCTTTTCTTACCATAAGGCATCTTAAATCTTGCAACACAATCATTATCTACTAACAAATTGGTGGTACTTGTATCAATTATTTTTAAAATACTAATTCTCTGAAATTGAGTCTTATAACAAACTATTTTTTTTTGTTAAGATTCACATAGGTGATCCTTGCTTACAATCTATGAGTTCTAGAAGAATCCTTTGATTTAAGCTTATTTTTTTCAATTCTTAGAAAGCCTCTACTAGCAAAGTTTTAAAATTTTACATTTAATTTTACATTAGAATTTCTCATCTAATTCTTTCTTCAATAAGACTAGACTTTTACGTCTTTTTTTCTATTTGGAGTTAGAGGACAAGGATATTAACTTCTTAAAGAGTCTTTAGAATGGCTTCTATATTCTAAATTTTTATTTTTCTAAGACTCTTTTATTTCTTAGTAATAATTACAAAAAGAAGTTTCCATTACTAAAGGTGAGTGTATATTATTAGGTTATGAAAGTCTTTCACATAGTCTAGCAATATTATTTTGGTTTATTAAGAACAAAAATCTAGAAGTAACAACTCATTTATATAGTTTTGTTATTATAGCTTAAAATATACTACTATCAAGTTATATATTGAATTGTATAAAACTTCTTTAAAAAAAGTATATATTTGTATTTATATATAGTATCTAATTAATTAAGAAACAAACATTTGAAAAAAAATATATATCTCTAGACTCTTTTTTTATTTATTTTTATCTAACTTGTCTTATGTTAGTACTATTTTTCTTTAGGATTTTTTTTTTTTTTTTTTTTATATATATATATATATATATATATATGGTTTCTTTTCATTTTTTTTGTTGGTCAATCTTAAGTTTGATTGATATAACTTCTTTCATCCTTATGCCTCCTAAGTGGTAAGATTGTTTGATAACCTTTACCACCTTTTTGACATATTTAACACTTGTGTACTTTTGGGCTTTTGATTTGGCCTTTTTCATGGATCTAGCCAACTTTTCTTGTATTTTGCTTTACATTAAGGTGTCAATTGCATCATCTCTTATATGCAACTTCTCCTTATTACTTTTAAGGATTTTTTTAAATTTTTAAATTATAAATTTTTAATTAATTAATTTTTTTTTGCTCTATTATTTTGTTTTGTTTTTAAGTGAAGTTCTAACAAAGATGACTACTTTGTCAACTTACCTAGGATTGTCTTATTTTTCTTTAAATAAAAGAGATGCTTGTGTATTTTTTTTAATCTTATTTTTGGAACTCTTAAACTTTATTATTTTTAGGTTCAAAGAAAAAAATTACTATCGATGACTTTAATTCCAAAAATCCCTTCTCTCTCTTTTTGTTACATAGCTTCTTATTGGCTTATTATTAACCTTACCATTATCAAGTGATGCCACCTCTATTAACTAATTATAACAAAAATCTTTAGAATACCAAATTTAATAAATCCTAATATTATATGTAACAACCTAATTTTGAGTTTTTAATTTTTTAAATTCAATTTGCATCTAATATGTGCCTTAAAAAAATGTTAATTAGATCAAATTTTTACTTAATTGATCCATCCATCCAAACTATCATAAAAAAATAAAAAATAAAATAAAAGATAAAAATAGTTTCTAGATTCATTTTTTCACTATTGGATCTACAACCAATAAAAACCAACCACATTTGTCATGATTACCTTCATCATCAAGGATGGATCTATTTAATAAAAACATTGGTCTATTTAACATTTCCTTTAAATTAACATTTTGTCTAAAGAATCACATCCATTGCAAGTCAAAAGTGCTCATGATTATGAACTTTCTATTTACATGAATCTTAATTTTATATATGTACTATAACTATGTTCTAATTTGATTCCAAGTAATTATGCTTGGAATCAAATTATGCACCTCCTTTTGTTCAGACGGGAATAATCCCACTAAATCAAACATTTTGAAATTATGATTCACAACTTAATATATATTTGGTGTTTCTCCACCAACCACTCACCAGTGAATCTTTAGTCCCTTAATTAACCATATAGGTTCACAAGTAAGGACTCCTTTGAGCCGTTACACTAACATGCATAAATGTCTCCATTTGCGGCATCTGAATGAGTGACGCAGCGCGACGGGCTGGCAAATGCACTCCTTTATCTCTACAACGAGCAATGGATTCGAGGAATTCGTGAAACTAGTGGACGTCGCTGGGAAGTAGGGATCAGAGAGCTCGTTGAATGGGGATCTAGGCAGAAAACGCCCGAGTTTTGTCGTAGTTGTGTGTAATTTTTTACCTTATGAGAGTATGAGAGTAGTATACAGGGTAGCATTCAGCAAAGATGTCGGCAGTGCCATCGGACGTTTTGCACGGAGAATGTACTGGCATCACGACAAGGAAGCAATGTTCAAATGCTTTGGTCTATTGTATGTGCCATTACATCGATGCTTTTATGGTGGAATGTTCAACCCGAGGTCTTTTCCAGGCTTTGGCTAGACTGGTGGATGCTGGT
The DNA here is from genome assembly GCF_059467195.1 of Physcomitrium patens. Taxonomy (NCBI): domain Eukaryota; kingdom Viridiplantae; phylum Streptophyta; class Bryopsida; order Funariales; family Funariaceae; genus Physcomitrium; species Physcomitrium patens. The sequence goes on from NC_143410.1 coordinate 11,986,376, forward strand.
GGGCAGGGCTGGTACGAGAAAGCTTGGATCCATGATCTGAGGATCACTTCAGTCCTTTCTATGTCACCTCTTCGACATACATGTTACGTGTTGTGTGTTGCAATGGACCATTGTTGTCGTCCCTTCAGGTTTTAACCTCGACTTAAGGCAGCTTGTACAGGTGGAATCGATAGCGATGCCTCAACTGGGTAGGCAGGTGAGAATTGCACGAAATCACTTACCTCGTCTACAAGCTTGTCCCATGAATTGCATTCAACGAGGAATTCGTTTGCTTTCTGTTCATGCACTACATCTATGTTATCATTCGGCTGTGAGGATGGCCGATGCCATCGGTGGAAAAGACTTTTTGATTCCGTGGTGGAGTATTGTGATTATGTTACGCCATTCTGTTTTTCTCCTTTATAAAAAAGGAGCTACTGTGAAAACGTCTCTCGGAAAGGACCGATGGGTTCCCCGCAGAGCATCGGAAAGCCGTTGTCGATTTCGAATTTATCTACAGAAATTCAAATCGCTGGCCGTACTTTCTCTGCTCTTCAACAGAATAGTGTTGGAGGATTGAGTCATTCCCACGGTCAGTATAAGTAGAATCATCTATGAAAGTGGATCGCATGGCTGCAGACGTTACCTCACGTCTTTGTTCTTGAATCTATCTCTTCGTAGAACGATCCTTACAAGACCGGCGCAAAAGTTGATATAAATTGAGGACACGACGTCTCTAGGATTGCAGGTCTCACTTCTGCATTGATTTTAGATTCACCTATCCATGCTCATGTGCTGAATTTCTAATGAACTTTATGCAGTGCTCAACAAACCCATCAGTTGCGTGGATGCATCACGACAGTAAGAGACGTAGCAACACCTCAGATCCTATAACTGGGTCCTTGTCGTCAACATTCGTTCTGCACGCAATATGCTTCCTTTTACTCTGTTTCCAATGAGTTTGTCTCCACTTACTTTGCTACTCTCTACAAGATTTGCATGATACCGAATTTCGTGGTTGGAGATTGTCTATGCCCAACGCGCAATCTTCCTGTTGAGGGTGTTCCAGTAATTACTCATGCAATTCCTTAAAGCACAGAACAAAAAATAAGGAAAGGAAAGAAAAAAATAAAAATAAAAATAACGCCAGACGCAGGGTAATTACGTTGGTGCACTAACCCTTGAGGGAGAGAGTTTGTTTTATGTCGCTACAATCCCGTTAATGTGGTGAAAGCAGAGAAGGTTCTGAACATGCCATTTCTTAAGGCAATTTTCAAGTAAGGTCTCTGATGTTGTGTTCTACGAGTTCCCGCGCGGTACTTAGAAGGTTTGGTGAGAAAAGATGCATGCGAAGTCATTTGATGCAATTTGACCACTGTTGCACCTGGATTGCAGGGTCCACGGTTGTGCATCGGAGCGCGAGTATGGGACCCGTTGGGAGCCTGTCGCGATTGCGTGAGCCATGGGATCAAGGCGCCCAGTAGCTTGCTTAAGAGCAGTCATCGTCCTCAAGCCGCTGTTGTTAGATGGGTCCCGGGAAGCCAGATCTGTGGGTAGTTCTTTTCAGCTGTTTGGAACTTTGTTTGCACAGAATTTGCCCGAATGGTTGCCTCTTTTTGCCGTAGTGGCGGGTAGCAGCGTCTTACGGCTTGCAAAAAAGCTCTACAGCATCAGCAATACCGCTTGGAGCACTTCCACTCACCTACTATTCGATCTGGAGTGCGATGTAGGCTCTGAATTTTTGGGGTTTTGTCACAAATTTATTTTGTTCCTTTGGCGGCTGATTTGTACAGGTATTTCGGGGTGTCTGCAACCCTAAGTGGAAATTCAGTGGAAAAGTTAAAATTTGAGCATGGCCAAAAAATGAAGATCCAGAGTAAGGAGAGGGAGCACGCGTTTGTTTGCACAAGCGGTGAATGCATCGATGTAGCAAGTGGAGAGAATTTGAAGGGATTTTATCATGAGGTCGAATGTGTGGCAGATAGGATGGAGAGTGAAGGTGATGTGGGTTTTGGTACACACCGTGGGGGTAGGAGGACTGTTGTTCTTGGATTCTAACCTGTATAGGAACACTGTGGCTTATTCTTGGTGGGCAGGGAGTTACTATGTGCTGCTGTTGGTAGTTGTAATTCAGTACTGCTGCACTGCTGGATCTTCGCCTGGATATTTGGTAGATATGTTGAGTGAAGATGCCGAATATGAAATTCGTGCGAAAGCAGCCGTACATGGGAATTCCAGAGCCTCCCAATCGGTAGTTGAAAAGGGTTGTAGTTCATATGGCTCGTTCAACAGCAGCGAGAGCACTCGAACAGCTTCACGGATTCTCACAGAAAATGGGAAAGGTGGCCATCCCTCTGTTTCAGAGACGAGTCCATTGCTGATGAACTCAGCAAATGTGAAGCGGGAATCTGATGGTCGCCATTCAGTCAGAGCTCCCAACAGCTTGTCGCTGGTATGCAATGCTGACCGCTGCCTTTACTGCCAACATTGGCAGCCATTAAGGGTCAAGCACTGTCACGACTGCGACAAGTGCGTGCTACGGTTTGACCACCATTGCGTTTCGTTGGGGACATGCGTTGGACAAAGAAATCATAGGAAATTCTGGTGGTATATCTTCTATGAGACAGTGCTGGTAATGTGGACTATAGTTAGGTACATCTCGGCTTTTGGGAGGAATACTGGGAGTTCCTCGTTGCTGGAGAAAATCGCTGTGTTGGTCTTGATAATAGGACTCATCAGCACAGAGTGCTTCCTGGTAACTCTACTTCTGTTTCATTCCTTCCTGATACTAACCAACCAAACTACATATGAAACGACAAGGCGACATCGCATTCCTTATCTTAGGACTTTACCTGAAAATGTGCATCCTTTCAGCAAAGGCATGGATGCCAACTTAAGTTCTTTCTGCTGCTCACCGAGCTCCGAGTACCCAATTTACGTACTCCCAAGCCGAGAGGAGTTACAGAATATGGTACACCCATTGTGTTGCTTTCAACTGTAAGTAATTTTGTTGTGACCCCTGCTTTTGCTAGCTTCATGTTGTCCGGGAGTTGATTTTAGAGTGGAATTAAACCCCCTGTAAACATGTAATAGAGGAATGTAAGATGTTCCTTGCACATTTAGGTTGCAAAAGGATTACTGGTCAACTTAGTATTGTCAAGCTCCATGTGAGGTTGGTAGAGAATTTAAATCCTGTTGATGTTACATATCACTACAAAGATTATGGCATGTGGTCTATTGATTTATGTTGCCCTTGGTTAGACAAATTCCTCCTGCCCATGAAACAATGTAACAATAATATTAACATTATATGCCACTCCAAGTTATTTCTTTTTGCACTTGAATTTCTTGGGAAAAGAAAAGGTTTAATTCAAATATTTATGAGATTTCTATTCTTTTTGACTAAGATTGTTAAAGATGACTAAGGCATATTACAAATTTAATGTCTAAACTTTGCTGGTATAAATTCAATGATCTATTCTTAAAACTAGACAATAAGATAAAACACTGTTGGATTTATGGTTTTGTATTACCTTTGAAAATGAAGTTATAAATATTAAAGAAATACAACAAGTTAGATACAAGTAAGTAGAAATCAAAATTATTACATACAAGAGAAGTGTAAAATGAAATGCCTCTCTTTCAATACTCTTTACTTATAGGAGGAGTTTATATATACTCTAGTTGAATTTCATTTATAATCATCTTCATCTATCCAATTTAATCTTAGATTCTTCTTAACCAAGCTACTACATTAATAAATTATCTTTATTCTTTTACTATCTTTGACCATTAACAATTTATTTAAGATAATTGTATCTTATTTTTATTTTAATATTTTGACTTTGCTATTGATTAAAGGCTTTTAGATCTAATTCTTTTATTAACTTCTAATGCATATCCTTTATTAATGCTTTTGTTAGCAAATCAATAAGCATGTCTTCTATTGCATAATACTTCATGTCAATCATTCCAATTTCAACCTTCTCTCTTATAAAGTGACGTTGAATGTGAATATGCTTGGTTCTTGAGTGATGCTTTAGATTTATTGTAGAAGTAAGATATCTTTAGTTATTACATTATATTGAAGTTGCTTCCAATTGCACAAGTCCAATGTCTTCTAAAATTTATTTTAGCCCAATTGCCTCTATTACACCTTAAGTTACTGCCATGTATTCTACTATCATGGACACAGAAATACAGACTCGAGATCTAACAAGAAGTTCAAGAAGAACTGGCAAGAACTAGATTAATCAGATGAATACAAGAACAACACCAGAGAGGTGAGCTAGAGCTCCAAGAGATGTGTTGTCGAGACTGAAGAACTCTTCAGCCTCGATTCTAATATATACTCCTATTTAGGAAGCTTCTCAAACAACTTCTACCAACTAGGAAGCTTCTAGAAGGTTCCAGAGACTTGCTTCTAGAAGGTTCTAGAAACTTGTCTCTAGAAGGTTCTAAGGACTATATCCCTAATATCTTCTACTAACTAAAAAGCTTCTAGAAGATTCCAGAGACTTGCTTCTAGAAGGTTCTAGAAACTTGTCTCTAGAAGGTTCTCAGGACTATGTCCCTAACATCACCCCCTCTTTTAGCTTCGAGGTCTTTGAGAAGCAATGTTGTTGTTAATCAGTACCAACGCAAGAAAATGAAGATCTGTCGCATAATGTCTGCTATGAACTCCAATTGTTGTTCACGAGGCAAGTGGTTCATCGGCCCTTGAAGCCAACGGTAGTGGCCCACTCCTTCAACTTCTGACCAAGCATGAACTTCCGTGTCCTCATTGTGAAATTGTCCTGCAAACACGCCTTCTGGCTGACTATCGTAAGCAGGCTCGAACTCAAATACAATCACCAGTGATCGGTTACTCGGTATCCTCCGTCGTCGTCGTGGTGTAGGCGATTCTTCATCTCGGGGTCGCCTTCGTGAGCTAGTCGGTTGAGATAATCTGACTGACATAGTATCTATCTCTTGGCTATCCATATCAGAAGACCAAACTATGGCTACTGCAAAAATTCTACTTTATCTTGGAGAAAATAACTACATCAATTGCAAATTTTGGTGGTGCTTTCTCCCTTTCTTATATTCTTGGATGAGCAAGCTTTAGAAGGAAGCTATCGTCGAACCGGCTTAGGTTTATGAGGATATTGTTGATGAAACTCCTGTATCTTTTGCAGCGCATTGGCGAGATTTTCAGCTGACTCTCACGTTTGCTCATTAATGTTGTAGCCGCTCCAATGAACAAGGTATTCTAGGTTGCCCCACCTTTGCCGTGAATCCAACACCTTTTCAACCTCATATTCCTCGTGGTTCTCGATCTCAATACTAGGTGGTGGACATTACACTCTTTTAGGAAAAGACGACTCTCGATAAGGCTCCAACAGAGAAACATGAAAGACTAGATGTACCTTCATAGAAGCCGGTAATTCCAGACGGTACGCCACTAGATTGATTTGCTTCTGAATGATAAATGGTCCCAATCTTCGATAGTTCAACTTATCACATGGTCGCTTGGTCTTGATATTTCGTCGAAGAAGCCATGCTTTATCTCCAATTTTGAAAGTAGGTACTTGATTCTGAAATCTATCTGTAGATGCCTTGTAAGATTCTTTAGCAGATTGTAATTGAAGCTTCAACGTATTTTGAAGCTCTGATAGTTGTTTCGTAAATCCTTCAGCTACTGGATTGTTATTTGTTGACGGATTCAATAAATCAAGCTTCAGATGATACCTATAGTTGGAAAAGAATGGTATATATTGAGTCGACGCATGGAGGGTGTTGTTATATGCAAACTCGGCTAGCGACAGATATGTGGTCCAATCATCTTGCTGATAGTTGATGCTGCATTGTAAATATTGTTCCAAGACTTGGTTCACCCATTTTGTTTGGCCGTCAGTTTGAGGATGAAAAGCCAAAGAAAGCTTGATATCCACCTTCAGTATCTCAAAGAGAGATCTCCAAAACTTTGATACGAACTGGGTTCCTCGATCTGATACGATATCATCTGGTAGTCCATGATATCGATATACATTATCGAGAAAGAGCCTTGCTGGGACTTCACTGGATGATGTCTTCTTACAAGGGACAAAGTGCGCCATCTTTGTAAGCCAATCTACCACGACAAAGATGTTGTCAAATGAGTTCGATGATGGCAGGTCCGTGATGAAGTCCATGAAAACTGAAGACCATGGTCGACATGGAATCGACAATGGCTGTAGGAGTCTATAAGGGTGATGCCAAAGATTCTTGAATCTTGAACAGATGTCGCAGGAGAAGACAAAATCTTTCACATCCTTCTACATTTGGGGCCACCAAAAATCTCGAGAAATAAGCTCCAAGGTCTTGTTGAATCCAAAATGTCCTATAGCTAGAAAATCGTGGCGAGATTGAAGAACTTGGAGTCGTGCTGGTCCTTTAGGGATATACAATCGCTCCTCAAAGTATAAAAGATCTCCTTCCACCTTGAATTTGTTGTCATTGGCATGCTGCTTGATATCAATGGCTATTGAATCTTCAATGGTTACGGCACGTATTTGATTCAGGAAGTCAGCATCAATTGGCACAATAGTAGCACAAAGCCAAAATTGCTCTGGCTTCAAGAACATCGTATATTGTTGATCAAACGCTGCTTCTCCAGCCTTTGGTACAAGATACGATCTCCTCGATAAGGCATCAGATAGTCCTTGTTGCTTTTCAGGTCGATAAGTGATAACAAAATCGAACCTAGATAGCAACATATTCCACCGAGCTTGACGTCGATTTAGAACTCGAGTCGACATGAAATACTCCAAATTCTTGTGATCTATGTATACAGTCACTGGGTGTGCAGCTCCTTCAAGAAAATGATGCCATTCTTGGAAAGAATCCACTATAGCAAGAAGTTTCTTATTATGGATTTCGTAATTACTTTCAGCAGCAGAGAACTTTTGAGAATAGAATGCAACCGGATGGAGCTTCTTGTCTTCTCCCATTTGTGAAAGTACAGCTCCCAAAGCAAAATCCGAAGCATCAGTTTCTAAATAAAAAGCCTTTGTAAAGTCTGGATGTATCAAGATTAGAGCCGTAGTAAATACGATCTTCAGGTCTTGAAATGCCTTCTCCGCTAGAGGTCCCCATTTCAGCTTATCCTTGCATGTCAACTGAGTGAGAGGAGCAGCAACTTGAGAGTAATTCTTGATGAAGATCCGATAGAAGTTGGCAAAACCAAGAAAGCATTGTACGTCTCTAACCATCTTTGGAACCTGCCAAGACACGATTGCTTCAACCTTCTTGGGGTCCATCTTCAAGCCTTCCGTAGTCGCAATGAACCCTAAAAACTCCATCTCTATTTGGTGAAATAAACACTTCTCCAACTTGGCATATATTCCTCGCTCACGTAGTTTTTCCAAGACTAAACGAACGTACTTTTCATGCTCTTCCTCATTTTTGGAGAATATCAGAATATCATCCAAATAGATGACAACAAAATCATCAAGGTGCTCTCAAAAAATGTCATTCATCATATGTTGAAAGACCGCTGGAGCATTGGTAAGACCAAAGAGTATGACATTATACTCAAAATGGCCATACCTTGTACAAAAAGCTGTCTTCTAGTCATCTCCTTCCTTGATTTGTACGAGGTTATAAGCTCCCCTTAGATCAATTTTTGTAAAGATCCTTGTACATCGAAGTTGTTCTAAGAGACCAGAAATAAAGGGTAACGGGTAATGATTCTTCTTTGTTACCTTGTTGAGGCCTCGATAGTCCACACACATCCGCAATGAGCCATCTTTCTTCTTCACAAATAAGATGGGTGCTCCAGTTGACGATTTTGAATGATGGATGAAGTTCTTGGCTAGATTCTTGTCGATGTACTTCCGCAACTCCGCCAACTCCGTCTACGATAGATTGTAGATTGGGCCAAAAGGCGGTTGTGCTCCTTCCTGTAAGTCTATGGCACAATCATATGGTTTGTGTTTCGGTAGCATGTCGGCATTCTTCTTTTGAAACACGTCTTTAAAATCCTTATATTGCTTCGATATACTTGTTGTCGAGATCTTCTCCCTGGTAGTTGGAGCCGCATAAATGACAAATGGTGTACCTTTCTTGGACGATCTTATAAACACTCTTGCTCCAATGAATAAGGATTTTTCTATTTGGGGTTTTCTACTAGGCTTGCTCTTGGATGGTTTTGTGGGAAAGGTCATCTTCCGCAACTTCCAATCTATGAATGGGTTATGCTTTTTCAACCAAGAAAGATCGAGAATAACAGGATTTGATGGGATTCTAATAATATTGAAAATAATATGACTACTATGGCCCTTAAACGTCACTTCTATAGGTTTTGATTCATGGGTGACACTACTAGACAATAAAGGTCGCCTATCTATGACCTCAACGTGAACAGGTTTGGATTTTTGTACTAAAGGGATCTTATGATGCTTTATAAATTCTTCATCTAAGAAACAAGCAGATGCTCTTGAACCTAAAAATACAAAGGTTCTCAGTTTTTGAGGGTCAATAAGCGAAGGGATTGTAAAGCAAAGGGCAGGTTAAGAGGAAAGAAAGGAACCTGGTTGTTGTTGCGATATTTCACTGTCCAGCCGCACGGTTCCTATTGTGGCTGGGCATCCTTGTTTTCCTGAACAAACGCACCTCTAGTCTTGACAATATGTCGGTTTTGCTTCTTGGGACAGTTTCCAACTTTGTGGCCTTCTTCACTGCAATATAAGCATAGACCTTCTTCCATATGCCGCTTTTTTTCTTCTAGAGTAAGGGATTTGATATGTACCACATCAATTTGCATGTCTTCTACCTCTGAATGTGAATTCACTCTGCTTGTCGACATAATTGGGACGTGACAAACCGTATGTTGTCTTGAACGTTGGTCTTAGCGGCGTTAGAATAGGCGATTATCGCACTTCATAGCTTGGCTAATAGCTTCATTGAGCGTTTGCGGATCAGGATGAGTTAACAACAAATCCCTCACATCGTCCCTTAAATCCCAATAGAATTGACTCATCAACGCTTCTTTATTCCAATTGATGTCACATGCTAATTGCTTGAAGTCCGATGCATAGACTGATATAGAATGCATTCCTTGTCGTAGTGACTGGATCTTTGTTGTAGCCCATCGAACCTTGTCGTGTTCACCAAATGCTTCCGCAAACGCCTCCAAAAAGGTTACAAAGTTGTTTAGTATGGACAATTGTTTCTCAAACAAAGGAGCAAACCATGATAGAGCTTGCCCTGTAAGTAAGGTCTAACAAGTCCAACATGTGACTCTTCCATTGGATAGCGTTCAGGCTGTAAAACTATTGTCAACCTGATTTGGTTGACGAATCCTCGAAACTTAGAATACTATCGTGATGTAACACGATTAATAGGTAAAAGAGTGTGGAGATTATTATAATTTAAGAGATCTTAGTTCAAAGTATTAGAACAAATTATCTTAGAAATATAGTTAATAGCCAAAGGGGTAGAAAAATTAAAAGGTATCAATGCTGCCTTTTAGAAAGGTGACTTCTACTTACTTTGTAGTACCATAAGTAAGGCAAATCAAAATAGATTGGAAAAATAAATGATATAGGAATCTTTAGAAGAAAGCTAAGAGTAAATTCTAGAAAAAATTTACTTAGAAAAGCTAGATATTGATACCCGGAGAGGATCGGTTATGAACCAGGATCGAAATCAGACCCTGAGGTACAAAATTGAGTCTCGACGACGACTCCGGGACTCTTTGGCACATCGAAGAATGGAGTTTGATAGAAGATTGAATAGGGTTTCTATGAGCATTGATTTTGGGTGATTTGGAGTTGATATGAATTTGAAAGAGCTTTGCAAAGTTGAGTTTTTTTTCGGATGACTTGGGTTTTATGAAATAAAATAGGGTTTATGTTTTGAGTGATTTCGAGAGTTTTGTTGCAGACCTATAAGTGAAATTTTTTGGGTTCATGGTTATAGTTGTGTTGAATACATGTTGTGAATTTGAGCTTGATCTAATGGTTGAACTAAGAGATATTGAGGTTTAAGTGAGTCAAGGTCTCAGAAAGTAGAATTTTAGGTTCAGTGAGGGTTTTTAAGATTTCATGCAATCTACTAGTTGGATTGGAGTAAAACTTGTGTGAGAGGATATTAGACTTGTTTTCCTATGTCCATAAGAAATTTGAAACCAATCGAACGGCAATAAGAAGAGAAATTGACTTTGGAAGGTTGGCAACAAGATTGGAGAAGGAGGCCGGCTAACACCAAAACACATTTTTGAGGTTTTCGTCAATTTGGTAACTCCGATCCTTTTCAAAAAAATTTGCTTGTTTTGAACTTGATTTTTAAGATGTTTGCAAATTTTGAATTGAGATCAACGGTTTATTCATTAGATATTGAGGTTTAAATCTATCATAGGAATTACTAGGATTTGGATTAGGGTTTGGCTAGGGTTCGGTTTAGGGTTTGGATTAGGGTTTGGATTAGGGTTTGGATTAGGATTTAGGATTTGGATTAGGGTTTGGATTAGGATTTAGGATTTGGTTAGGATTTGATTTAGGATTTGGATTAGGGTTTGGATTAGGATTTAGGATTTGGTTAGGATTTGATTTAAGATTTGGTTTAGGGTTTAGAATTTGGAATAGGATTTAATTTAAGATTTGTTTAGGATTTGACTTAGGATGTAGGAATTATTAGGGTTTAAGATTTAATTAGGTTTGGTCTAAAGTTGAGTGAAATTCAATAGGATTTAAACTAGAATTAAATTAAGGTTGAATTGACATATATTTGAGTAAAATTTGTGATCATTCTAATATTTCTTTAAGAATTTTATTGTTTTTTTGAAATTTCTTTGAGTTTTTTTTAATTTGATTACATTTGTTTACCATTATTATAGTCTAATTAGAGCATTGTTAGTATTCTATTAGAATTAGGATTTTGTTATCGCAATTTCTATTCTTCCTTCTACAGCTAGGTACCCGGAGCATTCTCAAGTAAGACTTCACACATTACGACAACGCGTACCATCGAACTTGTCTGGAAGGCTAACTCGGGGCTCCTTATATTGTAGAACCAGCGGTGCTTGTCGAACCAGAGGCAAAGTTGCTTCTCCAAGTGCAGAAGTTTGAGGCTGGTACAACCTAGATTGTGCCATTCCAGATGCTCCATCATTATGAAGCCTTGCCATGACTCCTTCAATCTCTGCAGTTCTTTGCGATAATGTAGCTAGAGCATTCATGATAGCATTCAACTTAGACTCCGAACTTTTCGTCATACTAATGTCTTGGCCCTCGGTCATTCTAAGAGAAGGACAGAAATGACTACAAGAAGACAATATTGGTTTAGAGGAGGGTACTCCGCAACCTCTAAAATGCCTTAAGAGCTTCAAGAAAAGGGGTAATCCATTCTCTCCAAGAAGAATAAGACTCCAATATTGTAACAAAAGAAGTATCAGTTTAGAGGAGGGTAATCTGTAGCCTCTAAAATACTAGTACACTTCCAAGCAAAGGGATAATCTACACTCTAACGAGGAAGAAACTAGCTCTAATATTTGAGATGAGTGCAGTCTCGACAAACTGTAACGGACACAAAAATACAGACTCGAGATCTAACAAGAAGTTCAAGAAGAACTGACAAGAATTAGATTAATCAGATGAATACAAGAACTACACCAGAGAGGTGAGCTAGAGCTCCAAGAGATGTGTTGTTGAGACTGAAGAACTCTTCAGCCTCGATTCCAATATATACTCCTATTTAGGAAGCTTCTCAAGCAACTTCTATCAACTATGAAGCTTCTAAAAGGTTCTAGAGACTTGCTTTTAGAAGGTTCTAGAAACTTGTCTCTAGAAGGTTCTAAAGACTATGTCCCTAACATCTTCTACTAACTAAGAAGCTTCTAGAAGGTTCCAGAGACTTACTTCTAGAAGGTTCTAGAAACTTGTCTCTAGAAGGTTCTAAGGATTATGTCCCTAACATCTACATCAATTGTGGACTTTGTAATTCTTAGTTGTTTCTTGCAATTCAATGAGATTGCTTCCATTTCAACAAAGAACACATATTCCATTGTTGACCTTCTATCATTTGTATCTCTAACAAAATTTGCATCACAATAACCATATAATATAATATTATTTCCTCTAATATATAATTTGAAGTTCAAAGTGTCTTTCAAATACCTCATAATCTTCTTGATGGTTGTCCAATAGATTGATCTAGCCTTTGACATGTATTGACTCACAATACTCACCACATGTCACGGACATACACATGTAAGCCAGTAATTACAGGTATAAATAAGTAGAAGTAAGTAAAAGTAGATAAGAGTAAGTTAATTCTATAATATTTGATATGAAAGCTTCTTGGAAGCTTCATAGATACTACTTTGACTTTATAAGTGTCTTTAATTGACTTTTTGGGATTAGAAACATAATCAACAAGTTGGCCATGTGCCACATATATTGTTAGCTTGAAGACCAAGCTAACTATGTGGCCCAGATGTAGAAAAACTTGCCTTATAAGTCAAGGCATGTGTCCTACAAAGTCAATACATATTGGAGGTCCTATAGAATATTGCCACGTAGCTCTTAGTAAGATAGTATATATAGAGATAAGAGTGAAGCCTTCTTCACTCTTATCAACTTCTTTCTTGCTTCCAGTCTAACTTCAAGGGTCTCTAGTTTTCTTGGCTTTTGGCAATAGCCATTCCAATTTCTTTTTTAATATACAAATCAAGTTATTTCTATTTTGTCATCTTTCTTTAAGAGAAGTCTCACTTGTTTATTTGTCTTTATCATGTTCTTGTCCTTGACAAATTGACAAGAGTACACTTACAATATCAGAGCTTTGTCTAATCTTGATTAAGAGCGGATTACTTCTTTTTCTTGATAAGATATAAGCATATTAGAAGTTACGGGTTACCCTCTTCTAAATTGATATTGTCGTTAGTATTTTCTTTGTTCTCAAGTCCTCTCTTCTATTTTTCTTAAGCGATATTAAACATCTTCTCTTTTCTAAGTGTTATTATGGCAGAACTTGCTGAAATGAAGAGTGCAATGGCACAAATGCAAGAGCAATTAAGGGAGTTAATGCTTGCGATGCATCAACTCAATTTAGCACCATAGGGAGCAATAAGATTGGCAGGAAGTAAAGATATAGAAATGATTGGAGCTGCTTAAACATCTGCACCAAATCATGTCCCTTCTCCTATGGTGGAATGTCCTTCCACTATTAGAAAATCAAGAATTGCCCTACCTAAGAAGTTTAATGGTACTAGATCAAAGTTTAGAAGATTTATCAATGAAGTACAGCTTGTGATTGAACTTCAACTCCAAAGCTATCCAACTCCAGGATCACAAATTAGATTCATTTGTATGCTTTTTTCAGGTTTAGTATTATTATGGTTTTCATCTTTTCTTGAAAGACAAGATCCAATATTGGATAATCTACAGGTTTTTTGGTGGAATTTCGATCCATATATGGAAAACATGATGCAATTCGTATTGCAACCAATAAGATTTGTATTTTACGACAAGGCAACCAATCAATAACATTATATACTTCACAATTTTGACAACTTGTAATTGATATCAAGTGGGATGATGTTGCACTTATTAGCCAATTTCTCTATGGATTACAGTATGAGGTAAAAAAATTAATGCTCAACTTACCTGATCCTCAAACATTGAGTCAAGCAATTGACTTTGTTGTGAAGTGCGACGATCGCCTTTTTGAATTTCGATCTGAGAACCGTACAAGTGGACCTCAATGTTACTATAATTCAATAGCAATACCAACATCTCTTCAACACATACATTCAAAAGTGGAGGATATGCAAATTGATGCAGTACATTTCAAACCTCTTACTGAGCAAGAAAAGACTCGTCGTTGTCAGGAAAGATTGTACTTATATTGTGGGGAACCTAAGCACACTGCTCAACATTGTCCAAAGAAGCGACACAACCATAAAATAAAGAGTACGACGATCAAAGGAGATAACATGTCGAAAAACAAATTTATCCAGCTACAATAGCGATTGTGCGATAGGAACCTTGTACAACGCCTAGTGAAGGTCCTATCTTCTCCTCAAAATCCTCTCCAAGTTTTACGATAAATGTTATTCTAGGACCTAAATATCTCAAAGCCTCTACTTTGCTAGATTCAAGAACCTCAGCATGTTTCTTAGATGAAAAATTTGCTAAAAGACATAGCATATTTTTAGTAAAGAAAACTAAACCTATTTATGTAGAAGTCATAGATGGTCGTCCGTTGTCTTTAAGAGATGTTACTCATGAAATCCTTCCTATAGAAATAGCAATTAATGGTCATTGTAGTTTTGTAATATTTAATATCATTAGATCTTCTTCTAATCTAGTCATTTTAGGTTTATCATGGCTAAAAAAATATAATCCTAAAATAGATTAAACTTCTTGTAGTCTTGACTTTTCTGAAAGTATGACGAAGAGTGTAGTTAATCAAGTAGAAAGTCATAATTTTAGTATAATTAAACCTATATTTTTAGGTGCAAGTACTTTTTTGTATGCTACAAAAGAAGGATCACCTTGTGTCATTTATGCTACATCTGTTTCTATAAATGGAAAGACTTCAAGTGGCATTCCAAGCCAATATCAAGATTTTCAAGATGTATTTGAGAAAAAGAATGCGGATACTCTTCCAGAACATCGTTCCTATGACTGTTCAATTGACTTTCAAGAAGAAGCACAATCACCATTTGGACCAATCTACAATTTATCTCAAAAAGAGTTGGCTGAATTCAAGGAGTATATTGAAGAAAATTTGGCCAAAAACTTCATACGCCATTCCAAATCTCCAGTAGGAGCTACAAATTTATTTGTAAAGAAAAAAGATGGATCATTGTGGATGTGTGTTGATTATCAAGGACTCAATAAAATCACTATCAAAAATAGATACCCGCTACCTTTGATATTTGGACTTCTTGATCAGTTGAATCAAGCTAAGATCTATACAAAAATAGATCTACAGGGAGCATATAATTTGGTATGCATCAAAGAAAGACATAAATAGAAGACTACATTTTGAACAAGGTATGGATATTTCGAATACCACGTCATGCCTTTTGGACTTACAAATGCACAAGCAGCATTCTAACATCTAATGAATGATGTCTTTCGAGAGTTTTTATATGATTTTGTTGTTTGTTACCTAGATGACATCTTAATCTATTCTAAGAACTCAGAAGAACATGAACTTCATGTTCGCCAAGTATTACAAAAATTAAGAGATGTGGAACTCTATGCCAAGATAGAAAAGTATGTATTTCATACTACTCAAGTTGACTTTTTAGAATACATCATTTCAAATGAAGGACTTGTGATGGATCTTAAGAAAGTTCAAACTATTATAGATTGGATGATCCCCAAAATAGTAAGAGATGTCCAATATTTTTTGGGATTTGCCAACTATTATTGGATCTTCATCAAAGACTTCTCTCAAGTTGCAACTCCACTTACACGTTTGACTTGCAAAGACAAACTTTAATGGAATCAAGAAGCAGAAGTAACATTTGAAGCTTTGAAGACAACCTTTGTTTTTGCACCAATCTTGTATCACGTTGATTTTTCTAAGCCATTTTTTATGGAAATAGATACATCAGACTTTGCTTTAGGTGCCGTATTATTACAAATGGGAATAGATAATAAACTTCACTCAATAGCTTTTACATTCTAGAAAATTTTCAACAGCCGAGATCAATTATGAGATATACGATAAAGAACTTCTTGAAATCGTGGATTTGTTTCAAGAATGGCACCATTATCTAGAAGGTGCTTCTAGCCCTGTTACAATATATATGGATCACAAGAACCTTCAATATTTTATGTGAACACGTATTTTGAATCGTCGCCAAGCCTATAGGAATACGTCTTTGTCAAGATTCAAGTTCAAGATCACTTATCGACTATGAAAACAACCAGGTTTATCAAATGCACTCTCTAGATGATCTTACTTTGTAGCAAAGGAAGGAGATGATGCTTTTGATCAATAATGAATAATTTTCTTGAAGCTAGAGCATCTTCATCTTCAAGCAATGAAATCAACACTAATTGTTCATTCAACTTTCATTAACCAAGTTCAGTTAAGTATGTCTTCTGATCCTCTTATTCGTGATATTGAGGAAAATCCTTCAAAGTCTCATGATACTTCCAAGTTTGAATTCAAGAAGAATCTACTATATTTTGAGAGACGCCTATATGTTCTAGAAGGTGAAGCTCGATTACGTGTTCTTCAAGCTTGTCATGACTTTCCAGTAGCAAGACATTTTGGGTACAATAAAACTTTGGAATTAATATTAAAGGACTTTTGGTGGCCACAAATGTGGAAAGCAATCAAAAATTTTGTACAATCTTGTGATGTTTGCTCAAGATCAAAAACTCCTTGTCATCAACCTTATGGACTTCTTCAGCCATTATCCATTTTAGAACAACCATGGTCTTCTATTTCTATGGATTTTATCACGGATCTTCCAATCTTAGGTTCTTATGACTCTATATTCATGATAGTAGATCGTTTTACCAAGATGGCATATTTTGTACCATGTACAAAATCTATCACAGGTGAAGAAATAGCTAAGCTCTTTCTTAACAATATCTATGGCTATCATGGATTATCCAAGGATATTATATTAGATAAAAAAACTCAATTTGTATCAAGATTTTGGTGGACTCTTTTCAAGATTCTAAAAGTGGATATAAAACTATCTTCAACATTCCATCCTCAAACTAATGGACAAACAGAGCAAGATAATCAAGTTTTGGAGCAGTATTTAAGATGTACCATTAACTACCAACAAGATGATTGGACAACTCTTTTGCTATTGGCAGAGTTAGCTTACAATAACACAATACATTCTTCTACAAAAAAAATACCTTTCTTTGCCAATTATGGTTATCATCCACGACTTGATACTTTTGACTTTTTAAAAGTTGATAATCCTGTTGTGAAAGTTTTGACAATTCATTTGTAAAAGCTACATACAACAATGCAGGCGTAGTTAAAAGAAGTTCAAGAACAATAAAAGGTCAATGCGGATGTTTATCGAAAGGAACAACCACCATTCCACATGGGTGATAAAGTATGGTTACTTTGTTGCAATATAAAGACCACTCGTCTTTGTGACAAGTTTGACTATCGAAGGCTTGGACCATTTTCTATTTGTGTACAAATCAATCCAATTGCATATCGTTTACACCTACCAGAATCAATAAAAATCCATCCAGTATTCTATGTGTCTCTTCTTGAACCATACAAAATAGTAGACATACCAAGAAGAAGACAAGCTCCACCTCCTCTTATAGAAGTGGACAATAATGAAGAGTTTGAAGTAGAAGAAGTCTTAGATTCAAGGCGGCACCAAAATAAAATGGAATATCTTGTCCATTGGTGTGGATATGATATTAATGAATGTACATGGGAGCCAGTAAAGAATCTTGTAAATGCAACAAAGGCGATGGAGGCTTTTTATTGATGACATCCATCAAAATCAAGATAAAAATCTTCTTTATAAAAGAAACAAGATCTAGGCAAGATAACATTCTACTTTCAATCTTTGTTTGTAGCTTCTTTGTAGTTGTGACGCTCAAGCGATAGAGAACCAACAACCAAGGGATTTGTCTCAAGAGCCTTTGTTTGCTGACCAACTGAACAAGTCATTACGATTGTCACAACCTTCACGAGGATGAAACTGAGATGAAGATCTTCAAAAATAACATGTTCTTCCTCGAATAGATGGCGAGATATAACACATTTGGTATCACAACCTTGTAAAGGACTCTCGATGTTTGGTGATTTTACTAGAGATAGAAACAACTCCTGATGGTGTTCCAAATGTTTTATTTGAAGGAAGTTATAAAGGCCTGAAAAATGATCAAATGACTAGGTGGTCTTCCCACCCTAGTATAGGACACTACTGATGGTTGAGATGCCCTATCAATCATCTTTGAAGAGAACAAAGATCAGAGTATGTGGTGAATACAAT
The DNA here is from genome assembly GCF_059467195.1 of Physcomitrium patens. Classification (NCBI taxonomy): domain Eukaryota; kingdom Viridiplantae; phylum Streptophyta; class Bryopsida; order Funariales; family Funariaceae; genus Physcomitrium; species Physcomitrium patens. Next base: position 12,004,326 of record NC_143410.1, read on the forward strand.
TTATCGCATCATAGATTTTCTCAACATATGATTACCACTCCTCGTGGAACTCCCCTAGAAGGGAGGGTAATATCACAGACATGTGCATGTAAGCCAGTAATTACATGTATAAATAAGTAGAAGTAAGTAAAAGTAGATAAAAATAAGTTAATTCTATAGTATTTGATATAGAAGCTTCTTAGAAGCTTTATAGACACTACTTTGACTTTATAGATATCTTTAATTGACTTTTTGGGATTAGAAACATAATCAACAAGTTGGCCATGTGCCACACATGTTATTAGCTTGAAAACCAAGCTAACTATGTGGTCCATATGTAGAAAAACTTGCCTTATAAGTCAAAGCATGTGTTCCACAAATTCAATACATATTGGAGGTCCTATAGAACGTCACCACTTAGCCTCTAGTAAGATAGTATATATAGAGATAAGAGTGAAGCCTTCTTCAATCTTATCAACTCCTTTCTTGCTTCCAGTCTAGCTTCAAGGGTCTCTAGTTTTCTTGGCTTTTGGCAATAGCCATTCCAATTTCTTTTTAATATACATATCAAGTTATTTTTATTTTGTCATCTTACTTTAAGAGAAGTCTCACTTGTTTATTTGTCTTTATCATGTTCTTGTCTTTGACACCACATATGCAAGATCTATCTTTGTACCAACTATTGCATATATAAGTGAGCCTATTACTATCTTGTATAAAACATCTTTCATTTCATCTTCAACTTGAGCAAACTCATCATCCGTGAGCTTCATCAACTTCAAATTGGTCTCTAAAGGTGTTTCAATGGGCTTACACTCTTCTATGTTGAATTTTTTCAACACCTCTTCAATATATTCTTTTTTGCTCATTATAATGGTCTTCTTATCATAATCTCTTACAAATTCTAGTCTTAAATAATAATAGAGTTTTTTCAAATTATTCATCTCATATTCTTTCTTTAACTTTACTTTCAACTATTCTATCTTCTTTATGATATTCAATAAAATTAAATCATCAATATAGAAGATGAAAATTAATATGAACTAATTTGATTGCATCATATAAAAAGAATGAGCAATCTCACTCTTTACAAATCCCTCATTCACAAAGAATGTGTTAATATATTAGTACTATGCCCTTGATAATTTTTTTAGTCCATATAATAATTTCTTTAACTTAAAAACAAGGTATTATTTTCCTTCTTTAATAAATTCCTAAGGTTAATTTATATATACATCTTCTTTCAACTTTTCATTCAAGACAACTATCTTTACATCCATTTAATGTATCCCAAAGTCCATTGCTACCCCAATTACCACTATAGTTCTAATAGTATTGAATTTAGCCAAAAAAGTAAATATTTCATTGAAATTAATATCAACAACTTCTGAATAGCCTTTGGTAACTAATCTTATCTTATATCTCATAATATTGCCTACTATATCTCTTTTGGTTCTAAACATCTACTTACAACTAATTGAAGATCAATTTGGTAGAAGTTGAATCAATTTCCATGTTCTATTATTTATGAATGATTTATATTCTTCTTTTATAGCCTTCTCCCACTCTATAGCATCTGTGGACTTCATTGCATTATACAAATTCAGTAGATTAGCAAGAAGTGCAACATTAGCATGTTTTTTACTTACTAGAGGGAAGATGTGGTTTTTTCACTATTCACCACATGGTTTTCTTTCTTTCAAAAGAAATCTTTTTTTACTTAAAGAAGATTCTTCTTGTTCGACTTCATGCTCTTTTCTAAGCTTCTTTTCTTTTAAATCTTGTCTTTTTTCATTGAAAGGTTGATATTTTTTTATCATCATCATCATCATAAGCTTCAAAATCTTTATTGCTAGTCCTAGGAATAATAAAGGCCTTCTTTTTCATCTTCATTACTTCTTCACCTTCATTCACATCTCTACTATCTTCATTGTTATCAGTTTGTTTTACTTTCTTTACTGAATTTGAAGATGTGTCTACAAACATACTATTACTCCCATTTGGACATATTTCTAACTATTCATAAGTACTCTTATGCTCCAAAAATTCTACATCATGATTTTTGATGATTTTCTTGGTATCCAAATTCATTAGCTTATATGCCTCACTACATTTAAAAAATTCGACAAATACATATTTTATACATTTTTTATCAAGTGTGGACCTCATATAATCTAGTACCTTTGTATAAGCAATGCATTTAAAAATCTTTATGTATAAATCACAAGGTTTCTTCCCACTCCATACTTCTTCTAGAATCATTAATATAAGTACACTTGTAAGGCATCTACTCCTTATATATAACAAATTCACTATGGTTTCTATCCAAAATTCATATCCAAAGTATTGAACATGTAATATATTCCTTACTATCTCTATAATAGTTCCATTTGCTCTTTCAACAACTCCATTTTGTTGTAGAACATAACGAGTAGAGATTTAACTTGCAATATCTTAAATCTTCAAGAAATAATCAAAATACTTTGGCAAATGCTTATACCTATAGTTCGTATGCAACATCTTGATCTTGTATTCACATTCTTTTTGTCTAAATACCTTAAACTCTTCAAATCTTAAGAAGCATTCACTCTTGGATTTGAGGATAAAAATCCATATCTTTCTTAAAAAATCATCAATAAATATGATAAAGTAACTTGTTCCTCAAATTGATGGTATCATCATTACTCTACAAACTTCAAAATATACAATCTCTAATAACTTGCTTGCTTATGTTACAACTCCACTTAAAAATAAGGCCCTTTGTTATTTGTCTTAGATACAACCTTCGTAAGTAATTGATTTCACTAAGATCCAAGTTACTTATTATGGATTGAAGCTCTTTCATGCTCTTGGTATTCAAATCATCAAGATATTGTTGTAAAATGCCAAATTTATCTTAATCATGTCGAAACTCAACAAATATAGCCACTTCAATTCTATTTATTTTTTGCACTTGATGAAGTAGAGGTTGCCATTCCTAAAATCCTTAGCAACATTATATCTATCCAATGTCTTTATAAAACATATATTCTTATCTAATTGCATCTTAGAACCATATAAAATTAATTTACTCACCAAAAAGAGGTTTTTTAAATCTTATATACATATAAAACATCCTTCAATTTGATCCTCTTGATTTTTTTTCTCACAACAATCTCCACTATAATGGAATCCATTCTAATAGCTTATACCATGCCATTATCTTCCATAAAAAAATTATTGCTGAAATTTCTTTACAAATGCCAAATGAACACTTGTAAAGAATCATGTACTTAGAAGCATCTGAATTAGTAATCCACTTAGATATCGCAATGATAGAGATGTACACATGGAAACTAATAAAAAATCTTACAAATACAAAAAAGAATGTCAAAGCTTTTCATCAACGACATCCATCAAAACTAAGATGAAGAATAGCAAACCTTTGTTATAAAAGAAACATAATTTTAGAAAGTTTACATTCTACCTTCTATCCTTATTTGTAACTTCTATATAATTGTGGTGTTAAAGAGATGAAGAATTAATAGCCAGTAGATTCAATTCAAGAGCCATCATTTGTTGAATTATTGGACAAAACATTGTGATCATCATAGCCTTCAAGACGACATAATAGGGATGAAGACCTTCAAGAATAACATGTTCTTCTTAAATAGATGGCAAGATATAATGTGTTTGATATCACGACCTAAAAAGAGACTCTCAATATTTGGTGATTTTATGGGAGGTAGGCATGACTCTTAATCGTATTACAAATATTTTTTTTGAAGAAAATTATGAAAGTTTCAACAATGATCAAATCATGCAGTGATCTTTTTGTCTTAGAATGGGACATTATTCATGGCTGGAAAGGACCTATCAACTATTTTCAAAAAAAACAAAGATTAGAATAGATAACAAATACATTTTACTATATCTTAGACTTCTTTAACATGTCATCATTGCTCTTCATGGAAATTGTTTGTAAAAGAGAGGATAATATTACGGATATATATCTATTGTAATTATTATCTAGATAATATGAATACATAGAAGTTAAAAAAAATAAATTAATTTCATAATATCTTTTAGAAAAACTTCTTAGAAGCTTCTTAAATGTTATTTTGACTTTATATATATTTGTAGTTGATTGGTAGATTAGAAACTTGATCAACAAGCTAATCATATGCCACATGTGTTGATAGCTTGTGGAACAAAGTAATGATGTGGCGCCTATCATGGACATACAATTAAAGAAGGTTCAAGAAGGTTCTAGGAGGTTCTAGAAGATTCTAAAAGGTTCTAAGAAGGTTCTTATAGATCCTAAAAGATTCTAATAGATTCTAAGAAAGTTCTAGAAGATCATAGGGAACCTTAGAAGGTTTTAGGAGGCTTTAGATGATTTAAGAAGTTGTTGAAGAAGGATCTTAAGCTTGCTTTATTTCCAAGCTTTATAAAAACTTCTCAAGAAGCTTTCTAGAATCTAGTATATATAGGAGTCAAGGTTGAGGGGATCCTCAGTCTTGACAACTCATTTCTTGTGGTCTAGTTAGGATCTTCTTGTCTTATATGCAATTATTGTTCTAATGTCAAGTTAACTCCATTTCTTCATCTTGAATCCTTATCTTGTATATGGTCCATAATAGTTTGTCAAGATTGCCATAAAATAATATTAGAAGCTTAGTCTTTCTTGATAGAGAGTAGATTATCCCTCTTCTTGGAAGTACTATAGCATTCTACAGGTTGCAAATTATCCTCTTTTAGACTAATATTGTTCTTTTCTTAATATTCTTTTGGTTTTTTTTTTCTTTATACCATAAATTAGGTTTTTTTCTTTTTTTCTTTTGAATGCATGAGTTTCTCTGATTTTCTATGGCAAAAGGTAAAAAAGTAAATATGAAAAACTCCAATGAGATCAAATTAGATTATATTATTGATGCTCTTGAAGTATTAAAGATCAAGACAAAGACTTTGTTAAAGTAAAATAAAGAACTATATATGATCATACATAATGGTTAAAGAACCAAAGTGCCTCAACCACCACATCAAATATCAATAGAGATTTCAAATTCTCAAATGACTATGTTTCTTTCAACAAACATAGGAGGTGCATCCACTCAAGGCAATGATCTAACAACAATAATAGCAAAAGAACCAAGGATCAGCCTTCTAGAAAAGTTTGATGGCACATGCTCAAAATTTTATAGCTTTGTAAAGCAAGTATGACTAATCACCTTACTTCAACTTCAATGATATTTTACTAAAGCATCTCGTGTTGGTTTGGTTGGAACCTTGCTCTCAAGTCAAGCTTTATCTTAGTTCGCTCTATTATTTGACAAGAATTCACCTATATTGCATAATTTTGAAGCATTTTTTGCAGTAATTTGTCAAAGCATTTAGTGAACATGATAAGGTTCATTCTTCAACAACTAAAATTCAAAGTCTTTAATAAAGAACACGTTTTGTATCAATATATGCTTCAGATTTTTGAGAATTAATATGTGATATAAATTTGGGAGAAGATGCATTGATGAGCCAATTTCATTAGGAATTAAGAAACGATGTCAAGGACTTATTATTGTCTATGCTAGATCCTTAAACACTCAATGAAGTCATTAGTCAAGCTGTGAAGTATAATAATCATTTATTTTAATGATGACAAGATAAATGTTTTTCAATTACACCACATGTATACACCAATTATTTTTCATCTTCTTCACAATCAAACTCTAATGAGCATTCGGATGTAGAAGATATACAAATTGATGCAGTTTGCTTCAAATCTCTTTATGAACAAGAAAAAAAGCATCAAAGTGAACCTAGCCTATGTTTATATTATGAAAAATCTAGCCATAAGATTAATAATTGTTAAGAAAAATACCAGCATATATATTGAATGAGGAGTGCAACCACATCATCAAAAGCTTTGCAAAAAAATAAGGGCGTCCAGCTACAATAGGGACTGTGCAACTGGATTCTTCACTATCACAAACCAAAAAAAATCATGTACTCTCTACTAGTCTTTCTCATTGTTTTTCTATACATGTATAGTTAGCAGTCAAAAAACTAGAGTTTCATGCATTACTTGACTTGAAGAGCTTCTACATGTTTTGTTGACGAAGAATTCTCTAGATTCCTTAAAATTTGTATGGTCAAAAAATCCAAAGTCATACATGTAGAAGTAATAAATGGTCGATCTTTATCCTCTACAGATCTCACTTATGAAATAGTTCTAATAAAAATAACCTTTGATAACTATAGAAATTAAGTAGTATTTAACGTTATTAAATCATCATCAAACCTAGTTATTTTAGGACTTTCATGGCTTAAAAAATACAATCCGCAGATAGATTGGATATTCCAAAAGTTATAATTTCCTCTAATAGATCATAGAACCCTCAAATCTATGAAAAAACTTCTAACATCCAACAAGCCAAAATTTAAACAACATTTTTTTTATTAGAACAAGAACATTTGTGAAGGCAGCTAAATAAGGCATTATGTTTGCTATCTATATAAATCTACAATTGAAACCTCTGGTTGCTACAACAATAATTCAAAAGGCATATAAGGATATTGCAGATGTATTTGAAAAAAAAAATAGAAACATCTTGTCAAAGCATTATCATTATGATTGTACAATTGACCTTTAAGAAGATGCTCAATCACCATTTGGACTCATCTACAATTTATTCTAAAATGCGCTTATAACTTAAAAGGAGTACACTGAAGAAAAACTAGCTAAGAATTTTATTCGACATTCCAAGTCACCAATTGGTGCTCCAATATCATTTTTGAAGAAGAAAGATGGATCTTTATGAATGACTGTCAATTATTGCGAATTTAATAAAATCACGATAAAGAATCAATATCCATTGCCATTGATATGTGGACTTCTTGATTAATTTAGCCAAGAAAAGATCTTTACAAAGATTGATCTATGAGGTGCATATAACTTCGTATACATAAAGCAGGGAGATGAATGGAAGACAACATTTCGTACTAGATATAGACATTTTGAATATAATGTCATGCCTTTTAGACTTTCCAATGTACTAGCCATATTCCAATATTTAATGAATGACATATTTTACGAACATCTAAATGACTTTGTTGTGATCTATTTGGATGATATTCTAATCTTTTCCAACAATTTGAAAGATCACAAAAAACATGTCCGCCTTATGTTGGAAAAGCTATGAAGTGCTGGACTATATACAAAACTAGAGGAGTGTGTATTTCATGCACCTTAAGTTGAATTTTTTGGATATTTTATTTCCAAGAAAGAATTTTTTATGGATACAAAGAAGGTACAAGCAATCATCAATTGGACAAAGTCAAAAACTATACATGTTGTTCAATACTTTCTTGGATTGCAAACTTCTACATGATTTTTGTTAGGAATTATTCTAAGATTGCTGCTTTACTTATATGCTAGACATGTAAGGACAAGTTGAATTGGGACGCCAAAGTAGAGAAAGCCTTTCAAAGCTTAAAAGATGCTTTCATAATAGCTCCAATTTTGCTACATCTAGATTTCAACAAGTCCTATTTTATGGAGATCAATGCCTCAAACTTTGGATTAGGAGCAACCTTATTGCAATATGGAAAAGATGACAAACTTCATCCAATTGCATTATATTCTAAAAAATTCTCAGCAGCAAAAATCAACTATAAAATCCACAATAAAGAGTTGCTTGCTATTGCAAATTCTTTCCAAAAATGGTGCCACTTTCTTGAAGGCACCTTTCATCAAGTGACTATATATATAGATAACAAAAATCTTAAATACTTCATGTCAATCCGAGTCTTCAATCGTTGCCAAGCATATTGGAGTATATTTTTATCACAATTTGACTTTTGTATCATGTATTGATCAGGGAGCTAAAAAAAGTTATCAAATACATTATCAAGATGTTCCTACCTTGAATCAAAAGAAAGTGAGGTAGCATATAATCAACAATGGGTAACTTCATTTAAGCCTAAGCAATTTCATCTTTGAGCAACCAATGTATCAATGCCTGTAGATTTATCATTTTTTGATCACATTTATAAAGCCTCAAATATAGATCTTTTTATTCTTAATATCAAGCGCCTTCTCAAAAACCTTCCTGAAGAGTCTTCTAAATTCAAGTATGAAGACAACCTCTTGTTCTTTGAAAAATGTTTGTTCATTCCTAAAGAACCAACTTGCTTGCGCATTCTTACAATATGCCATGACTTTTCTATAGCTGGACATTTTGGATTCAATAAGACCTTCGAACTTCTATCTAGAGACTTTTGGTGGTCTAAAATGTAGAAGGACGTTAAGAAATTTGTACTATCATGTGATACTTATTCAAGATCAAAGAATCCTCGATATCAGCTATATGGACTTCTTCAACCCCTTCCTATTCCAAAACAACCATAGTCATTTATTTCCATGGATTTTATTACAAATCCTCTACCATCAAGTTCATTTGATAATGTCTTCGTAGTTGTTGATGAATTGATCAAGATGGCACATTTTATACCTTGCAAGGAGTCAATTACTGGTGAAGAAATGGTAAGCCTCTTTATTGACAATGTCTATCCTTATAATGGATTGTCAAATGATATTGTGTCAGATCGTGGGTCACAATTTATATCAAGGTTTTGGAAGGCACTCTTCAAGATTCTTAAGGTTGATATCAACCTTTCTTTTGCTTTCCACTTTCAAACTGATGGCCAAACAGGATAGGTCAACTAAATTTTTAAGCAATATTTGAGGTATACTATCAACTATCAACAAGACAAATAAAATTCCTACTTGTCATTGGCAGAGTTTGTATATAACAATATAATCTATGGATCTATGCAACAAATGTCATTCTACTCAAACTACAGTCATCATCCAAAGTTGGATATTATAGAGCCTTAAAAGTTGGAAAATTCAGCAGCAGAGGAGTTTGCTATGAAGATGGCCGAACTTCAAGCAACCATGAAGATTCACCTAAAAAAGGCTCAACAATGTTATAAGCTACTGGCAGATGAATTGAAGGAGGAACATCCTCTATTCTAAGTTGGTGACAAAGTGTGGCTTCTTTAGCATAATATAAAAATCAATAGGTCATGTAATAAGTTGAACTATCAAAGGCTAGGGCCATTTATGATTCAGAAACAAATCAATAATATAACTTATTGCTTGGAATTACCTTTATCCATGAAGATTCATTTAGTCTTTTATGTTTCACTTTTGAAAAAAAATAAAGAATCAAATATATCATATTAAAGATAACCACCATCTCCTATGATTGAAATCAATGATCATGTTGAATTTGAGGTAGAAGAGGTATTAGATTCAAGGATAAGACATGGAAGGCTTAAATATCTAGTTCATTGGTACGGATATAATATCAACGATCATACATAGGAATCAGTTGGCAACCTTGTAAATGTACAAATGATGGTTCAAAAGTTCCATCAACAACATTCATTCAGAGCAAAAGCTGCAAAATGAAGAACAATAGCTTAGTAAGATGGCTTCATCATGAAGATTCTTAGTTCTTGGCCTCATAAAGAAAGAGAGGATATAGCCTCTAAAAAGGTAATTTTTTCAAATGTTTAGAATGGTATAAGTCAGTAGTTCAAGTTTACGACCATAGCCTATTTATATTCTTTTGGTCTTGTTTACTTTATATGATATGGATAGTCAAGAGATAGATACCATGCCGGTCATACCATCTCAACCAAGTAGCTTGCGGAGATGACCTTGAGATAAAAAGTTGCTTAAACTAGGAAGACGTCAAAAGACATCTAGTAATAGGTTGCTGGTAATTGAGTTTGAAGTAGAACCTACCCATGAAGGACATCTATAAGGAATGTTTGCAAGACAATTCTATAACAAAGATATGAAAGTTCATGCTTGATCATAAGTAAAAGGCTTGAGGCACTATCAATGGCTACAAGGGCCTATGAACCATTTTCTTTGTGAAAAACAACTATAATATATAGTAGATATTATGTAATAGATCTTCAACTTCTTGTGCATATACTCACTTGTAGCAACATTGCTTCTTAGAAATCTCAAAGCTAGAAGAGGAGGTGATGTCACTGACATACAATTGAAGAAGATTCAAGAAGTTTTTAGGAGGTTCTAGAAGATTCTTGTAGATCCTAGAAGGTTCCAAAAGGTTCCAATAGATTCTAAAAAAGTTTTGAAAGGTCATAAGAGACCCTAGAAGGTTTTAGAAGGCTTTAGATGATTTAGAAAGTTGTCAAAGAAGAATCTTAGGCTTGCTTTGTTCTCAAGCCTCATAAAAACTTTTCAAGAAGCTTCCTAGGATCTAATATATATAAGAGTCGAGACTGAGGAGATCCTCAGTCTCGACAACTCACTTCTTGTAGTCTAGCTAGGACTTTCTTGCCTTAAATCCAGTTATTGTTCTAATGACAAGCTAACTCTATTTCTTGGTCTTGAATCCTTGTCTTATATATGGTCCCTAATAACGCTCATATAAAAAACTTGCTATGCAAGTTGAGATATGTATCATGCAAAGTCAACATGTTTTTAGAGGTCCTATAGAACGTTAATACATAGATCTTAAGTAGATAATATATATAGGGGGAAGAGTAAAGCCTTCTTCACTTTTTTCAATTCTTTTTTTGCTTCTAGTCTAGTTTCAAGAGTCTTTAGTTTCCTTATCTTTTGGCAATAGCCATTCCAATTTTCTTTTTAATACACATATTTCTCTATTTTTATTTTGTCATATTTTTTTGAAAGAGCTTCATTTGATTATTTGCTTTCATCAAGTTTTTATCCTTGACATATTGTCAAGGTCTTTCTATAAGGTCTTAAACTCACAATCTTAATAATTAAGAACCTAACAAATAATATTAGAAATCTATAAGGTTAAAATCAGCACTTTTTCATGCCAAAATATAAGTTTAGATCTTACAAACCCTAACATTAGTAAATACCATAAAATCTATTCCACACAAGTACAACCACTAGAGAATGACATCAACTTACTTGAATAGTATAACAAAGTGTGTATGGGCCTATAATCTATTGAAAAAATATATAAATAAGATACAAGTAGAAATCAGAATTATTGCACAAAAAAGAAGTGTGGAATGAAATGCCTTTGTCTTCCAACATCTTTTATTTATAGGAAGAATTTACATCTATTGTAGTTAAACTTCATCTATAATCATCTTCATCCATCCAATTTAATCCTAGATTCTTCTTAACCTATCCACCACATCAAACCTTAGTCACTATATTAATAAGTTACCTTCATTTTTTTTTATTATTCTTTGACCATTAGCAATTTATTTAAGGTAATTGTATCTTATTCTTATTTTAACATACCCAAAGTAATTGTATCTTATTCTTATTTTAACATACCCAAAGTAATTGTATCTTATTCTTATTTTATTAATAAAATGTTTTTCTACTGATAGCTTAATATTTTTTGTACTTGAGAACTATGAAGGTAAAGGTATCTGAATTTGTTTTGCTGCTCTATCTTTAGCAACATTCCTAATCGATTGATATTTTTTAAGACTTTTCGGGCATGTCTAACACATCTCAACTTTAGAAGATGGGATTATGGGCCTGAATTGGTCTTTCGTCTCTATTTTTCTCTCGATTAAATCAAAACCTGTTGAAGACCAGCGTGACATGTGTTGCAGCTTTTTATTTCCAGGTAGCAACGCTTATTGTGAACCGTGGCTGTACTTTGGGAAGCGATGATTTCAGCTCCACCACTGTCCTGTCCTGCTTCCTTTACCAGGGTGGACAACAATGAAAACATGAACACCACTCTTTTGGTTGTAGACCTCTTCTCTGTTTTTCTCACCAGCTATGTGAGGTGACGGTAAGTATGGTTTCACGCTCTAACTTTCCATTTGTGCAAGTTCAGATGTAAGTCACCGATTTCATATCTTCGCATCGCTACGGGTTGGTTTGTTCATGGGCAACAGTTGTGTAGCTACAGATTCAGACACAGATGGTAGTGAGCTTCACAGGTGAATCCAAATCATGCAATCCACAATCGAGATTGTAAGCAAGAGATTCTGAATCGACATAATCAAGTACATAGATGACTTGATCAGAGCATTTGACCCTTGAGAGGCTCCTTGATCCCGGTGGGCTCAAGTTCTAACCAAGATGCACAGAGTCTCATCGACATCATCTCCACTTTATGACAATGCAGTCTCCAGCAATTGCTGTTGCAATACTACGTGAGAGAGGGTCTGGCTGTGAAAATTCCCACTCTGAACCTCTTAACCTGAAATTATCTGCCACCTATCCTTCCAGTACAGGCACTTGTTTCTCTACGACCATCCCTCTCCACTACAAATGGCCCACCGTTGTAGCTTTGTGGCGCGCTGCACTGAGCAGTTGACGTCATTAATTCAACCATTCACTCTCTCAGGATTTCGGAGTTGGCTGCTACCAAGATGGTATGTGCATCATCATTGGGAGATTGCTCGGAATTAAAGGATATTAGATTCGCTAAGGCAGCAACAGCAGCCTCCAGTCTCCATAGCGAGCCGTTCGACGACGTTTAGAATGGAGGAATATTTTTGAGGAATTGAAACTTATCCAGAAGGCTGGGATCTAGTCGGTAAAAATTTCAGTATCCGTAGCTTTCCACTTGGTAACAAGATGGAGCACACCATCTGATTGACTAAAAGTGGGTTTGATTTTTATGGTTTCCACTTTCGAAAAAGTCCTTCCCTCAACAAAATGAATGTGATACTGAATATAAAATGTCAAAGATCATTTTGATTGGATGTAAGAGCATCTGAGTCATTAAAAAGGAGTGACAATGAGGAGCAGCATGTTGATGAATTCTTCACCACGGAAGCCTAGTTTTAGGGGCATATACCTTCTAGGTAGCTTTTTTTCTACTAAGTAAAGTAGCTTTGTAATTCTTTTGTTCTATGGCCTTTTAAAGTTTTCTTTTGGGTGTAAAGACCCTTTTAAAGATATTTTTAAAAATATTTAAAATTCCTAGATAAAGTCTTAATGTTAAATTTTTTTAAAAAACAAAATATACAATTCTAAAACAATTAATATAAATTTTATTTTTGAGTTGAATAAAAAAGAAGAGATAGAACTACTCAATTTTTTATAAGAGTTATAAAAGGTATTGTCTTCTACTTTTGCAAGATACTACAAAAATACCGTAAGATCTATTTTATCTTAAATTGTATCCAAATTATTATTACCAAAGTTTTATAGTTGATTACTGATATAAATTGATAGTAAACATCTACCAATAATATCAATTAAATCCTAATAGAAGTACTTAAGAAATTGTCCTTTGTAACAGTTTCAAATTTCAATAAAAAAAAAAAAAAAAAAAAAAAAAAAGAGCTAAGTAACTATTGTGGATCTTAATAACATTTAATGCATAGACCATTTTAGAAGAAAATCTCTTCATGTCATGATGTTATTTCAAAACTAATTAAGTTATAGTTTAAAATGATTATAAACTTGTAAAAATGGTGTATTCTGGAATAGTGACCTTGCCAAGAACAATTAGGCTTGCCACAAAAATAACCATGTAAAATGTTATAAAAGCTAACTAATCAAGTCAAAGATATGATATAGTAAGTTAAAAATAATAATAATAATAATAATGGATTGAATATACACAACTTTGAAAATACATTACATGTTGTCAACATAAAATCTGGTCTTATTTAAAGAATCAATGTAGCAATGCAATCACAAGAAATAAATTAGAAAAGAAGTCTAGTAAAAAAATTGCAATAAAAATTACAAGGGTCAAAACAAATATTGTTCTATCTCTCTTTCAGTTGCAACCAGATTGACAAGGTCTCAATTTCATCGGACATATTGCACTGCATTTACTATAAATAAATAAAATAAATAAATAAATAATCATATTCACTGATTGTGCTACAATCTGGCTGGCAAGTGCAACATTAGGAAGTTTCAGTGCGTAATTACTAGGAATTAGGGTTTAAGATTAACCAGTCCTTCAATTAATTTTTCCCCTGTAATTTCTTTTGAGTCACTGCTAGTTGCTCGTCACAAGCTTCAACTTCGGTGCAAAACGGTGGTCGCACACTTCAACTCTTTAGTACAGCTTTGTGCATGTTTGTGGCCTCATTTCGAAACTTAGTATGCAAAGTGAAGGAATGACGTTGTGTATTCAGATGTGAGGTCAGAATGTGGAAACGCAAGTTGTGTATTCAGAGCAACGAACGTCATTCACACCACTGGGGAGCTGTTGCGGCTGTTTGCTGCTTCCATGACCTTGGCTTTTTGTGATTGCTAGGAGATTGTGGAGTCGTCGTCGTTAGGAAGGCTACGGTGTTTACCCAAAATCATGCAGCAAATTAGAAGGAGCTTTGACCCACTGCTCCACTTGCCCGAGAAGCTGTAAGAGACGTTCTTACATTCGTCAGCTAATTGAGAGGTAGAACTGTTGCTGCTTGCTCGCTGCCATTGCTCGCAGCTGTAACCCAGTGACAGACCCACGTTCCCGTATGCACTGCACACACACAGACTCAATGTTGATTGGTGTCATTGAGTGTCATACGAATCACAGGCATTCACATTGTTAACAACATCATCACAGAATAATGGAACTATCACTATTATCAGGAATTCGTAACAGAAGTAACGACCCCAGCTACTGGTTCTTTCATTCTTGTTTGCACTACGGATACTGCTGTCGGCTGTGAGGTGCTAAGTTCCTGACAGATAGCCATTCTGGACTCATGCCACCATAGAATTGCGAGTAAGAAATCAACAGCAACGACATGCTAATTGCTTTCGGAAAAACCAACCTGATGACTTCGAAGACGATGTTGAAAACGGAGTAGTTCAGAGGATCAGAGTTAGTGTTGCGCATTTCCAAAGTGCAGACGAGGAAGACAAGGACGAAGAGAGACGCGGAATCCCTCGTCAGAAGCTGTTTATACTGTGTCGATAATCTGTTGTCATCTGCGCCATCTGCAGTACTTTTATGCTTTTCTGGATCGCACAGGTCGGAGGTACTAAATAGGTGAAGCTGGTTGAAGTCGGTGTGCGTCAGTCGCGTGTGTTGACGTGACAGGTATACAGGATAAACTGCAATGCACCTACCAATGGCAGAACATGACAGACTTCTTAGCTGAATACCTTGTAACATCTGACAGGTGCACGACTCGACTCTAGAATCGAAGGTTAGCAAGAAGATCACAAGATCGGAGATCACAGCGATGATAGAGGAAACTTACATCATTGCAGAGTAGAGGACAAGCAGAGACGGAGACAAAGTGCTTAATGTCAGAACGTTCATTCCAGAACTGCGTGTGTTTAGCGACTGAAAGAGCCCATCCATCAGCTTGATCCATGCACTTCGATCAGGCAGGGCTGCCAAAGCGGCCGACTTCCACTCCAATGCGCAAAACGCAATCAGGTCCACCGTATTGAACCCCAAAACAGTGGCAATTATCCATAGGCTTTGCATGTGAGGAAATAGGTGCGTGGAACATCGGCGCGGATATCGAAGTAAAAAGTTGTATACATCTTTCTGAGGATCATCGGTGCGCTTCAAGGTGCGAAGCCCCCAGATTATGAATCGCAAGATGGGCGGAAAGAGGGTGTTCCCTCCGAGGAAAAGAACCGTAAGAGAGACAAGCACGAGGGAGGACGTCGCAAACGGTACAAAATTCTCGTCGAGCGGGGACGATCCCGTGTTAGAGAACGCGGAGATGGACATAAAGATGGCGGCCAGGGTTGGATTGATACCTTGGGCGTCGAATAGCGAGCGGATCTTTGACGCTTCTTTGCTATTGAAGCTGTTGTTCCAGACGACAGCGAGGAATCCAAAAGTCAAGAGGACGACGATGTAGGTTGGAATTATCCAGGACAACGATCGAAGCGCTTGGTCCTCTAGCCATCTGGCAATTCGAAGGTCATCCGATTGCTGCGCTACTTCTTGCTCATCAGATAAATCATTGAAACGGTTTGCAATGTTGATTACTACCGGATCTGAATTAATATGTGGGTGTCTTCCAAACCCAGTACCAGAGTCATGGCTTTGAGCATCTACTTCAGCAACGATCTGCAGAGTGTGGTTCGATATGGGACTCATACCTGTGGCCCTCGAATGATGGCAGTCAGAAGAGTTGTAAGATGAGAGTTGTGAAGATGATACATTGGCAGCGTTGGACGTATCTAGAGCTCGGTTGTAGCGTAAGATGCGTAATCGGCGGACGTAAATAGGGAGGAGCGAGACGAAGACGCTGCTTCCGAGGAGCATGAGCACCATCAAGGTAAACAATCCTGTAGTGTTGAAGTCCCGAAGCAGCACGCTAGTGAGCCCGGTAGTAGTGACCATTGAAACTACAGTGAAAATGCAGTCCAGGAATGAAATCGAATTTCGCTCTCTGCACCACCACAAGGACATCGTTCCGACAATTGTCAAAACACCGTAATATGCTACATGCAGCCAGAAGAAGGTATGGGAACCACATACTATCCTCTTTAGCCTTTGTTTGCTGCTCTCCACCCTACGACGCATCATATCTGAATTAAACGGAGATTTGATCCATGACATGCTTAAACTCTGCATGAACTCCCGAGGAGTCTTGAACCTTTTTGAATGACCGATGTTGCTTGCTGAATTACTGTTCCGTGGATGAGGTGGTGCTTCGGTCAGCTGCTGCCCATCTGTCAAGGTTTTAGATCTGAGTGATGAAGAATACGAGAGCTCAAGGTTCCGCTATTTGAAATATGGATGAACGACTGTGACCAGCATACTCATGGTCTAGCAATCTACTCATGCAATCATCCTGACTCACGTACTTAGCCACAGATTGCGAAGTAGGTGACCCCTTGCTTCCTGCACTGTCGGCCACTCAACGCCAAGTCTCGAAGGTATGCATGGTGGATATGATAACAGTTCACATGTACTCGAATAGCAAGAAATAGATGCTTGTATTCGAGATGCGCAAGCACTACTGCCTGAAAAATTAACAATGCAATTTAGGCATATCATGGAGGTCAGAGGTGGGGGGGGGGGGGGGATTTGGTGAAGCATGAGTCGAATGAACTCGATGCTGCAGTTGATTTCAAGTATAAGATTCTTCCAGGATGATCTATTCCAGACAAGGCATTGCAGAAACATCCGTGCAAATTGCGTGGCGGGTAAAGCGTGCTGCCCAGCACATGAATCCGACCGAAAGGCAGCTAATGCGCCGGACAACAAGGCGACGGTGTTTCACGTAGGCACATGTGAGGCGCATGAAGAACCTCATGAACAACGTCCCGAACTCACAGCTGCTCAATGTACAGCCATCCCTACCTGGCGAGGCCCCAGCTCTTCCCAAATCCATGACAGTACCAAGCTCTATAGAACATCGTCTCCACACACTTCACTTGGCAATCAATCACGCTGCAAGACGACCCCACCCATGGCTTCACAACGCTGACCACGGTCACGGTCAATCGTCCCATTGCTATGGACCCACACAACCATCAGCAATAATCTCACTTGAGCAATTATGCATTCCAACCTCCTGTCCATTACAACCCTTGATGATATGTTCAAGTTCGGCTGGTGTATTATTCCTTGTACGTAACCCAACTGCCCCCCTTCGCAGTCGGGGCAAACCCATTTTTTATCCCTTCAAAAACACTGTCTCAGGTCCAATCAAAAGATTTCCTGCGTCGCCTTCGCCGTGCCGCCGTCTCAACCTCGTACAACGTCCGTGACAACTCTTTTGCGGTGTTTGACATTTACCTGGCCTCTCCAGTGCGAGGTATATCAAACAACTACCGGGTCACCTCTGTACTCATGTACTTAAACCGACTTCCGTCACATCTCCCCTACTCCCCTGGTTTCTAGACAAAGTCGAGCAAAGTCAAAAGAGTAAAGCTTCGAAGCAGTAAGATGCCTCAAGACTCTAAGCCTTAAACTTCCCTGTCAGAACATTTCCTGCAGCGTAGCGTCGGAGCAGAGAACAGACCCAACAACAAAGCAGAGTTTTGCAGGTAATAGGAAACAAAAATACAACAACAATAACCTGGACTCATCAATCCAGAAGTTGATCTAATGGCAGTCCTGGCAAAATTGTGTCGTAGTAGCTGTGCAACCTAGAGATTCAAAAATCAAAATGGGTTACTTTGGAGTCCACTGATAGTGCATGGCTCTGGCTCTTCAAAAGAAAGGTAAGGGATGTCTGGATTATGGTTGGGCTTTCTCCCTCCATCACAAACAAAAATCAAGCTCCAGAAGTGGTCACGTATTGGCAAATCTTGACACTTGTGGTTCAAGACTTACTCACACGGTCTCCAAAATCTTTTTTCATGCAATATAGAGCCGGTCCATCTGGTGGGACTCTGATCACGGCCTCATTGGTCCAATTACTCCCTCCTGAAAGGCAGCTTTATTACTCAAAAAATGAATGTATTGCATGTACAATATATATAACTAGAAAGCTGGAGGAATTTTGAGCTTTGACGAGGATAAAGGAAAAGGCCTTTGGAAGAAGAAACATTTCACTAGAATATTCTTTCCTCAACTGTACAAAGTTGTAGATCCAGCCTTCCAAAACCAAAATTCATAGACCAAGTCCCCCATAAGGAATGAGGCCATCTAAATGTGGATGATTTGGCAAAGAGGCATTGCTATAAATGTATGGAGGGCACAAGGCTGCACGTGAGACTTTCTTTTGTGTCAATTATACTTCCCACAACTTCCAAAGATTGTACTAAGTAGATTACATAGGTTTTGGACTTTAGACAAGCCAAAAGAATTCGGGATTGTGCAACTTCATTCATACACAAGATGACTTTTCAAAAGAACAAGCCATCTTTCCAGCACAACTGCCTTTAAAATTCAAAAAATCCAACATGTGGTTGTTAATAGATAGCCTATGTAATTGACACATTTGTGCTTGATGAAAGGCCAAAAGTTTTGACAATATTATGTGGAGTGACTTTAAGGAAAAGGAAATTATTCGGATGAGATTACAAGGGTGGAGCAAGATTGCATATTAAAACAAGAAGGAAAAAACAAAACAAAACAAAACAAATAAACAACCACATCTTAATATTAATTTCTTGTTTAGATAGATAGCTTGGAAAATCCAAGGGCTTAGAAAAGGACACATAATCAAATGGAACTCTAAGCTTGTGCTTAACCAATTCATAAAACAAAACCTTTTAAGAATGAAAAACAAAACAAAACAAAACAAAAAAATACATCTCAAAGTCAATTTCTTGTGAAGATGGATGACTTGCAAAATTTGAAGGCTTAGAGAAGGGCACACAATCAAAGGAAATTTAAGCCTGTGCTCAGTCAGATCATAGTATACAACCTCCCAACACATTAGTTTGCACACAATAAGTAGTGCCATTTTTTATATATATTACAAAAGCCCCAACTTCTGTGCATTCAAGAGAGTATTAGGAAATTTGTAGCTCATATTCTTGAGGTGATGGATCCACTCTGAACATGCCAAAAAGATAAACAAACATACATAGTCAAAATAAACACTTGGAATTAACATTAAAAAAGAATGTAATGTATCACAGGAGACTGGACAGAGTGATGTTAAAGACTGGTTGTTCAATTGAGGAAGGGTCAACAGCAAACTGAACTCTTTGCACAGATGTGGGTGGATGTGGACAAATGTTGATGAGGTTGTGTGATGCTTTAGAGGCACTCTTTACACTAATTTTAGAGTTAAAATTTGACTTTAAATTCATTATTTTTCATGGGGACGGAAATAAATAAAGAAATAAGAAAAATAGTGTGCCTTGTTATATTTTTTAATTTCTTTCTTGTATAGATTTCTACAAGAACCTATATATTGTGATTGTGTTTGGAGAGAGCTCTTCAATTTATTTAAAGTCAAATAAGATGGATTTTGAATTAATAAAAATTTAAATAAAATTTAAATAATTTTAATTAATTTTCTCCCAAAATTTGATCAAAATGATGGACATAGAACTCACTTCACATTTTGCTAAAAAATATGAGGTATCAAAATGGTGATTGAGGGTCAAAAAAACTTTAAAACTGAAATTGATCACCAATCTGTATTAGCTTTATTAAATAAATGATACAGATAGATTGATGATGACAATAATATGTATACATAAATTGAGGGGAACATGAAGTTGATAACTAGAATTCAAGCAAAAAAAACTATATATATATATATATATATATGAAGAAGTATTGCAAAGAGAAGTAGATGAGAAGGCAAAGAGACAAATATGATGGAGCATTTTATAGTTCTCTAAGTTATTGATTACATAGATGTTGATGATGATACCAATACTATTTTCTTACACTGAATATATACAAGATGCCAAAATCATGTAGTCATTCATTTCAAATACAATGCAAATATATGTATATATTTGCGTGATATATATATACATATATATATATATATATATATTTGAATCATGAAACATACTTAATTACAAATAAAAACTAAAACTAGTGCAAGAACTTATGAAAATTGAACACACCTCCACTAATTTCAAATAGACCAATCTTAGAGGTCTTAATATTTTTCTTAAAAACAACACATACATACATACATACATACATATATATATATATATATATATAGACATAATGGGAGCAGACAAAAGCCATGACAAGGCCCACTTCTCACAAGGCTCAAAGGAGAGTGAAACTCAGAGCCAGAGCTTGAGCAGTGACTGAACATTGAGGAAACCCGGTGTATGAATCCCCAGAATGTGGGCTTCAATGGCATGGCCTGTAAGCATGAGAGAGACCCAGGTTCACGATCCACAGCCAGCCATGGCAATAGCCGCAAGCAAGCAAGCACACGATGCACGACCACTGCAGTTCCACTGTAACGCTTGCCATGCGAGTGGAGAACCGATCGACAATCCATGACGTGGAAAACGGAGAGAGGGGAATCACAAGCGCAGTTTCCAGCCACAAAACCAACTGCATGGGCTGTGTCAGACGGGTCTCGTATTCGTTGGACGGAAAGGAGGGGGCTCAAAGGAAGCGAATCTGTACCGACCGGGTTGCACAGTTGGTGGATCCTTCGCCAGCCAGGTGCAGTGTCAGATGTAAGCTTCTGAAAGCTCACACAATCCCGTACTAGATTGTTGCAAAACCTTTGGTGGATCACTGAACGAGCGAGCACCACGCAGTTTGAGGTTGGGTTTGAGTGAGGGTACTGTGTGTGTGCAGGCTCTTGGGCGGTGCACGTAGTGAAGTATCAACGGACTGTCATGATCTGTACACCACCCCAGTTAGTTCTTTTGCATCAAAAACTCTCGCTCTCTCTCACTCTCTCGCCAACAGTTCGTGCAGCTCCAAAGTGCCGCAACTTCGGCATCAGGTGGTTGTGAGTTTGCGGAGCTCTGCTCCAATGTCAAGCTTCGTCCGTTGCACACCTTAGTTTTGGAAGTCTTGTGAGGCCTATTGAGTATTTGTGAGATGCAAAGTTTTGTTGAGTTGAGGAAGATATTCTTAATTGCTATATAGATATAAATATATATATATATATATATATACAAGAAATTGTCTTTGCTTTAAGGGTAACATATTGAAGTCTTGGTGTCTTTAATGTTTTTATGAAGTAGAAAGTAATTGTTGTGGTGGTGTAAAATAGTTTTGGTGATTTTTTGCAAAGTGGACAAAACAACATAATTAGAGCCCATGGAATGTAGTTCACTGTATCAAATTTGGCTACTAGGTTTTTTTTTTTTTTTTTTTTTTCTCATTTATTGAGTTATATAAATAATGCAAAAATTAATTAATGATATTGATTAAATGATTATTAAACTTATAGATATATAGAGTCATGAAGAGATGGATGGTACTTTGAATGGATGCATATGAAGATATCATTATTATTATTATTATTATGATATATATATATATATATATATATATATATAAGATATTACTAATGATAGTAAAGTTTTTGCTACTCCTATTACAATCCACTATCCACTCAACATTTTTATTTAGTTAATTTTTCTCGAAAAAAAAAATGATAACACTCTTATTGTATAATTTAGCTATAAATATTTGATTTAAAAAATAAA
The DNA here is from genome assembly GCF_059467195.1 of Physcomitrium patens. NCBI lineage: Eukaryota > Viridiplantae > Streptophyta > Bryopsida > Funariales > Funariaceae > Physcomitrium > Physcomitrium patens. Next base: position 12,026,326 of record NC_143410.1, read on the forward strand.
TAAATATGTTGAGTAGATGGCTGGTAGTGGTGGTAGTATTAAAAATTGGAGCGGCATCAGCAATGTCCTATATATATATATATATATATATACATATTTTGTATCTTAGTCCTTTAATATGCAAAAATAAAAAATATTTTTTATTTTATAGACAATAGATGCTAAAAAATATATCAGCACAAAAAAAATAATCAAGTAGTCAAATAAAATATATTTAACTTTGTAATTGATATAATCAAAATATAATATTTTTTTAGAAAAAAATTTAGAATATATATTTTTTTAAATTGAATATTTTAGCATCCAAATTAGCATATTTGTACAAATTAATTTTTATTCTTTTTTATTAATAATAAGTAGATATTCATATCTTTTATATATCTTTCATATATATTACTCGGATATATATATATATATATATATATTAATTTTTTTAATCTATTTTAAATTATATAATTACATTCATTGTTTTTATGATATATTCTTATTCTAAAGTGTGAGTTGATTTTTTTTATTATTTTTTTTTAATCTGATGTAAATGCTAAATTTTTGTTTTAAACTTTTTTTTATGTTAGCTTTATATAATAATTTCGATGTTCATAAAAGAATTAGAAAAACATCCTCAACACAAGTCTATTCTTCTTAAGAAATGGGACAAATTATACATAGAAAAAGACATAATTGGTCTTAGAGATGATAGAGTAATCAAATTGAACTTTACATTGGTGTGGTGTAATTTAGTTTTGATGGTTGTTCCATGTTTTTAGTATTCTTAGCTCGTCCTCCAAATATAAGGAGTTAAGTATTCGAAAGTATTTATTATACTATATTAATACATAGGATATACTTTTTTATCAAAAAATTTTAAAATAATAATAATAGTAATAATAATGTAATGTAGTCTATTAAATAATATTTTACTAATATAAATTTTATTAGAATAATTAAGTTAGTTAAGTGATAAAAAATATAATTTACAAGATTATCATTATTTTTCTATTTTTTAATAAAATGATACATAATCATGGATTGATTTGTAAGTATTTTGTCCTTATTGATGTAAAACAACTTTTTATTTTATTTTTATTATTTTTATCTTGCTTATGAAAATAAAAATAAAGTATTTTAAAAAAATATCATTATATGTACTTTTTTACATAAACTTTTAAGTTTTTTCTTTTTTCTTTTTTCGTATCTTTATAATTCTTTTTGCGACAAATAATGTAAGCAAATTCCTTGTTTGAATTTACACCAATAATTTTAATTTTCATCTACATACACAATTGATATATCTTCATAATTTTAAATTTTTTATTGCTTAGTAGAAGATCCTATGTATTCTATACAATTTTTTAAAAGTTCATTAAAACAAAAGAATTACACTATTTTGAAATAAATATAAAAATAAATTCCAACTTTATAAATAATCATATAATTTATTCTACATTAAGCTATAATAATAATTATTTTATTCTCCAAAACACAAGCATATATTGATCTATAATGTATCAAAGTACAAGCATGCAAAAAAACGTAGCACAAGCACAACATATACAAATTAATACAAAAGATTGTTTAAGGTAAGATACAACTTAATCTTCTTAGTTTTGCTTTTAGTTAGTCCAATTTTATCTCAACTACACATCTTAAACAATAATATAATTCTAACTACTACTTCACCATTGCCATAATATTATTTTCCAATAATACTAACCACCACTATGATACTAACCACCATCATAATCATAACATTATTAATCCTAGTTCCAACAAGTTCCTAATCACATCTCAAAAACCAATATATTGTAACCACTACTTTATCATTGCTATAATTTTAATTGCCATCAACCACACCTACCACCAAAATTCTAGCCACAGCAAACTTTGTCTATTATTTTGCTTATGAGCAACAAAACTTGTAGAAAACTTTAAGACTTTATTACACTAAATATTAAAATGCCACTCTAATGTTCAATAAGGCCATCTATAAAGCCAAACTATATTTGTACAATTTTATTACACAATCATACATTAATCTTTTGTTTACTCAAAATCAAGTCTTTAATTTGTTTATGATTCCTATAGTTTGAAGTTCTTACTATGCATATATAAAATCTTACATAATTACAAGCACAATAGAAACAAAATAATATTATGATTTACATCCAATATCAAATTATTTATAGGAATAAACTTAAAATTTAATATGCTCTATGGAAGGAAAAAAAAAAAAAAAAAAAAAAAAATTGTTAGAAACAACTTTTTTCTTTTTCTAGTTCACATCATGACTATGTTTTATCATTTTAAATGTATCATCTGAAGTAGACTTCTACTTCGAGAAAAAAGATTGAAAAACAATTAGATTACAAAGTGTGAGAACTTGATAGGCAGCAGCAACTGTACCCCACTTCTATTATCTACTCTTGATCCATCTCCAGCTTCCAATTATCTTTGTCAACTTCTTGAGGATGTGAACCAGGAACGAGTGGTAGTAGCATGCTCACCTGATGCAGATCTCGAGAATGTTACCACCGAGAAGCACAGCTGAGCAGCACAACTCCATCACCATCCAAGAGTATTCATGCCTCCTTTTCTCAAACCAGTTTTGTCTGAATAGATCCCGAAGATGTAGAGCTCGCGGAGATGTGGAGCTATTATTTCAGTAGACTCCGACGTGATAAACGGAGCACCCATAAAGGTTTACAGGTGTATTTTGCTGGCACCCCGTACGAAAATGAGGATCTACAAGTAGGAGATAGAAGCCTCCAGTGACTGGTAATAACTTGTAGTAGCCTGATTTTGGTCGTTATAGTTGGATGCGTCGGTTAGGCAAGTAGTGCAAACCAAACACTCAAATCGTAAAAACTCGAATCTGATCGACCGCCAAACTAAAGAAAGTAAAACTTCCAGAGGTAGAGGTATCCACTAAGCCCATGCCACTTGGTGGTACGTAACGTGGATCAGAAACGTATTCGGGAACTCAGTCAGAGATAATTAGGCGATTGGGAAGCGTCCTGTATCTGGAGAAGGTCCAACATCTCTCTTCCACCACCTCTTTACTTCCCAAGTTGTAATCAAATTACGTACAGAACGTAAATTCACAAATTGTCACTAGACAAACCGCAGCACATAAATGTGAATATATAGACCTAATGCAATACCGATAACCAATTGCACACCCCAATGAATTGACAACAGACGAAAGTATGCTACTAAATGCGATTTAGCAGGGAATATTTCGATCAAAGGTGCCATCCATTCACACACATTCCGAACGAGTATATCGATTCAATCTTATTCCCGTCAAACGGCGTCCATGCGATTAAGGAGCCACAAAGAGCCATACCCAGGAAACAACTCATTCTGTAAAAATCTAAGAGGTGTAAGTGATAGGTGCCAAAGTCTCTTGCAGGGGGGCAAGCTGCTCCTCAACACTCTTGGCAGCCTTAAGACGCAACTGGATAAGCTGCTTCTTGCGTTCATAGAACACCTTGGACTTGGCCTTCCTCTTCTCCTCAAGCTCCTGCACATCGTTATTACAGAGGATTCAAGGAAAACTATTACTAGCTACTAAATTGATTCTCGAAAAAGCTCCACAAAGTGGTGGTCATTCATAAAGTTTTGAATACTGGTATGAAAGATAAGTTAAATGAGTAAAATGCTTAAGGGAGGAAGCTTCAACAACTGCACCCACCTTGATCGTGTCGTAATGGTGCCACCCGACCTCCTCTGACAAACGGCCCAACAAACAGAATTTGTGTCCAGGTTGCAGTCTCAATACTCTGCAGCAGGGCAATAATGTCAACAATTAGCACGTCCTATTACACCATTCCACGATATCGTTGAAACAGATAAGAAACTCAGTGTCATCCCCCCGGACAAGCAAACCACAATCTGGGATAGGAAGACGGGTAACTCACTTCAGAGCGTCTGGAATAACCATCCTCTTCATCTTATCATAAGGTGCAGGGACACCTTCGAATGCTTTTAAGCGCTCAAGGGCAGCAGCGCCCCTCTTGGTCTTGTGTGGGATCATTCTGAATCATATTTGCACCCATTCATTCAAATTCAATCCCAGAATTAATATTTTATGGAAAGACCTGAAGACTGTGGTTTCAATTGTACCGCAATGTATGAGACAATATAATGCGTTTCTGAACAGCGTGTGCGCAGGTGATATCTCCACCGCTCAAGGTGAAGATTGCGTGGCGCCAGGTGGCACAGTTGCTCTGAGAATTTAACAATTAAAAAACATTGTAGACAGCCCAAAAAATAGGTCAAAGTTAAACAATAGGTAAGCGAAACGATTAAGTTCAAATGATAAACTGCATCGTTCAGAGGAATTTGAATGAAAAAATTATTATCAGTAAGTACATGTACGGATGACTCGAACCTAAATCACAGATTCCGGATATCGACTATGAGACACGTTTCCAGGTACTTCAAGAGACGCTTACAATACTTAAATCGAAAAGAAAATGCCGTCGGAGAACTACTTGCGAGGCGCAGTGCAGAGCTTAACTTATATAAAACAATCTGTAAAGTGGGGCATTCAAAGTAACTGAGTAACACGATACTAGGACTGAAGTTACTCATAAGGATGTACAACGAGTGTATTAACACTTGACGAAACGCAACTAACATTCAATCCATTAACCTCGAAAATGTTCTTTCAAGAGGATGGAGCTCCATCCTCGATCCGCTAACGTACATAAAAATTGATCATAACTTAAATTCTATATCAGAAACCATTAACCGATGTGTCCCGGGCCGATGGTGGAAAACCCTAAAGGAGATTCGTGTTAGCAAAACTAAAACCCTAAATAGGTTCCCTGAGTCTGTACCATTGCATGGACCATCGATTGAGGAGTCAATCGAAACTCACAAAGGGCTCGAATAAGATGAGAATCACAAGAAAATAATAATAATAATAATAATAATAATGCTCAGCGAGATTACCCACGGATGGTCCTCCATAAGATGCGTGCTGGGGACCGGAAATGAATGGGACCCTTGCTGGGCTTGGTGTTCATCCTCTTCCTCAAAAACCTAAGGTATTTCATCTTCTGCCTCACAAGGCCACCTGACAAGCAGATCTCCTCGCAGCGAACAACGACCTGATTCAACCCCAGGTGACTACATTAAATTCCGAGAATTCCACAGAAACGGAAAAAAAAAAAAAAAAAAAAAAAAAAAAACGGACAACATGTGAGAAGGCGCGCATTGCAGAGGCAGAGTACATACGATTTTCTGGCCATTGAGAAGCTCTTTCGCGAGAATGGAAGCCAATCGGCCGAGCATATGGTGACGAGCGTCAACCACCACCACCTTGGCACAGAGCCCTGAACCGGAAACCATTGTTGCGTTGCGGTGCTGCTGCTGCGACGAGAGCCGAATCGAGGATGGAGCTCTGACAGCGAAAGAGGTACTCCTGAGGTCTCAGCCGCCCCTTCAACCCCCACTCGCTCTCTCTCCCAAAATCCCACCCCCCCCCCCTCTAAGCCCTAATTCTCCGATCCTGTCACCCGGCCTGCTCCGAACCTACCACTAACCCGAACCTCTTTCGAGATGGGGTCTTAACTCAGCTGCTTGGCCACTATTCTCTCTTCCTCATAATCGTCTTGCCTCACAGAATCTGGCTTAAATTGCTGATATCTTGAGTGGGTTCTAAACTCTAAGTCTGATGTACCCAAAAACCCTACGCCAGTTCTTGCGTGTGCGTATTTGTCTTTTGAGTAGTGAGAGTTTCTATTACTTCGATTCAGACTGATGTCAATTTACTTGTGTAGGACGTCTCCGCGAAGAAAGTGTGTCGTTAGGGTTCGTTTCTTTGTCAAAACGTGTGTTGATTCAGTTTATTCCTTGTGTTGGAATGAAAATAATCTTTGTGTTTGTTTTCGTCGATTATCCTGAAGGAGTGTTATCAGAAATGCCGTAACTTGTAGTCTTTTGCACCTTGATCTGCCCTACTCGATGATGTGAAAGATGGTCCTGTTCATGTGGCCCACAATGCCAGGCGACTTCTCTGCAGTAACCATTCGAATATTCCGGTGAAATCTGAGTTTAAAGTGCAATCAATGGGATTTATATATTTTCGGCTGCCTGGCAGGAAATTAAGAGATAGTCTTTAAGGCCAGTGACGAATTGTGGCAAATTCACTATCAGTTGCAGTTTTGCGCTTTGACGCCAATAAACAGGACACCAGAATTTAATGGTCAAATATCAGCTGAATAAGTTCGGCAGAACTCTTAAAAATGAGAGCTGCACCAACTGTGTGTTGAGTGTGATAGCATACCTGTACGCATTTTGATGGAACACACTACGACGGACATACACGATAAACCGACAGTTAGAATCTACTGCAATTGTGTAGAAAGTAGACGAAGTTCGATATTATCCAATCCAGAGGAATAACATGCAACAACGACATGTGATTTCAATATTCCATGGCAAGCTGATCAATCTCCGCCGACATATTTCAGACTAAAAAGTCAGTAGATAAAGACCACAAGGTGTTCGCACATCAAAAGTCTGGTGTATTTAAGGATTTCTGATGCTAAAAAACCCCTAGCTGGATGCCAGTAACTGAGACATTAGCTAAGACGGATCCCAGGGTGCCGTTGAAGACATCCATTCTAACCAAGCAAGCAGCAATCAATACGTGTCTCTTATCACAAGGAGAACGTAAAACCGTGCATCTAGTCGCCCTTCTTCCTGAAAGAGCAACCTTCAGTCAATCGAGCCCTTCCTCCGGTTGGTTGGCAAAGCACTGTGGAGCAACTTCCGCAGAGCACCACCGTCTGAGAGTGGCTGAACACAGTTGTGCTGCGCAAAAAGAAGAAACAAGATCGTTACTTTTCGGTAGGCTCAGAATTCAACTCATAAAATAAATGGCCCATTGTAAATTATGAAAAAATAGAATTATACGTAAGCCAGGGAGATAGCTGATTATACGACTCAATTATTCAAAAGACAAATAAAAATAGTATAACGTATCTGAAAACCACTTACATGCTGAAGCATCCTTGACACTTCACATCCTGTATCAGCAACACAAGACGGACATAAGCATCAATTGGAGGATTCGTAACATATAAATGATTCAAATGAAGACATGCCGTGTGAGGAATGATAGCACTGTGCACGCGAGGTGCTGGGGTTATCAAGCAATCACAACAACGACGATCTCAAGCTACTATTCAATGAGCACCACCGCCTGCTAGTTATCAACGTACGAGAAGGACCGTGAAGCAAGAATAATCGTGTGAATACAACAGCATCCGGACAGACATTCGTGCATTCACCCTAACCACAACCACCTAACAGAAGTAGGTCACGGTAGTAAGAGGGAGACGGCCAACGGTATTCAAGAAATCATCAGAGAAACGACGAAACAAAAGTTAAATGCTCTAGATGGGCAAAAACAGGGCCCAGATTCTCTACACCACCGCAATAACCTGGTAATAAAAGAGAGGAGGTTACACAATCGCATACCATGAAGAAGGAGTTAGGCGACTGCACGAGACGTTTCAACTTATGCTTTCGCTTCTCCAGCTCCGCAGGGGGGTGCAAGAGGTCGATATCGTTGGAGAGCACCATGTTGCTTGATTTGTGTTTGAGCTGCGCCAAACTCCGGCAACAGTTCGCGCTTGAGCTTCGTTAACGCGCGGAGCAGCGAGGACGACGAAGCGAAAGAGGGCCCAAGTTGAGGCCGACGCAATGCTTTAGACCGCCCTAGCCGATTAGGGTTTTTCTCCCCCGGGTCCATCCGCTGCTTCAACGGGTCCTCCCCGGGTGCGGTCTCGAGATCCCCCCGGCTCTGAATCTACTTGAACCAAGATTCGAGGTCTCATTCCCAGATCTTGTATCAAAATTCGAGATATCTTTCTCATGTCTCGAACCAGCATTTGAGGTCTTTCCCAGATCTTGAACCTATAATTGAGGTCTTTCCCAGATCTTGAACCTATAATTGAGGTCTTTCCCAGATCTTGAACCTATAACTGAGGTCTTTCCCAGATCTTGAACCTATAACTGAGGTCTTTCCCAGATCTTGAACCTATAACTGAGGTCTTTCCCAGATCTTGAACCTATAATTGAGGTCTTTCCCAGATCTTGAACCTATAACTGAGGTCTCGTTCCCAAGTCTTGAATTGAGGTCGTGATGCATAGAAAGATCTATAATTCAACAAAAAATAAGTACATAAATACATTTTCCTTAAATGGAAACAAAATGATCTACTGATACATTCAAATTATCAATTAATTTATAATTAAATTTTATCCAGAGGTTATTAACAATTTGTGTAGTATTTAGTTTTTAATTATGTTTTTTTTAAAATAATTGACTAAATATTTGTGTACAAAAAGAAGAACTCTAACCATATAGTTTTACGAATATGTTTGTATCTTTTATTTCTTTTGATGTTTTGATGATGTATGTCATGAGAGTTGGATGTTTATTATTCAGATTTTTGTGGATAATTTTTTTATTACATCAAATTACTAACTAAGTAACTTTATGAATTCATATATAATTTATGAAAAATACAATTATAATTGATATTTTTCAAATTGAAAACATTAAAATCTTAATCAAATCACTGTTTAATTCATTTGTTTTTATCTCCCATCAACACATTCAAATAAATAATACACAAACTTATTATTTTAATGTTATAGTTTTGATGTAAATATTGTATTAGGATCCAATTAATTTATTATAAATCAAAGTTTTTAAATATCACCAAAAGGAAAAAATTTATGGGCAAAACAAATACATATAATTTATTCTAAAAATAATGATTTAAAGTTCTTATTTATAATAATTTATCTAAATACAATGACATTTTTATAAAATATTATAAGAATTTTTTGTTTTTTTTAGAAACCATGATTTGTGTTTCTTTAAATAATATATAATTATTTAAATTTTATATGAATATATATATATATACAAGAATGATAAAGTGATCCAAATTTTTACTAAAGCGATCTACTCTATCTTAACCATCATTGCACCCTTCTAGCCTCCATCACTAATTCTAACTATTGTTAAAGATGGTGTCATACTGTAATTCCTTATAGTATGTAAAAACTAGTTAGAATATATAATATGTTCATAGGTCTTGGTATATTTTAGAATGGTTAATAGATTAATTTAAAGAGAGTGGATATAAAAAAAATTATTTTGAGTTTTATCTATTTTGATTATAGCATTTAAAAAAATTATACGACCTAAATGTTTAGTATGAAGCTTTAAGAAGAGATTAGAGCCTAAAGAAGAAAATCTTAACTAGTAGGAGGCTTATTGGGAGGGATGAAAGCAAAGCATGGTTGGATGAAGGCAAGGAATGGAAATCTTCATTCGTATTGGTCAAAGGCCATGTCCAATGGGCTTCAAGGAGGCTGCCCAAGGCCTTATTAGGAATTAGGATTTCTCTTTTGAAGTTATTTGAGCTTTGGAGGCTAGGATCATTAAGTTTAGGTTTTTGGTTATGGATTGGGTACAAATTTTCTGTCATTTGGATTTTTTATGAAGGAGTTATTGGCGCTCAAAGTTGAGGTATCAATTTTGTACCTACTGTCACTCTTTAGAGCATAACATACATTTGTAGAGAGCAATAAAGGATTGGCGATTGGGATTGGAGAGAACACTTTTTCAACTATACTTTTTATATGCTTTTTGATGAATTTGGAATTTAGATGAAGAAGATATAGAGGGTTGAAGTCAAGACATCCAAATCAAAGATAGTAAGTAAGTATCATAAATATAGAATACTGATTGGAAATCTAAACAAGAAGCTCAAGAAGAATCGGCAAGAACTAGATTAATCACATGAATACAAGAACAACACTAGAGAAGTGAGCTAGAGCTCTAAGAGGTGTGTTGTCGAGACTGAGGATTCCCTCAATCTCGACTCCTATATATACTACAAGCTAGGAAGCTTCTCAAGTAGCTTCCACAAACTAGGAAGCTTCTCAAGCAGCTTCTACAAGCTAGAAAGCTTCTCAAGTAGCTTCTACAAATTACAAAGCTTCTCTAGAACCTTCTACAACTTCCTAGTATATGTCTTTGACATCACCCCCCTCTTAAGCTTCGAGGTCTCTGAGAAGCACTCCTATTGTAAGTCAGAACTAACGTAAAAAGTTGAAAAATTGTTGCATAGTGTCTACAATATACTCTAATTGTTGTTCGCACGACAAGTAGTTCATTGGTCTTTGTAACCAATGATAATATCTGTTGTTCTTGTTGCATTCAAGCTTTAGTAGACCAAAGCAATTGAATTAATAGAGATGTATTCGAACACAAAGAAAGACAAGTTATATGAATTGGGTCTGTTAGTATCACAATTGACTGTACTCTAACTATCTGAAATCAATTATTAAACTACAAAACACTGAGGCTTACTACTTCCATCTTAATTCAACCCATAATCTATTCTATAATTATCAATTCAATAATACTTCTCTCAATCACAGTTCTTCATAAGAAAATAATAAAGAAAACAAAGAGGTAGCACCAAGCTTACCTCAACTTACGACTCTCACAGTCTGGCTTTCGGCTTACGACTCTCATAGTCTGGCTCTCAGCTTACGACTCTCACAGTCTAGTCCTCGGCTTATTTTTTTCAACCTATTTATCCTATCAAAAAGATGATCTGTCGGCCAACATATTCCAAAGGTTATGACCTTTGGAATTCTTAACCATTTATTCTACTAACAACCTATTATTACCAACTAAACTACATAACTATCAGTCTAATTCTCAAGGTTGTCAATAACCAGCCAAGTACATACCACAAAGTTTATTTACCTATTCTACATAGCCCACTCCTAATTGTGCACCACCCTCGCAAATATTATTTAGCCTCAACTTATAAAGACGTAGCAGCGTTGGCTTACCACCCTTTGAATTGGTGACATTCTCCTCTTTACATCTTTGTCATCTGCCTCAGTGTTCGAGGGTTCTCCATCCAAACGCATCGTCAAATCTTCATTCAACAAATTCAATTTCCATACTTGAGACTCACGTCGGGCAATATGGTTGTCATGCTTCTCCAACATCTTCTGCCATTCTTTTGTCGGTTTCAAACATATCTCCGAAGATATTGTCACTGAAACTAACGTATTGGTTTGCACTAAACTATTGGCTTCTTTCGCTAATGCGGCTAGTTTAGTCTACAACATCGCAACCTCTACCTGCAACCATTCTTGCCGTTCTTTCTAATTGGTCTCCCTCCTTACTGTCTCAGATATCATGTTCGCCATCTTCTCCTTAACCACAAAAGAAGATACGATGCTTGTCAAGAGCCCCCTTCTTACTTCTTACTATGGTCCAATCAATTGGGTCGATTCTCCCTTTTATAGCAGAAAACATGTCCCAAGTGTATGGATAGTAAAGTTTAAGCAGATTAACATTGATTTGTGTCGTAAATTTAGTATCCATAAAATCTTTCAATTATATTGAACTATTTGAAAATCCTTCAATAACTCGGTATGGCCCATGCCATCAAACTTGAAATTTTTCTAAATTTTTTTTTTAAATCGACTATCATAAAGAAGTACCAAATCATTTAGCATAAAAGCCTTTGGTCTAAGCTTACTATCATAATAAGTCTTCCTTCGTTTTTGTATCGGTTCCATTATCATTAATGCATTGGGTCTAGTTTCATCAAATTTTTCTAATTCTTCTAAATGGTGCTGTAATGAATCCTGATCTCCCAATCTAGTATTTATAGTAATTTGTAAACTTTGGACTTCCAATTCAATAGATAATATTGCTTCCTGGCCATAAACCAATTGGAAAGGAGTAGCATTGGTAGTAACTTTATACACAGTACGGTATACCGATAAAGCTGCAAACAACTTAGTGTCCCAATTTGTTCCCACTCCTGAAACTGTTTTTGTTAAGATTTTACATAAAATTCCATTAGTCTTTTCCGTTTATCCATTGGTTGTAAGGTGATACGGTGTAGTCTTTCGATGTTTTATCTCGTATTTAGCCATGAGCACTTTGATTGTACTATTTATAAAATAAATTCTTCGATCACCAACAAATTTTCGTAGACAACCGAACTGTGTAATAATATTTTCATACAAAAAAGTTGCTACTATACTTGCACTATCAGTTTTCGTAGCTACTGCTTCAGCCCATTTTGTTACGTAATCCGTTGCTATCAATAAATACCATTTTTGTCCATTTCTCGAAGCTGGTACAATTGGTCCTACAAAATCAATTCTCCATTTTTCAAAAGGCGCTTGAGCCAGAATTGGTACCAATGGCATTGTTGAAGTTTCAGTAGGTTGACCCGTTCTCTGACATGGGTCACAATGACGGACGAATTGGTGGGTATCTGCAAACATTGTTGGCCACCAATAACCAACTTGTAAAGCTTTACAAGCTGTGCTTTCCACCACAACTATCCAAGTGGCAACCTTTCAATATAATATGCACTTCACTCTGATAAATACAGCGTCGCAAAACTCCATCCTTGCCTTGTTTATATAAAGCTTCACCAATCATCATATAAGGTGCACATTTTAATATTAAGTATTGTTTAAGCTTTTCATTGAAATTGGGTGAGAAGGTTTGAAATGTCAAGTATTGAATTATTTCATTATACTTCGGAGTAATTACATCTACCGCAAACAGTTTTGCATTAGGTAGTGCATCGTTAATGGCTTCATTATCCAATATATTGGATAACCGAGATAAATGGTCTGCATTGGAATGTGATTTTTCTGCTCTTATCTGAATAGTAAAGTCAAATTCCTGCACGAGTAAAATCCATTGTACAATATGACCACTTAATTGAGGCTTATTAATCATATATTTTAAAGCATTATGGTCGACATAAAAAACAAATTTATAACCAAGAAGATAATGTCAAAACTTTTGTATGGAATAAATTATTCCCAATACTTCTCTTTTGGTTGTTGTATAATTTCTTTCAGTAGCTATCAATTGACGACTTGCATAATAAATAAAGTGATCAAAATCCAAGTCATCTTTCTGGCTTAGTACAGAACTAATAGCGACATTAGATGCATCTATATAAACTTAGAATGGTTTTGTCCAACAAGGTGCTACCAATAATGGTGCTAAAACCAATTTCTGTTTCAATGTTTTGAATGTAATTATACATTTCTTTGTCCAAAATGGACTAGTCCCATCAATTGGTGGTTTTTTCAAGAAATTTATCAAGGAAAGGCATATAACTATGAATAGATAGATAAATCACCGATAATAACTGACATGGCCAATAAATGCACAAACACCTATAACAGTGTCTGGTTGCTTTAATTCTACTATAATCTTTATTTTATTTGGATCTGTAGCAATGCTTGCCATTGAAACTATATGATCCAACAGTTTACCAAAAGGCACACTAAATTGGAATTTTTCTAAATATAAAGAAATTCCATATTTGGTACATTGATTCAAACATTGATCTAGATATTCTAAATGTCTGGCTCTCGTACTAAATGTACAAAAATCATCTAGAAATATTTCCATTGAAATTTGTAGATAATCTTGTAATACTTCCGTCATTATCCTTTGAAATATAGCTGGTGCATTACAAAGCCCAAACGACATAACCTTATAAATAAATGTCCCCCAATTTGTAGTAAAAGTAGTTTTTAATTGGTCTTCTTTTGCAATCTTAACTTGATTATTATAAGAGAATCCATCAAGAAATGAATAACATTCATGTCCAACGATAGCATCCAATATACTATCCATGAATGGTAAAAAAAAATAATCCTTCTTAATAGCCGCATTTAATTTTCAAAAATCTTGACAGATTCAAACTTTTTCATTCTTTTTCGATACCATAACAATTGGTGAAACCTATTCATTGAAAGGAATCGAATACATAAACCCAACCTCCAAGAGTTTATCTAGTTCTTCTTTTACCATAAGTGGGTATTTTAGATTAAGTCGATATTATCTTTGGCGTACTGGTGTAGCGTTCTCCTCCAATATTATTCGATGCTCATAAACTTCAGTTGGAATTCCTTTCAAATCTGCATACGACTATGCAAAAGCAGTTTTATGCATTAAAAAGTAATCCACCCAAATTTCTTTCTACTTGCTTTTTATATCATCGTAAATCTGAATGATTTAGGGAGCCTCCCTTGTACCTAAATTAATTGGTTGACATCATGGAATTTGAGGAGTCCCTAGACTGATGTTTTACTCAATTCCAGAATCTTTCATAAAATTCAACACATTAGAACTTTCCAACTCTAGTTCCATAGAACTAACGTGATAAACATCCCGTCTATTTATCCAATATGCAATCATATGATCAGAATCATCAATAACATCTCGAAGAACTAAGTACTCTTCTGGTCTCTTGCATTGGTAGTTCATACTAGTGTGCTCAACAACTTACCTTGTATCAGCATAAATTGGGTCAGGTGCTCCAATTTCTTCTTCTGTAGACTCATCTTCACAATCGGACGTGAGTTCTGAACTGGCAACTTAAGTTTCTTCGTGATATTGGACATGATATATTTGAAGCACAATGTTATCATTACCTTTCCCAATTGTCAATGTACGACGGCCCTACTTATTTCGAGCTTTAGCTTGATACAACCACAGTTGCCCCAATAAAATTAGATATGATAATATAGAGCTTTGCAATCAAAAAATAATATAATCAATTTTGTAGGTAATCCCCATAATTACTGTATGAATACTTCGTAAAATACCCATAGGTTTAACTCGACTGGAGTCAGCCATTCTCAAAACTACTGTAGTAGGTAATAAGTGATCCAAATCCAACTCCTCTATTGTAGAGGCATTCACAAGATTTACACTAGATCCTCCGTCTACTTGCACTCTCGATAATAACACTCCATCAATTGAGACATCAATCGTAGATGCACCCGGATCGAGATTCAAACTTATTTCTCGGATTTCTTTATTTCGAGATCTGTGACGAATTAATGAGGAATTCAAGATAGTTCGGCACTCAGGTGCTACAACTAATAGTTGCTTCATAGAGATCGTGGGCTGTATGGTGTCCAAATCTTTTAGAATATCATATGGTTCTGTATTAGTGATAATTTCCAATATCCGTTTCTGCTTCCCAGTTCTTCACACCAATGCATGTAAATTTGTTTTCTCTATATTAAAAATTGGTAAAGCTACTAGAATTGAATTTGATAGAGCCTGTAAAATTGGTTCTTTCAATGGGTAAGATTGTTCTCCCAATTGAACTAATATTGATTCCTTGGAATTCACGCCTCTTAGAGGATCTTTCAATGGAAAGGACATTTTTTGAAATTGTGTAGAGAATGGAACAACTCGACATGGAATCAAAACCTTTGTAATTGGTATCTCATTGGGATGCATAACCGATTCAAATCTTATACAGAATAAGTGGCCCATGTCAAGACTTGGATTGGATGTCCCTATAATTGGATCCTATTGATCTTTTGCTTCAGGATCACCCAAATGTTGAATTGGTCCTTTTTTCTTTTGCTGACTTCTTGTATGGACACCTTGGATTACTTCTACCCGATGAACTGGGGAATCTTCAAGACCTTGATTTATCTCCTCCATTTTTCCTTGGCTTTGGATTTGTTGATCTTGATTATTGAAATTGAACGAAGCATTACATTGCTGATAAGTATGTCTCGACTACTTGTAATTTGCACATACTGACATGTAATCATCACTGGCTTTGGGATTGGGACATTCACTAGCATAAAGACCAATCTGTCTACAACGGAAATAACGAAGTGATCTTCTTGCACCCCCATCCGGCATATTGGGTGTTTCTACCGATATATACATATTAAGCTTGTTCCATGTAGGGTTAAAAAATGATCTTGGTTGTCCCATTTATATGGAAGGTACTTAGTTTGATGATACTGGTGGAACATATTGTTGAAACCTCTACTACTCCTTCCCGTAGTTCTGGAGGTTTGATGCAGACCCTTGATTAAAATTAGAACTTTAAAAATTATTGAATGTTCAATTTTATCAATTAGTTCGATTTCCATTCTATCCATACGTATTTCTCATTTGAACTTGATTGACTTCTCAGTGAGTCGGTGGGATCATGGTCTGATTACTGAATTATTGTTGCCTTTGTAAATGCCAACAATTTTGGATAAGGTGCTTTCCTCCGCAAAATGTACATTGAACATCCATTTGTCTGGGTGATGGACATTCCGTATCAAAATGACCTTGTCCCTTATAATTATCACAACATAAATTAGGTCTCGTATTAGAAGGCTTATGTCGTTTCTCCTTATCTTTAGCAATATTAACGACCAATTCTTCCATCTTCTTTGTTAGATTTAATAATAAGGCTTCATTTGGATCTTTAACAATCACATTTGTAAAAAACTCTGATTGTTGATAGGTTGGCGATGTAAAATAAGGTGTCATCATTATTGGTCCTATTGCTTGGAGTAGTGTAGCATTAATTGATTATTGCAACATAACATTCTTCACATTAGAGGCAGCCATTTGTGGATAATTATCCATTGATACATTTTCCGGTTGTATTTGTTGGCTTCTTGAACTTGGAATCATCGTGGCCCCCACTGTTAACAATTGATCATAATGACATTCTTCCCATACCTTTGCTCATGCTAACGATGCCTCTACCATGGCTGATCAAGCCTCTTTTATAAATATTTTTAAGTTTGGTGGATGCAAACCGTTAATTAATATCGACAATATAAATGCATCTGGCATTTGATTATTTGACCATTTACAAAATATATCTACGATCCGGCCATAATAGGACTCTATGGATTCTCTTGCAAACATCTTACTATTCATAAAACTTTCTCGAAGCTGATCTTCAAATCCAATTGGTCTAAAATGGATTAGGAAGGTGTTCCTCAAGGCCTCCCAATTGAGAAATCTACCCACTGGTTGTCGAATATATCATTCAAAAACTTTAAATTTTAAAGTTGCTGGCAACCATCTCAACCAAATGTCTTCAATTCTACCATTATTAGCCACATAGGCTGTCAAAAATTGAGATATATGGTGATTGCGATTACAGTCCGACCAACCACTAAAAGTAGGTAATGGTGCCACACTTGTAGTTCAGTCTCCTATTGCTCCCATTTGTACTGCAATTGGTACTTCTGGCACTCCCGTGGCCATTGGTGTTATCACTGGTCTCCTTACTATTTGAATTTGAATTTTTCTTCCTTTGATTTTTCTTGGACCTGCAATTCCTTTTGTCGTTCTCGTAGGCTATTTCTTATGTGTAATTGCTCATCTCTTTCTTTCGTTTGTCAATTAATTCTTTGATAATCTTCCCCTCCTTGTGATTATCACTCATAATCTTTCATTCTTCTTTACGAAATCAATATTACCTTGAATTATAACTCACATATTTATAATCCTAAAATTCGTTCTTCTCACGTTCTCATTCAACATATAATTCCATCTCTCATACAATCAATTTCTAACATTTCATACTGTTATTGTTTCCCTAGCGGTGATGCAAAAATGTTGTTTTTGTTGCATTCAAGCTCGAATAGACCAAAGCAATTGAACTAATAAAGGTGGGTTCAAACTTGGAGAAAGATATGTTATATGAATTGGGTCTGTTAGTGTCACAATTGATTGTACTCAAGCTATCTGAAAACAATTATCAAACTACAAAACACCGAGGCTTACTACTTCCATCTTAATTCAACCCATAATCCGTTCTACGATTATCAATTCAACAATACTTCTTTCAATCACAATTCTTCATAAATAAATAATAAAAAAAACAAAGAGGTAGTACCAAGCTTACCTCGACTTATGACTCTCACAATCTGGCTCTGGGCTTACGACTCTCATAGTCTCGCCCTCGGCTTACTTTCCTCAATCTATTTATCCTATCAAAAAGATGATCTGTCGACCAACAGATTCTAAAGGTTATGATCATTTGAATTCTTAATGATTTATTCTGCTAACAACCTACTATTACCAACTAAACTGCCTAACCATCAGTCTAATTCTCAAGGTTATCAATAACCAACCAGTAACTTACTACAAAGTTTATTTACTTATTCTACAATATCCTATACCTTTGATTTTCGACCAGGCATGAACTTTCGTGTCTTTATTGTGAAAATGCCCTGCAAACACTCCTTCGGGAAGATCACCATAGGTAGGTTCTACCTCAAATACAATCACTAGCGACCTGTTACTAGGTATCATTTTTTGTCTTCGTGGTACAAGCGGTTCTTGATCTCGGGGTCGTCTTTGTGAGATACTCGATTGAGAGGACATGACTAGTATGATATCTATCTCTTGGCTATCTATATCAGATCGAAAAAAATAAGTACTAAACATGGACGAATGGGCTCAAGTTATAGATTTATAGTCTCTAATTATGTCTTTTAGAGGTTCATTCTCCCCCTTCTTTGTAAGGCCGAGGATTAAGAGGCTTCAAAGAGAAGGGACTTTACTGAAAAACTTTCATTAAAAGGACTTAGATTTTTGAGGATAGTGTTGATGAAACTCTTATACCTTTTGCGATGCATTGATAAGATTTTTTGCTGATTCCCATGTGTGCTCATTGATATCATAACCGCTCCAATGTACTAGGTACTCCAATTTTCTCCACTTACGTTGTGAATCTAGTACCTTTTCCACCTCGTATTCCTCGTGGTTCTCAATTTCAATACTAGGTGGCGGACATTGTATTCTTCCTAAAAACGATGACCCTCAATAAGGCTCCAATAAAGAAACATAAAAAATTGAGTATACCTTTATAGCAGTCGGTAACTCTAGATGATATGCCACTGGATTGATTTGCTTCCGGATGACAAATGGTCCTAATCTCTAGTAGTCCAATTTATCACATGGTCGCTTGGTTTTGATATTCCGGCGAAGCAGCCATATTTTATCTCCAATTTTGAAAGTAGGTGCCTGATTCCAAAATTTATTTGCAGACGCATTGTAAGCTTCTTGAGTGGTTTGCAATTGAAGCTTCAATGTAGTTTGAAGCTCTAATAGTTGTTTCACAAATCTTTCAGCTACTAGATTGTTATTGATTGACGGATTCAACAAATCAAGCTTTGGATGATATCCATAGTTGAAAAAGAATGGTATTTTTTGAGTCGACGCATGAAGGGTGTTATTATATGCAAACTTGGCTAATGATAGATATCCAGTCCAATCATCTTGCTGATAGTTGATGTTGCATCATAAATACTGCTCTAAAATTTGATTCACCTATTCCATTTGGCCGTCAGTTTGAGGATGGAAAATCAAAGAAAGCTTGATATCCACCTTCAATATCTCAAAGAAAGATCTCCAGAACTTTGATACAAATTAGGTTCTTCAATCCGACATGATATCATCTAAGAAACCAGGATATTGATACACACTATCAAGGAAAAACCTTGTTGTGTCTTTCCTTGACGATGTTTTCTTGTAAAGGACAAACTGTGCCATCTTTGTAAGCTGATCTACCACAACAAAGATATTATCAAATGAATTTAATGGCAACAGGTCTGTAATGAAGTCCATGGAAACTAAAGACCATGGCCGATGTGGAATAGGCAATGGCTGAAGAAGACCATAAAGACGATGCCGAGGGTTCTTGGATCTTGAACAAATGTCATAGGAGAGGATAAAATCGTTGATATTGTTCTACATTTGGGACCACTAGAAATCTTGAGAAATAAGTTCTAAGGTCTTATGGAATCCAAAATGTCCCACAATTGGAGGTTGTGTCGAGATTGGAGAACTCAAAGTCATGTTGGTCCCTTTAGAATATACAATCGCTCCTCAAAGTATAAAAGATCTTCTTCCACCTTCAACTTGTCATTATTGACATGTTGCATGATATCGAGGGCTACAAAATCTTCAATAGTCGCAGTGCATACGTGGTTGAGGAAGTCAGTATTAATTGGTACTATAGCAGAGCAAAGCCTAAATTGTACCGACTTCAACAATGTTGTACACTGTTGATCAAATGCTGCTTCTCCAACCTTTGGCGCTAGATATGATCTCCTTGATAATGTATCAGATAGTCCTTGTTGCTTTTGAGGCCGATAAGTAATAACAAATTCAAACATGGATAGTAACATATTCCATCAAGCTTGACGACAATTCAAAACCCAAACCAACATGAAATACTCCAAATTCTTGTGATCCATGTATACGGTCATTGAATGCGGAGTTCCTTCGAGAAAATGATGCCATTTTTTGAAATAATTCACTATTGCAAGAAGTTCTTTATTGTAGATCTCATAGTTGATCTCGGCAGCAAAAAACTTTTGAGAACAAAATACAATCGAATGAAGCTTCTCGTCTGTACCTATCTGCAAAAGTACAACTCCCATAGCAAAATCTGAAGCATCGATGTCATACTGTAATTACTTATAATATATAAAAATTAATTAAAACATATAATATGTTTGTAAGTCTTGATGTAGATTAGAGTGGTTAGTAAATAAATTTAAAAGAGAATTGATATAAGGAAATTTATTTGGAGATTTATCTATTTTGATTATAGTATTTATATTATGTAGGATTTAGATATTTAGTATAAAGCTTAAGAGAAGGTCGAGGCCTAAAGAAAAAAATATTAACAAATAGGAGGCTTATTAGAAGGGATGAAAGTAAGGCATGGTTGGATGAAGGCAAGGAATGGAAAACTTCATTCCTATTGGTCGAAGGCCATGCCCAATGGGCTTCAAGGAGATTGATAGAGGCCTTATTAGGGATTAGGGTTTCTTTTTCGAAGTCATTCGAGCTTTAAAGGCTAGGATCAGAAATTTTAGGATTTTGAGTATAATTTGGGTGAAGAGTTTGTGTGATTTCGAGTTTTTGTGAAAGAGATATAGGTGTTCAAAGTTAAGGTGTCAAATTTGTACCTACTGTCACTCTTTGAAGTATAACATATGCGTATGGAGAGCAATGAAAGATCAGCGACTAAAGTTGAAAAGAGAACTTTCTTAGCTACACTTTACATGTATTGTTTGACGAATTTCAAGTCTAGATGAAGAAGTTATAGGGCATTGAAGACAGAACATGTAATTCAAAGGCAATAAGTGAGTCATTTTGTTGATAGTAATGGTTGGAGCCATAGCTTGAGTTTGTGGACGAATTTTTGGCTCAAAATTTCTATAAGTATGAATTATTAAGTTAAAAAGCTATAAATCAAAGTTTCATGGTATTTGAGTACTTATTTTGTGAGATATGAAGAAATTAGCATGTGGATGTAAGTAAGCTAGGTTTAAAGCTACTATAGGGTTTTGACGATATCTCAAGATCTGTAACAAATTTGTAGTTGAATTTTTTTTAGAAAGTTTTTGAACATATACTAGTACTTCGTATAAAATTTAGGATTGTTTGGACGGTCCGATCGTGAGATATGAGCTGTTGAAGTTTGAAAAACATCTCCCATAAGGATATGTAAGGTTTAAGATCTTTATCATACATTTGGATGTTTTTTTGGTACTTGGGCTTGTGTTTTGATATAATTATCCAAAAAGAAAAAATATTATATATATAACTTGGTATTTTTATATCTTAGACTTGATTGAGTATTTAGTGGCAACTAAAAGCCCAACACTTTCTTGAGGCAAATTCTCTCTATCCCGACAACATGACTCATCCATCAGATAGCATTTGGACTGTAAAGCTGTTATTTATCTAATTTGATTGATAAAACCTTGAAACTTGGAACGCGTACCATCAAACTTGTTTAGAGGGCTAATTTGGGGCTCTTTTCATTATAAAACCAACAGTCCTTGTTGAACTAGAGGCAAAGTTGCTTTTCTTGGTGTTGAAGCTTGAGGCTAGTGAATACTCAATTGTGCCATCCCGGATGTTCCATCATTATGAAGTCTTGCAATGATTCCTTCAATCTCTATAGCTCTCTGTAATAATGTAGTAAGATCATTCATAATGGCGTCCAACTTGGACTCCAAACTTTCAGGCATACTACTATCTTCACCTCCGGCCATTCTAAGAGAAGGAAAGAAATGACTCTATAAGAAGGCAATATTGGTTTAGAGGAGGGTACTCTTCAACTTCTAAAATGCCTTAAAACTTTCAAGAAGAGGGATAATCTACTCTCTCTGAGAAAGATAAGACTTCAATATTATAATAGAAGAAATATCAGTTTAAAGGAGGGTAATCCGCAACTTTTAAAATGCCAACACCTTCAAGCATAGGGATAATCTACACTCTAACAAGAAGGAATTAGCTCTGATATAAAAGTTGAATGTAGTCTCGACAAATTGTCATGAATTTAGAATACTAACTGGAAATCCAAACAAGAAGCTCAAGAAGAATTGACAAGATTTAGATTAATCAGATGAGTACAAGAACAATATTAGAGAGGTGAGCTAGAGCTCTAAGAGGTGTGTTGTCGAGACTAAGGATTCCCTTAGTCTCGGCTCCTATATATACTACAAGGTAGGAAGTTTTTCAAATAGCTTCCACAAGCTAAAAAGCTTCTCAAGCAGCTTCTACAAACTACAAAGCTTTTCTAGAACCTTCTAGAATCTTCTACAACTTCCTAGTATATGTCCTTGATAATAAGTGATTTTGTTCATAGTAATGGTTTGAGCCATATCTTGAGTTTTTGAAAAAAAATTTGTCTAAAACCTTTTGAAGAAGATAAATATGTTGTGTTAAGAAGCCATACATACAAATTTTGTAATATTTGAGTGCTTAGTTTGTGAGATATGAAAAAATTTGCATGCGAGTGTATAAACACTTAGATTTGAAGCTATTGTTAGGATTTTCAAGATATATCAAGATCTGCGATGAATTTGCAATTGAAATTTGTTGTGGAAGTTGATAAGAATACATCACTACTTCATGTAAAATTTGAGTAAGTTTGGAGGATCGGATCTAGAGTTATGACGTATTGAAGTTTGGAAAATTTTCTATATAAGGATATACAAGGATTTAGAGGATTTTATCATATTTTTGATGTATTTGGTTACTTGAAGCTTGTGTATTTGGTGTAATTGCTCCAAAAAGGAAATTTTATATATAAACTTAGAGCTTCTCTTATTTTGAAGCTTGATTTAGCAATTAGTGACAGCGAGGAGTCTAGTGCTTTTTTGAGGCAAATTCTCTCTACCCCAATATATTGGTGCAAGGGATTGAGATTGGCGAGAATAGAGGCTACGATTGAGAACTCGAATGGAATTGAAAGGATACAATGTTAACATGAAGATCGATTTAGTAAGAATTTGGTTTTCTTTATCATTTTTGTATATATATATATTTAAAAATATTTATTCAACATATGTAAATAATATCATTTTTATTTTTTATTTTTTTACAATGCTTTGAATTATTAGACATTTTAAATTCTTTGACTTGACTAATAAATATTATTGTTATGATTTTGTGCAAAACTAATAAAATCCTAAGATGGCACATAACTTAAGGGACAATAGAAATAATATGAATTACTCTCAACCCTAAATCAACATTATTGGGACATTGCAATTGAATACACAATATCTTTCATTAATTAATTCATCCAAAATGAATAAACTCCAAAAATCAATCATTTTTTTTTTGGAATCTACTTTACTCTTTGGTGCATAATTAATAATCAATGAAATTTAATATCCAATTAAATTTTATTGACTTTTATTAATTAACATAGAGAATTAACAAGGGTTAAGTGGACTATTTGTTATTAGGTGAGGCAAGGCCACATGGCTGCCAAGACTAAAGTAACAAGCTTAAATTGTAGGATCTTGAAAAGGATGATTTTCATACTCTATTCAATGTATCACATCTAGTGATTGAAAACATTTGATACCTAATACTTTTTCATATGACAAACAATATTAATTAATGGAAGAAACATTGTATTCTTCTTTAATGCATAACTAGAATGTGCATCAAATTAAGGGGAATGTTAAATAAACCCATGTTTATACAAAATCAATCCATTCTTAATGAAAAATATGATAGTCATGATAAATGTTGTTGGTTTTCATCGGTTTCCAATAATGGAGACATGAATTGAGAGGTCAATTTTTTTCCATTTAACAGTCAATGTGGTTGGGTCGATTTAGTAAAATTTTGGGTCTACCCCTAAAATTTAAGGGACAAAGATCAGATCCACGAATCCAAACAAATGAGACCCAGGACCATTAAGTAAATTCTGAAAATCATCCACCCAGGGTGTAGAGTTTAGAGTGCCTAAAGGAAACCCTAAATTTCCACGAAGCTCTGCATCTTGGTTGGAAATTCGACGCAGCGAGGTGATCCTGGTGTGATAAAATGTTGGGTCCCGACGAGGAAGACGATCCAGATGCACATGGTGTTGAGATGAAAATTCTACGAGGAATCAGTTGGAAGTGACTCAAAATGCTAATGAGAAAGGTGGTGTTTAGAGATGAACAGGTGATTGAATGTGGAGGTGGTGCAATAAATCGAGCGATTCTACTCACCAGCTTCGTGAGACTCAGCACACAATTTGGGGTTTTTGGCCTGCATTTGGTATCCAAAGCTTTCTGGATATCTATACACTCTTTCAGTAAGGATGGCCATTCAAGTTCACTAGCAAGAGTAGCAATTTCTTCATTCCGATTATCGGTTGGTCAATGTACATGACTGGTCACATTCCCCTGAAGCGCATGGATAAAAGGAGTCAATTGGTACGTGAAGTTGTAGCTTCAGCTGCAGTTGTTCAAATTGTCGTCCACACAGTCAGTATCAGTCCTTGATTGCACATGGTCTCACCGTTCATTAGCCGCTGTGAATACCGATTGCCTCCTAGGACGATGTTTTCAAGTAATGAAGCCCTTGCCATTATTCTTAGAGGTTAAGAAAGTCATGTTTTTCTAGCTTTTAAAACCACTTCACAGATCGGTGGGCCTCATGATTGCAGTTGGAGGAGAGAATTCAACGCAAGTAAAATGCTATGATTCGACCAACTAATTCAAGGTATATTTTAGAATTAGCCATTTCTGTCATATCACACAGATTTTCTTTGGATGAAAGCTCAATTCTCAACTTAGAGAGCGTAGCTTCCCAAATCACACAAGAAGCTAACACCCTGTTTCTTGTAGTCCAATTCTGGAGGTTGTGAAACTTTTCATTGAAAACACGTTTTGCTGGTTATGCACGGGTGTCGAAGTAGCAGTTCCAAAACTGTTACTTAGACACCTCTAATACTGAGTGGACACCTTGTTCCATGTACCGTTGTATATACACAATACAATTCTTATTTACATAAAAAAGTTTTAGGATAAATTTATTGGAAAAGATTTGTGTGCAACAGTTCATGGCATTTTTTCTTGCTAAATTTTTAAAAATTCATTATTCATTTCATGTAATTCTTTCATTCTCTTTAAAAAGTTTATCAATTTTATTTATGGAACTTTTTGTTAGAAACTTATCCTTATTTATTTTAGTGTAAATAAGAGTTTTATCATGTGTAAGTAGGGATGTTCATGCAATAAAAGGAAAGTGTCTATGTAATGGTTTTCATAAATTTTAATATATAGTTATTTTATAGTATATATTAGAAACAAAAGTAATTACTTATAATTTTAATGTTATTGAAATTAGTTGACTTATTATGGATATGTGTTTATTGCTATTGTAATTTCTCAAATAAAGTAAGAAATTTTAGAATTGTTGAGGTAAGCTTATGAATTATGTAAACATTCAAAGTCTACAAACATTGAGCAAAGTGCATTAAAATTACTCTATAATCAATATGTTATGGTTTGTTGTATTTTTTTTAGAAAAATTTTCTTGAAAAAGTTCAGTTTTTCATTAAAACACTATTAATTTTTTTGAAATATACGTCTTTTGGTTAATAATTATTTTTCAAACATAATTTTTAATGCTTGATATTTGTATTGTTTGAATATTAATTAAATATTATTTGAGATTAGAAGTAATGTGAATTAATCAAAGTATTTAAATATATAAAATATTTTTATTTTAATCCATTTTAAGTTATTTTACTTATTAAAGTTCATTGATTATAATAAACCTATTAAATTTTTTTGATTATAATAAACCTATCAAAGTTTATAAAATAAAATTAGATGTTTATATTATAATTTCATGAACATTTTTTGTAGAAAATAATTAGCTTTTATCAAATCTTCTAAATACTATTATTTTATAGTATGAATATTATTCATTGAATAATTTAGAAATAGTTTTTGATTAGTTAATTTTATTTTATAAGCAAGAATAACTTACATATTTAATTTCCATTCATTTGCACCAAACTTGTTTTTGGAATTCAAAAATACTATTTATGTCTTTTGAAATATATTTCATATATAATTAAAAAAATATATTAAAAAATATATTAAATTAAATTATATAATAATTATGTCTATATATATATTTTTAATTTATTAAATTTATTTCTAATTTAATTACTACAAATAATATCTTTTGTCATTTACAATAATGAAGCACAATCTTGTTGTATCCATTTACTACCAATTTTTATGGATTTAATTTTAATTGTTTCTTTTTGGCTTTTATAATAATAAAAATGTATTGCAATTTATTTATTAAAAAATATTATTATTAATATTTTATTATTTTTTAATATTATTTAAAAAATACGCTTATTTTAATTTATGTATAATTGCCAACTACTATTTTTTTTTTATCAATGAATCTTGTTTAAAAACAAATAATTTAATATATAAATTATCTTGGTTTAAAAATCATATTAGAATTTTAGTATATATCATAAAGCATGATTCATAATGAAATAATCCATTATTCTTAATCATTTCATTGGAACAAACATAAATAGTACTATTTTTCAATTATGCCAAAACTCAATAAAGACTAAAACTCTAATACAATTAGTGAATTTGATCCATAAAGTCTTTTGGAAAAAATCTATAATATTAAATCAAATAATCTAAAATGCATATATATATATATATATACTTATTTATTAAACTAACACTCTAATAAAGAAATTAATATGTAATAAATAATGAAAAAATTCAAATAATATTAAGACATTTAATACTTATTTTTTTATAATATAAATATATTTATTTTAAAAATTTAAAAATAAATTAAATTTCACAATTTTAAATAATTAATATAAATATTTTTTGTATCATTTTTTTATTAATATTTAATATTTAATATACATATATTAATAAAGATATAAAATATCTGTAATTATAATTAAAATTTAAATTGATTTTATAATATATATATATATATATATATATATATATAAAGAGTTATTGAAGCCATACACCAATTTTGTTAAAACTACACCTCCATTTCCATTTCATGATCTATTTTGTAAATATCCCTTGTTTTCAACCCATGTTCTTAGCTCTTGTTTCTAGCAACCATCTCCACCTCCCATCTCTACCCCTGCCTCCACCTTCCGTCCCCACCTTCAATCTCCACCTACCATCTCCACCTACCATTTTTACAATATTTTTATTTTTGGATATATATATATATATATATATACATATAAATATGCATGTATTAATTTTATTGATTTATTTAAATATAAATATATCATAATTTATATATTTTAAATATTAAATTTGAATATTTCATAACAAAAGCATACATTTTTTTGAACAAATAATTTTTGTATTTGGTATCAATTGCTAAAATTAAATTGCATTGGTTTTTATATTTTGTATTCTTGAGTGAATTTTTTTATTGATTCTAAAATTTATTATCAATATTATTAAGTATCATGATAAGCATATATAACTACATAAAAATAAAAATATAATTTTGAGATTTAAAAATCATAATTGTTTAAGCTTAAAGTCCAAAGATTTGTTAGATTCTAATTTTTTAGTCATTTTAAATTAAAATAAATTAAAAAAAATATTTTACAATAAGTCACTAAAAATTTATAAAACAGCATTTATTTATGAAAATAGTATAAATTAAATAAAATTTGAATTATTTTTTATTTTATTTAAATAATTAATTTTATGTAATATTGTGTTATATGAATCATGAATTTTTTTGTGTGTTCTTGTATTTTTATTTGATGAAACAAGTTTTTTCTTAATGTATCCAATCTTTTATTATAAGAGTATGTTTATTGCACACATATTTTTTATCCGAAATAATTGATGATTGTGATATAATAAGAATTCTATTTTAATCTAATATATAAATTTAATATCAAATTAATATATTATATAAATATTAATATTTTTAATATATGTATATATATAATATATATATATATATATATTTTATATTTTCTAATATTAATTGAATCATTAATATTAGATTATAATAAAAACTTTACAAATATGTTAAAGTTTATTTGAAGCATAAAAAAAATATAAAAGATTTGAATAAAGATTTGAAAGTAATGCTTCTAAATTTAAATACGTTCAAATTTAATATTAAAATAATATTATAATAATATCTTTGATTAAATCTCAAGTTATGCATGTCAATAAATAAATTAATTTTTAGATTTCTGTTCTTTTTTCTTATACTAATCAAAAGTTCTCTGTGTTATTACAAAATTTGTGAAAAAAATCATGAACAAATGTAGTATTATTTATAAATAATTTTTATAAAAAAATAGTCACTTAAATATTTTATTCAACTTCTAAATTAATTTATATTTAGCACTTCGATTACATTTGATTACTATAATTAATCTTACACTATGAAAAACTTACTAAAATGTAATTACTTTTCACTACCATTTTCAATTATGTGCATGAGAGGAAGGGAGTGGGGTTGAGTTAGAGTGGAAATAAGAGATGGAGATGGAAGATAGAAATGGAGATGAAGTCAAGACATGGTGGGGATAAGGAGTAGGATCAAGACATAATAGAGACATGAGGTAGAAACAATGGTTGAGAACAATGTTGTATTGTAATTGTCTATAGTATATAAAAATTAACTAAAATATATAATATATTTATAAATATTGATATTCATTAGAGTAGTTAATAAGTTAATTTAAAGAAAGTTGATGTGAGAAAATTTATTTTGAGATTTACATATGTTGATTATAGTATTTAAATCATACAAGATTTAGATATTTAGTATAAAATTTAAGAAGAAGATTGGGGCTTAAAGATTAAGATTCAAACCTCTAAGAAAATTATTTGGAGGAATGAAAGCAAATAATGGATGGATGAAGATAAAAGATGAAGACCTTTATCCCTATTGGTTTAAAGCCATGCCCAGCAGGCTCTCTGGAGGCTATCTGTGACCATAATAAGGATTTTTGGTAACTTCAAAAAACAAATTTGAGAATCAAAAGAAAGAATTGTAAGATTTAGGATTTGATCTATAATTTGTATACAAATTTTAGAAGATTTTGATTTAGGGTGATGAAGTTATAGCCGTTTGAAGTTAAGTTGTCTTTTTAAGACATATTTTTGCTCTTTTGAGGATATAAGAAGTTTTATTACAATTTTTGGAGATCGAAATATGCAACAGCAAGGATGATTTCAAGACTTATTTTTTTTGTAAAAGAATTCATGTATTTAGAGTTTGTATGAAGGATTTATAGACTATCAAAGACAACACAAATAATTCAAAGGCAATAAGTGAGTCATTTTATTGATAGTAATGATTGGAGGCATATCTTGAGTTTTTTAACATATTTTTGGCTTAAAATTGTCAATAGTATGTATTATTAGATTAAAACTATATATTAAAATTTTATGGTATTTGAGTACTTAGTTTATAAGATTTGAAGAAAAATGCAAACAAATGTATGTAAGCAAAGGTTTGAAGCTATTGTTATGATTTTGGCAATATCTTAAGATCCATAATAAATTTACAATTGAAATTTTTTGTAATAGTTTTTGAAAGTATATCAATACTTCATGTAAAATTTTGGTTTATTTGGACAGTCCAATCGTGAGATATGAGCTATTGAAGTTTAGGAAAAATTCACCATAACGATATATAAGATTTTATAATTTTTTTATCATATTTTGGATGATCTTTGGTACTTAGGGCTTATATATTAATTTAATTTTCCCTGTAGGGATAATTTTATATATAAACTTGGTGATTTTTTATTTTATAACTTGGTTGAGCAATTTAAGACAGCTAGAAGGACAATGATTTATTAAGGCAAATTCTCTTTGTCATAACAATGGAAAACAAGAATGAAGGTTAAGAATGGAGGATAAGAATGGAAGATGGGATTAAAGGCTAAAAATAGAATTGACAACAAGGAACATGTATAAAGTAGATCATGATGTAAAAAGAAAGATATAACTTTAATAAAATTGATGTATAACTTTAAGAACTTCATATATATATATATATATATATATGTATATTATATTAAATAGATACAAATTTTTATTAAATTGATCTAACTATCTTATCTACTGTAAAAACAAAAATGATATTTAGATTTATTTTTATAATATTGGATCCAAAACCATATGATTATGATTATTATACTTTTTTTTATCATAAATAGATCAATTTAACAAAAATTTGGATTTATTTAATATATATATTAAAATAATTTTAGCTTTTGTTAAATTGACCCATCTAATCTAACTATCATAAAAATAAAAATAAAATCTTTAAATTCTATTTTATACTATTAATAGATCAAAATTTGATTGTTAAGTATTAGTTGGACTCATCACTAAGTTTCTAATCATAATCATATGCAATGATTTATAGATTTTGAGGCTTTTTTAAAAAAATAGATAATATTTATATATCTACAACTTCTTATCTTTGATGATGATTAAAAAAAAACTCAAATTGCTTATTTATACATTTAACTATGATCAAATCAAAGAAGCTTTGAATAAAAAATGTCTATCTTGCCTTGCTTGTTATAGAGCCTCATTAATATGAACATTATTTTTGTAGAGGATCGATTGAGTTTGTAAGTTAGAGATTTATTGCTTCTTCATAGGTTTCACTATCCATCTTCTAAGTTGTGCATTGAACTGAATGTTGGAGGTATAAATTTTTTTCAAGTAACATAGTTTATATTCTCTATAATCAACGTGATGGTTTGATATTTTTACGTTTCAATATGGTTGACGCTCTAAACTTTTGAATCCCTACATTCATACATATTATTGTGTCTTTCAATGATTTGTCATTTCATTGATTGGAGATAATTAAAATTCTAAGTTCTATGATATCTTTGATATTTTAAAATATATATTGATTGAGAAATTTTGATAATTAGAATTTTTTCTAAGAGTTGGATTACGAAACTGGAATTTGTCAAAGTACTAAAGAATATTTGAAGTATATTTAAAAGAGTCAACTATTTATTTATTTTTATAAAAGACATAGAAATTATCTAATTTACTTGAAGTTTTATCATGTGCTAGCTATGAATTATTATTGATTGCTTACATTTGAAACAAGATTGAATTATCTTTAAGATCCAAGATCCTTCCAATCTATAGTAATATAAATCTTGTCACAACATAAGACAATATAGATCAGAACAAAATTAAACAAAAGAAGATAGAATAGAATTGAATAAAAAAGTACAAAATCAAACTTAATTAACAGAAAGGAACTAAATCTATACCCATTTATATCCAAATGGCCAAATATCCAAATAGCCGGATATCCAAATGACCCTAGCTAGTCCTATTTATACTTGGTCCAATCATCTTCAAATTTTTTAGAATATTTTTAATTGTAGATTATACTTGAATAACCACCTTAGGTCTTTTTTAGAATGTTCTATGGTGGATCTTATATAGACCACCAATCTAGCTTTAATTTTAGAAACTTTTAAAAATTTCTAGAAACTTTTTAAACATCGCTCTAACTATCTATCTCTATGCATTGACAATACAAATATCTTATCCATACCCTATTACAATTAATTCTCTTTTGCTAATGTGGAACATCCTTGTTTTTCTCTCAAAGGTATTTTCAAATTATTTCTTGACAAATACAAGTTCTCATATTACATTTTGGATAGGATAACCTTTCCAAAGGACTTTGTATTGAAGCTTTGGATATTTATTGCTACTGCAAAGATAAGAATATTCTAAAATATTATCTATTTCATACTTTTGTTGATCATCAATTATAACTAATGATAGTAGTAATTGGTGATGGTTCAAAAAGTACCTTGGCTTAATATAAAACTCCTTAAGTTGTGAAACATGGAAGATTGAATAGATCCGAATATATAGTAGAAACTCAAGGCAGTATGTAATATTAGTAATTAATACAAAAATACAAAAATATCCAAGCCATTGATGTATCAATTTAAAAATTTGGATTGATGTAGCAAGTAGAAAGTTAGCATTGAAAAATAATACTTAGTTATCCTCTCCAAAGGTTATCATCTCATAATGGTTTTGTGCATACTGCTTTTGTCAATTTTGTGCAATAAAGAAGTAATGTTGTACCTCTTGCAATGCCATTGTAAGCAGTTGTATAAACTTATTTATTGTTAGATTGTTGGTATCAATGGAACGATAAAAATTTATTGGTGTAATTAGATGGTGACCACTATTAAAATTGAATAGTGAATGATTAGTACTTGCTTCAATACTATCATTATAAGTAAATTCCATGGACATCAAATATTCATCTCAATCATTATAATAAATTTTCATAAATGCTTATAGCATATTTTCCAAGGTCCAATTTGTATGCTCTATTTGTCAATGTGTTTGAAGATAGAAGGTTGTAGACATGGCAAGCCAAATGCTTAATAGCTTAAATAAAACTTGCTAAAAACCTCTTATAAAGTATAAATCTCGATTTGAAATGATGACATGAAATAATCTATAGTAATGAAAGATAGTATTGAAGAAGATCCATACAAGTATTTGGGCATCAATACTAAAGGATATTGCAGCTAAGTGAAGTTGCTTTGAGAATCAGTCCACAAAGACAGAAACCGCAATATGAATGTGATGCTTTTGTAATAAAGACATAATGATATCCATAGTCACATACTCTCAACTTGTCGTAGATAGTGGAATTTGCTACAATAGTCCAAAAGATGCTATATTCCATACTTTATTATATTGGTATGACTCACAAGAGCGTGCAAAAGATCAAACATCACAATCCAAATCTGTCCAAAATCATATACTTGAGATTTATTTTAGAGTCTTCTCATGCCTAAGATGTCTAGGTATTAGAATGTCATGTCTTTCTTAAAATATGTGCATTTAGAATATAGCATTATCAAGTACATAAATTTTCTTTTTGAAATAAAACAAACCATGATTAAGACAACAATCTTGATATTATACATTGTCCATCTTCAGTCTATTAGTAATTATTTTAAAATAAGCATTTCAATGCATAGCTTTCTTTCATTTTGCTCTTCTAATTAAATTTGAAATGGTATTACTAATGATAGAAATTTTTACCTTATTCTTCAATTTATATTTCAAGTTTAGTCTATGGGATAAGGTGTTTGGCAAGGTGTGTTTTGTCCTTGCTTATATTTAAGTTAAATATTGAAGAATTGTAATTTCTCTTCTCAATGATAGTGTTGTGATTTCATATTTTTTAGATGAAAATTGTATAGCAAGGGCTAATGATCAGTCCAAACAATTATTGACTTTCCTAATTAATAGTATTGCTACATCTTTGTGGCATGTACAATTGCTAATTTCTCTCAATCACATGCAAAGTAATTACGTTGTATCCTTTTGAACTTATGTCATTTATATGCCATAGATTTAAGGCTCCTACTAAAGTCTTCTTGAAGGATTGTATCAATAGCAAAGTTGGAAGCATTAATGTTAAGTTTATAGGGAAGGTTGAGATCATACAATTATAATATTGAAGCAATAATGAGTGCCTCTTTTAACTTATCAAAGGCCTTTTTTTGCTCCTATTTATATTCAAATGGAGTACCTTTCTCTAATAAACTAGTCAGTGATGCAACAATGTGTGCAAATTACTAAAAAAAATAGTGATGATATCTAGTAGGGCCTAAGAATAAGCTGATTTCAAAAGTATCATTGCAGATTAGTCAATCTTCTACTGCTTTCACCTTATCCTATTCCATGCATATGCCTTCAAAAGACACAATATATCTCAAAAAAATGATCTTTGACTTCTAAAGTTCAAAATTTGATTGCTTGTAATAGAAGTGACTATCTTGTAGCCAACATAACACTTTATGTAGATGTTTCTCATACTCCACAAAGATTTTAGTATAAACTAAGATATCTTCAATGAAAACAACTACATGCTTATTCTAAAAGTTCCAAAATAATTTGTTTATGTGTTCCATAAAGGAGGCTAGAGCATTAGTGAGGCCAAAAAATAAAAAATAAAATATTCAAAATACCCATAGCATATATAAAATATAGTTTTTTCTATATCCTCTCTTGTAATATGTATCTAATATTAGCCACTTCAAAATTCTAATTATCTAAAGATAATTACACCTTAAAATTAGTCAAAAAGATCATCCTCGTATAAAAGTGAATATATATTTTTAACAATCTGCTTATTGAGGTCTTGATAGTCAATGCAAAGCCAAAGTCTACCATCTTTTTGATTGCAAAGAATATAAGTACTCCCTATGGTGACATGCTTTTTTAAATAAGGCCCTTTTCTATCAGTTCGTTGAATATCTTTTACAACTCTTCAAATTTATTTGGTACTAGGTGATAAATTAGGCAACTTGCTAGTTTGGCTCTAACCAATAGTTCTATTTGGAAGGAGGTACCTCGATCAAGCGGCACACCACTAGGTAAGTTGGTTGAAAAGACATCCTAATATTCACATATAAGTTGCTTTGCTTATTCTACTCCTTCGGCTGTCTTTTTCACTACTAAGGCAAGATTTGAAACCACCATATATACCAGTTGCTTAAGCTATACTTGTTTCTTCATAAAGGTCATTCCTATAAGTAAGTATGTAATTACAGATTATTTTACTACCTCACTCAATGGAGAGGTACAAAGAGTCACCTTGCAACCACCATTTTTGAAGGAGATTGTTCTTATTAGCCAATGTACTTATTTATTTTCTACCACTAGCTATGGCATATCAAAAGTAATGTCATATCTGAGCTTTGTTATCCTAAACTTTTCTCTTAAGGCATAAGTGTCATTCAACCTTAAGATTTCTTCCTCACATATCTCATTCAATATATTCTTTTGATTATTTACTAGATATATATTCTCTCTTTTAATCACCTTGGTTTTAATCCCAATTTGGTTGGCAATCTCAATTGAAATACAATTTTTTGTAGAGGTGTAATCTACAAGTACTCAACATGACTGTCTTTTTAGTTGACTCGTTAGACACACTACTCAATCCTTTTGATAGTTGTCTAAGGCCATGTTATTTGTCTCTAAAAAATAGTAGCTATTTCTAATATTGGCTCTAAATGCCTTTATTAAGAGGCCTTATTTTATTGAATAAATATAATAAGCAAGACACAAGTAAGTAAAAATTAGTAAGATTAGATACAAAAAAAGTATAGAATGAGGTATCTCTTACTTCCAATACTCTTTATTTATAGGTGGTGGTTGCTAATTAGTGAGACAATTTCCATCCTCTTGATATTACCTCCATTTTTACTTCATCCAACTAAATTTTAGATTCTTTTTTAATCTAGTTGCCACCTAAACCCTAGCCGCCATCTTAGTTACTTCTCTTCACTCTTTTATTACCCTTTAATCATTAGCAACTTACTTAAGGTAAAATTTACTTACTTTAATATTCATACTTTGCTATTGATCAAAGCTTATAAATCCTAGTATCTTTGTTAACTTCTAATGCCTATCCTTCACTAGTGCTTTTGTGAGCAAATCTGCAAGGATGCCTTCCATTGTACAATATTTCATATCAATCAATCCCATTTCAATCTTCTCTCTTATGAAGTGATGTTGAATGTTAATGTGCTTAGTTCTTGAGTGATGATTTGAATCCATACAAGGATTTTTTCAACTTACAAACAAGGTGTTGCTTGCCTTTTTCAACAAATCCTTAAGGTTGATCCATGTAGATGTCTTCTTCCAACTTTCCATTCAAGAAAGTTGTCTTCACATCCATTTGATACATCTCCAAGTCCATTGCTGCCCCAATTGCTACAATGGTTCTAATGGTGGTGAATTTTTCCACTAGAGTAAATATCTAATTAAAATCAACACCAATAAGTTGTGAGTAGCCTTTGACAATCAATCTTGCCTTATACCTCACAATATTGTCCATTACATCCTTCTTTGTTGTAAACACCCACTTACAACCAATTGAAGCTCAATTTGGTGGAAGTTGACTCAATTTTCATGTTCTATTGTCTATGAGTGATTGATAATCTTCTTCCATGGCTTTCTCCCACTTCAAAGCATTTTTGGTCTTCATTGAATCACACAAACTCAACAAATCAATAAGAAGTACAACATTGGCATGTTCTTCACTTATTTGAAGAAAAATGTGATTCTTCAACTATTGACCATGTTGTTTTTTAACTCTCAAAAGCTATCTCCTTTCATTTGAAGAAGACTCAACTTGTTGTATTCTATGGTCTCCTCCAACCTTCTTTTCTTTTGTAGATAGTCTTTTCTTACTCAAAAGTTGATAATTCTCATCACCATCATCATCAATATCTTCATGATCTTTATTGCTGATCTTAACATTTTTATAGGCCTTGTTCTCCACTTTCTTTGCCTCTTCATCTTCATTTCTACCGTTACAACCATCATTGTCTTTATCTTCTTCTTTTTTTGCTAAATTTGAAGATGTGTCCATAAATATACTATCACTCCCACTTGTTTAGTAGATTTAGATTTCAATGACATGAATAGAAGATGAATTACAATATCACTCTCTTTTAAAGGCTTATCAATAATTGCAAGTTGATTAGCAAAGGCCTTTATCTTATTGACATAAGCCATGAAGTCATCAGCTTCTTCCATCTTATAAGTGAAGAATTTCCTCCTTGTGAAGATGATATTGAATAAGTTCTTGCTCTCACATATGTTGCAAAGAATCTTCCATGCTTCTACGAGTCCTTTACAAGAGATGATGTGAAAAAAGTTGGCTTCATCCAAATTGGTGGCAATCATATCAAAAGCCTTCTTTTTATGTCTTGTAAAGTCCTTCCTCTCTTTAGCATCAGGATGCATGTTTAGAAACTCTTCACTTTCATCTACAATGTCCCAAAGGTCCAAAGATGCCAACAAAAGTTATATTTTTACCTTCCAATGATAGAAATTATCACCTTTAAACTTCTCAATCACTCTCAAACCTTTAGCCTTACTAGAAGCTATGTCTAAGAATAGATTTATCAAAAAATATCAAGAAAATGAGTCTCTATGTGCTTAAAATCACCAATACAATTTTGCACTAGTAAAATCTCATAATGCCCTCTTGTGAACAAATAAGTGTTTTTTCACTTCAAACACTCTCAAATCAACTTTCAAAGCTTCTAACAAGTGTATGAACTATAAGTTTTCTAACTCATAAAACTCACTTTCTTACTAAAACTTCTACAACACCAAAGACACTATCAAGGTCTTTGTATAAGGTCTTAATCACTCAATTCTAGGAATTAAGAACCTTCAAATAGATGTTAGGGATCTATAAGGTCCAAATCAGAACCTCTATAAGCCAAAATACAAGATTAAATCATACAAATCTTAACATCAGCAAACACCATAAGATCTATTCCACACAAAAGTAATAACTAGCAAATAACTTCAACTTACTTGAGAAGCACAATCAAGTGTATGTGGATCCATAACCTATTGAATAAACACAATAAGTAAGACACAAGTAAGTAAAAATTAGCAAGATTAGACACAAAAGAAGTACGGAATAGATACCTCCCACTTCCAACACTCTTTACTTATAGGTGGTGGTTGCTAATCAACGAGACAATTTCCATCCTCTTGATATTACATCCATTTTTACTTCATCCAACTAAATCCTAGGTTCTTTCTTAACCTAGCCGCCACTTAAATCCTAGCTCCACTTTTAGTTACTTTCCTTCACCCTTTTGCTACACTTTAATCATTAGCAACTTATTTAAGGTAATACTTACTGTCACGGCAATAATCATGTAAGCTAATAATTACATATAGAAATAGGTAGAAGTAAGTAAAAGTAGATAAAAGTAAGTTAATTCTATAATATTTAATATAGAAGCTTTCTAGAAACTTCCTAGATGCTGCTTTGACTTCATAGGTGTCTTTAATTGACTTTTTGGATTAGAAACGTGGTCAACAAGTTGGCAATGTGCCACACATGTTGTTAGCTTGAAGATCAAGCTAACTATGTGGCCCACACGTAGAAAAACTTGCCTTATAAGTCAAGGCATGTGTCTTACAAAGTCAACACATATTGGAGGTCCTATAGAACATTGCCACGTAGCCCCTAGTTAGATAGTATATATAGAGACAAGAGTGAAGGCTTCTTCACTCTTGTCAACTTCTTTCTTGCTTCTAGTCCAGGTTCAAGAGTCTTTAGTTTCTTGTCTTGTGGCAATAGCCATTTCAGTTTCCTTTTAATATACCTACTTGTTTATATTTTGACTTATTATATCGAGATAGCCTTTTGGTGTATATTTTCCCTCATCGAGTCTTTGTCCTTGACAGATTGACAAGAGTACACTTACAATATCAGAGCTTTGTTTTTTCTTGAGTAAGAGTGGATTACTCCTTTCTCTTGACAAGACATAAGCGTATTAGAAGTTTGCGGATTACCCACTTCTAAACTGATATTGTTCTTAGTATCTTCTTTGTTATCAAGTCTTTCTTTTCTTTTGTCTTGAGCAATATCAAACAAATTTTTCTTCTTAGTGTCATTATGGCAGAGCTTGTTGAAATGAAGAGTGCAATGGCACAAATGTAAGAGCAAATGAGGGAGTTAATGCTTGCGATGCATCAACTCAATTCACCAACACAGGAAAGAACAAGAATAGTAGAAAGTGGAGATATAGAGATGATCGGAGCTGCTTCAATATCTACAACAAATTACGTTCCTTCTCCAATTGTACAACACCCTATAAGCACTAGAGAACCAAGAATTGCCTTACTTGAGAAATTTGATGGTACGAGATCAAAGTTTCGAGGGTTCATCAATCAAGTACAATTGGCAATTGAACTTCAACCGCAAAGCTATCCAACTCCAGGATCACAAGTCAGGTTTATTGGCACTCTACTTTCTGGTTCTGCATTATCGTGGTTTTCGTCTTTTCTTGAACAACGAAATCCAATATTGGATAATTTGGAAGCTTTTTTGGCGGAGTTTCGATCTATGTATGGTGAACACGATGCAACTCGTGTTGCAACAAATAAGATCCGAATTCTGCGACAAAGAAATCGCTCAGTAACAGTATATGCTTCACAATTTTGACAACTTGCAATTGACATCAAGTGGGATGATGCTGCACTCATCAGTCAATTTCTTTATGGATTGCAATACGAAGTAAAGAAATTGATGCTCAACTTATCTGATCCTCAAACTTTGAGTCAAGCAATCGATTTTGCGGTAAAATGTGATAATCAACTTTTCGAATTTCGATCCGAGAATCATTCACGGGAACCTCAACGTTATTACTCAATGGCAACATCAACATCTTTGCCAAACGTACATTCGGAAGTAGAAGACATGCAAATTGACGCGGTACGTTTTAAACCCCTAACTGAGCAAGAAAAGATTCGTCGTCGTCAAGAAGGATTATGTTTATATTGCGGAGAACCTAAGCACACTGCTCAACATTGTCCAAAGAAACGACGCAACTATAAAATGAGGGGTACGACGGTCAAAGAAGACAACATGTCGGAAAACGGATTCGTCCAGCTACAATAGAGACCGTGCAGTTGGAACCTTGTACAATTCCTAATGAAGGTCCTATCCTCTCCTCAGAACCATCTTCTTGTTTTATAATAGACTTATATTTAGGACCTAAGAATTACAAAGCCTCTGCTCTATTAGATTCGGGAGCCTCAGCATATTTTTTAGATGAATAATTTGTTAAAAGTCGTAAAATATCTTTTGTACAGAAATCTAAACCAGTACATGTAGAAGTCATAGATGGTCGTCCCTTGTCTTCTGGAGATGTCACTCATGAAACTCATCCTATAAAAGTAACAATAGACGGTCATGATAGCTACATAGCTTTTAACATAATTAAATCCCTGTCCAATCCAGTTATTTTAGGTTTATCTTGGCTAGAAAAATATAACCCTCAAATAAATTGGAA
Source organism: Physcomitrium patens (assembly GCF_059467195.1). Classification (NCBI taxonomy): domain Eukaryota; kingdom Viridiplantae; phylum Streptophyta; class Bryopsida; order Funariales; family Funariaceae; genus Physcomitrium; species Physcomitrium patens. The sequence continues at coordinate 12,066,459 of NC_143410.1, forward strand.
TTCACGTAAAATTGATTTTTCTCAAAGCGTTATTAATAGTTCTACCAACCAAGTAAAAAATTATAAGTCTAGTATAGTAAAACCCGTACTGATAGGTGCAAAAGCATTTATACACGCAGCAAAAGAAGGATCAACTTTTGCTATTTATGCTGCACCTATTTCTGAAAACGTAAAGACTTCAAGTGGCATTCCAAGTCAATATCAGGAGTATCAAGACGTTTTTGAGAAAAAGAATGCAGATATTCTTCTTAAGCATCGCCCATATGATTGTTCAATCGACCTCAAGGAAGGAACTCAGCCACCATTTGGACCAATTTACAGTTTATCGCAAGATGAGATGGCTGAACTCAAGACATATATTGACGAGAATTTAGCGAAGAATTTCATACGCCATTCAAAATCTCCAGCAGGAGCTCCAATTCTATTCGTAAAGAAAAAAGATGGATCTTTACGAATGTGTGTTGATTATCGAGGACTCAACAAGATCACAATCAAGAACAGGTATCCATTACCTTTGATATCAGGACTCCTTGACCAGTTGAATCAAGCTAAGATCTATACAAAAATAGATCTAAGAGGAGCATATAATCTAGTACGGATCAAAGAAGGAGATGAATGGAAGACTGCGTTTCGAACCAGGTATGGACATTTCGAATATAATGTCATGCCCTTTGGACTCACGAATGCACCAGCTGCTTTTCAACATCTCATGAATGATGTATTTCGTGAATTCTTAGACAATTTTGTCGTCTGCTATCTTGAAGATATCCTGATCTATTCTAAGAACGTCGAAGAACATGAAATACATGTTCGTCAAGTATTACAAAAACTTAGAGATGTAGGATTGTACGCCAAGATGGAAAAGTGTGTATTTCACACTACTCAAGTTGACTTTTTAGGATACATCATTTCAAATGATGGTCTCATGATGGATTCTAAGAAAGTCCAAACAATCATCGATTGGAAGATTCCAAGGACAGTAAGAGATGTCCAATGTTTCTTGGGATTTGCCAATTACTATCGGATCTTCATCAAAGATTTCTCACGAGTTGCAGCTCCACTTACACGCTTGACTAGTAAAGATAAATTCCAATGGAATCAAGAAGCGGAAGTAGCATTTGAAGCCTTGAAGACATCGTTTGTCTCTGCACCAGTTTTATATTGTGTTGATTTTTCCAAGGCATTTTTTATGGAAACAGATGCATCAGATTTTGCCTTGGGTGCAGTTTTATCATAAATGGGAACAGATGACAAACTTCATCCGATAGCTTTTCATTCAAGAAAATTCTCAGCAGCCGAGATCAATTATGAGATCCACGATAAAGAACTTCTTGCGATTGTGGATTCCTTTCAAGAATGGCGTCATTATCTAGAAGGCACTTCTAGTCCAGTCACTGTATATACAGATCATAAGAACCTCGAGTATTTCATGTCAGTATGCGTGTTGAATCGTCGTCAAGCTCATTGGAGTATGTCTTTGTCAAGATTCGAGTTCATTATCACTTATCGGCCAGGAAAACAACAAGGTTTGTCTGATGCCCTATCTAGACGTTCTTATTTTGCACCAAAAGAAGGAGATGCAGCTTTTGAGCAACAAAGAATGGTCGTCTTGAAACCGGAGCAATTTCATCTCTGAGCAATGAAATCAACATTGACTGTTGATTCAACTTTTCTCAAGCAAATCCAGTCCAGTATGTCCTCAGACCCTCTTGTTTATGATATCGAGAATAATTCTTCCAAGTCTCATGATCCTTCTAAGTTTGAGTTCAAGAATAATCTATTATATTTTGAAGGACGCCTATATGTTCCAGAAGGAGGAGCATGTTTACGTGTTCTTCAAGCATGTCATGACTTTCCAGCAGTAGGGCACTTTGGATATAATAAGACTTTGGAACTCATATCAAGAGATTTTTGGTGGCCACAAATGTGGAAGTCAGTCAAAGACTTTGTACAATCATGTGATATTTGTTCAAGATCAAAAATTCCTCAACATCGACCTTACGGACTTCTTCAGCCATTACCTATACCAGAACAACCATGGTCTTCTGTTTCTATGGATTTCATCACAGATCTTCCAAGCTCAAGATCTTATGATTCTATATTTGTGATAGTAGATCGTTTCACCTAGGTGGCACATTTTGTGCCATGTACAAAATCTATCATAGGTGAAGAAACAGCTAAGCTTTTCATTGATAATATCTATCGCTATCATGGATTACCTAAAGATATCATATCAGATAGGGGAACTCAATTTGTGTCAAGATTTTGGAGGACCCTTTTCAAGATTTTAAAAGTGGACATAAAGCTATCTTCGGCTTTCCATCCTCAAACTGATGGACAAAAAGAGCACGTAAACCAAGTCTTGGAGCAATATTTAAGGTGTACTATCAACTACCAACAAGATGATTGGACAACCCTTCTGCCATTGGCAGAGTTTGCTTATAATAATACGGTACATTCTTCCACGCAACAAACACCTTTCTTTGCCAATTATGGCTATCATCCACGACTTGATACTTTTGATATTTCAAAAGTTGATAATCCTGCAGCAGAAGATATGGCAAATTGGTTGTCAGAGTTACATGCAATAATGAAGACGCAATTGAAGGAAGCTCAAGAACGACAAAAGATAAACGCAGATCTATATCGTAAGGAACAACCACAAATCAACGTGGGTGATAAGGTATGGCTACTTCGTCGCAATATCAAGACTACTCGACCTTGTGACAAGTTGGACTATCGTAGGCTTGGCCCCTTTTCTGTTTCTGAACAGATCAACCCAGTTGCATATCGGTTACATCTACCGGAGTCAATGAAGATCCATCCTGTATTCCACGTGTCTCTTCTTGAACCATATAAGACAGTGGATATACAAGGAAGAAGACAAATGCCACCGCCTCCTATAGAAGTAGATAATAATGAAGAATTTGAGGTGGAAGAGATATTAGACTCAAGGCGGCACCGAAATAAGCTGGAATATCTTGTTCATTGGCGTGGATATGATATTAGTGAACGCACATGGGAGCCATCCAGGAATCTAGGAAATGCATCAACTAAAGTCAAAGTTTTTCATCAACGACATCCATCAAAACCAAGATGAAAATCTCTCTTATAAAAGAGACAAGATTGAGGCAAGATAACATTCAATTTCCTATCCTTGTTTGTAACTTCTTTGTATTTGTGACGCTAATTAGATGGAGAGCCAACAACCAGCGGATTCAACTCAAGAACCTTCGTTTGCTGACCTGTCGGATGAGACATTACGATTGTCACAACCTTCAAGATGACGCAATCGAGATGAAGATCTTCAAGAACGACATGTTCTTCCTCGAACAGATGGTGAGATACAACGCGTTTGGTATCACGATTTGGGAAGGGACTCTCGATGTTTGGTGATTTTGTTAGAGGTAGGAACAACTCCTGATGGTGTTCCGAATACTCTATTCGAAGGAAGTTACGAAGGCCTCAACAATGATCAAATAACTGGGTGGTCTTCCCGCCTTGGTATGGGACACTACCGATGGTTGAGAGGTCCTATCAATCATCTTCGAAGAGAACAGAGATCAGAGTATGTGGCGAATACAATTCGTCGCATCATAGATTTCCTCAACATATGATGACCGCTCCTCGTGGAACTCGTCTCTAGAAGGGGGGATAATGTCATGGCCATAATCATGTAAGCTAATAATTACATATAGAAATAGGTAGAAGTAAGTAAAAGTAGATAAAAGTAAGTTAATTCTATAATATTTAATATAGAAGCTTCCTAGAAACTTCCTAGACGCTGCTTTGACTTCATAGGTGTCTTTAATTGACTTTTTGGATTAGAAACGTGGTCAACAAGTTGGCCATGTGCCACACATGTTGTTAGCTTGAAGATCAAGCTAACTATGTGGCCCACACGTAGAAAAACTTGCCTTGTAAGTCAAGGCATGTGTCCTACAAAGTCAATACATATTGGAGGTCCTATAGAACGTCGCCACGTAGCCTCTAGTTAGATAGTATATATAGAGACAAGAGTGAAGGCTTCTTCACTCTTGTCAACTCCTTTCTTGCTTCTAGTCCAGGTTCAAGAGTCTTTAGTTTCTTGTCTTGTGGCAATAGCCATTCCAGTTTCCTTTTAATATACCTACTTGTTTATATTTTGACTTATTATATCGAGATAGCCTTTTGGTGTATATTTTCCCTCATCAAGTCTTTGTCCTTGACACTTACTTACTTTAATATATTTTCCTATTCCATTCTATTATCAACTTGGTGGGTCTCAAGATTGTGAATCCACTTTAATTCATTGATGCTTGAATTTTGACATTTTGAATAACTTCTAATTTGGTGACATAGCTCTGGATAGTAAAAATATGATTCTTTTTGCACCAATATTTGTCATCTTTGTAGTGTTAATGATCTTTATAGTACATTAATCTCCACTAATGTTGGTTGTTGTGCTATAATATTAGATAGTAGTATAAAACTTTGCACTATAAGTCACATTCTAAGGTTTTTAAAATCTATAGTATTAATCATCTCTATAATCTTAATTATTTCTTCAAATATTTGTAGATCCTTTAATTCCACCTCTTTTTGGACCATAAGTTTTAACCTTCATATCAATTGACTTTTATTTATTCTTAGAGAATAGCTATTTGGCCTATGAAGTGTTGTATCTAAGTCTCTATCTAGGATTGCTTTGCCATATCTTCCATACTGTAATTTTTTTATTGAACTGTGTTATTGTAATGTTTTTTTTTTTTAAACCAATTTTTTAAAAATAACTTATTATAGCATAAAAAAGTACTTGATGTGACTACAACAATTGACCTCCAATTAGATGATGGCTATCAATACACTACTAAAGAACAAACTAATACTTTCTTTGATATCAATGAAATATGACTAAATTATTTTTAAGATCTAAAATCCTTCTAATCTATAACAATATAAATTCCATCACAATGTAGGATAGTGTAGACCAAAACAAAATTGAATAAAACTAAATAAAATAGAACATAAAAGGAAGAATAAAGCAAAAGAAAATAAAAAAAAATTGAATAGAAAAGTACAAAATCAAACTTTACTAAGAAAAAGGGACCAAAGACATACCTGATTGGATATCCAAATTGCCTTGGCTAGTCCTATTTGTACTTTATCCAAACATCCTAAAACTTTTTAGAATTTTCTTAATGATAGATTCTATATACATAACCGCCTTAAGTCCTTTCTAGAATATTCTATAGTAAATCCTACATAAACCATCAATCTAGCCTCAATTTTAGAAACTTCTAAAAACTTCTAAAAACTTCCTAAATATGGCTCAAACTATCTATTTCTATGTGTTGACAATATAAATATCTTATCCATACCTTGTTACAACATTGGTGAATTTTGAGTTGCCACATTTGTAATCCATCAGCTTGACTAATAATAAAAAGTATTATTTTGTATTTTCACTACTTATTAAATGATTTGTAGTATCAACAGATAATAAGTTGAAGATTTGTTTCATGTATATTGCTTCTTGATATTTCTTTTAATATATGATTGACCTTATTTAGCTTATATGTTTGACTTTGGAACTTTGAGTTTTGTGGTTTTGAGGGATTAAAGGTTCATGTAAATCTATTATTAATTTAAATTTATCTAATATATTATATTTTAGAAATTTCTAAATATATAAATTTTAAAGAAAGGTATTTGTTATTTAACTCTATACTTGTATTCATATATGTACATTATTAATAGTATAAAATTTGGAAGGTTAATTCTTGATATTATGGAATTTGATTAATATTCTTAGTTGAGGTTGTATGATAAGATGATTTATTAATGGATGTGTCCATCTAACATATTAGAATTGATTCTCTTACTTGAGTTAAAGCATGCTTTATGTTGATATTTTGTATTTGAAGTAGTTTTTTAAGTAAATTATATTATACTTTCTAATTATTGTTATATAAAATTATATATTTATAGAGTTTATATTAAGTAGTTCTTTTCTTATTTTCCTTGATTTCACTAATTATCTAGCTCTTAGCTACATCGATCTCATCTCTAGAAATTACATATAGTTTAAGACAAAGAAAGAATATGTTACTCTATGTATAATGTTATTATATAAATTTTGTTAATCTACTAGTTTATGTTGTAGCAAGCTATTTAGAAGAGAATAATTTATTAATGAAAAACTATATTTGATATGATCTAAAGTAATTGAAAAAATCTTAATATATAAGTATTTTTAAAATGTTGAAGTATACTTAATTAATTCAAAATTATGTACATGCCAATTAGTCTAATTCCATTAGTTAAATATATAATTTTGTAAACATGTGCAAGTGTTAAAAATAATCTTCTTATAAAATCATGATATGAACGTTTTTTATTTCATTGAATAAAATAATTCTTCACCAAATATATACTAATATCCTTCTTATTAAGTAAATATGAATATATAGTTAATATATGCTTTATAAAATTTGAAAACCTCTTATAAATATTGGTAAATTAATCATGGATTGTATAGAAAAGTTTGATTGTTGTGCATGTAACTATTGCAATTTCTACAATGCTTCCTATTTTTTGCTGCTTCAATTGCTTCTAATTGTGAAACTATCCATTGAGGAGAATATTCATTGTCTATTGCATTGTTAGATATATCTTGTAGTTCTTATTTTTTCTAACTTACTATAGGATTTTAGGATTGAATGTTGACCTTCTATTCAACATGTTATTACACTTTCAAAATAAGTTGAGGCTCTTGAATCTAGTAAAGCAAAGACTTTGTGATTTTTAGGTTCTAAATATACATCTATAATAAAACAAGGCGAGTCATTTATCCAAGCCCTTACAATTTTTTTTTTTTGTAGTCTCTAAGAATTTTGTAAATACTTCACTATTGCATAGATATACGTAGAAGTATAGATGGTGGATAACTTGTTCCACTCTTAATCATAAAATACCTATATAGTAGCATTAATCATAAATTACATATATAGAGGTATTAATCATAAATTGCACATATAGAGGCATTAATCACATTGATCCAATATACCAAAAAAATAAGCCATTTTCCTTTTAATCTCATTGTTATATTATATATGTTCTTGCTTGAAAATATATTGAGTATTTATCTGTGGAAGGTAAGTAGAAATATAACAACAATCCTACCAAGTCTAATAAAATTTTAAATAAACTTTAAGTAATCTTTAATAACTCTAACTAAACTTTAATCAATTCAAAATAAATTTAAAAGGAGTTATAAAAGAAACATAAAAAGTCCTAAATTAATCTTTAAAAAAATAATATTTTTTTTAAAAAAAAAACATAAAAATAAACCTTTAAGAAAATAATGATAATCTTAAAAAAATATTAGAAATAAAAAATTTTAAAAAAATAATAAAAAATCTTTCAAAAATATTAAAAATCAAAATTTTAAATAAATCCTAATCAAATCTTTATTTAATCTTAATTAAAATCTTAATAAAACTTAACCAAAGCCTAGATCAAATCTTAATTTAAATCTTAATTGAAACCCTAATGAACCTTGACCGAATCCTAGATCAAACTCTAATAAAATCCTAAATTCTAGATTAATTCTAATAAATATGCTATAAAATTCAAGAAATCTTCGAATTTGTAAACATATTTTTATTTTTTAAAATCTAAATCCACTAAATACATTATTAATTTTGAAAATTCCTAAAAATCTTAATATTATTCTAAATTAATAATATATTTAGTGGATTTAGATTTCAATGACACGAAACCAATACTCAAAAATTTCTTATCAATTTTGCTTTTAAATTCCAATCTCTAATTTGCAAAAGCACCTTATAGTCACTGTAGATATGCAGTTTTGTGCCTTAGCGTCTGATTTCAACTTAGGTTGATAATTCGTCTTCTATGGATATCAAGTTTTAGTAATTTGAGGTAATTTTTACTTTAACCTATTTTTAGTTTTTTTCTAAATATGCTTGTATCAATTTCTTATCTTATTTACTTTGATTTGGCTCATTTATGCGTTTACAAAGTAAATAGAAGTTCCTTCTAAAAAAAAAATAGCATTAAGACTAAACTTTTTATTATCTTTTTATAATTTATTATTATTTTTATATTACATCTTTTTACTAGGCTTTCCTATAATAACATCCATATTTTTATTTTTAACCACATAATTGTGTTATCACATGACTCCATGTAAAAATATTCCTTACATTTTGCCATAATATTTCTTTGAATATACTTAATGTAAAATAGTACATTAAAGGTCGAAAAAATATTTTTAGTGATATTTATGAATACCAAATCCCAATCAATTCCAACGTAAATTAATGTAATATTTCCATACAAATGAAAAAGTTATGTTAAAGCCCAAGTAAAAAACAACTCTAATTTTTCTTGGAACAAATAACAACTATTATCAAAGGATTATTAAAACTTGTTATCTATATTACATATAACATAGGAATTTTAAATCTATTTGTTTTATAAGTATAATCCATAAAAATAGAAGAAAAATAACTTTTAGTTAATTTAATATATTTTGCATTTACAAAGAAGAGTAAAGTATCTTGTCCTTTTTATTACATTAATAAAAAAGATCATATTCACCATTGGATAAAACTTATATTAGTGAAATAATGAAAATAGAACCATTACGAGATATTTGATGTAATTTTTGATGTTCATTATAAATTGTGTGAGGATTAACACATGTGTTAAGATTTCTCTTATGTAGCATAGTAATAATATTCTTTGGAGGAACTCCTACTGAAAGTTTTATACTATTATTTGTATTTGTACTATCTTTGTTGGTTGCAATTATCTAGCCACCAAATTTCCTATAAGAAAAGATAAAAGGCTATAGTTGTAATGACCATTTCAAATTATTAGTTGCTATTGTATAATACCTTAGATAGATTGTGCATGCAAAGCAAATGTACATCCAAGTAATTGACTTGCAAAATTACATTGCCAAATTGGATTAGTCCTCTCACAATAAAATCCCCTACCATACTTAAAATCTATGCAATCTTTGTCAAATTGACATTTACAAACAACCTCCTTTATACTATTCATCATCTCTTTAAAACTATTAAAAAACTCTTGTAATAGAAGAGACGTATGTGACATGTTTTCTATTTTTAAGTCAAAATAATCTAAACAAAGATCTCTCTATTTTTAAGAATGTAATACAATATGACAATATAGTATAAGCAGCAAATAAGTTGAATATATAAGAATATATATTACTAACAATGAACAACATAGAAAGCAATGCTTAAATATAGCCGTTCATAATTAATCATTGTTTTTCGCAAGGAAACCATCATTGTGCTATATCCATTTTTAAAAAAATTTTAATTTTTCAATCTATATGTGGATAAGAATAATGATGATGTACTTAAGGCCACTACCTTATATCCTTTGTAATGATGGATGGATCAACTTAATAGAAGCTTGGATCATTTTAACATTTATCTATATATATATATATTTTTTTTTAAATGATAATTATAATATTTTAAAATTAGATAAAAATTACCTTTAAATTTATTGTTAATAAATTTTTTTAAGTACAATTCACATTAGAAATAATAAAACATAAAAAATGACAAAGAATTAGATAGAATTAGATAGAATTTGATTTTTTTAAGAATAATAAAAAAATATAAATTCTTTTACATGAATAATGAGCCACAAGTAATGGCTACTTTACAAAAAGAATCAATATGAAACAAACATAAAATTATGATAGAATTTGTTGTTAAAAAATTTAATTTACCACAATACAATAATTTTTTATTATAACAAAACCATCCAAATTTATTAATTAAAAGTTGGTACCAATTTCATTCATATCATGTGTAGATACAATTAATACTTATTTAAAACTTAACAAATACTTCAACTTTCTAATCTTTTATTTTTAGACTTTATAATGACATCATCCTATTATACACATAAATATTTTTAGTTGTATTACCATTGTGCCACTTGTTACTTTTAAGATTCTTTTAATTCCTTTCAATCATTATCCAATTCTTTACAAAATGGTGATATTAAAACAATGACATCTTCTTACGAGCACCAAAAAATTCTAATCAAGATTTGCAAGACAATGTGTCGGTATGAACACAGAGGAGAAAACAGACGATGTGTCGGTATGAACACTTTGCATAAAAATGCAGAACAATAAGGTTTAACCCCAACTCTTTGTTATGAAAACCTCAAGGTCCACCTCCACTTTGGTTTTCTGCAGACAGAAACAAGATATTCCAGTTGTAGCCTCGATTGTGAAGTAACCATGAAACCTCACAATCCTGCATGTTTTTCTCTCGCACCAAGAGGATGAGATTGCACATATATTCTTCTGCTGATTCTGAGCTTCATGGCCACTGATCGAACTGTGGGTGGGTGACACACACACTCCGAGTTGTGGTGCCAGTTTAAGCGGAGTCTTCACAAAATCAGTGGAATCCACACAGAGTTGCAAGTGAAGTGCAAGGCAATGACAACCGGAAGCTCAATTCGCTGAAATGAGAATTGGGTCGAATGCCGACAGCATTCATGTCTCTCAAGCTGAAATTTACGGTGAAGTTCCAGTTTGTTAACTGTTTCTGAAGATCTTACCTAACCTAACTGATTCTCTACAGTCTGTTTTTTTTCTGTGTCATGGGTCATGACTCCATTTCAACTTGGCAGCGCAGCGTGCTTTGATCGCCCTTGAAACTCAGCCCAAGTATTAGGTGCCTCGTTGGATAGTTAGACGATTGAGGACTTCGGGAATGATCAGGCATTGCTCCATTTCTTTTTCTCTTTGTTTCCAGTTTTGTTGAAGGGAAGGGTTGGACGTCTGTCTCAGTAGAGTATGGTACAGTGGATGTTGTGATGTGCGCTACCGAAGTTGTTCCGACTGTGTTTGTGTGTATACTTTGGTTAAGTGAGGATAAGTTGTGGGAAAGCTTGAGACCGATGACCTGGTTTGGAGCGAGTTTGGGGTAATTTGTATTGTAGAGCTGGAGGAGATAAGGGGTGTGGGGGTCAATGCATTCGCAATTAAGTTCTCGAATTCGTTTCGTGTCACTGGAGAGTGGAATGCTCTATAAGGACGCTTTTGGAGGGAGAGATTGAGAATGAGTGCGCGCATTGTTGGTGACGACGGGTTGTTTTCAGAGTCCGTTTTTCTTCTATGTTGTAATTGTGGATGCGATCAATTACATTCCTGAGACACATTTGAATGATGTTTATTTTATCTGAGTCATGCGTGAGTGACGAGGAAGAAATTTGATCAGATGTGGGTGATTGAATACTGAACACTCGGAATGATAAGAAAAGGGATATAGTGTGGGGTATGTGCTGGGAGTTGAAGCAAAGCTGTGAGTGAGGTGTAACATGAGCGGGCGGTAGAGGTCTGAGTGTGGTTGGAAGAGGATGTACGTAAAATTAAAAAAAATGAAGAAAAAGGACATCTGAGTACGATCACGGTGAATTGATTGGATTATCTGGTTTTAGAAACATCCTGATGCCAGGCGGAGGTTATCTTGGAGGAAAAAAGATGGGAGTTCCGGAACAACGAATAAGACCAGAAGGAGGGCATTGCATTTCTGACTTGAGGAAACTTGTGGAACCAGCTGACAGTTTTAAGGATAGGTAAATAAATTATGCTGGGTCTTAGATGCAGAGATTGAGAGCTAGAATAGACTATTTCTCTTCATTGCGCCTCAGCTACAGAGATTGTAGTGGAACTTGTTCGATCCTAGGGTTCAGGATGAAACGGTGGCCAAATATGTCGACTACCTCTAGTAGATTGGAGCAGGAGAGAAACAAACGACAGCAGTACCTGCAGCGAAAAGTGCAGGAAACCCTTTGTCTTGCACCGCCCAAACTAGCCACCGAGAAGGTAGGTCTCCCCGCTTTCGCTGCACTTCCATGATACTTGCGGTGCACGAGTAGAGATCATCGCATTGGACCAGTCCACTTGTGTCGTCCAAAGCGTGTACTGAATGGCGCAACTCAGGTCGCTGTGTTGATTGCGTTGAAATTTTGAATTATCAATGGCGTTGTCATGTTTGATGCCCTAAGCCTGCTCTTCTGTGAAACTCACTATCTCATGATTTCTGCATTGGCTCTTGCAGGTATGCGTGCACGGGACATTCGCACTAAATCCGGAGGAACAAAAATTGTCAGCCCGCGATTATCAGGACAAGTTGCGGACTAACCGAATTCTGCAGGTTTGTGTAAAGATCAAACATTCTCGTGAATTTGGCCTGATGTTATGATTTGTGGTTGTCTTGACTGTAACTGACCATATGAAACTGGCTGAGCGTGGGCTTGATCAGCAAGATTCTGTAGAATAGAGGATTCCAACCTTGAAATGTGCCGTTCCTGCAGTCGAGATGTTTGTTGGAAACTCAAGCAGAAACAGAATTGAAGCTGAGAGGTGCTGATGGATTAGGTTCGAGCTCAAGAAATGCTTTTCGCTTCGCAACGTGTTGCGAAGTTTCGAGACCGTAAAACGAAAGGCAGCAATATGCTTATAAATCATCTCAAGGTAATTCTTTTGTTGGTGAGACTAAATTTGATTCTCTTTTCGTTCCCATCTCTTCCTCAACGCTTTCTTGAATTACTTAGATCATTTGATATCTCTATCCATGTGATATAAATTTCGCAATGATTACTGCTGATACAGCGAACTTGGATTACCTCCAAATTGAAGGTTGAGGAGTATCCTGCTTTGTTATGTTTTGAAGCATTTAGGTGCTCTCTTCGCAAGAATTCTTTTTCTGAAACTCAAGAAGAATTCCTCATGTTCATTGCTTTACTCCGACACTGCTTTAAGAAATGAAGCCTTAGCTTTTAGATACATGGGGGCATAAGGGACTCATGATTTCTGCATGCAAGAGATGCAGGAGGCTTGGGATAAAGATCAGAAGCGGCGCGTTGCTAGTTTGGAGGAAGAATTTGCAAATGCGTGCCAGAGCATTGGGCTTAGCCATGATGCGGCACAGTTAGTTGAGCGCAACAGGGTATAACTTTCTCTCACCCCTCAGACCTGTCTTTGCAACATTTATCGTGAATACTAGACATAGTGGAGTGTGAGTTGTGCAACATGTCTGGATTGTGTGAGCTTGTACGAATTTTATGGAGTATTTTATCTTACAGCTCTCCATGAAATATGCACCTGTACATGGAATTGATGTATAAAATATACGAGGCAAGATGCTTCTTGGGTTTGCAGATAGCAAAGGAAGCGTTGTTGACGAGACAGGCAGAGGAGAGCCGGTGTTGGGACGTCCTCCGGTTTGAGGAGGCCATGGCTAAGGTACAGCATCATTACTCACTGACAGGAGAACTCATTCATTGCAGGACTCTCTATGACTGCACTCCAAGAATATTCTTTTTTCATTCTGCATGCTAAAACTCTTCATCCATCCGTTAATTCATGGCTCACCACATCAGCTAAAGTGAAACAATCGTACTTAGATTCGTAATGCTTAGATCTGACGCTTCGAGGGTCCCTACAACGTGTGCCTCAAGGAACGAGAGCAAAAAGAATTGAGAGAGAGAGGGGAGAATGCTTCAGCACTGTGGAGAAAGATTACGGAGAGTGTATCCAGCATTGAACGCAGTTTTGCCCGCCGCTGCAATCAAGAGGCAAAGCCAAGACCGAATTCCCAGGAAAAACATATATATGGTATAGAAATGGATCTTCAAAACGTTTCCAACCGTAATGGTATCAATTGAACGTGTGAAGGCTGAAATATTTAGTACGTAGATTTTGTTCAGAGTACTTCGTAATCATAATATTTCAGGTTGTATTCACCACCTGTGTTTAGCTCGCTCGAAAAAATATGCATTATTGTAGAAAGAAAATCCGCTTGTCTTTGGTTCATCGATGGACCTTCAGCCTTCAAAATAACGACGATCGAGACTGTTGTGTTTGTGTACCACAGTGAATCTAAACTGAACTTGGTAATTTGATGCATTCAGGTTGCTTTCAGGCGGTGAATCCAGTATCAAACCATGATACATCACGAGAAAAGGTTTTTAGCAGACTTGCGGGGACTCCCATCGACTTTAAGGACACGTATCTGCATTCTCGATTTGATGCCCTCCAGAATCGTACGAATCAGATGTCTTCTGCAGTGGTCGATTGCCCTGAGCAGGAAGAGATTGATGCATGGCGTGCAGCGGACGAACATCGGGAAAGGAGCAGGTGTGAAAGATCACGCCGAATTGAGCTTGAAAGACTCTACCACGAGCGGAAGCTTGAAAGGGGTAGCGCAGCAGCTGCCAAGCTATTGAGTGATCAGGTGTTGCAATTCTGTTGCATTCACTTCAAGGAGGGACCTCTGAAAACCCAGTATTTGAGGGTTGTGGAGTGATACCACAGGTGAAAGGAAGCCAGTAGTAAGGATCATCAGGATAGTGTGTGTTGAATGTTAATGTTGTCAAGAAGTCCCTGATTTAGAGATATGATGTTGTCCTGGAGGATCCTAGTTTTTAGAATCATGTTAATGTTCTTTAACGAGTGTCCAAATGTTGCCTTAATAACATATAAGAGGCTGAGATGTTTAACAGAGAATTGCAACGATGGAGCAAGAAGTAGAGGAATCTTTCAGAGCAGAAGACCATGGGAAAGACCGCTTCCATGCTGTTGCTAATCCAGGATCATGCAAGCGAGCAAGCATATCTGGACAAGAAAGACCTGCTATTTGTACAAAGCACAAGACCTCGAATCCTCTCTCGTGTCCAGGTAAATTCACTACAAACGTTTGTCAGATCATGTACTTGTTGATGAGAATCAATGTGTAACAAATTCAAGGTCGACGATTTAAAACTAGTGGTTCTGAAGTTCTGGTTTAAGTGTTGAAACCATGGGTAACTGCAATACATCTCGTTGTATCCAAATGATATGGTTGAATCGAGTCGTTGGACAATGACCTGCACAATGATGCGATCAAACTAATAATATGTAAAGAACCTCACCTGTGCAACCTCATCGGCGTTTCACAATTTGTACTTAAAATAACTACAAACCTAAGCTACTCGACGAATTTCCACACGTCGGTCTCCAATGGAAAGGGAAATTCTAGTACAAAAATTCAAGGAATACTCTACTGTAGCCCACTCTACTCTGGACTTTACAAAGCAGGTATGGTAGATTTTTCTAGAGTCTAAAGAGTGCATTAAAGTTCCGACTTGGAACGATGCATCAACCATACTCTCACCAAGAGCCAGAATAATGTTATTGAATGGTGAAATGTAATAAAATTTTAGAAAAAGGCACACCATTAGGTGCATCAGATTATTTACACTGGCCCGTCGGGACTGTATCATGAGAATCTGCGTGGTTTTCAACCCCTGTCATCCAGTAGATCACGTCTCCTGTTGCTAGGTGGAGGGGAAGTCTCAACTTTTCTGCAACTCTATTTCCGCCTTGGGGAAGTAATAGGAACCATGGAAAGAAAGCACTTCATATCACAATGCAGTATTCAATTTCTACGAGGAACTTGTAGTAGGTAAGATACACGAATCCACATCTTTCCTGAGTCACCAACGCAGACTATCTTAAAAGAGATGAAAATGCATTACAGACTAGAATGATAGGGCGGTCCTACTCCTTGAATTGGGTAAAACTTTAAGTGGCCATCGCAGATCTTAACAATATTCGTGCATTCTGGCTTGGAAAAGGACTCAGATTTCCTTTTATTGTCTATGCTGTGTGTGAACAATATTGCTGCTGAATTTTCTTCATCTGGGGCTTGCACGTTTTGGTTCAAAAATTGTGGTGACCTGTGGGACTGTGACATGAATCGCATCCCATCGTTAACCCTATATCCTCGTAAAGTTCAAGAGAAGAGTTAGTGGAACCTCTATAATGACATGACTGAACTGTGGGGTTGTTGTGGGGTGCTTTCTGCAGGTTTGCCACACACCAGTCTCACATGCTCCAATTGTAGGAGTTACATAGAGTTAACGTCGCCCGCGCCTAAGCCAAAGCCAATTGAAAACGAACGAACACCAAATTAATTATCGTTCAGTGCAAACCTGATGGTGAAACAGGACTTACCACATCGGTATGTCCTAGAAAGAGTAGGAAACCAAGAGAGCGCGAGTTAGAAGTCTTGCCTCAAACCTAGACTAATTAATGTGTGATTGAACATCCCACTTTTGTAGTTATTGTCAGCACCCAATTCATGTTGGCAACGTTCCCAGGCTGTGTTCATCAACTTGTTTCTCTTCAGGAGTTCTTGTCGCCCAACCTTCACGCTAAAGCTCATACTATGCATGGGTGATGGTAATTTAAGTTTCGAATTCATGCACTCCATGTGGCAGAGATTAATTAAAAATAAGCAAATCTGTTGAATGCTAAGCAGATGTGGTCATCCGTTGTTATCCGAGACAGGTGGATCATGCTTGGTCTTTATCTCTTTGAGTCACCTATCTTTAGTTAGACACGGATGTTGTGTGAAAATTCTCTACCAAGTTTTCAAGTTTAATCAAAGATTGTACTAACGTGTTACATCTCTAAGCTTCAGTTCTTTTGTGATGGATTTCTGCTCAGGTTCAGTGACCACTGGGTATCTTGATCATCAACAAGAACGAGTAACCACCACCGAATCTGCGACTGGTAGCATCGAGATAAAGTCGAAATCACTTCAAGGCAGTGCTGTGGGAAGTCCAAAGAAGCAGGGACTGGCAAAAATCGACATCCGAGGGGAAAGAACACAATTAGCGAACCATGTTCCTTTTCAGTCCCAGCATGGGGTTTTGTTACCTCAAGAAACAGGGCGTAACGAAAGTGGTCGGAACGCACGTAGTCAAACATGTGCTAATAGGAGAGACATTCTACGCATTACTCAGCAGCAGAATGCAGCTGATGTATCTGGTCCGATTAGTCTCGGACCTGGGGTAACTAAGTCTACACATCTTTTTCCAGTTCAAACGAAGCGAAAAGGAATATCGCCTGTTAGAGACTCCTTTGAGCGCGCGGAGCTCAACACTACCAGTAATGAAGGAGGTGTTTTGAAACAGCAGCGTTTGAAGTCCCCCAACAAGTGCTGGACGTTAAAACAAAATGTCGGTAGTGATAAGAAAACAGCAAAGCGACAATATAATGTATCAGATGATGACGATATCGCACGGAGATGGAGCACAAGGGAAAAGGGAATTGTGAATGAGAATCGCACTAATGCTTCTCCAAGTAAAATCCGCCATCGTATGCTATTAATCCAAGAGGCTGCCGAAGTTGAAAAGCAAATGGAAGTTTACAACGAAGGAATTGCCTTTCGCTGCAGAAGAGCAAGGCAACATAGCTCTACGCAAGACGTCAACGAGCATCTTGAGACAAAGAGATCATGTCAACGACATGATTCTCCAACTGTCACCCGACCTCCCTTCATATCATCTGGAACGTTAGGGTACAAGAAATTAGTCACCGGACCGATGATGCAGGCTCGGCCTTGCAAGCCAACAGGTATAGAAAGCGAGAGCAAAGGAGGTACCGACAAAGACAAGGATCCACTTATTCAAAGTGTGAGGGAGAGCTTCAAAGCTCAACTTCCTAACGTCCGCAGAGGGTCAGAATTGGACAGTGAGCAGAAAATCATGGAAGCAAATGCTCATGTTTCTCCTCTAAGAGAAAGACATCGGCTGTTGTCTGATGCATCCACAAAAGGCGTGTCCAGAATAATCAACAATTGTTTGCAGACCACCAGATGCTCTGCTTGTACTTTAAGTCCTCGGACTGGAACTCCGATTCCCCAAGAACAGCGCAAAATACTAAAACATTTTGGTAGATCACAGAAATTGGCAGCTCATGAAGACCAGATGAACGAGGAGCATGGGCTTTGGAAGGATTCTGCTTCAAGGGGGGTTGGTAGAGACCCAGGGTCCCCGAAGAGTAGGAGAAAAGACATCAGATATGAAACAGCGACGTGGAGATGTGTTGCCGATGATCATGTAAATTATTCGTCACCTTAAAAAAATTCCTGTAAAAATTGGAGTCATCATGCTGGACGAACGAAACAGCATGAATGACGCAACGATTCAAGTATTTTGACAGTCACTAATATTTTTCAGGTCTCGTACGTGAGCAACCCATGTCAAGGTGGGAATAATGTGTACTCTTAAATCTATGTGAATGGTAGTTACGTTTGTAAATATCCGTGCTGACGCGAAGGTGGCAAAGTTTTCAATTCAGCTGTTATGTAATGAGCATTCCTTTTTCTGTGTTTGTACAGATAATTCGTGGAACCGGTAAACCCAGAGAAGAAAACTCAAGGAAGGGCGAAGGTTCTGAACCTCAGGAAAAACATGTTCAGGGGGCAAAACCCAGAAATAAAGCTGTTTGGAAAAGCTACATCGATGAGAAAAAACAAAACGTTCAAGCTATTAGAAAGAAGCTAGAGGCCCCTAGAGGGAGGACTTCAATTAAGTCGGAACCTAGCTCTCCTCCCGCATCAACCGACAGAAAGGCCAATTCAAGAGCTAAGAGACCGACAGAACTACACACCGATCACCAATCAAAAGATAGTCCGGAACAGCCAGTGTTACGCAATACTCCTCGAAACTGCTGCACTTCAGCAGCTGGAGCCAAAAATCATCCCGATCAAAGTGCAAGAAACTTAAGAGACAATTCAGTTCCACGATCTTGGAAATTTTCTCAATTAGATTCGAATGGGAATGAAAAGGATGCTTCGGAAAAGATTGGCACAAAAATCAGACTCCAATCAGCTCAGCGGTTTCAGTCACCTGTTAATCAGGTATGTGCTTGTGCATTTGGCCATGTATTCTGTACTTTGTGGAATCTGTGGGAATTATCCTCTTTCGATTACATTACTTCTGCATGAAGTGAGAAGATACTATTGGAATCTTCGCCTTTCATTGAGAATAATAAAAGTCACCATTTGAGTACTATAGGCGAGACATCGATTCGTATTTATTAAAAAAATTCAAAGTTACAGGAACTGTATGTAATTTATTTTCGGCAGGTACGTCAAGTGTTTCGTTCTACAAGAGTCAACACGGAGGAGTTAAAATCCAAGGAGAAAAACTGCTGGACTAATGAATTTTTAACAATGAAGGAGAAGCTGCGAAGATCCGGAGAATCAACGTCATCTTTTGATGTGGTAGCATTGCGTCCCATGGGAAATTTAGGAGAAAAAGAAAGAAGTGTTAGCAAAGATGCTGGGTCCAAGTCTGCTAGGAATGTTGGTGACACGCTGATGACTGCAGGGAAAAGTGGGACCTTTTCACGCGATCATGTAAAAGTCATGAAACGAGCAACTGAGCTTATTAAAGAATCAAGTTCGTCAGGATTGTCTAAGGTTTATTCAAACCGAGATCTTATCAAGCCCTGGCAGTCAAGAACGCCTTTCCGAAGGAGCCCCAATCGGAATAAGAACGACGATTTTCAGGATGATCACGTACACAAGCAGAGAATTGACCTTGCGCGCTTTAGGGCAAGTCATAAAAGCCGAATGATCTGCTCTGGCAACAAGCCTTGTCTATCACATCCGCCATCAATAAGTCCAGACCGCATCGTGGATGAACAAGATTACCACGAGCCAAGTCATCGAAGTAGTTCTTCTGATTTAAAAACTAGTAAAAATTGTCCAGAAGCCCGTTCTAAACGTGCTACCAAGTTATCTGAGTGTTCGAATCGGACCATTCGATCGCCCCGCAGTTCCGAGGTAAGTAAATCATCACTATTGATCAGCAGTGATGAGAACAAGGATTCGACCAATGATACTTCGGGACGACAGTCTCTTGACTATGTCCTTGGATCTCTGGCAGAGCAGGTGCGTGATCCCTGCATTGCAGACTTTGATCTGAACCATCTTCATATCTTGTTTTGTAAAAACTAGCTACTAATTTGTAATATTTTGTTGGTGCAGCAACTTGCTGTCTTGATATCGATTATTTTTAGTTAATTTTCTGCATATATGGATTGTTGAACTTTTTAAAACTGCATACAATCTTAAGGTGGAGAGTTCAATCATTTTAAGGTTCTTTTGGAATTATCTCACTCGATTCCTACCTAAACTATGATAGCATTCATAAGCCCCAAATCATTAGCAAAGGGTGAAAATTTTTACAACCAAAACACTCAGCTGAAGTAAACAATTTCTCCTGAATGTTTAGGTGAGGGAGCTTGACGAACGACTGCGTGGTGCCACGATCTCTTCACCAGCTTCGAGCTCTTCATCAATCATTACTAGCAGAGGACTCTACTTAAATGGAGATAATCAGAGCAATAACCAGCCCTGCTTGAGGCCGCTTGATGAGCTTTCCAAGGTAAATACAGCGCGGTCCTCTCAAGACGACGTGCCCTTGTCTAGATTCATTTGGTTTTGTGGCATTCTTTAATATAGTTAAATAAAAGAAACGTTCTCTACTGGACAATCAGGGCATGAAGAACTAAAGTCTGGCTTGTATAATTTATCACCAGCTATTCTTTGATTGCCTAATTTTGTTGAAATATCTTGCTGTTGATCTGTGTTACGAAAGCAGAGTAGATTAAGCCCTAGATATTACTTCCAAGAAGAGAACCTTGTTGGTAAAGTGTTGTAGTTCATGAAATATAATGGTCATATTTTGCAGGACCGGAGTAGCCCATTCTCTTCTGTCGCCTCGTCTCCAGAGAGGCATTCACAAAAAATCAGTCATGGTTCACCAGCTGGAAATATTTCAAGAGTTTATTCAAACGGCAACACTCGACATCAGCAGGTTGATTCCGCCTTTAGACATACAGAAAGGCCAGCATCAGCGAGGACATACATGGATGAGCTCAAGAAATTATTGAGAGAAATTAGTAGTGAATCTAATCAAATCCCTCTTAGAAAATTAGAGCTTGCCGCCGTCTCTTCCATGATCACGCGAAACGCAGAGCGAGAAATAGAACTGCACAATGTACAAGATATTGTGAAGACAAGTTCTGACGATCAGCTAGATCATAAGGCAATGCATTACAGGTGTTATGGAAACGGTAACTCAAGGACGCAGGATGGGAGGGAAAGAGTAGCTTATCCGGTATCAGAAATAGATTATAAAGTGAAGGACAGCAGTAAAACTAATAAATACGAAAAGAGGAACTTGCGTCAAGAGAATGGTTTCATAGCACACGATAAAGTGAAACGAGTGTTGGAGAAGCGGTTACCGCAGAATAAATGGGTTCAACAACAGTCTGCAGAAAATGTACGCAAAGGAACGCAAGAGAGATTTCAGAGGACTGCTGAGACTATGGACTGCGCTCCCAATCAAGTTTTAGACGATGGTCATGCGGTGCTTAGAGAACATTTAGTGAAGGGAGGAGTTAAAAATCGCTTACATTCTCCGGAGATTAATGGTAATGGAATCGTCAGAAAAGGTGTAGTGATTCCTGAGAGAGAGTGGAAGACTTGCAACTATGAAATTGGAAACGAAACTCCATTCAGGCAGAGAGAGGATGGTCAGGAATTTCCTGCTCAGCAGATCCATTCTAATGGGGAGCTTGACAGAAATGGAATTGCGCACAATGAAGCTGATCAGCCATGGATGCTTCAGCAGGTGGTAGAAAATTGTAAGCCTGCAGTAAATAAGGTTTCGGGTGAGGTTGTTCGACCAGGAGGCCCTCGAAGCAATGGGCATATTAATAGCATGGGAAATTCAATGCGTAGACGACCAGTACATCAAGTGAAAGATCAAACTAGGTATTCAGAACATTTGAATGAAAGAGAAAGGCTCAGATACAGGAAGCCAGGTTAGTTTAAACAACTATTCTCTTGAGAACTTACTGTCACCGCGGATGTGGTGTGTAAAGAAAAAGTGTCAATTAATTTATGGCCTTGAAAGTAAAAATATGATGAAGAATCTAGAAAATGGATTAATATCACTGATATGAATGCTTTATAAATCAATCACTGGCTCTTTTGCTTACAGAATGTTCATTGTGGGAAGCAGGATCCCCTCATTTCTATAAAAGTTGGACGAAAGGAGACTTGGATTTGGATGCAGTAGAAGACCAAGTACCCATTTCTCAGTCAGTCGATTTCTCAATTCGGAACAATGAAAGGCTCTCGTGTATTGAAACCTCTCACGTTGCAGTTAAGGATAGGAATGGCAGCAAGTCATCTACTCGTATTGCAGAGGATTTATCAAGCAATGGAAGTCTGGTATCCAAAAATCAAAGGTAATCTTTCTATTGGACTACTGCGTTGAGTAGTTCATTTAGCTTCCCTTTCACTATCAGAAAGCCTTGATTCGAAGAGTCCGAGGAAAAGAAATGTCTTTTAGTCTGAATATTTGCCAAGATGTAAAAATGACTTACCGCGCATGAAAACAGACTTTCCCTACTGGCTTACGGCAAGTTGACTAACTAAATATTTTACTGGTTTCAGGTCTAAATCGGTCCCAAAATTAAGAAAATCATTTGATCAGAAGCCCGTTCGCGAAGATGCGGTGCCAAATGGGAATTACTCTTTCAATACCAACTCTGGTTCCGTTCAAGGACTTGTATCTGCGCCAAACTTGGGTACATTGAAGAGCCAGGCCCTTGAGAACTTGAGGAAGTCAAAACCAGTGGTAAGGGGTGTGGATGTCCGCCGGTCTTCCAGTGACCATCCTAATGCAGCACAGATTGGTAGTTTGTCACCTAAAAGAAGAGATTATCCAGGTGGAAAGATCTCTCCAGAAAGGAATAAAAGAAGAACCACGTCTATTCCCAAGAGCCGGCAGGTGACAGAGCAATGGTCGAGTCAAGCAGAGATGTCAGAATCGACTTCAAAGACCACTCAGGATAACTATTTGCCCGTGGTCATGGCCAAAGACCCTGAAAGTCGCCTGAAGGTCATCCAAAGGCGCAAAAAAGCTCTTCAGCTGGACTTGGTAATGACTCCACTGCAATCTCACCCAAGTTGGTTTGATCTACTCAACACTTGTAGAATCATTATTTAACTGAGGATGAGATTGTATTGATTCATGAATTCACGTTTTATTTATAGGCATTATGCACGGCTTGCACCGTCGTTATCAGTGTCACTTGATGTTTTTGAACCTTCTGCAAGTTCATACGTTCGCCAACATATCCATATTTGGTATAAAAATAGAATCAGCAATCATGTGAAGGGCTACCCTCGAAAGAGTAGGCCACTAGTTTACAATTGAAACTTCTCAAGAGTCGCTTCAATGTGTTTCTCAGGAACATCGTCAAAGGATGCGAAATTCAAGGCCAGCGTCCTCCCAAAGCACTCTGTGAAAGGATTACGTGGAGATCGGGTTCTGTCTTGTTCAGTTCGTTTTGTTAGTCTAGAGTGGTCATCACCAGGATTGCATGCTTTCTTACTCCACTCAGTGTGTCCTAATCATGAACCAGCTTGTATTGTGTTACTGCAAATCTTTGCTGTCGTAGAACCTTCAATACAGCCCAGGTGGGTAGTCTAGTACCTGAGGCTTGACACCCGAGCCAGCTTCTTTTGACTTCCATTACAGGTCTGTTTTTGAATACCCCACAAGTCGGATCAAAAATCTTTGTGCTATATGTGTTCGTCAACGGCCGAAATGCGAGGATACGATGTTCTGTTCGTGCTGCAACAAGTGAATGGTGGATTTAATTTCAACTGCTTGAACTACTCTCTTCTCCTGTTGCATCTTCCTCTTCTTATTTAATTATTGTTTTGTTCCTTAATTGACTGTTTTTTTCATAACACCTACATTTTGAACTAGATTTGTTAGCCAGTATTTTTCTTTCAGATGACCATTAATGTAAATAGGTTAAATTTTACCCAGAGTGCATAAGAACTGGATTAATGCATGATAAATCATTATTTATGCTTTGAAAATTAATTATTCAAAATCAAGAACCTTAAAAATTATACGCTCAAAAAAACCTATTTCATAAAAATTTGGTGTAAAAGAATGTAAATTAATACAGTTAATGTGTGTATTATACTAATATGGCTAATATGTAAAGAAAATTAATATAGTTAATACACTACAAATTATGCTTTAATATGCATAATCAAAATACTAGTATAGTTAATATATGCTTATGTTAATGGGATACATGGCACATCAAGTTGCATTCACTTACTATGTTTTTATCAATAGATGTAGTGGTAAAAGAGTCTATTATACTCTTTAAAAGTTTTTCGGAATAGTTGTGGCTGTTTAAGACTTTCTACACCTGTAAATTGGTAACATTAAACTAAACCAAATGCAACAAATTTTTTGATACAGATTTAAAATCAATAGAGGAATATATTTCATTATCAATTGAGCATGCAAAAGAATGCCTTACAAAAAAAACCCCATGAAACCAACCAGTGTTATTTTCTGAAGTATGATATGAATTTTTATTGTTTTCATATAAAAAGCCTTTGGATATGCAAAATAATATACTACAATAAATTTACCAAAATGATGAAGTGGTGACTCTTGTGAATGAGATCAATACTATTTAAAATAGCTTTAAGCCTTCATTTCCCGACTCAATCAACAAATGGATAAACTTCTTCCACATATAGATAATACATTGAAAAGACCCATGCTTTTTATATATATATATATATATATATATATATAAAAGCCTTTAAATGGGCTTGTAGACAAACTTAAAGATGGCGGCTGACGTGGAGCCAAGCCCAAGATATTTCCCCGAGGCTAAAAATGGATGCATGAAAAACTGGAGGGATGACGGCGCAGCAAATGAATGAGGAGGTGATGGTGATGATGATGATGATGACGACGACGACGATGCTGGAACGGGAGACGTGTGGATGGAATGCGTTGGGGGCCCTCCATGGATGATTGTCATCCACGACTTCAAATAGATGAAAATTCATGAATGGATAGAGTTTCTCCATGCCCCTGCCCCCCCATGCAAAAGCATGACACATCAACCACAACCCAACTAGACAATAATTTTTATGATGTGGTTGGGGTTCTTCTCATGCCCAAAAGGGAGGGCAAGTTCCCTTAGAAGAAAATGGAGCCTCCATTTAAAACCATATAAAACCTGGCCATCCATGCTATGGAATGGGCCTTTGGGGAGCACACACATGTCCCCACCTTGGAATAGCCTGCTGACCTAATCCTCCCCCTTAGCACATTGTTGCCTGCCCCCCATGCCAAATACAGATAAAAACAATTGGGAATAGGGGTTTATAATGAAATTTTTATTTACATGGTGTGTAAGGATGGATGGAATATGGGTGGAATCATAAAAATGGTATATGGATGAATAAGCAAGGCATGGATAGCTTAGCTGGAGAGGTAGTGGGCCCAAGCATAGGATAAGATAAACCAGTTATCCTGTTAGAAATCTGGAGGGATGCAGCACTGCTTGTGTGAAAATGGCGGAGCTGAGGTGATGTGAGCAGTAGGTCAGAGATACAGGCATCAGCCATGGGGGAGGTGAGGGAAGGATTTTTTGTGTTATATTTTCCTCATGGTTAAGGGGGGGGGGAGGCCTCATCACTATGTGTAGCAAAAGACTCCTCATTCAATCGACTAGCTTGAGATGTCTAGGCCATCAGATATCTAGGTTGAATCTTAACCATTACAAGGTCTATTGGGAACTCGTGGGAAACATAGAGGGCAAGTGAAGGATCTTGAAGAAACTAATAGTGCAACTAAAAGCAGAAGAAGCATCAAGGACAAGTAGCATGCAAGAATTGTGGGAGATAGGGATTATGCTAGGAACACAAGAGAATTAGCTAACTACAGAGTCTTTCAAGGGAGTGTGGCAACAAGTCTCAGCCACCCTCTCCTTGCATGATGGAACAATATGGATGGGTGGTCTTCTACAAAACATACTAAGTTTGGAAAGTCGCTTAGTGGAGTGGGATAGGAGGCATGCCAAATCCTACAGAGAGTACTATAAGGAGAGTAGTGCTTCTTCAGAGAGAATAAAGGTGTCAATCACAAAAAAAAAAAAAAAAAAAAAAAGAATAAAGAAATAAATAATAGCAAGGAAATATAGGTAGTGATTGTCACCACTAAGACATGATCTCGTGTAAAAAGGATGGAAGTAATAAAATAAAATAAAAAAAAAATGGGCATGAATAGTCACTATTTTTCACCATTGAAGAGAAATTAGTGGCAAAAAATGAGTAGAATAAATTATAAAGAAGTATAGATGGTGACCATTTTTTATTGCTTCAAGAAAATTGGTGGCAAAAAATGGATATGAATGGTAACCATTTTTCACCACTAAGGAGAAATTGGTGGTGAAAAATGGATGGAGAAAATTACAAATGGATATGGTTAAAGATCATTTTTTATTATTAAGGAAAAATTGGTGGTGAAAATAGATGAAAAATGAATAAAAAATAGTTATTATTTGAGCAACTTCGTAGTAGGATCTACTATGACTTGTAGTCTAAAATATTGGCAATGACTAATGTGAGAATTTAGTAGTGGATATTGCTACCAATAAGTTTAATACTATTTTAAAGCAACAATTTTATGCAATAATAATCATATTGTGTGAGAGGTAATTATATATTCCAAAAGGTGAATCACAATTATATGTTCTTTAAGCTCGTTGTAACTTTCTAGCAGTTGGATATTTTAGACACAATAAGACTTTGAACCTAATATCTAGAGATTTTTTATGGCTTCAAATGTGGAAGGCAGCCAAAGACTTTGTAAAATCATGTGATATTTTTTCAAGATTTAAAAGACTTTGCTATCAACCTTATAGACTTCTTCAACCATTACCTATTTCAAAACAACTACAATCTTTTATTTCTATAGATTTTATTATGGATCTTTCAATCTTAGATTTGTATGATTCTATATT
The DNA here is from genome assembly GCF_059467195.1 of Physcomitrium patens. Classification (NCBI taxonomy): domain Eukaryota; kingdom Viridiplantae; phylum Streptophyta; class Bryopsida; order Funariales; family Funariaceae; genus Physcomitrium; species Physcomitrium patens. Next base: position 12,093,244 of record NC_143410.1, read on the forward strand.
TGTGATAGTAGATTGTTATATCAAGATAGCACATTTTATACTATATATAAAATCTATCACATGTGAAGAAATGGCTATGTTTTTTTTTAATAATATTTATTATTATCATGGATTGCTCAAAAATATTATATTAGATAAATAAACTTAATTTGTATCAAGATTTTTTAAAATATTTTTTTAAATTCTAAAAGAAGATATAAAGCTCTATTTAGTTTTTCATCTTTAAATTGATGGGTAAACAAAAAGATGAATCAAGTTCTAGAATAGTATTTGAAGTGTACTATCAACTATCATCATAGTGATTGGACAACTATTTTGTCATTGATAGATTTTGTATACAATAAAATGGTACATTCTTTTGTTCAACAAATACCTTTCTTTGCCAATTATGGTTATCATCTAAGACTTGATACTTTTGACTTTTCAAATATTAATAATCTTACAGCAGAAGATTTGACAAATTTTTTGTCAAAGCTATATGCAACAATGAAGGTACAGTTAAAAATAGTTGAAGAATGACAAAAGATCAATGTTGATGCCTATTGCAAGAAACAACCACAATTCATCATAAGTAATAAGGTATGGCTACTTCATCGCAATATTAAGATTACTCATTCTTGTAACAAGTTGAATTATTGTAAGCTTAAACTTATTTTTTATTTGTAGACAAGTCAATCTTCTTGCTTATCAATTAAATCTACCAAATTCTATAAAGATCCATATTATATTTCATGTGTCTCTTTTTGAGCCATACAAGACACTGAATATCTTGGAAAGAAGACAAATGACACTTCTTCCAATAAAAATGGATAATAATCAAGAGTTTGAAATAAAAAAAATCTTAGATTCAAAGCAAGGTCAAAATAGATTAGTTTATCTTGTTCATTAACATGAATATGATATTAGTGAGCATACATGAGAGCTCGTAAAAAATCTTGTAAATATAACAAAGAAAGTTAAAGCTTTTTATTAATCATTCTATCAAAATGAAGATGAAAAATAAAAAAATCTTTATTATAAAAGAAAGAAGATCCAAAGAAGATAGCATTCTACCCTCTACTCTTGTTTGTAATTTTTTTATATTTATAATATTAACGAGGTAGAAAACCAATAACCACCACATTCAATTCAAGCGCTATTACTTGTTGACTTATCAAACAAGATATTATGATTGTTACAACCTTCAAGATAGTGTAATCAAGATGAAGATCTTCAAGAATGATATGTGCTCCCTTGAATAGATGGCAAAGTACAATGTGTTAAGTATCACGACCTTAGACAAGACTCTTAATGTTTGGTGATTTTATTAGAAGTAGAAATGACTTTTGTCACTGTTCCAAATATTTTATTTAAAAGAAGTTATAAAAGCCTCAACAACAATCAAATAACAGTTTGATTTTCTTGCCTTGATATGAAACTCTGTTGGTGGTTGAAAAGACTTATCAATCATCTTTGAAGAGAACAAAGATCAAAATATGTGGCAAACATAATTTGTTGCATCTTAGATTTTTTCAACATCTGATGACTATTCTTTGTAGAACTCATTCCTAAAAAAGACGATATTGTCATATATATATATATATATATATATATATATATATATATATATATATATATACTATAATATTTACTTATATAATTAAATAGAAGTAAATAAAAGTAGATTTATTTCATAATATTTTCTAGAGAAGCTTTCTAGAAGCTATATGGATGTTGCTTTGACTTTATATGTATTTGTAGTTGATTGGTAGGTTAGAAACTTAGTCAACAAGTTAATTACATATTGATAGCTTACATAACAAGTTAATTATTTAGTGCACAAATAAAAAAAACTTGTCTTGCAAGTTAAAATATGTGCCTTACAAAGTCAATATGTTTTGGAGGTCCTATAGGACATTGCCACATAGTTCTTAATTTAGAATATATATGGAGGTAAGAGTGAAGCCTTCTTTATTCTTGTCAATGCTTTTCTAGTCTTTAGTCTTATTTTAAGACTTTCTAGTCTTCTTATCTTTAGCAATAGCCACTGTAGTTTAATACTATATCATCTTTGAGTGATTTTTTAGTCTTTTTGAGTAATATAAGAGTGTATTGAAATTTTAGTTCTTTGAGGTTCATGTCCTTGACACAAACTCATTAAGACTTGCATTGAGTGTTAATCTGAAAAATCTAGATTTAAAAGAGTGATTTGTCTTTAAAGTCAACAACTTGTTGTATGCATTATGTAATAACATATAATTCTTCATACTCACGAAGAAAAATTTATGAATAATTTAAAAACTAAATATGTATTGATATTGAAGTTTATCCATTAATATCAAAGAATGACATCTTATGCTTCAAAGGTGGCAATTTTTGTGTGTCATCAAGGACAAAAGTTTCATACCAAAGATATTAATTCAATCAACAATATTAGTAAACTTAAAGAGTCATTATCTAAAATACATGTAGGATGTAAGTTTTTTGTAAAAATTATAAATCCAAAGGATGAACATCAAGATATTGAAGTTTATGCCAAATCAAATTATAATGGGCACAATTCTTAATTATAGAAGGATTCTTATTTTCAAAAAAATTATTCATTAAAGTAAAATTAATAATTGTGTTGAGATATTAGATAATCTTAATAATATCAAATTTTTCTTAGAATATTTTAAGAGTTATAAAGATATTTTAAGTCAAAAATCTCTATTGCATAAACAACAAACATTTTATTTTTTTAGCTCCAAAAGAAGCATCAAATCAATGATATTGTCTTCAAATATAAAAAAGATGCAATAAAGATGATTATAAAGTGGTAAGAAAAATAATTCCTAAACAAGAAAAAAACAAAAAAATAGTTTTCTACTAAGCTTATGATTCTAAGAATTCAATAACAAAGAAGCAACCATTTGTATTAGTAATGCAAAAAAAAGACATTCTTAAAAGAATAAAAGATATTATACCAAACTTAGCATGGATTGTAGACTAAATTTTGAAGACCAACCAATAGAATATGCCATTATATGCTAAAATATGTTCTAATACAATGAGATTGGAGATGCCAATTTTTTTAATACTTTGTAGTATTGATAAGGATAGTAGTTAAGAGTAAAAAAATATTATATCTTACAATATGTGTTATATTTCAAAATATAGATACAATTTGTTCAAATGCAATAATAATTAATAAAAATAATATAGAATATAAGGCTTTAATGAGCATTATTAAAAGAGACTAATTATGTTGGATTTTTTTTAAAAAAAAAATTGTCGAATTTAAGTAAAGTACCATATACTTTTATATTGGTTTTATACAAAAAAGCATGGATTAAATATTTATTTCCTAAATTTCCTGAAATTCATCACTTTGATTTATACAAGATAAAGTGCTCTATATTAGAAGCCAATAGTAAAAAAAAAAAAAAAAAAAAAATCAAAATAAAAGATTCAAAATTACATATGTTGATAACAAACAGATATTTAAATATGTAGAAAATGGTTTAGTAGAGCACAATTGCCAATAAAAGCTTTTGAGGTCAAAATAAGTCATATTATATTTCTATGGATATGCCATTATAATAAATCTTGTAAAATATATCCTTTTAAATAGAAAGATAAATTGAAAACTTAAAAATTCATCATTGTATTAATAGGCAAGCCAAATATAAGACATTATTTTAGAAGAATCACTTTGGCACAATACTACAATCATGTTCATACATTGAATGAATCAAGGAAGTATTCTTGAAGAGGTGGAGACAAACAAAAAATATCAAAGTTGTAAAGAGTTAAGTAGTGTCAAGGACAAGAACTCGATAAAAAAGTAATTCGAACAAGTGAACCTTCACTCAAAGAAAGGTAACAAAATATAATTAACAAGTATTTATATTGAAAGAGAAATTGGAATGGCTATTGCCAAAAGACAAGAAAACTAGAGACCCTTGAAATTAGACTGGAAGCAAGAAAGGAGTTGACAAGAGTGAAGAAGACTTCACTCTTGTCTCTATATATACTATCTAACTAGGAGCTACGTGGCAACATTCTATAGGACCTTCAATATGTGTTGACTTTGTAGGACACATGCCTTGACTTACAAAGCAAGTTTTCCTACGTGTGGGCCACATAGTTAGCTTGGTCTTCAAGCTAACAACATGTATGGCACATGGCTAACTTGTTGACCACGTTTCTAATAAGAAAAATCAATTAAAGACACCTATGAAATCAAAGCAGCATCTATGAAGCTTCTAGAAAGCTTTCATATTAAATACTATAGAATTAACTTACTTTTACTTATTTTTACTTACTTCCACTTATTTATATATGTAATTACTAGCTTACATGAGTATGTCCATGACATTATCCCCCCTTCTAGGGACGTGTTCTACGAGGAGCTGCCATCATATGTTGAGAAAATCTATGATACGACGAATTGTATTTGCCACATACTCTGATCTTAGTTCTCTTCGAAGATGATTGATAGGGCCTCTCAACCATTCGTATTGTCCCATATCAAGGCTAGAAGACCACCCAGTTATTTGATCATTGTTGAAGCCTTCATAACTTCCCTCAAATAGAATATTTGGAACATCATCAGGAGTTGTTCCTATCTCTAGTAAAATCACCAAACATTGGGAGTTTCTTCCGAAATCGTGCTACCAAACGTATTGTATCTCGCCATCTATTCGAGGAATAACATGTCGTTCTTGAAGAGCTTCATCTCGATTGGGTTGTCTCAAAGGTTGTGACAATGTAATGTCTCATTCGGCAGGTCAGCAAATGAAGGCTCTTGAGTCAAATCTGCTGGTTGTTGGTTCTCCATCTCCTCAGCATGACAACTACAAAGAAGCCACGAACAAGGATTGAAAATAGAATGTTATCTTGCTTAGATGTTGTTTCTTTTATAAAGAAGGTTTTCACCTTAATTTTGATGGATGTCATCGATAAAAAGCCTCCACCGCCTTTGTTGCATTTATAAGATTCTTTATTGGCTCTCATGTGCGTTCACTAATATCATATCCGTGCCAATGGACAAGATATTCCAATTTATTTCAGCGCTGCCTTGAATCTAAGACTTCTTCTACTTCAAACTCTTCATTATTGTCCACTTCTATAGGAAGAGGTGGAGCTTGTCATCTTCTTGGTATGTCCACTGTCTTGTATGGTTCAAGAAGAGACATGTGGAATACTAGATGGATTTACATCTGTATCGACTTTTTGTTGTTCTTGAGCCTCTTTTAACTATTCCTTCATTGTTTCATGTAGCTCTGATAAATAAATTGCCAAATCTTTCGCAATAGGATTATATAATTTTAAAAAGTTAAAAGTATCAAGTCGTGGATGATAACCATAATTAACAAAGAAAGGTATTTGTTTTATAGAAAAATGTATCGTGTTATTGTAAGTAAACACTCCTAATTGCAAAAGAATTTTTCAATCATCTTGTTGGTAGTTAATGGTACATCTTAAATATTACTCTAAAACTTGATTAATACGCTCCGTTTGTCCATCAGTGTGAGGATGGAATGTCAAAGATAGTTTTATATCTACTTTTAGAATCTTGAAAAGAGTCCGCCAAAATCTATATACAAATTGAGTTCCCCTATCTGATATAATATCATTGGGTAATCCATAATAGCGATAGATATTGTTAAGAAAGAGCTTAGCTGTTTCTTGACCTGTGATAGATTTTGTATATGGTACAAAATGTGCCATCTTGGTAAAACGATCTACTATCACGAATATAGAGTCATAAGAACCTGAGATTGGAAGATCCATAATGAAGTCCATAGAAACAGAAGACCATGGTTGTTCTAGAATGGGTAATGGCTGAAGAAGTCCAAAATGTTGATGACGAGGGGTTTTTGATCTTGAGCAAACATCACAAGATTGTACAAAATCTTTGACTGCCTTCCACATTTGAGGCCACCAAAAATCCCTAGATATCAGCTCCAAAGTCTTATTATATCCAAAATGTCCTACTGCTCGGAAGTCGTGACAAGCTTGAAGAATATGTAAACGTGCTTCTCATTTTGGAACATATAGGCATCCTTCAAAATTGAGTAGATTGTTTTTGAATTCAAATTTGGAGGGATCATGAGATTTAAAAGAATTATTCTTGATATCATGAACAAGAGGGTCTGAAGACATACTTAACTGGACTTACTTAAGAAAAGTTAAATCAACAGTCAATGTTGATTTTATTACTCAAAGATGAAATTACTCCGGCTTCAAGAAAACCATTCTTTGTTGCTCAAAAGCTGCATCTCCTTCTTTTGGTGCAAGATAAGAACGTCTAGACAAGGCATTGGACAAACCTTGTTATTTTCTTAGCCGATAAGTGATGATGAACTCGAATCTTGATAAAGATATGCTCCAACGAGCTTGACGATGATTTAATACGCGTGCTCACATAAAACACTCGAGTTTCTTGTGATCTGTATACACGATGTCTAGACTAGAAGCGCCTTTTAGATAATGATGCCATTCTTGAAAAGAATCCACAATTGTAAGAAGTTCTTTATCATGGATCTCATAATTGATTTCTGCTACTCAGAATTTTTTTGAATGAAAGGCTACTGGATGAAGTTTATCATCTGTTCCCATTTGTGATAAAACCACACCCAGAGCAAAGTGTGATGCATCTGTTTCCATAAAGAATACTTTGGAAAAATCAACACGATACAAGATTGGTGCAGAAACAAACATTGTCTTCAAAGATTCAAAAGTAACTTCGGCTTCTTGATTCCATTAGAATTTGTCTTTACAAGTCAAACGTGTAAGTGGAGCTGCAACTCAAGAGAAATCCTTGATGAAGATCCGATAGTAGTTGGCAAATTCCAAAAAACATTGGACATCTCTTACCGTTTTTGGGATCTTCCAATCTATAATAGTTTGAACTTTTTTAGGATCCATCATAAGTCCATCATTTGAAATGATGTAACCTAAGAAATTGACTTGAGTAGTGTAGAATACACACTTTTCTATCTTAGCATAGAGTCCCGCATCTCTTAATTTTTGTAACACACGACGAACATGAAGTTCATGTTCTTCTAGATTCTTAGAATAGATCAAGATGTCGTCTAAATAATAGACCACAAAATCGTCCAAAAACTCTCAAAAAACATCATTCATTAGATGTTGAAAAGTTGCTGGTGCATTTGTAAGTCCAAAAGGCATAACGTTGTATTCAAAATATCCATACCTAGTTCAAAACGCAGTCTTCTATTCATCTCCTTCTTTGATGTGTACTAGATTGTATGTTCTCCAGAGATCTATTTTTGTAAAGATCATAGCTTGATTCAGCTGATCAAGAAGTCCAGATATTAAAAGTAGTGGATACCTATTTTTGATGGTAATCTTGTTGAGTCCTCGATAATCAACACACATTCGCAATGATCCATCTTTTTTCTTCACAAATAGAATTGGAGCTCCTGTCGGAGATTTAGAATGCCCTATGAAATTCTTGGCTAGATTTTCTTCAATATACTCCTTGAGTTTAGTCGGTTCATTTTGTGATAAACTGTAGATTGGTCCGAATATCAATTGTGCTCCTTCTTAAAGGTCAATTGAGCAATCATAGGGACGATGTTCCAAGAGTGTATTCACATTCTTTTTTTCGAATACATCTTAAAATTCTTGATATTACCTTAGAATGCCACTTAAAGTCTTTCCACCAGTAGAAACAGGTGTGGCATAAATAATATATGGTGATTCTTTCATAGTAGCATGCAAGAAAGCTTTTACACCTATAAATACGGGTTTAATTGAACTGAACTTATGACTCTCTACTTCATTAACTACACTATTAGTTATACTTTTAGAGAAAGTAAGAGTTCAAGAAATCCAATCTATTTGAGGGTTGTATTTTTTTAACCACGATAAACCTAAAATGACTGGATTAGAGAGAGATCTAATGATATTAAATACTACAAAGCTATTATGACCATTGATTATTACTTCTATAGGAAGGGTTTCGTGAATAATATCTCGAGAAGACAATGGACGACCATCTATGACTTCTACATGAACAAGTTTAGTTTTCTTTACTAAAGATATGCTATGTCTTTTAGTAAATTCTTCATCTAAGAAACACGTTGAGGCTCCTGAATTTAATAAGGTAGAGGCTTTGTAATATTTAGGTCCTAAAATAACATTTAATGTAAAATAAGGAGAGGGCTCTGAGGAGAGAATAGGACCTTTACTAGATGTTGTGCAAGGTTCCAGCCGCACGGTCCTTATTGTAGCTAGACAAACTCGTTTTTCGACATATTATCTTCTTTCACAACCATACTCCTCATTTTGTGATTGGGTCGTTTCTTTGGATAATATTGAGCAGTATGCTTAGATTCTCCACAATATAAACATAATCCTTCTTAACGATGACGAGTCTTTTCTTGCTCAGTAAGAGATTTGAAACGTACTGCATCAATTTGCATATCCTCTACTTCCGAATGTATGTGTTGAAGAGGTATTGGTATTGCCATTGAATTATAGTAATGTTGAGGTCTACTTATACGATTCTCAGATCAAAATTCAAAAAGGTGATTGTCGCACTTCATAGCAAAGTCAATTGCTTGACTCAATGTTTGAGGATCAAGTAAGTTGAGTATTAATTTTTTTACCTCATATTGTAATCCGTAGAGAAATTGGCTAATAAATGCAGCATCATCCCACTTGATATCAGTTATAAGTTATCAAAATTATGAAACATACAACATTATTGATCGATTTCCTTGTCGTAAAATACAGATCTTATTGGTTGCAACACGAATTGCATCATGTTCTCCATACATGGATCGAAACTCTGCCAAAAAAGCCTCTAGATTATACAATATTGGATCTTGTCATTCAAGAAAAGATAAAAATCACGATAGTGCTGAACCTGAAAGAAGCATACCAATGAAATTAACTTGCGGTCCTGGAATTGGATAGCTTTGGGATTGAAGTTCAATCACAAGTTGCACTTGATTGATAAATCTTTGAAACTTGGATCTAGTGCCATCAAACTTCTCGGGTAGGGCAATTCTTGGTTCTCTAACACTGAAAGGGTGTTCCACCATAGGAGAAAAGACATAGTTTAGTGCAGATATTGAAGCAGCTCCAACCATTTCTATATCTTCACTTCCTGCCAATCTTGTTGCTCCTTATGGTGGTAAATTGAGTTGATGCATCACAAGCATTAACTCTCTCAATTGCTCTTGCATTTATGCCATTGCACTCTTCATTTCAAGAAGTTCTACCATGATAATACTCAGAAGAGAGAAGATGTCTAATATTGCTCAAGACAAATAGAAGAGAGGACTTGAGAACAAAGAAAATACTAAGGATAATATCAATTTAGAAGAAGGTAATCCGTAACTTCTAATATGCTTATATCTTATCAAAAAAAAGAGGTAATCCACTTTTAATCAAGATTAGACAAAGCTCTGATATTATAGGTATACTCTTGTCAATCTGTTGTCAAAGGACAAAGACTCGATGAGGAAAAATATACACCAAAAGGCTATCTCGATATAATAAGTCAAAATATAAACAAGTAGGTAAATTAAAAGGAAACTGGAATGGCTATTGCCACAAGGCAAGAAACTAAAGACTCTTGAACCTGGACTAGAAGCAAGAAAGGAGTTGACAAGAGTGAAGAGGGCTTCACTCTTGCCTCTATATATACTATCTAACTAGAAGCCACATGGCGATGTTCTATAAGACCTCCAATATATGTTGACTTTCTAGGCCACATGCCTTTGCTTGCAAGGCAAGTTTTCTATGGATGGACCACGTAGTTAGCTTGTTCTTTAAGCTTCCAACATGTGTGGCACATGGCTAACTTGTTGACCAAGTTTCTAGCCTAAAAGTCAACTATAGACTCCTATAAAGTCAAAGCAGCGTCTATGAAGCTTCTAAGAAGCTTCTCTAGAAGATATTACACAATTAACCTACTTTTATCTACTTTTACATACTTTTATCTATTCATATAGGTAATTATATGTATGTCCGTGACATTACCCCTCCTTCTAGGGACGAGTTCCACGAGGAGCGGTGATTATATATTGAGAAAATCTAATATGCGGCGAATTGTATTTGCTACATACTCTGATCTTTGTTCTCTTCGAAGATAGTTGATGGGTCCTCTTAGCCATCGATAGTGTCCCATTCCAGGGCGAAAAGACCACCCTGTTATTTGATCACTGTTGAGGCCTTCATAACTTCCTTCAAATAATACATTTGAAACACCATCAGGAGTCGTTCCTATCTCCAATAATATCACCAAACATCGAGAATCTCTTCCAAGGTCGTGATACCAAATGCGTTGTATCTCACCATCTATTCGAGGAAGAACATGTCGTTCTTGAGGATCTTCATCTCGGTTGCGTCGTCTTGAAGGTTGTGACAATCGCAATGTCTCATCCGGTAAGTCAGTAAACGAAGGTTCTTGAGTTGAATCCGCTGGTTGTTGGCTCTCCATCTAATTAGCGTCACAAATACAAAGAAGTCACAAACAAGGATAGGAAATTGAATGTTATCTTGCCTCAATCTTGTCTCTTTTATAAGAGAGGTTTTCATCTTGGTTTTGATGGATGTCGTTGATGAAAAACTTTGACTTTAGCTGATGCATTTCCTAGATTCTTGGATGGCTCCCATGTGCGTTCACTAATATCATATCCACGCCAATGAACAAGATATTCCAGCTTATTTCGGCGCCGCCTTGAGTCTAATATCTCTTCCACCTCAAATTCTTCATTATTATCTACTTCTATAGGAGGCGGTGGCATTTGTCTTCTTCCTTGTATATCCACTGTCTTATATGGTTCAAGAAGAGACACGTGGAATACAAGATGGATCTTCATTGACTCCGGTAGATGTAACCGATATGCAACTGGGTTGATCTGTACAGAAATAGAAAAGGGGCCAAGCCTACGATAGTCCAACTTGTCACAAGGTCGAGTGGTCTTGATATTGCGACGAAGTAGCCATACCTTATCGCCCACGTTGAGTTGTGGTTGCTCTTTACGATATACATCTGCATTTATCTTTTGTCGTTCTTGAGCTTTCTTCAACTGCGCCTTCATTATTGCATGTAACTCTGACAACCGATTTGCCATATCTTCTGCTGCAAGATTATCAACTTTTGAAATATCAAAAGTATCAAGTCGTGGATGATAGCCATAATTGGCAAAGAAAGGTGTTTGTTGCGTGGAAGAATGTACTGTATTATTATAAGCAAACTCTGCCAATGGCAGAAGGATTCTCCAATCATCTTGTTGGTAGTTGATGGTACACCTTAAATACTGTTCCAAGATTTGGTTTACGCGCTCTGTTTGTCCATCAGTTTGAGGATGGAAAGCTGAAGATAGCTTTATGTCCACTTTTAAAATCTTGAAAAGGGTCCTCCAAAATCTTGACACAAATTGAGTTCCCCTATCCGATATGATATCTTTAGGTAATCCATGATAGCGATAGATATTATCAATGAAAAGCTTAGCTGTTTCTTCACCTATGATAGATTTTGTACATGGCACAAAATGTGCCACCTAGGTGAAACGATCTACTATCACAAATATAGAATCATAAGATCTTGAGCTTGGAAGATCTGTGATGAAATCCATAGAAACAGAAGACACTGATTGTTCTGGTATAGGTAATGGCTGAAGAAGTCCGTAAGGTCGATGACGAGGAATTTTTGATCTTGAACAAATATCACATGATTGTACAAAGTCTTTGACTGACTTCCACATTTGTGGCCACTAAAAATCTCTTGATATGAGTTCCAAAGTCTTATTATATCCAAAGTGCCCTGCTGCTGGAAAGTCATGACGTGCTTGAAGAACACGTAAACGTGCTTCTCCTTCTGGAACATATAGGCGTCCTTCAAAATATAATAGATTATTCTTGAACTCAAACTTAGAAGGATCATGAGACTTGGAAGAATTATTCTCGATATCATAAACAAGAGGGTCTGAGGACATACGGGACTGGATTTGCTTGAGAAAAGTTGAATCAACAGTCAATGTTGATTTCATTGCTCGGAGATGAAATTGCTCCGGTTTCAAGAAAACCGTTCTTTGTTGCTCAAAAGCTGCATCTCCTTCTTTTGGTGCAAAATAAGAACGTCTAGATAGGGCATCGGATAAACCTTGTTGTTTTCCTGGCCGATAAGTGATAATGAACTCGAATCTTGACAAAGACATACTCCAACGAGCTTGACGACGATTCAACACGCGTGCTGACATGAAATACTCGAGGTTCTTGTGATCTGTATACACAGTGAGTGGACTAGAAGCGCCTTCTAGATAATGACGCCATTCTTGAAAGGAATCCACGATCGCAAGAAGTTCTTTATCGTGGATCTCATAATTGATCTCGGCTGCTGAGAATTTTCTTGAATGAAAAGCTATCGAATGAAGTTTGTCATCTGTTCCCATTTGTGATAAAACTGCACCCAAGGCAAAATCTGATGCATCTGTTTCCATAAAAAATGCCTTGGAAAAGTCAACACGATATAAGACTGGTGCAGAGACAAACGATGTCTTCAAGGCTTCAAATGCTACTTCCGCTTCTTGATTCCATTGAAATTTATCTTTACTAGTCAAGCATGTAAGTGGAGCTGCAACTCGTGAGAAATCTTTGATGAAGATCCGATAGTAATTGGCAAATCCCAAGAAACATTGGACATCTCTTACCGTCCTTGGAATCTTCCAATCCACGATTGTTTGGACTTTCTTAGAATCCATCATGAGACCATCATTTGAAATGATGTATCCTAAAAAGTCAACTTGAGTAGTGTGAAATACACACTTTTCCATCTTGGCGTACAATCCTGCATCTCTAAGTTTTTGTAATACTTGACGAACATGTATTTCATGTTCTTCGACGTTCTTGGAATAGATCAGGATATCGTCTAGATAGCAGACGACAAAATTGTCTAAGAATTCACGAAATACATCATTCATGAGATGTTGAAAAGCAGCTGGTGCATTCGTGACTCCAAAGGACATGACATTATATTCGAAATGTCCATACCTGGTTCGAAACGCAGTCTTCCATTCATCTCCTTCTTTGATCCGTACTAGATTATATGCTCCTCTTAGATCTATTTTTGTATAGATCTTAGCTTGATTCAACTGGTCAAGGAGTCCTGATATCAAAGGTAATGGATACCTGTTCTTGATTGTGATCTTGTTGAGTCCTCGATAGTCAACACACATTCGTAAAGATCCATCTTTTTTCTTTACGAATAGAATTGGAGCTCCTGCTGGAGATTTTGAATGGCGTATGAAATTCTTCGCTAAATTCTCGTCAATATATGTCTTGAGTTCAGCCATCTCATCTTGCGATAAACTGTAAATTGGTCCAAATGGTGGCTGAGTTCCTTCCTTGAGGTCGATTGAACAATCATATGGGCGATGCTCAGGAAAAATATCTGCATTCTTTTTCTCAAAAACGTCTTGATACTCCTGATATTGACTTGGAATGCCACTTGAAGTCTTTACGTTTTCAGAAATAGGTGCAGCATAAATAGCAAAAGTTGATCCTTCTTTTGCTGCGTGTATAAATGCTTTTGCACCTATCAGTACGGGTTTTACTGTACTAGACTTATAATTTTTTACTTGGTTTGTAGAACTATTAATAACGCTTTTGGAAAAGTCAAGTTTACGCGAATTCCAATCTATTCGAGGGTTATATTTTTCTAGCCAGGATAAACCTAAAATAACTGGATTGGACAGGGATTTAATTATGTTAAAAGCTATGTAGCTATCATGACCGTCTATTGTTACTTTTATAGGATGAGTTTCATGAGTGACATCTCCAGAAGACAAGGGACGACCATCTATGACTTCTACATGTATTGGTTTAGGTTTCTGTACAAAGGGTATTTTATGACTTTTAACAAATTGTTCATCTAAAAAACATGCTGAGGCTCCCAAATCTATAAAGCAGAGGCTTTGTAATTCTTAGGTCCTAAATATAAGTCTATTATAAAACAAGGAGAGGGTTCTGAGGAGAGGATAGGACCTTCATTAGGAATTGTACAAGGTTCCAGCTGCACGGTCCCTATTGTAGGTGGACAAATCCGTTTTCCGACATGTTGTCTTCTTTGACCGTCGTATCCCTCATTTTATAGTTGCGTCGTTTCTTTGGACAATGTTGAGCAGTGTGCTTAGGTTCTCCGCAATATAAACATAATCCTTCTTGACGACGACGAATCTTTTCTTGCTCAGTTAGGGGTTTAAAACGTACCGCGTCAATTTGCATGTCTTCTACTTCCGAATGTACGTTTGGCAAAGATGTTGATGTTGCCATTGAGTAATAACGTTGAGGTTCCCGTGAATGATTCTCAGATCGAAATTCAAAAAGTCAATTATCACATTTTACCGCAAAATCGATTGCTTGACTCAAAGTTTGAGGATCAGATAAGTTGAGCATCAATTTCTTTACTTCGTATTGCAATCCATAAAGAAATTGACTGATGAGTGCAGCATCATCCCACTTGATGTCAATTGCAAGTTGTCAAAATTGTGAAGCATATACTGTTACTGAGCGATTTCCTTGTCGCAGAATTCGGATCTTATTTGTTGCAACACGAGTTGCATCGTGTTCACCATACATAGATCGAAACTCTGCCAAAAAAGCTTCCAATTTGTCCAATATTGGATTTCGTTGTTCAAGAAAAGACGAAAACCACGATAATGCAGAACCAGAAAGTAGAGTGCCAATAAACCTGACTTGTGATCCTGGAGTTGGATAGCTTTGCGGTTGAAGTTCAATTGCCAATTGTACTTGATTGATGAACCCTCGAAACTTTGATCTCGTACCATCAAATTTCTCAAGTAAGGCAATTCTTGGTTCTCTAGTGCTTATAGGGTGTTGCACAATTGGAGAAGGAACGTGATTTGTTGTAGATGTTGAAGCAGCTCCGATCATCTCTATATCTCCACTTTCTGCTATTCTTGTTCTTTCATGTGTTGGTGAATTGAGTTGATGCATCGCAAGCATTAACTCCCTCATTTGCTCTTGCATTTGTGCCATTGCACTCTTCATTTCAACAAGTTCTGCCATAATGACACTAAGAAGAAAAATTTGTTTGATATTGCTCAAGACAAAAGAAAAGAAAGACTTGATAACAAAGAAGATACTAAGAACAATATCAGTTTAGAAGTGGGTAATCCGCAAACTTCTAATACGCTTATGTCTTGTCAAGAGAAAGGGGTAATCCACTCTTACTCAAGAAAAAACAAAGCTCTGATATTGTAAGTGTACTCTTGTCAATCTGTCAAAGGACAAAGACTCGATGAGGAAAAATATACACCAAAAGGCTATCTCGATATAATAAGTCAAAATATAAACAAGTAGGTATATTAAAAGGAAACTGGAATGGCTATTGCCACAAGACAAGAAACTAAAGACTCTTGAACCTGGACTAGAAGCAAGAAAGGAGTTGACAAGAGTGAAGAGGGCTTCACTCTTGCCTCTATATATACTATCTAACTAGAAGCCACATGGCAATGTTCTATAAGACCTCCAATATATGTTGACTTTCTAGGCCACATGCCTTTGCTTGCAAGGCAAGTTTTCTATGGATGGACCACGTAGTTAGCTTGTTCTTTAAGCTTCCAACATGTGTGGCACATGGCTAACTTGTTGACCAAGTTTCTAGCCTAAAAGTCAACTATAGACTCCTATAAAGTCAAAACAGCGTCTATGAAGCTTCTAAGAAGCTTCTCTAGAAGATATTACACAATTAACTTACTTTTATCTACTTTTACATACTTTTATCTATTCATATAGGTAATTATATGTATGTCCGTGACATCTGTCAAGGACAAGAATTCGATGAAAAAGCAATTCGGACAAGTGAGCCTTCACTCAAAGAAAGGTAACAAAATATAAATAAACAAGTATGTATATTAAAAGAGAAATTGGAATGGATATTGCCAAAAGACAAGAAAACTAGAGACCCTTGAAATTAGACTGGAAGCAAGAAAAAAATTGACAAGAGTGAAGAAGGCTTCACTCTTGTCTCTATATACACTATCTAACTAGGGACTATGTGGCGACGTTCTATAGGACCTCCAATATATGTTGACTTTGTAGGACACATGCCTTGACTTACAAAGCAAGTTTTTCTATGTGTGGGCCACATAGTTAGCTTGGTCTTCAAGCTAACAACATGTGTGGCACATGGCTAACTTGTTTACCACGTTTTTAATCAGAAAAGTCAATTAAAGACACCTATGAAGTCAAAGCAGCGTGTATAAAGCTTCTAGGAAGCTTCTATATTAAATACTATAGAATTAATTTACTTTTACTTATTTTTACTTATTTCCACATATTTGTATATGTAATTACTAGCTTACATGAGTATGTCCCTGACAAGTGGTTGGTTGAACATTACAAATAAGATCAATTGTTAAATTTGAAAGTTCTTAATACATGCTATATGGAGTTTGCCTTTTAAAGTCAAGATATTTCAATAAAATAATGTATTGTTAGTTTATCTCATGAATGGTGTGAATGTAATGATTATGGTCCAATATGTAAATATATGTGGATTATGAAATGGATTATCAATGAAGAATATTCATATTTATTGGATTTATTATCAAAGCGCATACAAAGACAGTGGCTTCTTCAACTGAAAAGTTGTTTTTGATGATGGCCCAAGTGATGTATCATATGATAGTCTAAATAATGGACCAAATGATAGTCTAAGCAATGGAGGAGATAATGGAGTTCATATTCTTAGGAATGAATACATGATTGTAAAAGTAGATAATAATATTACATTACATAAAAAAGGATGCAATGTTGACCAAGATGTAGAATTTTTTTTCAAAGATTTAAATTTTTTTTTATTAAGAATGAAGATGCAAAATTTGGTGTTTTGAATAAAGATTTGATTTAATTTGATGATAGTTCATATGTAATAATTACCATTATATATAATAAAGACTTATTTTAATGGTGGTTTTTATGACCTCAATATTATAATTATTGCATTTATATTAGTTATAAAACTATTTAGATACATAATGGTTGTAGAAAATATTTTATGATGTGTAAAATATTTTAAAAGAAATTTTATGCCATTTTTAATAAACTTATTTTAATTTAAATATATAATAAAAATAAATTAAATTAAAATGTATCCAATTTATATTTAATTTCTTTCAAAAAAATATAATCAATAATTAATCTATATTTATAAAATATTTGTATTTGAAAAAAAATTATTTGTTAATGAATGTGTATTGTTAAAATTCTTCTATTGCAAAAATATCATGTGTATGTATGAGTGCTGTTGTTTATGGCAA
Source organism: Physcomitrium patens (assembly GCF_059467195.1). Taxonomy (NCBI): domain Eukaryota; kingdom Viridiplantae; phylum Streptophyta; class Bryopsida; order Funariales; family Funariaceae; genus Physcomitrium; species Physcomitrium patens. The sequence continues at coordinate 12,110,535 of NC_143410.1, forward strand.
CAAAAAAATCATTTTGAAGCAAGAGTAATACTTCACCTATACAAACCACACAAAATATAGTTTTCATCACTAATTTCTCCTTAGTGGTAAAAAAATGGTCTTTAATCATATCCATTTGTAATTTTTTCCATCCATTTTTCACCACCAATTTCTCCTTAGTGGTGAAAAATGGTCACCATTCATGCCCATTTTTTATTACTTCCATCCTTTTCACACAAATCCATGTCTTGGTGGTGACAATCACTACCCATTTTTACTTGCTAAATTTTTTCCCCTCCCTTCCTTTTCCCTTTGTTGTGATTGCCACCACTTTTCTCTATGAGGGGGCACTACTCCCCTCATAGTATGTAGGATTTGCCATCCCCCCGTCCTACTCCACTAAGCGACTTTTGAGAACTTATTTTGTGGAAGACCACTCACCCATGCTGTCCCGCCGTGCATGGTTGGCGCGAGGAGACGGTGGCTGGGACTCGCTGCCACCCTCCCTTGCCGGGCCGCGTGCTCAGCCAGTTGTCTCGCGTTCCCTGCGCGATCCCTATCTCCACAGTTCCCCCGCCTTACCCGTCCTCGGCGCTTCCCGCAAGCTCCCTTGCCCGCGCTGCCAGTTTCCCCCGAGATCCTCTGCCCCCCCCCCCCTCTGCTTTCCCCATGAGTTCTCAATAGACCCTGTAACGGCCAGGATTCAATCTGGGAATCCGACGGTCCAGATGTCTCGATCCGGTCGATTGACCAAGGAGGTTTTTGCAACACGTAGTTACGAGGTTCTGCGACACGATTCTACGAGGGGCGAGGGGGGGGGGGGAGGGGGGGGAGGAGGCTTGTTCGTTGTCTTCTTCGCTGCTGCCACTCTGTGTTGAGTCCATTTTTATGTGCGTTGTTGCGGTTTCGCAACGATTGTCTTTTAGATGGCGCTGGATTGGGGTGTGGCTGGCTCTCGGTATTACGGATCACTCCTACTGCCGCCAAATCTTGGATTCCGTCGGGTCGTATGATCAGGAGTCGTGGTTCGGTACCCTAGGGGGAAAGTGGTTGTTGATGTGGAGGGGGATTCTTAGCCAATTCAGCGAAAGCACGGGATTATCATCAGCACGGTGGCCTGCTGGTTAGGGATTGCCTCGGCTTACCGAATCTGTTCTGAAGCATCGGGACGGTTCATTGTTGTTGGAGGTTTGTATTGTAAGATAGTTCCAGAGTTTTGAGTTTTGGAGTGACTTAGTTTGGTGTAGGGGTGGTACAGTGGTGGATAAGGGTCGATTGAAGCTCTCGTGGTAGGGCTGGCGCGCCTCGTGTGGCATCATGGATTGAGAAATGAAACAGGCCGTGATCTTAGAATTGGTGTGCTACAGCTGTTTTTCGATGTGCGGGGGGATTAGCGAGTGATAGTGTATTTTCGTGGGTTTGCCGGTGTGGTGCAAGGACGGTTGGACCTTGCGGGGAGGGAAGTGATAGCCATGGATGATTTCGAGGAGGACAGGATGGGGCTCGGAGGAGAGATGTCGGTTGCACAGAAGAACGGCCGAGCGGCGTTGTTTGGATATACTGTAGCGGCATCGCCGGGGCAGGCTTGGTTTGATGTGCGGGTGATCTATGTTAGGGTTACGGAGTGTCCGCTTGACGATGCACCGGAATCGTTGACCATTCGATTCCCTGCAAGAAGTATTGGTACAGCGCTGGAAGTGAACGGGGCCCGAATTAGCCCCTCGGAGGAAGTGTGCTTGGTGTTGAAGCGAGACAGAGTTGACACGGATTCTTCGGAAGCGACCTATCTGAGCACTGATAATTTGCGCACTAGCGGCTCACTTAAGTTCGAAGTCTTACATAAAGAAGAGGTCCTACTTTGTGGTGCTCTTGAGCAGTCGCAACCCGCCGCAGATGCTGAAGAGTATAAAGGATCTGAAGCTATCAGCACGCCCGAAAAGACCACCAAGCTTGGGTGGACGATGGAATGCGCCTGTGCGGTGGGCCAGTCAGGATGTGTCTTTCTGAAAGGAAGGCATGATTATCCAAGCGTGGCGCTGGCGCATCCTGTCATGGAGGTGTGCGTGGTTGGGCGTTTCGCAGGGACTCCGGTGATCTTGACACAGACTGTGCAGATATTGGCGCGTCGTAGACCTAACAGACAAGCCACTCTTGATGCCATTCCCGAAACAGAAGAGGTTACATGCAATCAACCGAGGTTTATGGATGTGGATCAACCTGTACGGGTGAGACTTGCACATTTTTTCTCTCCTTTAGACGTAATTTCCGGATCAGTGGAAAACTGAGTTAAGCACAGTTTGTGATGTTCAATTTTTGCTGTACTAGATGAACATTTATGTTGTTCATTAAATCATATTTGGATTTGGTGTACTTTCGTTATAGAGCAGTTGAAATTTTTCATGTTTGTCTCAGTTTATCAGTTGTTGAGATAATTATAGTGCACGGTATGATGTAACAGGAATGTTTCAGGTGTGTTACAAAGTCCTTCGCGCTTTGCACACATATTGACAATTCATGTGATTTTGCAGGGAAATCAACCAGATCTCTTTATGGACCATGCTGATAAAGCTATCACAAGTTTCGGTTATGCTTTGGAAGGGAGCCCGTACGGGGATCAGGACAACGGGCAGTTGACGTGGTTCAACGCAGGTGTCAGGGTAGGGGTTGGTATCGGCTTGGGCATGTGCCTGGGTGTAGGTATTGGTGTCGGCTTAATGATTCGGACCTATCAAGCAACAACGAGGACCTTCAGAAGAGGATTGCTGTAGCTTCATTCTTACTAACAGGGTTATTTCATTGGTGATCAATGGGCTCTTATCAGCAAGGTTTGCTTAAAGTTTTGTACGTAGAAGAGGTGTTGAGGGTTCTCGTAGAATATGTTTTAATTCTCAGAAAATGGACATTTCCAGGACTGGAATCAAAGCAATTCATTGAATTCTAGCAGGATGGTCAGCATTTATGATTGTTTGACCTTGCTGTGGGTGAAAAATGTTTAGGGAATACCTTAAGAGTAGCCAGTGGATGCCATGAAGCGTCTGGTGAATCCGAAGCAGTTATTGCTGCCGGAGCTCTTGGTTTTTGTCGAGAGGTCACGAAGTCTTCTTCTCTTATCAGCCATAGATACACGGTTGGTTTAGATGCGCACACTCAGTTCCTGGTTGATGTAATGTTAGTTTGATGATTGAGACTCCAGATATGTAACTGTGTATATTTTGTAATTTCATGAGGTGCTTGATACACAACAGAGATCGTACATCTGCCCAAGGTAACGATTCCTGAGTGTGCAGTGCAGCTGCTGCTTATCAGAGATTCTGTGTGCGACGAGGTGGCTTTTTGTCGTCAGTCTCGCATGGTGTTTGACACGTATTGGGTTCCGATACTTGCTCACTGAACTAAAACAGTTTCACTAGGAGCGTAGGATAATGTAGCCCATATCGCTGGCGGCAGATATGACGTCGGACCACCGGTTCTTGAGAACTAGTATTAAATTCGGTATGATTTTGCGCAAGCATAGGCACGTTACCGCCTAACACGTCATTGAACTTTCTATTGTAGACAAAGTCCATTGTCTGCCCTTCCTAATATTTACCGTGCAAGCAATTGAAAGACCATAGCAGAGTAAGCCGTTTCTTAACCGCGGTATTTGACCTTCAGTTTGAGGTGGACTTTATTGAGATGCAACACCGACTGAGAGTATCCTGGAATGAAAATAACTAACCTCTTGTCGACAGTGTCCACAGGAAGTGATTGTGCTCTTCTTTCTTGTCACAGTTTTTAGTTAGAAGTTGCCCACTCCACCAGATCTTAAATTTTACAGTCTTTGAGAATTTACTCATTCAGTGATGCAATGTCGATTCCAAACAACCAAAATGTTACTTATGAAAAATTACAAGTTTTACTGTTTGATCGAAACTAGAGAGAACTTGGAATCTTGACCAGTATATTAATGGCAGGCACATCTGACTTAATGAGTGATGAGAGATGTGTATCTCCACAAGCTCTTGATGTGTAAACTTTCAATCCAGTAGTAATCAAGAAGCGGTGTGCGCACCAGCTGGGTTACCATGCAGTGTTTGTATAATCGTTTAAAAAAAATATATGGAAGAGTTGCTATTTGCTTTGTCCTAAAAAATAGGAAATAATACAGGAGAAATGAAGAGGCTATTTACAGAATCTGTAGTCCATACATTTGCGTGGTGCTACGAACATTGCAATGTATGGTTAAAGGAAAAATGACACATGCAGATAAGTATTAATTTTCCTTCGGGAACATAGATCATCTCCCTACCAAGTACCTCGAACTCACTGCTCAATCAAAATCCTCCAAATTATTATGTACTATCACGCTCCAACACATTTACCAACACAAAAATGGCTTCACACGCTCACGCAAACCTACTTAAGTGGGGCCCTGTCCATATCCGGCAACTCTTCCATTGAAGTCCACCACCTTTTATCTTCCAAAGAAGCAGTCGTCTCCGAACGAATACGAGTAATACGAGAATGCGTTTTCGTCGTTCCTGTGCTAGTTGTAATTCCTCCTTCAGACCCCTCCGGCACCCATGCCCCTGTCACTGGATCTGGCCGCCACCACTTCACCTGCTTTGTTGACGGTGTGGGATCCACGGTATGCACCTTCTCTGGATTAACACTTACGACGGGCCGATTCACGAGTTCCTCGAGGTCTAGAGATGTGATTCTACTCTCTGAGGCGGGCTCTGAACTTTTCTCCTGCTCCTTGGTGCTTCCACACATGATATCGGCACCTGTCGCCATTCCCCTCACTCCACAATCACTGCATAAAAACACACCGTACTGTTTAACCATCCCAAAATGATGAGTCGTTGAGTAGAGTTGACGCGCTATGTTGCATATTCCTACCATGTCAGCCGAGAATTCTAATCCCACTCGATTGTCAACGATGGCGACCATGATTTTCAACCGGCATATAGCTTGGCACAATTTGCGAATGCAACGTGAAAAAACCATCAGGTATTACCTAACATGATTGCCGTGGTGAGATTCCAAAGCGGAGAAGTGCTCCTTTTCTAAGGAAGGTACCAATGCTATACATGGACACACTTCAAATCGATGTTGTGGAAGTTTACAAGGCGGCGTGTGCAATATGCCACGTCTTAAACGTGCGACAAGTATAGATGAACAGACCACGAATTAAGAATGTACACACTTTTTCAATCGTTTGAAAGGTCTTCGATCGTAGCTAGAAGTACTTACTTGAAGGCGACGACCATTCTATTGTCAGTGACTGTGGCAGAGGACAGCAGCCGATGCACAAATCCGGGCGACGTCACTGCCGTCGCCTGCAACTGCCTCAACAGTGCTCCCTTCATCTTCAATCGAGTCGACCTAAGCTGAATATTCAACAATGCTCGTCTTCTTTAGCAACTTCACTTGCCTTGTTTACTGCAATCACAAATTGCAAATCTAATCGCAATGTCAATTCATCACAATATTCTAGCTTGTAAAAGCACAACATTCATTACATAAACATATGTCTTCAGAAATGAGGAACTCATGCCTCGGTACTGATGTACAAAAACTTTGAGCAGCAGCTGCACCTGCACAGACATCCGAGACCTCACGTATGAATGTTATATCAACTAATATGCCATGTGAGGGTCGCAGAATACATAAAACTTCTTTCAGAGGCAGCTTCCAAGGGTCTTCAAATCATTCGAATGACTGGCTTCGAAAAACTGTGATCCTCACATGTACTACCCATTCAACAGCTTTCAAGTACTTAGCCTGCCTTCTCATGTTGCGGAAAATCTGATAAAAGTCCAGCTGGGACACCAAAAAATTACCAGCTTTGACGTGAAGGATGGCGTCGACAGGGCTGCGGCAACACCACCGAAATCAGTCCCAGAAGAGGCTTCAAAATGTGCCAAGCAATCTGCCGGTTGAAGCCGGGCAACGAAACAGCACTACCCTTCAGATTCAGCCAACCCCATGCACGGTGCGTATTGTGCAACCGTAGGAAACGACGCCATGCGAAACGCTGCTAATCAAAATTTCGCTACCTCATCGTCAGATGGGGGGATAATTTTCGTGAAGATTTGGTGAGGAAGACCGACTCCAACAAGCACTGGACACCGTCGCCGCTTCTCACAAGCAGTGCCGCCACATTTAGCGGCCGCCTCGTTCCCAAGCTTGGTTCCCATGAAATAGGGAACGCTATCTGGTCTGTTGGGAACGACGTTCGTGATCTCGCGCAGCATTACTCTCAGCTAATCGGTCAGCTGTTCGAACCCTGGCAAGTGCATTACTTCAAGCTAATATGTTGAAATTCCTTCATTTGGAATTGTTTGGCTACTGTCATATAAGAGGTTGGGTATCTCCACATATATTGTTTTAATGTATCCTCCATGTAGTGGAAATGGAGTAATGTTGTAGAATTGAATATTGGGAGTCTCAACATGTTTGTGAAACATGTTTGTGAAAGATGGTCTTTGGCTACTTTGAAGTTATAAGGTAATCAATAGTTATACCATGAATGTGCATTGATATGGACAATTCTAACTATTGTGGTCTATACTATACGTCATGTTTGGAGTATTCACATTTTAGAAAATATCTTATAAATGGATTAAATTATATGTGCATTTCTTTTAATGTTGAATATCTTTGATGTGAGATTCCTGAAGTGATATTAGAATATAGACATACTCTCACAATTAAATTTTTTCCGCACAATCTACATTTTGCAAGTCACAAACTCATACAATACTATGAAGATTCAAAACTTTCTAGCACAGGTAAAACGCAAAATGCAAGCTATGTTAACCGCAAATGCAAGACATGTCGCAGAAATGCGTCTGGAATACATGTTTTTAATGGTCACAACAGCAGAATGAGTCTAATTCAATAAAGCTTCACGCTGGCACCAAATACCACAAAACCAGATCGATGGGCGTCGCTTTTGGTGCAACAGAAATCATTTCTCTTTGCCTTGAGAATCAAAACATGAATCCAGTCAAACGTAGCACTGCAAGAGTGTTGGTTTCAACCAGAAGGAAAACTGCAGCTTTAGGTTGACACTCATAAGTATATGCCGTGTTGAAGGATTATATTGTGATGATGAGGTTTCGCGGTTTTGCTAACATGGGCCATGTCTTTGACGATTGCCAACTGATGGCCTGAGCATGTGAGGTGTGACTGCCCTGCAATTGAGTTTGAAGGTTCTGCATGGCATACATACACTTTGGGCAAGACCTTTGGTCCAGAGCAGCTCCCATCATCAGTCAAAATTGAGACTAGGACCGAGAAATTGCATCATCGTTGATGAGTGGTTATATATATATCAGCGTGAAGAACATTTGTTTTCTTCTGGAAGTGTGCTAGATTGCTATTGACCGAGCGGAAGATCTGGTCTGCTGTAATACCCGCTACCTCCCCTAATTTGCCACTCAACTATCATTTATCAGAATTAGGACAATTAGAGTGTACACATGTACCCACACCCACATATCTACGCATAAGTGTGTGTGTGAGTGTATATATATATATATATATATATATATATAGTGTAGCGAGAAGATATCTGACACATTTCAACGTGAGGTTCATACTAGGATGCAAGCAGAACTAGGTACCCTTCAGAGGTCAACTTTGATCACAATTTGTCTTGAAGCAAAATCGCCCATTAAAGCTATGTCAAACCTGATGTCAGCGGCCTGCATTTAACCATCTATTCCACAAGTTAGCAGATCAAATACCCAATGCGAAGATTTGCATGAGATACGAAGACACAAAATTTCTATATGGTGGGTTGATTCCGAATTTACAATCGTTACTCATAAATTTCGTGGTTTCTGATTCCGTACAACTTTTATATACGAGGTGATCCCAGCAGCCCTAGCTGTAAGAGAATGCATCAGGTCATACAATTGTCACAGGTGAAATATTGTGTACCTCGCTTCTGTCTTCGAAGTTCCTCAGCTTCTACGTAGCTCTCTTAAACTATACTAGTTATTCTTGTTTCAGTTGAAGGAGTAGTCTGAACCTTTAGTTTTGGATTCACCATCGCATCCTCATGAAAGTTATCGCCGCGCAATGCAAGTGGATCAAATACAGAATTTTCTCGCCACGGAAATACTTTTCTTTCAGATGTCCTCTTTTCTAGGCCTCGAACAGGATTACGGACACAAAAGTTCTTACTCACGTTCTGGGGGACTGCGAGCATTTTCCTATCTGAGATGTTCAAAATGGAATCTTCGCTGTGAACAGCGGAAGAGACAAAACATTATTCAACGTTACTCGTGTTACGATCAAGTCACTACAACTACCAAGAGCCCAACATGAAGATCCCGAGCACGAAATTTTTGCCAGTGAGAATTCAATACGACTTGTAATGAGTTCTGTAAAATAGTAAAGTGATCGTACCTGGCAATGTAGGCCTCATCACTAGTGATATGCGAGCCTGAAATTCCTGCAATGAGAGCTCTTCGATGTTTGTAAGCTTTCTCTTTAGATGTATCCAGGGGTCCGGAAAATGCAGAGGGATTAAGGACGTTTCCAGATGCTGGACTAAATGAAGCTGAGGACTGCTTAGCGCCAAGCCTAAAAGACTGCCGCGCAGCTGGTCGGGTTAGCACCCTGGAACTCTTTAAATCCGTCTTCTTAAGTGATAGATCGGAAACAATTTTCTCATTCTTTCCTAGGCCTCTTCCTGACTGCACAAGCGCTTCAGGGACATCCAGAGCCACTTCTCTGCACATTGCATAGTCGCAATCGTCATTCCTGACCTTTCGGACACGCGGAGCACGACGAATTCGGCTGATGTCCTCTTTATCAATCACCTGTAAGATTGTTTGGTTCTTTGTATCCTCCAGAAATTTAGAGAGGCTTCTGACCTCTCTCCCTGGTTCTACAGCAGGTCTCTGCTTCCTTTGAAGCCTCCAATTTAGGGTTCCAGTTTTAGTTGAGTGAGGCAGGCGGGGTTCCATAGTGGACCCTGATCCATGTCTAGTTGATGGTATGTATCGAGAGTAAATAGGTTTCTCCACCGTCACAGCTTGCAATCTTTCCACGACTTCCACTCTCCTGCAGATTTGTGACCTAGGAAACCTGGCTGTTTTCTTCAGCATAAACGTGAACGCATACCCTGGAAAACATGCTTGAGTCACCGGACTAGATGGTATATCGCCGATGCAGGCCGTGGAACTGCAGTCATAGAATTCATCGTTGGACCTTCGTGAGGTCCTACCTTTAACTGGTGTAGGGTTAACCTCTTCCTCCACCACCCAAGTTTCACTTTTCACGCACTCCTTTCTGGATACCTCTAATGACGGCAACGGGAAGGAGAGGATTCCACCATGGTTAGTCGACTGCATGACCGCGCTTGCCGGCATCTCCTTAGATTCAACGTGCGAATCCTCTTCGGAGGACAACTCACAGGATGCATCTGTTGAAAAGTCGTCTGTAGATGAATCAGTTTCTTTCGTGCTTTCCAGGCATCTCTTATTTTCAATAAAAAGTTCAGGTACAAATGAACTTGATCTGGATCTGCTAACATCGCTGGGTTCAATGCGACACGCATTAGTTGCAGTATCACTGACAGCGGGGCCGTTCACGGGTACTTGCTTCCATTCCGACCAATCGGTAGAAGTTTCTTTGGGTCTGTCAACTTTACAGAGTTCGTTGAGCTTGGGGATAGGATCCATGTCTCTGGGGACATTATTCACCAATGCTGTTCCCGCCACTCGGCTTGGCTGCACTGCTTCTCGGCCCAAGGCATCTGCAAGCGTGGGGATGATGTCTGGTTAGCCTAGCACACATTTCTTAATCGGCCAAAAAAACATCTAATCTCACTTACAGAAATCTTCTCGTAAATGACTAAGTTGCCCATGCAACTTGATCGCCTCCATGGGATAGAGTGGTTGAGGTCATTCTGGGCAATTCATGTTTCGGGCAAGTACCTCTCGGAGATTCGACAACCTCAAGAGCCTTTAAAACATATTCGCCACTTTCGCTGAGTGGAAGAATAAAGTCATCGTCAACCACGTCACACCAAACAAAGGCTCCTCTGTAGCACCTGAAAATCAGAAGTGGGGCAGTCCTCAGTTCTTAGAAACAAACCAATTTTGGTAATCTATGATCACCGGAAACCACCTCCAGTGTCATTTTCAGCTGCATCTGCAAAGCCCAGGTTCTTGTTTCAAAGCATACGCACGTCGCCTCTAGAAGTATCATCATCGAATTTGTGGATTCAACCTTACAGGCAACCTAGGAACCTCATTGAATTTGAAAAATACATATGCAGTCTAGAGAATGAACTTACCTTTTGTAGGACCAAGAGTAAGAATCCGACATGCCACTTCCGCGTAGTGCAGTCAAACGCAACTTCACATCTGTTCATTTCCACATGGAATGTTACCGAGAATATTTCTATAGCAGCCAGAAGAGCTCACAATGATAAGTTATGTATCAGGATCACCTTACTGCGTATGGAGAAGAAACTTCAGTTCAGAAACATCAGCAGGTAGAAGTTCCAGAATGTCAAGGAAGAACTGCTGAAAGTATTAGGGAGAATGGATGCTGAGTGAATTTCATTGCACCAGCACCAGTAAATTCTTGATTTGAGTTTGGTGTAAGCGTCTAGACATACCTCTCAACGTAGGGGCTTGTTGGTGGGCAGGGTAGTGCACTTGAATCAAGTGCGGATGATCAGCCTGACCGCTCCCCTGGCTAAAGAGGTAAAGAACTTCAACTTTGAGATAGATCTCATCAGTAGAACCCATTGTAAGGGCGACAAATCTTGGCTGGTTCAGTGATCTCTGAATGCGTCTTCACAAGAACCCGTGCACATCAAAGCTTCGAAGAGTCTACGAAAGTGATGTATATTTGTCGGATTTTCAGAAAGAATGTACCTTCATCACTTCTCCAGCGACCACTTGGAGACTTGCATTCAGCAATGTCTCATGGGAACTAATCAAATTCAGCTGCGGGTCTCATTTGGGAACAATAGGTACTAGCAGGAGAAATCCTCTTAAATGTGTGCTCATAGTTTAGTCGGTAGGAATTGTAGATAAGAACTGGAGAAGACCACCGAAAAGCTCGTTGACAAGAAATGCACGCAGTGTAGCAAGCAGTCCAGTTGTGGAACTAAAATCAAGCTGGTAATTCGACATCAGCTCATCGGCCAGCTACGCAACTCCGCGTCCTCGTCACAGAAACAGATACAACGACGGTATTAAATGACTAAACTGCAGTTCGATAGAGACAAAACGCAAGAAACTCAGATCTGCAGCAGCCTACAGAGCACATACTGTGCGCCCACGGAATTGCTGATTAAGCACTTGGAAGTGCGTGAGCCAAGGAAACCATGAACAATTTGATAGTTGCGGACTCGTACTGCAGGTGATCGCTACAACTATGACTGCATTACATTAGTGAGGATAACAGTCACTCAACTCAGAATGACAATGATGCACCCTTCTACCACCTCTGTAACCTAACTCAGTTCATGGATGCGATATCTATTACACCTCCACGCAATAGACAGCAGCGCCATAGTATGAGGGGAGTGATGGCTGACATATCAATTTAATGAACCATTTTGAAAATGTGCATCTGTCCCTATTCGAAGGATGATTGTTCTTCCGCTTTTACTTTGTTTTTTTTTTTTTTTTTTAAATAAGCGGGTACGTGAAAATTACAAAAGAAAAGCTACATTCTGAGACTCAAGCACTCTTCAATTGGCGAAAACCTGATTAAAAATCACATATACCCACTCCAACGGATTTCGCATCAAAATGCTTCTCGAACCAAGTTACCTTCTAGTTCGACCACCTACTTAACCGTTGCAAATTTACGCAGATTTGAGTGATTATCAACGACGACAGAAATGAATCCAACTTCAGCTGTACACACCATCTTCGCATTCAACTAGGTTGACGACCATTCACTGTCAGAGGCATTTGCAAGCAGACTGTAAACGGAAGACAGAGACAAGCAGCTGGGTAGTGGAGCAAAGGGGGGTCACAAGCTTTCCCAGCCAGGTAGTCATAACTCCAGGCCATAAAGAGAGCAATCAACGCAGATAATGCTGTTCACCACCTCAAAACCTGGTTCAAAACCCTCTCGAATATTAACTATTTTTCCTTTTTGCCCTTTTTATCTGGTTCAATTTCTCCTCTGCGGCATTGATGCCACCCTGTCGCAGAAAGCATCACCAATTGTTGGGTAACCATGACTGAAATCCCATGGACGTCACGAAGAAGCTCTTCTTCAATTGCAGCGGATGCTTCTACACAGCAGCGAATGCGATCCCAACCTTCTGGCCAGTGAATGGACAGCCCTGCTACCGTTGGATGGTGTAATGGCGACGCTGCAGGGATTGAATGCAGTAGCGCGTTTGAATCGGGGATTGGAAACGGAGCAGGAATTGAAAGAAGAGGCGGCATTGAAAGCCCACGTCGTGGTTATAGGGACGGTGTGTTGTCTTGGAAGGCCCCCCCCATCCCCGCGCTCTGGATGCAGCTTCGTTTCAAGTTACAGCTTCATTTCAGCGTTCATATTCACTAAATGAACTCTATATGAAGCTGTATCTTTTTATTGAATGAAGTTTTACTACCTAAACAGAAAAAAGAAAAAAGAAAAACCTCTAAAAATCATCATAAAAATTCATAAAGTAATTACGGTGAGCCTCTCCAAATATAGATATATGTATATGTATATGCATGTATAATGGTAATTAAAATGATGGGGGTAGAACTGACCCAAAATAGCTCCCCTGTCCTTCAGAGGAGGGTGCTTAGCAATGTTGGGGTACATATATATTATTTCAATCACTCTCAATTTAGATGACGTTTCTTCCAAATAGAATCACCTCAATTGGCGATTTTGTTAATGACCAATTTTAGACTTGTGTGTGGTGTTCTGGACTTCTTTCTCATGTTAATAACATTATATTTCTTCTAGACCTCCAATATGTATGTATGTATGTATACATATATATATATATATATATATATGTGTGTGTGTGTATGTGTGTGTATATATATTTTTCTATACATACATACAGAATATCTAGTTATTTATGTTTAAAAAAGTACTAAAAATCCATCTTGATTAGTAACATTTATACCGTACACAGAATCCACTTTTGGCTGGTTCAAACATACTCTCATTCACATCAATCACCCTGGATAAATTTCAAAATTAGGAAATAAACCATGCATTTAATTAAGCTACACTTTAAAACTTATGCAAATGTACTTGATGGTAATAATATTTAAATCACCTTAACCTAAAAATAGTACAACATTTAAATATATTCACTAGTCTCTAAACTGTTTATAGGATATTTCTATCTATTATAATTGCACTTACTTGAAAACAGTCAAAGTCATGCTCCAATAATTGATATTCAAATGCATACTCTCAGGTACGTATGCATTTTTAATTTTCAATTTTTATACTACAACTCTATATAAAATATTAACAGAAATATATATTATTTATCCCAGTGTAAGACAAAGTCAATATGACAATCTGGGATGAGGTCATGTAGGTTCTCCTTTCTATTTATGATACAATAGGTAATTGAAAGATTATTAATAAATATGAAAAGAATTTATAGAACTAGTTGGTGAATTTGAACACTTCAATGTTTTTTTCTTTAGCAATTAGAATTGAAAAAATCCACATGCTATCTGCAGCATTTAATGATATGGTAGCAGATTGGTTGCCTGCTTAAGTCAATTGTTTTGTTAACTATGGCATTAGTCATGTGCAACAATTTATTGATGCACAGCTATCAAAACACTGATGAAGGACTAAATTCTATGCCTGAATGAGTCAGGATTTGGACCCCACTCACAAAAATCTATATTCCACTGTTAGGTTTCAATGAAGGGGTATTTTATTAGGATAACTAGTCGTTTTCAGATATCACAGTTATTGAAAAATCCTAATGAATACTTATTGTAGCACACTTCAAAACATGGTGATGTGGTGGTTTGAGAAAATAGTTAAGTTAAAAGTATAAATAAAACCCCACAATGTTACAAGTTTCAATAGTATCCCAATAATACACATTTGCAGAGGAAGGGATGATGGATTATGTGATCCATGTTCATGTACAGTAACTCTTGACTAAAGCGATGATTCCAGGCAACATAGAAATTACATCTCCAAATACAAAGATTGTGCAATGACCCTGGCAGCTTGAAGAAGATTGGCAGGCGGTAGCTTCTGTAGAATACTCTGCATCAGGTCCTCTTCCCCACTGTCAGTGAGACGCTGCAACACTGACTGGTTCGCAGAACCGTGACATCGCTTACTGGCGGGACTGACAGTATCTGTGCCATGATCTGACACAGGAAAAATAGTAATTTAATTTGACATCTACAAGGCTAATTTACAGTCTGCATTGACTATACATAATGGTGAAGGTACAGAGAACATAGAATTTATGAAAATGTACCTGGATTAGCAGCAATTTATTATACCTTTGCTTCCAGAATGACAGTTTACACTAAGTCCTTTACTTCTTTCATCAAAGCCCATTTAGATTGATAGCAGTCTCACAACCAAGGAGTGCCTTTGTATAGCCAGCGTATATGTTTTTTCTTCCTTTTGAATTTTGAGCTCTGAGGCCGAACACCAGTGAATCTTCCAGCCTGACAACTCAATAGTGAGTTAGCATGCTTTTCAAACAAACGGGCGCTCCTCCTTTGCGGGGTGTGCTGACTGCAACCGCTGCAAGGCTTTGTGTTCTCATCATCTTTGTTGATATCTTCTTGTTCTGGAATTCAATCGGCAAACCCATGATTTCGTTCACTTATTAATGCCGATTTATACGTGATAATCACCGACTAAGCTACAACTTGTTACAGTTCTACATCTGAGATTCGAAATTAAAAGTTTTCTCTGGAATACAAGAGCAGAGATGCAGAAGTGGGGGCCGCAGTTTCTCACCTGAAGGATATAGTGACTCCACTGACACTAAGAGCGATCGCTTGTTCTCTCTCAATTTAGTTCGTAGCCAGTATAGCGGACCTCCTCGGATGCAACCGTGCGACTGTGCGGCCACTTTTGCGGATGGTAGGCATTAATGAGGAATCCGCTAACGGATAATGGCTGACCGTAATGGCGGAGACTGTGGCTGCAGAGGGTGCAGGCGCTGCCACCTTCGCCGACGATCTCACATGGTTTTCTTTGAAAATGCTATACCGGGAGTTTATAGAAACCAATATTTTTCCACCATTCCTTTTGCCACCCCTTGCTCTCAACCAATACTTGGAGGTGCCGACGCTCACTCTTGGCTGGACCGTCTTTAATTTTTAACAAGCCCAGCAGGCATCACAAGTCTAAAGTATTTACGGCCTTTAACCTTCATAAAACAATCAAGCAAGACAAAAGGCATCCGAGTAGTTCAATCAGCTGTGCATTACTATGCCGCATGAAATGAAGGTAAATCGACAAGTTTCACACATTTCCAAAACGAGGTGCGATTGGGAGCTAAATTGTGAGAATAAACTGCAACACTTAGGAAGGTGTAACTGTGTCTTAGAAAATCCAGTTTTTGAGTCGGCAAAGCAGCATGAAACATACAGCTGAAAAGTGCCAGGTCCTACGCTGATCTGCGAGAGTTATCCCAATTCCAGTGAGCTCTCAGTAACTTTACACTCAAAACATACAATGAATGAGTGGATGAATCCTTTATTAGTAATTTCATCCAGATAAGTTCTGAAGAATACCATTGTATTCGCGCAAACGATGAAATATAAAGTAGTATATTGAGGGATGGAGAATATGCTGAGAATATGAGCAGCGAGTTGGTTGCAGCAGGTTCTGAAGTTCATTAATGAACACACTATGCACGTAAAGATTCATGGCATTTCCGGCTGATATGAGACAAAAACTTTTGAGGAGACATGTTACAGTTTCTCAGAAGACGGTTGTGGAATACATTGATTAATGAATTGATTAAAGAAGAAATCATCACCCGAGTGCAGGACATGCATGTTTGCGAGCACGAAACTCGAACTGGTCTATTGTGTAGATTTCAAAGAATCGATAAGAGTCGCCTCGAGTATGCAGAATGTAATCGGTCTAAAAGCTTCCCATGGTATATATATCTGAAGGAAGTCGGAACACAACTCTGTGACCATTGGGACAACCGAATATTTCCATCCTCTTCTAAACCCTTGCCAAAACTTAAAACTGTAAGGTTCTGTATGGATCGAGGACCTCGAAAACAATATGCATGACCTCGAAACTGTGCAGCCAGGCCATGATAAGAGGCAAAGACCACATGTGTGGATGCGGAACATCGATAGGGCTTCGTTTTGATAATCCATGAGAGGAGCGGAGTGATACACCCTGAAAACCCTTCGCCAATCTTATGCTATCTTTCTAGGGTAACCGCTACCACACGCATTCTACGTTACATACCACGCTGTACGAAACCTTCTGGTGGTTTAAGAGAACCAGCATATACACAAGAATATTGGTTAATGACCTT
The DNA here is from genome assembly GCF_059467195.1 of Physcomitrium patens. Lineage (NCBI taxonomy): Eukaryota > Viridiplantae > Streptophyta > Bryopsida > Funariales > Funariaceae > Physcomitrium > Physcomitrium patens. Next base: position 12,127,006 of record NC_143410.1, read on the forward strand.
CGAGTGGGAGCATTTCACATACCAATCAGAGCGCAGTATTGCTTCGTGAATGGAGTGCACTTGAGGAAACAACACACCACCGGTAACATCCACTTCCTCGAGACCATTCAGCATTCCTTCGTAAACCTTATTGCGTCGCGTTGCGTCACGCCACGTCGTGGTCGTCGTCGCCGTCGTCATCAGCAGCCTGCACCACTCAGCCACTCACTCACTCCTCGTCCGGCTTTCTATATATCCTATTTCTTCAAGCGTGCCTCCCGAACTCGAAACCAATCTCACGCCACTGCGTTTCTTGAACCATACATCAGACGTTGCGGTGACGAAGATATGGATCTTGAAAAAGACGAGGCTAGAAATTTGAACGTGCATGCAGCTTAGTGCAACGTAACGCCAACGTCGGCATGTAACCAATGTCAGTTAAAAAGGGCCTTAATCCTGCTCTAATCGGGTCCACACTTGAGAGTCCCGACCTCGGCATGCATCCTATTATGTGTTGGTTTTCTTCGGGAGGAACATCCAATGCAGTGACAGTGAAATAGTCGAAGCGTCATCCGAGGCAAGATTCTTAGGGTTGAACAGGAGCGGTGCATGGCCCCTTCTGTTGACGTGACGATCGCCGTGAAATCACCGCCCCTACGGAATCGCTTTCCCGCGCAATCGGGTCGCAGCAATCCAATGTTGACACGTGTATGATTCTTTAATGCCAGCTCACATATTTGCCAAATCGGATGGACCCGTCATTGCATTACCGAAGCCGTCGATGGGAGGGTTCGATATCTCGTCGACCTTCGCTTCTGAGACGGTTTTGTCCAAGCCAGTTCCCATCCCAGGGAAGAGCTCTCAAAAGTGAATGCCACGTGGAGAATAATGATTCGAATACGATCTTGCAGGACATCGACCACTAATTGTGTTTCTTATTGTTGAGAATGTTTTTAAAGAGAGAGAGAAAAGAGTATCTAGAAGTAATGTACACACACATGTAAAAACACACACACACACACAAGGGAGTATATTGATATGGTTATCTTTCATATACAAAGAGAAGGGAAGAAGATAAACAATTTCTTCCTACTATATTCCAAACACTGTAGCTACAATATTTACTATAGATTATAGTAAATAATGTGGAGAGTGCTGGCTACATTTAATGCTTTCAACACTCATCTTTACTTGTCATAATATTTATATGTATAGAATTATGATCTATACTTTTTTTTTTATAATGTCACAAGATCAACAACTACTACCTCATTAAAACCTTATCTGAGAAAATTTTATTATATTTAAGGGCAAAACCATAGATGAAAGAAAAAGAATACAACATTATTTCAAGAGTTCATTAAATTTTTTATTCAAGGAAAGTAAGTCGCTTCATGCTAATGCCATAAGTAAGTCGGCGATGGTTGCACAAAAGAAGAGCTTTGGTGAGGAAATGAGTAAGGTTATTTGCAGATTCAATTTTCTTGATCTTAAGTACTTAATTAGTAACTAAGTCATGGATATAACTAAAATACTTTGGATGAATATGCTTTGTCCTATCGCCTTTAATGAAACCAACTTGCATTTATGCAACACGAGCATTATTGTCTTCATACAAGATAGTTAGAAAATCATCATATGAAAGTTTACAGGTTATTTGAATGAATTTATTAATTGATCCCAATCAAATATATTTCTGAGAGGCTTCATGTAAGGCAATAATTTTTGCATGGTTGGATGAAGTTATAGTTATAGTTTGTTTCACTGATTTCCATGATAATGCAGCTTCATGTCTAAAGAATATATAGCCTCTTTGACATTTAGGTGTTTCAATATTAGATTTATATCTTACATTAAAATATCCAACTAATTTTTGATCTATAGAGTATATGTAGTATAATTCCAAATCTTCAATGCCTTTTAAATAACGTAATAAATGTTTGATGTCATTTTAATGTTGTAGTATTGAACATTGTTGTATTATATAAAGTCTTACTTGAGAATGCACCAAGTACTTGGTTGTAGAAAGTATAATAGAAATTACAATAAAAAAATCTTAAATCTAATAGAATACTAAATAAATTCTAATTAAACCTTATTAATTCTAAGTAATCTTTAATCCAATTCAAATAAAATCTTCAAGAAATTACAAAAGAAAAAATAAGAAATCTTAAAAGAATTCAAATGAAATCCAGAATAAATCTTAAAAGAATTCCTAAGAAATCTTTAAGAAAAATTAGAATAATCACAAATATATCTTAAATAAATTTCAACCAAGTCTTAATTTAATCTTAGTTGAAACCCAAATGAACTTCAATCAAACCTTAGGCCAAACCCTAAATCCTAAGCAAATCATAAATCTTAAATTCTAAGCAAACCTTAAATCCTAAATCCTAAGTAAATCCTATCTTTTCTTCTTTTTCTTTTTGCAAGCTATCTTAATGCCTCATCCATTTTATTCGATTTTTTTATCAATTCTTTATCTTCTTCTTTATTTTCAAGTAGGATTTCCAACTTCTCTTGTAACTCTCCATCAACTGCTTGAAGAAAAAGTTCTACTTTTTTTAGATCTAATAATTGCATCTTTTTTTGATAAATAAGAATATTGCTTTTTAAACTCCCTTAATAATTGTGTTGCTAGAAGATCTTTTTTTGGCCTTTCAATCCATTCAAAAAATGACTTCTTTCTAATCATCTTACTATCTTCCAAGAAAAACTCATCTTTCAAAGCTTGAAAAAATTTCTCCTATGAACCTCCAAAATATTTTATAAGGAAACTTACTTGATTTCTTATTTGTGATGCAATAGGTAGTTTAAGTAATTGAACCATCTTTCTTTTTGGAACATACTTCAATTCCATTTCTTTTACATAGCACCTTAAATATTTTATAATGGCTTTCTGTAAAAAGGTATAAATAAGATAATTATATAGATAGTTAGAACCATGGAAGTTTCTAGAATTAGGGTTATATTAATGGACTAAATAGGATCCATCATAGATCATTCTAAAAAGAGTTTAAGGTAATTATTTAGATAGAATCTATTATAGAATCTTCTAAAAAAAGACTTAAGGTGGTTATTTAGGTAGAGCCTACTACCTAAGAATATTTTAGAAAATACAAGGTGGTAGAATAAGGTATAAATAGGACTTCTCAAGGTCTTTTGGGGCATCTAATCAGATGAGGCTTCATATCCTTTCTCTTAGTAAAATTTGATTTTACATCCTTTTATTCAATTCAGTTTTGTTATGTTTCCATTTGCTTAGTTTGTCTTTCATATCCTATTTTGTTTACTTCCGTTCAATTTTGTTTTGGTTTGTTTCGTTCCATTTTATAATGATATTTTATATTGCTATGAAATAGAAGGATCTTAGATTTTTGAGATAGTCTAGTCCTGTTTCATTAATATCAGAGTGAGTGTTAAATTATTTACTTTTGGTAGTGTATCAATAGTCATCATTTAATCCAACGCCAATTATTGTAGTCACACTTGGTACTATATTGAGGCTACCATGAGCTACTTTTAAAAAATCAATCAAGAGATGAAAAGATATTATAATAATAGAATTCAGCAAAGAAATTATAGTATAAGAGATATGGTAAAGCAATCTTAGATAAAGGCTAAAAAACAACACCTCTTAGGTCACATAGTTACTTTGAACACGTAAATAAAAGCCTTGAGGATAAGAGATTTGACATTTGCTAAGTTGAAATTGAATAAGTCTAGTACATACTTTGGAACTTCAAGACAAGAAGATGTATGTTAATGGCTCTTCAATATGTAACAATACTTCTAAATATCTAGGGCAAATACCATTGAAAGATTATATATGCTGTCAGCTATTTGAGAGAATGGCAGCCATTTGGTAGTGACATTGAGTTCAAAGCTATTAAGCTCAAGGTGGATTTTGTGACTGGAAGGAGTTTGAGACTGAGTTTAGGAATCAATTTTGGCCCATCAATGCATAAAAGATAGCATGCATTTAGTTGATAAATCTTATACAAGTTAACTTGGTGCAAGATTATGACTCTAAATTTAAGTCTTTATGTCTCCAAATTGAAAATATTTTGGAGGCAAAGATGAAGGATCGACTCTTACGAGGTTTGAAATCTAGAGTCAAGCGAGGGTCAATGCTTTAGATTTCAAAAATTATAGAACATGACCTATAATATAAAGTCTTATGCTACTATCTAATATTACAGTGTTGTATTGTGTGGTTTTTTATTTGAGAATACACTAGATATCTAGATGTAAAAAGTTTAATTTTAACTTATTATCCAAGCTCTTGTAAATTATTTAGCCTTTATAGAAGACAAATAAATACTACAATATCAAAAAGATATTATATTAGTAAAACATTTTATATTTAAGAAGGTTGTATATAAGGCTTTCTAAAATATCTAAAAATTTCCAAATACTCTTGGTTATATCAAATCAAAACTAACCATTTGCTGGTAAGTTAGATTTTCAATAATTTCAAAGAAAATCCATAATCTCTTCTCAAAAGCTCACTTTTATATCAAAATTTAACCAAAGCTCTATATATCCTTCTTCAATATATATGTAAAGTCATGACTTCCAAAAAACCTCTTTATTTTGTATAAAATGCTTAAATTATAATAAAACCCCTTCAAAACATATTTTTCTTGTAAAGGATTATTTCTTCTTGAACTTCAAAAATTCATATTTCTTGATCTAACTATTCAATTTTTGTCAAATTCACAAAAATTATAGAATTTACTCTTAATCTTTACTTTAAAAAAATTCAATTATAAATTTGCTACCAATCATCTAGCATCTTAAACCACCTAATAGGTACTCTAATATCCTAATTCACAAGTACTCGAGTACTATTTTCTTCATATCTTACAAATTCAAAATCCAAATGTCACAAAACTTATGTATAAAATTTAATAACATAAAAATATATATTTTTAGAAATTTTTAGCCAAAATCTTGTCAAATTACACAAGATATTGCTCCAAATACAACTACTAGTAATTTGGGTCACTTACTACTCCTTAGATTCCAAGCTTTGACTTCAACTTCTAATATCTTCTTCATTCTAGCTTATAATTCATCAAACAATATACACAAAGTATAGCCAAAAAAGTGCTCTCTTTAATCTTAGATCTATTCTCCATTGCTTTCTATACACGTGTGTTATATCCTAAAGAGTGATAGTAGGTACAAAACCAATACCTTGACTTTAAGCGCCTATATTTTCTTCATAAAAACTCCAAATGACTCAAATTTTGCACCAAAACTATTGCCAAAAACTTGAACTTGATGACCTTAGCTTTTGATATTTGAATCCTTTCAAAAGACTAACCCTAATCCCTAATATGGCCTTAGGTAGCCTTCTTGAAGCCCATTTGTCATGATTTTTGACCAATAGGAATAGAGATTTATATCATCCATCTCCATTCATTCATATGGGTGCCCTAGCTACCTTTTTTGCTACCAAAATCCCTCTTCAATCTCTTTTCATATAAGATTTACATATTATATGCCTTAAACATCAAATTAAAGAACCAAAATAAAACTTTAAAGGTCACCAATGTCAAAAAAAGGTGACTCTAAATGTATAAAGTTACTATTAATAAAATCAACTTCAAAAGTCACTATCAAAAGAAAATAAAGTTACAAAAATTTTAATAGTAATTTTTTTAAACGACCTTTTTTTAAAATAGTAATTTAACCACACTCTACAACCAATTAAAATCTAGTAACATGGCTTCCACCATATTTTCTAATATATTAAGTATTAAATTTATAAATACATTATTTGTACATTGTAGTTGAACCACAATACAACAAGGTGATGCAAAAGTCAAATTATGTTAAAGATATACTCCAATGCATTTGGAGACGATTTAAGACTTGGATTGACATGAAGTATTCAAGATTCTTGTGACCTGTATATACAATCACCTGATGATAGGTGCCTTCAAAAAAGTGGTACTATTTTTAGAAAGAATTCACAATGGCAAGCAACTCTTTATCATGGATTTTGTAGTTGATTTTTTCTAAGAATGTTAAAAAACTTCTAGATATTTTAAAAAGCCTTATGTACAAACCTTCTTAAATATAAAAGATTTTACTAATATAATATCTTTTTAATATTTTAGTATTTATTTTTCTTCTATTTTAAAGATTCAATAACTTATTGGAGCTTGGTCAATAAGTTAAAATTAAACTCTCAATAGCTAAGTACCTAGTATTTTTTCAAATAGAAAACCATGCAATATGACAATGTATCAATCCAAGAGCCAACAAAGATTATCAGATGTATTATCAAGATGTTCCTACCTTGAACCAAAAAAAATCAAGGCAACATATGATCAATAACAAACAACCTTCTTAAGCCTGAGGAATTTTATATTTAAGCAATCAATGTATCAATGCTTGTAGATTTATTATTTCTTGATCAAGATTGTAAAGCCTCAAATATGGACGTTCTTGTTCTTAATATCAAGTGTCTTGCTAAAAAACTTCTTAAAAAATCTTCTAAATTCAAGTATGAAGACAACCTCTTATTTTTTAAAGAACATTTGTTCATTCCTAAAGAATCAATTCACATGCACGTTCTTCAAACATGCCATGACTTCCCTGAACTCGGACATTTTGGATTCAACAAGACCTTGGAACTTCTGTCTAGAGAGTTTTGGTAGTCTAAAATGTGGAAGGATGTTAAGAAATTTGAATTATCATGTGATATTTGTTGAAGATCAAAGAACCCTTGACATTAGCTATATGGACTTTTTCAATCCCTTCTTATTCCAAGACAACTATAGTCATCTATCTCCATAGATTTTATTACAGATCTTCTACCATCAAGCTTATTTGACACTATCTTTGTAGTTGTTGATCGATTGACTACGATAGCATATTTTATACCTTGCAAGAAGTCAATTACTATTAAACAGATAGTAAGATTATTTATTGATAATGTCTATCATTACCACTGGTTGTCAGATGATATTGTATCGAATTATGGGCTATAATTTGTATCAAGATTTTAGAAGATACTTTTTAAGATTCTTAAGGTTGACATCAATATTTTTTTTACCTTCCACCCTCAAACTGATAGCCAAATGAAGCAGGTCAAACAAATTCTTGAGGAATATTTGAGGTGCACCATCAACTATTAACAAGACAACTAGACTTTTTACTTGTTATTGGCGAAGTTTGCATATAATAACATAATCCATGCATCTATGCAACAAATGCCATTCTATTCAAAGTACGATCATCATCCAAAGATGGATATGATAGAGCCTTTAAAGTTGGCAAATCTAGCAGTAAAAGAATTTGCTATGAAGATTGCTGAACTTCAAGCAATCATAAAGTCTTACCTAAAAAGGGCTCAACTATGTTATAAGCTAGTAGTAGATGAATTGAGGAAGGAACATCCTCCATTCTAAGTTGGTAACAAAGTAAGACTTCTTTGGCACAATATAAAAACCAATAGACTATGTGATAAGTTAGACTACCGAAGATTGGAATCATTTGTGATTCAAAAACAGATCAATAACGTAACTTATCACTTGAAATTATCTTCATCCATGTAGATTCATCTAGTCTTTCATATTTTACTTTTGAAAAGGTATAAAGAATCAAATCTACTAAGTCAAAGATAACTACCACCTCCTATAGTTGAAATCAATGATCATGTTGAATTTGAGGTAGAAGAGGTTTTAAATTCAAAGATAAGATATGAAAGGCTTAAATATCTGATCCATTGGCGTAGATATGATATCAATAATCATATGTAGGAACCAATTAATAATCTTGTAAATGAATAAATAAAGGTTTAAATGTTCTATCAATAACATCCATCCAGATCAAAAGTGGCAAAATGAAGAACAATAGCTTGGTAAGATGGCTTCACTATGAAGATTCTTAGTTCTTAGCCTCATAAAGAAGGAGAAGAGACATTCTCTTAAGAGATAATTTTTTCAAATATTTAGAACAATATAAGTCAGTAGTTCAAGTTCACGACTATAGCTTATTTATATTCTTTTGGTTTTGTTTAGTTTATGTGATATAGATAGCCAAGAGATAGACACCCTGTTAGTCATACCATCTCAACCAAGTAGCTTGCAGAGACGGCCTTGAGATGAAGAGTTGCTTAAATCACAAAGATGTCAAAAGATACTTAGTAATAGATTGTTGGTAATTAAGTTTGACATAGAACTTGCCTATGAAGGATGTCCAGAAGGAGTGTTTGTAAGATAATTCCATAACAAAGATATCAAAGTTCATGCTTGGTCATAAGTAGAAGGCTTGGGACACTATCAATGGCTATAGGGACCTATGAATCATTTACCATGTAAAAAACAACTGGAATATAAAACAGATACCATACAACAGATCTTCAACTTCTTGTGCATATATTGACTTGTAGCAATAATTCTTCTCAGAGACCTTGAAGCTAGAAGAAGATGTGATGTCACGGTGTCGTATTACGTGCTTTCCTGCTCGAGAACGCGCCGGGCGTCTGGCTGTAGAAGGTAGTATGGAGATCCGCCGATAGTCAAGCAGTCTATCAATTTTTACTGCTGGAATATAAACGACTACAAGAATACACCATAAATCTTTACTGATGCCCTTCGACTGCTTGTCGAAGTCCTTTTTTTACCCCAGCCGGTAGGTCTCTAGACGTTACAGAGAATCCCGAACAACCCAAACTGTTAATCTTCAATACCCCTTTGTACTTACGATCTTGTATCCACTGACTGTCCTGTTAGATTAACCCAATAAATTTCATTCACTCCGCATACTCAATCCTATAGACACCCCTTTAATCCTTCAATCACAGACGTAACTCGATTTTACAAAACAGTCAAGAGTATTCAAACCCACTTCATTTAAAAATCCCGATTCACCATTACAACACTGACTTCAGCAGCGATTGCCTCAATCGTCCCAAAACTCTACGAAGAAGAAAAATCCAAATTCTATATCTTTCCTTCCCCGACCCGAAGCATGAAGCTCCTCTCTCTAATTCCCTTGATCTTCCAAAAACCTCCAATGAAAACCGAACTAGTAACCTTGCAAAAGCTTGAAAACTCGCTCCCCCCGATTCCCCCCGAAAAAAAAACCTTCCCCCCTAAAACTATCCTCTGAATTTCTTCAATCTTCCGTCTTAGATCTGGAATTGGCTCTCACCTCAAGCTTGGATCCGAAATTGGCTCTCGCTGTCAAGCTTTCTCCTCCGTTTTTACCTTTAAGAAATCCATTTACCGAAAACAACGTTCCTTGAAACGGCACAGAGAACAGGACAGCCTAAAACAGAATCGAACCCCGTAATCGGGACCACATTGAGTCGCCCGACCAATTCAGGTCCTATATTGGGAAAGATGCCCGTAGTAACCTGGATGTTCCCGTAATTGGGTCAAATTGGTCCTTGCGTCAGATTCGCTAAGATCCTTAATAAGACCTGGATTTCCCGTAATTAGACTGCATTGGGTTGACCGGCCAATTCAGGTCTCATATTGGATAAGAAGACCCGGATTGGATTATCGAGATTGGATCCAATTGGCTCCTCAAACCCGTCGTATGAATTGGTCCTTCTCTTCCTGCTGACTCCTGTTATTGGAATCGAATGGAGCATTTCAGTATGCCCCGGCTGACTGTAACGGAGTGACTGAACCTGACCACTCAGTATTTGTACTGGAGTTGGTCGATGCTCCCAATATTCGAGGTAACTGAATATTAATAAAATTCCCCTTTCTTTTTATTTTCACTGTATACTCGTGTTACAACACGACATCCACCCCCTCTGAACCTGTGCATCCTCCGGTATGCACCAATTTATCCAATTGCGGTTTGATTCAGAATATATCTCCTACGTCTTTGTCTAGTTCGTCTTCGTCACCTTCATTATCCAAATCACTTTCATCTTCTTGCTGCGGAATCTCTGTACCTTCATTAAGGTCTTCCATATTCATCTCTGCGTGTCTTCGTTTAAATATTTTTACTCGCTTCCCTGCAATTGGTATTTTCAATTTTGTACCATCTAACTCCCGTAATGAGTAAGTCGCATTATCATGAACAGTTGTTACAACATATGGTCCAAACCAACGTTTTGAAAATTTCTGCAAAGTACTATGTTGATTATCCAGACTATTGTCATAAACAAGTACCCAGTCACCTTCCTCGATTGCTTTTGGTCTCAATCGATGTTGCTTATCGAATCGCGCCTTGTTTTGTAACCTTGCTCTTTTTAACCTTTCCAATGCTATCTGGACATCTTCCGTTCTTTGCTCCAATTGTCGAATCCTAATAGCCAGAAGTTCTTCTCTTGTCAATCCATCTTCCCATGGTAGCATACTCCAAGTAAGTACCTTTTCTTTAATCGGCATAATTGGTTTTTGACCTGTCATAAGTTCTACTGGCATATATCTTGTCACCAAACTATGTGTTGTTCGATCAGCCCATAATGCAAATGACAAAAGCCGTGGCCACTCTTTAACCTTCCCATTACAAGCTTTAACCAATGCTTTCACAATCAGCGTGTGACCGCGTTCGCTTTTCGCATTCCCTTCCGAATTATAAGCAGTAGTCAGTGATAGTTTAACTCCACATTTTTCAAAGAACTTACGAGCTTCTTGTGCATTTAATTCTCCACGATCTGCAGTGATTTTTACTACGCACCTGTAACGGCAAATGACATCTTCAAGCAAAAACCTACAAATCCCCTTTGTAGATTTTGTCCTCAATGCTCTTCCTTCTACTTGATTTGATAAATCTTCACGAGCTAAAACCAAATATCTCATCTGCCATAACCCAACCGGCATAATAACCAAATCAACAACCCATTTAAAATGAATAGCCAGAGGATACGTAGGATGAAGACCATCTCGATGTCGGATATTAGAATACGATTGACAGATTTCACATGACTCTACAAATGAGAGCACATCTCGATACATATTTTTCCACCAATATCGTTCCTTGAGTTTAGCAAAAGTAGCCCAGATTCCTCTATGCCCTGCCCATAAACTATCATGAAACTCCTTTAATAATTTTAGTTTTTCTTCCCTTTTGCCTATCACTCGTTGTGGCATTCCAATTCCTTTCTTTGGTCTCTTCCATAAGAATCCATCTCGAAGTAAAAATCCATATACTTTTTTTCTTATTTGTTTGAATTTTTCTGTAGACCAATTCCCCTGCTTAGACAAGGTATTCAAATAATGACCAATATCCAATAATTCTCCTTCATAAGATTCTTCAAGAAATAGCTTGTCTTCTCTGTTGAGATTTGATATTGAATAGAATTTCAATCCGACATCATCAATGTCTTCAACCATTTCGTCCTCCCTCTCGTATCTTGCTCGAGATAACATGTCTGCTACTAAATTGTCCTTTCTAGTGATATGCTTAAATTCTGGATTTAGTGACTTAATATAAGCAATCCATCTCAACATTGCAATATCTGGCGTTGAACAGTTAATAATCATTCCAAGCATTGGCAAGCAATCTGTTTCGATTACTACTACTGCCCCAATCGAATAGTCCTTTTCAGCTTTCATAGCCAAAACGACTCCCCAAAGTTCTCTTTTCACTTGTGAATATGCACGCTGACAAATACTTAAAACCTTAGCCCCAAATCGAACCGCAAATCTACTCCCATTTGAATCATCTTGATCCACCGCCCATCCAACGGTAATTGGACTAGCGTCTACAGTAAGAATCACTGGTCTATTGCACTTATAATCAACCTTCCTCAATATTGGAGGTGACATCAATAATTTCTTCAATCTTTGCATTGCCTGAATATGCCTTTCTTTCCATTCAAATCGGTAACCCTTGCGTAACAGTTCATATAATGGATCCGCTATGTGAGCAAAATGAGGGATCCAGATTCGATAAAATACACATGCACCCAAAAACCTACGAACCTCTGTTAAAGAACCACAATCCTCTTTCATCCTTCCAATTGCATCAACTTTAGTCGGATCTGGTTTTCTTCCGTAAGATCCGCATAAATGTCCAACAATTACAACCTCTCGCACTCCAAATACGGACTTCATACCCGATAATGTAAGATGAACTTCTCCAAGCCGAGTTAAAATCTTTTCACAATCTTGTATATGATCAACAACATATCTGCGACACCCCCTCGTATGTAAAGTTTCATCCTTGTCTCCTTCTCTGCACCCTTTTATAGGAACATCATCCAGAAAGGCATAGTCTTTTCCGGAATAAAATCTCTCAATACCTTATTCATCCCATTCATCATATGTGCAACCGAGTTGGTCGCGCCTTGAGGAAGAGTGCACATTCTAACCAATCCAAGCGGTGTCCTCATCGTTGTCATATCTCTACTTCCTTTGGCAAGTTGAAATTGATTATAACCTGAATACAAATCACCCATTGAATAGATCGCCCTTCTAGCAAACGCCTCAGCAAATTCATCCACAATAGGTCCAATTCCTGCATTCCTAACAGTTACAGCATTCACCGGCTGCATATCTTGAATAAACCGTAGTGACCCATTCTTCTTAGGTACCGTAAACCATCGACTAGAATACGGCGCAAATGAAGGTTCTAATATTTTCATCTTTATCTTTTCTTTCAATAGTTCGACCAATTTAGGTAAATGTGCCCTCGGTACTGGAATCGGTCTTAGATTCCAAGGTACATGTGGTACAGTGAAGATAACCATAGGTGTTATAATATTTGGATCCACACACCCAATTTCATGAGATTTGAAGGCAAATGATCTACCTTGTTTAGCCAACATCTTTTTGAAGCAAGTAATTTCTTCCGGCAATAAAGAACCATCAGAACCAATCTTCAATTCTTCAAAAGTCTCTTCAGTAAACTGATGTCCAATACTCATTGGATCTCTTAAACTTGCTTTTTTTGATGCTTCTCCCATTTGTTCTTTAGAATCCTCTGGTAATGGTCCGGCAACAGGCTTTACCTTCTTATCTGTCGTTTTATATCTCGTCTCTACTGTGACTTCTGGTGCTTGAAAAGATTCAAGCATGGTATAAACCTCTCTCGAATGAATCTCAACAATCTTATCATTATCCCCTAACCCAATAGATGTAATCAATTCCAATGAATCTTCCAATCCATTTTCTTCATAAACACCCAAAATCCTCTCATCATCTTGCAATGTACCTATCTTGCGTAACTGTCCTTCAATATCATATAATCTTTTTCTTTCTTTTCTTTTAAAATCATCAACTTTCTTATACATAATATTTCCATTCTCCAATATATCAATAAAACTCGCATCAAAGGTACCTTCATCTCGCGAGAGTACCTCCTCTTTTGTACCTCCATAATCTCGCTTTATAGTGGTACCTCCCCAAAATCCTTAAATCCTTCAACAATCTTTGGCAATGGTTTCTCCCTCAACCTATCTCGATTCCGTTCATGGTTAGGAGGTACTGTTAGAAATTGTACAGCTTTCCTCCCATCTTCGCTCCGTACCCTTGCATAAGCAGAACCATCGTCAAGTACCTTTGTTTCCATCCGTGTTGCCGTGATATAAGATTGTCCTAAAATCAACGGATAAGACTTTGTATCTTGAACGAAGAAATGTTGCTCCATCGCAACATCCCCAATCCGAATTTTGACATCTGGACAAGCTCCATATAATTCGCCTCGTGTGTTATTAGCTGCTCGTATTGCCCATCCATGTTCCATATCAATTGGCCATTTTTGCTTCTTATAAAGATCTTTAGACATGAGATTTATTTCAGAACCATGGTCCACCAAAGCAACTATTGGTTCTTCTATATCTCCTACCTTCACCAATACCTCAGTAGTTGCCCTTGCCCAATGCTTTCGAGTATAATGGCTGAAAGTTTCCATTTCCTTGTCACTAGAATCTTTGAAACGTACTCGCTGATTATACCCATTCTTTTCATTTGTTGGTTGCTTGTAACCAATATCAACCTCTTCTTCATCTCTACATATTCTTGCATCAATAACATGACTCATTCCAGTTTTGCTCATTAATTGCCTCTTTCGCTTAATGCTGTCAATGATAACATCATGAAACTCCTTCTTTGCAATTCTCAAGACTTCTTTCAATGTGAATTCGACCTTAGCGTTTAATATACGTTCTTTCAACACCCCTTTCAAATTTGTTGCCGCTTCAATATCAGAAAGTAGCTTATAAGCAATTGATTTGCCCTTATCTTTTGTCTCCGTTGTTTTTTCTCCCAATGATGCTGAGGTATCCTTTACAGGCAATTCTTGTGAAGCTGCCTCCCGAGCCTTGTCTCCTCGAGTTTGCCTCTTAAAAGAATTTCCTTCTCTAGTATCATCAAAATTTCCTCGTCTTTTTTCTTCCATCAAAGCTTTATGTTGGCTCTTAGCAATATATGCATGAACTGAAAGAGACTCAATAGGATCCTCCCAACCTGTTCTTCCTCATATTGTAGCTGCAGTTCTCAATAACGCTTCTCGAGGTAATTTCCCTTCTTGCATTGTAGAAACGGCAAAAGCCAAAACTCACTAGTTTCCGTACTTCCACCAATTTCATCATCTACTCTAGCACCATAACTTACACTTTCTCGTACTACTGTTTCATGCTCTTTTAAGTAATCTTGAACCAATGCTCTCATTCCTCTCTTGCCAAAATTGGTTTGAAGAAGATCCTCCCTATCTTTCAATGCTATCTTCCCATCTTTCCAGCAAATAATTCCCTACCGTATCATATTATTAAATTCATTGCAATCTTTTCTAGTGTGTGAAGCATCATCACACCAAATGCATCTTTGTACATATCCTTGTTTTGAAACATTCTTCGAATTGTTTATAGAAGTATTCTCTTCAAGTCTTGCCAATTTGATTTGAAGATCTCGCATTCCTCGTATAATTTCTTCCATACCCATATCTGCTTTCTTTGACAAGGATGTCGAAGGTTGAACTGTAGGCATTGTCGGTGGTGTTGTACGTACTGGAGCTTTGGGTGCTTGTACTGTTTTCGGAATATTGCTCCTATCCTTCCTCCTTTCTTTTTTTGTAAGCAACCCGACCGCATCTTCAATGTTCTTCCACTTCGTTGTCAATCCTTTATCTTCTTCTTTGTCTTCAAGAAGGGATTCTAATTTCTCTTGCAATTCTCCATCAGCAGCTTGAAGAAATAGATCAACTTTGTTCGGCTCCAATGTCAATTTTTCTACCTTCAATAATTGAGAGTACTGCCTCTCAAATTCCCTTAGTAGCTCTGTTGTTTGCAAATTCGTATTGGGCCGTTCAATCCATCCCAGAAACAGCTTCTTAGTAACGCGATCAACATCTTCCAAGAAATATTCGTCTTTCAATGCATGTGAAAAATCCTCCCATGAATTCCCACAACGATCCGTAATCGATGTAATGTGGTCCCTTATCTCCGGTATCGTGACAAGTCCAAATAGTGCAACCATTTTCTTCTCAGAAACCCGATTTAATTCCATTTCACGAACATAACATCTTAAATACCTTGAAATATTCCTCCCATCAAATTGATCAATTTTATTGACCACTGCTTGCAATGCTTTGGTTGCCAAAGCTTCCTTTCGATCATTACTTTGCTGTTGCTGCATTGACAATGAAAAGGCTTGAAACATACTAGCAATAGATAGATCCATGTGCATACCTTGTCCTTTAGAAGAACCCCCACCAGAAACTTCTCCCAAAGATCCTTCAAAATTTTTATTTTCGTTTTCCATAAAAATAAAGATAAAATCAACCAAAATCCAATACCTTCTACCTCAAGCTTTCACGTCGGGTTCACCACTTATGTCGTATTACGTGCTTTCTTGCTCGAGAACGCGCCGGGCGTCTGGCTGTAGAAGGTAGTATGGAGATCCGCCGATAGTCAAGCAGTCTATCAGTTTTTGACTGCTGGAATATAAACGACTGCAAGAATACACCGTAAATCTTTACTGATGCCCTTCGACTGCTTGTCGAAGTCCTTTTTTTGCCCCAGTCGGTAGGTCTCTAGACGTTACAGAGAACCCCGAACAACCCAAACTGTTAATCTTCAATACCCCTTTGTACTTACGATCTTGTATCCACTGACTGTCCTGTTAGATTAACCCAATAAATTTCATTCACTCCGCATACTCAATCCTATAGACACCCCTTTAATCCTTCAATCACAGACGTAACTCGATTTTACAAAACAGTCAAGAGTATTCAAACCCACTTCATTTAAAAATCCCGATTCACCATTACAACACTGACTTCAGCAGCGATTGCCTCAATCGTCCCAAAACTCTACGAAGAAGAAAAATCCAAATTCTATATCTTTCCTTCCCCGACCCGAAGCATGAAGCTCCTCTCTCTAATTCCCTTGATCTTCCAAAAACCTCCAATGAAAACCGAACTAGTAACCTTGCAAAAGCTTGAAAACTCGCTCCCCCCGATTCCCCCCGAAAAAAAAACCTTCCCCCCTAAAACTATCCTCTGAATTTCTTCAATCTTCCGTCTTAGATCTGGAATTGGCTCTCACCTCAAGCTTGGATCCGAAATTGGCTCTCGCTGTCAAGCTTTCTCCTCCGTTTTTACCTTTAAGAAATCCATTTACCGAAAACAACGTTCCCTGAAACAGCACAGAGAACAGGACAGCCTGAAACAGAATCGAACCCCGTAATCGGGACCACATTGAGTCGCCCGACCAATTCAGGTCCTATATTGGGAAAGATGCCCATAGTAACCTGGATGTTCCCGTAATTGGGTCAAATTGGTCCTCGCGTCAGATTGGCTAAGAGCCGTAGTAAGACCTGGATTTCCCGTAATTAGACTGCATTGGGTTGACCGGCCAATTCAGGTCTCATATTGGATGAGAGGACCCGGATTGGATTATCGAAATTGGATCCAATTGGCTCCTCGAACCCGTCGTGTGAATTGGTCCTTCTCTTCCTGCTGACTCCCGTTATTGGAATCGAATGGAGCATTTCAGTATGCCCCGGCTGACTGTAACGGAGTGACTGAACCTGACCACTCAGTATTTGTACTGGAGTTGGTCGATGCTCCCAATATTCGAGGTAACTGAATATTAATAAAATTCCCCTTTCTTTTTATTTTCACTGTATACTCGTGTTACAACACGACAACGGACATATAATTAAAGAAGATTTAAGAAGATTCTAAGAGGTTCTAGAAAGTTCTAAGATAATTTTTGTAGATCCTAGAAGGTTTTAGAAGGTTCCAAAAGGTTCTAGTAGATTTTAAAAAGATTCTAAAAGATTCCAATAGATTCTAAGAAAGTTCTAAAAGACCATAGGAGATCTTAGAAGGTTTTAAGAGGTTTTAGATGATTTAGGAAGTTGTTGAAGAAAGATCTTAAGCTTGCTTTGTTTCTAAGCCTCATGAAAACTTCTCAAGAAGCTTCCTAAGACCTAATATATATAAGAGTCAAGATTGAGGGGATCCTCACTATTGAAAATTTACTTCTTGTGATCTAGTCAGGACCTTGTTTGTATTCAATTATTGTTCTAGTATTGAGCTAACTCTATTTTTTGATCTTGAATCTTTGTCTTGCATATGGTCCCTAACAAGAAGGTAGAATGGAAATTGTAACAATAAAATCCTAATTCTAATAGAATATTAAATAAATTTTAATTAAACCTTAATGATACTAAACAAGTTTTAATCAAATCCAAAAGAAACCTTAAAAAAATTTCAAAAGAATCAATAAAAAATCTTAAAGGAGTTCAAAAGAAATCTACAATAAAATGTAAAAGAATTTCTAAAAAATCCTAAAGAAATATTAAAATAATAAAAAATATATCTTAAATAAGTTTCAGTCGTCCTAATTTAATTCTAATGGACTTCAATCAAATTCTATGCCAAAGCCTAAAATCTAAGCAAACTCTAAATCCTAAATTCTATGCAAATTCTAAATCCTAAATTCTATGCAAAATCTAAATCTTAAATCCTAAATAAATCCTAAATAAATCCTAAATTTTAATCTAATCATAATCCCAAATAAATCCTAAATAAATCCTAAATTTTAATCTAATCATAATCCTAAATCAATTCCTAATCAAAATCTAACCAACTCAACTTAATCCTAGTATAATTTAGAACCTTAATATCTATCAATTAAATTATCAGTCTTGCTTAAAATTTTATATACTTTTCAATAACTAAATTAGAAACAAATACACAAAATTTGAAGATAATTGCATTTATTAAATGGAAGAAAAATCCTAAAATCCGCTTAGATATTGGCTAGCCTCCTACTCCAATCTAAATGTTGAACTTTTAGTGCCAATATCTCTTTTTCAAATTATTCAATTGTTTTCAAATTTCACATATGTAGAGAAAATTAATTCCATTACTATTATACATAAATTTCACTCTAATCCAATTAGTAGATTGCTAAAGATCTTAGAAATTCTAACTCCTTCTTAAAGTCAAATTTCTATGACCTCAACCTACTTGAAATTCAGTAATCATCAATTCAACTATTTGATTAAGCTCAAATTTATAGCATATACTCCAAACAACTATATATATAAGTTTTCAAACTTTGAACTATAGATCTACTATCAAACTTATAAAATTTTTCAAAACATAATATCCTTTTTATTTCAGAAAATCCAAAATCACCCAAAACAACTATGACTTTGCAAAGCTCTTATAAAGTCATTATGCACTTAAATCACTCTAAATTAATGCCCAAAAAAACCTCATCAAGATTGCTCTCAAATTCTACTTTTTTAACTGCCAAAAAACTCTAGAATTATCATAGGTACTTGGTTTTATGCCTCAGGATTTGATTTTGATCCAGGTTGATAACCAGTCCTTTTTGAATAATAAACTTTTTTCTTTTGAGTTATTTTTTATTCAAATAAATTCCTAAATTCTTCCTACATATGCTTATATCCTTTACTTTTCTAATCAACTTTGTTTTGCCTTATTTATGGCCTTATAAAATAAATAGAAGCTTATTTTGTAAAAAGATAGTATTTTCATCTTTAATTTTACTTTTTTTGGACTATTATCTATCTTCTAAGATATTTTTTTATAATATTTAAAGTAAGATCTTTTATAATATAATATTTTTTGTATCCTTCTGACCTATTAATTATATTATATTATAACAACATGCATTGTGTCTTACACAAATACTAACTACAAATGTAATATCTGATCTTGTAGATGTAGCTAAATATAAAAGTGCTATAATAGTTGCAGGATATGAATCTTATTCTTCTAGTATTTCCTTTTACTCCTTGCATAAATAATATGGATTGTGACCATCATTACAATTCCCACCCATTGGTGTGGACAATAGATAAACATCAATCATATTGAATTTCTATAAGATTCATCTAATATACGTTGGTAGAAAAAAATGCTGCCATTTGTGAGATGCACAATCTAAAAACCAATGCAGAAAGTTATTTTTCTTAGCATTTTCAATTCAATCCCATAGATAAGTAGATTAGTAGTTGCAACATATGTAGATCCAGTATCTACTAGATTAAGATCATGAACATATATAGTGATGATCAAAAAAGGAGTTTTATCTCATTTGATAAACAAATAAGGAATTAGTGGATCACTTACAAATTTATTTATAATTAAATAAACTTGAAGATGTTAATATCACATGCATTAAGATTGTTTTAGAGTATATAGGATCTTACGTTATTTAATACTATAATATTATCTTAAAATATATACATTTAGAGTTTATATTTTCAAATCAAGTAGAACATTCATATAAATATCTACATTAAGAGAACCATATAAATATGTAGTTACTACATCTATGAGATGCATCTCAAGAGTAGCATGAACTGCCATTTTAATAATATATCAAAATATAATAGAATCCATGATTGAAAAATATATAGATTTATAATCAATGCCAAACCATTGAATACATTCTTGGATAATAAGACAAGTTTTATAGTAGATTATTTGATCCTTAGTATCTTGCTTGCATACTAATACTATTTTATATCCTATAAAGTGAGAAGTAAGAGTGTTTACAGTTGAATCAAAGATTTTTTTTTATGCAAAGAAGTATATTCTTTCTTGATGGCAGTTTTTTTATTTTAATCAATCAAAGTGATTCATTGCTTCCTAGATGGTTTGAGATTTAGGATCCTCTTTTTTGTAAGAAAGAACTTCTCCAGTCATGAATATAAATAATTCATTTATTATAATATATGGTCTATTCTAAATGTTATTTGTAGCACAATATAGAATAGATAATTTTATACTCAACTTGATTTTATTCTTCCTAATTTATTGCATGAAATGAAGGTATAATTTTTATAGATATATTATCATTAATTAATGATTCTTTAGGTTTAGTAAGAAATTTTTATAGAAATAATACTTGAATTATCACATATTATAGCCTTCTTTTTTCATGGTTGCTTATGTGATTCTAGGAGTCTTTTTAATTTTTGATGTTTTAACTTGAGGAATATTAATTAGTGGTATTGTAATTTGAGCAAGTTCATTTTGAACCTCATAAATTAGAATTCTTATAATCCAAGGTACATCATTGAAGCCATTAAGTGTTTTATCTATGATCCATTTTAGATATAAAATCTTAGCAATTTCAATTTCAACCAAAGATGTTCTAAGATCAAGATTCATTGTAAATATTTTTGGTGCTCCAAATACAAGTCCTATATTTCTTTGTTGATTAAATACTATTTCTTGAAGACATAGAAATATGTTCTCTTCAAAACAACAATTTTGAAAATATACATGTAATAATAAGCCAGTTAATGGATCAATATATAAATAATGATTGATGAACCAAAATCAACATATGTGTCTTTTTATTGATGCACATCAATGATATGGCATTGAGGTTTTGGTATTAAAATCCAAGCATGGTAACCAAATATCTGTAAGTGAGATACATTTAGAACACGACCTAAAATGAGTTCTTATGGTATAATAATTTCAAGAGAAGAAAGATAGAAGCATATTAATATTGTAACATGCAAAACTGTATGATTCCATATAGATGAAGAAGGAGTGGCCGAGTAATAAATTGTGTATGCTTTATAAATGACTCTATAAATTTATTTTGAACATATTCATATAGAATATAATATGTCAAGTTAGTTCTTATTGTATTATAATAGTCTTCAAAAGACTTTGATGCAAATTCTTTTGCATTATTCATGTGCAATGTTTTGATAGGATAATCAGGAAAATGTCTTCAAAAACAAATAAGTATAAATAGAAGATTGATAAATACCATGTTTTAAATTAATAATAAAAAAATTTATAATTTTTTGCCTAATATATCATCAAGAACCAAAAAATAATAAAATAGTCTAGATATTTGATTAATAGGACCACAAATATTACCATACAACCTTTTAAGCATTGGTAGTAACTCTTGTGGGAGTTTTTAAATTGAAGGCCGAGCAATCATCTTACATTGTACACATGCACAATATAATTCCATTGAATCTGTATTTGTAGGTCTTAAATTATATTCAATTATATATAAAAATATCTTTCAAAATAATATAAATCTTGAATGTTCTAATAGTCCATGCTAAAAAAGAATACAATTCTTTGTGATTGATGATGCAAAATTAAATATACTAAAAGGTGAGATTGTAATCTAATATAAACCATTTGTCTTAATAAAGATTTTTTCTACAGCTTTATGATTCAATTCAAGAACTAAAACCTCTCGCTTATCTAAAATTATAATTGAAAGGTGATAACTATTGGCATACACATCTCGGTAGCTAATTAGACTCAATATGCTGAGGATACAAATATTGCATGTTTATATTTTATGATGGATCCTGTATGCAATTTTACCATTGTTGTTTCTTTTTGAAAATAAAATGCATTTGCTCCAACTATTATCATCAAATTTTTAATTTATCAATTGAAGATTTTTCAAATAAAAACTATCTATCTCGCATGATATTATGTATTATCATGGAATCAATGAGCGCATTATTTGACTCATTATTAGAGATTTTATCATTTATATAAGCTTTTAAATCATCAATACCAATTGAGTCTATAGATGCATCTATGTTATAAACTTTACAAGCCTTAGCTCAAAGTTTCTTATTTTTTTAGAATATTTTGACAAAATATTATGAAGTAAGCATGTATGTGCCAAATATCTAATTATTCCATATTTATGGTAAGAACTCATGTCTGATTTTTTTTTTCCACTGAAATTAGTTGTAGAATATTTATTCTTTTCATATAGGTTGAAATGGTCACGACTATGATTGACTTGGTACTTATGAGGACTTTTTTTATGTTTGTATAATTTTTTCTTAGACTTTGAAATATTGAGTGCATGAGATTCTGGAACCATGGTTCTTATAGAATAAGCTTTTGTATTACAAAAGAATAGCTCGTTTTGTTTCTCCACAAGAAATAGATAGGATATAAGATCAAGATGGCTCTAAAATTTCATGTTCCTATATTGTTGTGTAAGGTCAATAGATGCAGGAGGAAATGTAGTGAGAGTTTTGTCAATCATTTCTTGTCTAGAGATGTTTTATCAATATAACCATAGTTATAAGACAATATCATATATTTCACCATTGAAAGCATTTAAATTTGGAAAATTCAAGATTCATAAATGTGTCCAATCATGACGGGCATATAGAAGGAAAATGGTCTTTTGATGATTAAACTTGGATTTAAGATTCTTCTAGAACTTAGCTAGATTTTCCGTTTCCAAATATTGATGTTGCAATGGAGGTACAAGATGATGAAAAAAAAAAAAAAAGAAGTATTTTCCAACAAATAGCAAGACGAATTGAAGTACTTACAATAAGAGATTTTTTAAAAGAAATTAAATTTGAGAATTATTTTATAAATAATTTTTTTTCTATTTTTGCCCATAATAGATAATTATTTTTATTAGCAGTTAATGGTAGAAATAAAAGTACTTAAAAATGTTGGAATATAGTAGTGATATTTAGAAATGTAGTAGAAGTAATTGAAGATATTAAAGCACTCATTATAAATAAATTTGTGAAAAAAAATACAAGATCAAGTAAAAATTTTGAATAAATTATACCTTAAAATGTAAAGCCAAATAAAATGATGAAGTTGAAACTTGAAATCAAAAATGTTAAAAATTTGAGGATTTTTTTTTTTTTTTTTTTTTTTTTTTTTTCACAAAAATAAAGGTTTGTAGTGAATTGTAGTAGTCTGTGGTAAGATGTCGTGGTTAATGGCAAGATGTAACAGATGATGGTAGGGTACGGTAGTCAATGACAAGATGTGATAATTTGTTGACAAGGTACAATGATACATCAATAATACAATAGCGTAGCTATAGCAATACAACAATAATAATAATAACAGCAATAGCTAAACAATACAAGAGCAACAACACAACAACAACAACAATAAATTAGGAAAAAATATGAAAGAAAAAAAAAGATAAAGTATACATAAGTTTTTAAGAACCAAGACAATTGCATAAGAGCAATCATATTGATAATATGTTGAGAATATTTTAAAGAGAAAGAGAAAAGAATAGCTAGAAGTAATGTGCATACACATGTAAAAATACACACATATACACACTTAACAGAGAATATATTGATATGGTTATCTTTCATATACAAAGAAAAGGGGAGAAGATAAACAACTTCTTCTACTACATTCCAAACACTATAGCTACAATATTTATTGTAGATTACAATAAATAGCATAGAGAATGCCGGATATATAGAATACTTTTAACATTTAATATTTTTAAGTGAAAGAGGCAATTAGAAAGAGGAGATTATGCCATCAAAATTATCACTTAATAAGCACTTAATTATTTTTTATAAGAAACGTGTATGAATGATAGCCATCAATATTGTAGTGCTTGTGGAAATAAAATACTACAAAATAATATAAAATATTGAAAGGTTAATAAATAATATGAATGATGTAGATTCTAAAGATTTAGTCTTTCTTTCCTTATAAAATAATGTGGGGTTTGACTGTAGAAAGAATGACATATCTATGAATTCCATAACAACTTATTACAATTTCAATTTATGCATATTTTAAAATCTTTTTATAGATAAATAAAATACTAAAAAATATTAGATAAATTAAATAACATAGAAAATAAAAATAACTATATAATGAATTTATTTATCGAAATTATAATTGATGTTATGATTTTTTATGGACTTACATTATAAAATTAAGAGTTTAAAATGGATAATGTATGGATCCCAATTATAGAACTCGAATCTACAACTACATGGTTAAAAGCCACATACTTTATCAATAAGTAAAATATTCTATTGGGATTAAAATAAAAGTAAAAATAATGTGCTTGAGTATGGAAAGCAAGTGATACCTTTGGGAAAATGCAGCAAGTAAATGAATTATTGTGGATTACTAAAAAAAGCATTTTTTTCTTTTCAAAAAGCTATTTTCCTAAATTTGTATCTATGCTATGGTATAAGATTTTTGTAACAAGTATTAGACTCTTCTTTTGGCTCTATTTTTGATGACATTATATTCGTATTATAATTTTTTTGTTCTAATCTATTGTTTTATTCATATCTATTATAATATAAACTATCAATCTCTCTAAAAAGAGCTTCATTGGTAATATCTATAGCTGCCATATTGGCATATATATAAAGCTTTATGTCTAGTACAATATTAAGTTGGTAGCATTATGTATTGTCATATTACATGTCTTCTTGTTTAAGAATGCACCAAGCACTTGGCTTTGAAAGGTAAAGTTATATATTACAATTATCTAAGAAATTTTTTAAGTTTTAACTATTAAAAAAGAAGCAATTTGAATTCTAATGCAAAAGGATTTAAAGCCAATGAAAAAAACTCAAAATTAATCTTCTTAATTAATTCAAGCTAATACAAACCATATTTGTCTTGTTATTTGTCTTTTTTGAAAAATTCTAATTTTCTCTCCTAATTTTAATCTTAGATTGTGAGCTTCAACTAGCTATAATTCCTGATCTAATCATTCAATTGGTGCAAAATTTTGAATACTAGTTAAAAAACATATCTTCTATATATTCAAAAAATTTCAATCCAATTTAACTTACAAATTGTGAAAAAATACAAAAGAATTGAACTAGTGTTGCTCAGCCACCAACTTGAAGATTGATGATGAAGTTCATGCAATAATTTTTCTATCTCTAACTATTAAATTTAACTCTAAATTGATATATAGCTTGATATATTAGTCAACTAAAACCATGCTAAATTTCTCTTTGTTTGAATAAATAGATCTTCAAATATCACAAAAGTCCTACTTAATCGTAAACTTCTAACTTTTGGTACCTCCTTACACTAATAACTAAATATCTCTCTATTGCATTGTTAGAATAATATAAAAGTTTATAAATAATTAGCACATCTATTCAATAATATATTGACAAAATTTGAACTATAGGTGTTGTACATATCTCACAAATCAACTATTAGTGCTAGTTCTAATTTTATTACATAAATCCAAAGTCACAAATATAAATTCTTGAAGAAGTTTAAATCTAATTCTTTGATTCAACTCTTCAATCTAAAAAATCTTTCCTACTTTTTCTTAAGTCACTATTTTAGTAGATAGAGATTTGATTTTGACTTGAACCCACAAGTAGTTGTTTCTCAAGTATCAATCTAATCTTTTTTAGGAATATTTTTAGCACAGATTCATCCTTAATTTCATCTTAGAGTTGATTGTACTAAATGTTTATCTAATTTACTTCATTTTTATCAATTTAAGGCATTTCTAAGGCATTAGAATTTTTTTTATAACTTAGAAGGTAAATTTGCTAATCAATTTTTAATCTATTAGCTATTAAAACAAAAAAATAAACTAAAAAGCTTTCATAAAAGCCTTGTTTAAATGTTTAGAATAATTATTAAACAAAGATGATAGAATACAAGTCATAATATCATATTTGTTCACATTTTTATCATATGGTCGTATTACAATATGACATCTACTCTTTTTAAATCCATGCATCTTTTAGTATGCACGAATAAAACTATTGAATTTGGCTTGCATCACATCACATCTTCATTCTTGATATTTTATCTACTCTCATGATTATTAATATCCATTTCAATATTATATTTTTCTTCTAAAATTTTGAATCCTTTAATAAGATCTTCTATATTTATTTATCCATCTTGCCTCTTGAAAATCTTCACTTACTTTTTAGCAATAGGTATTTTTAACCTTATACTCAAAATCATTTGTAATTTGGAAGTATTGTTAGAAATTGTACCACTCTTTTTTTGTCTTCACCACAAATTTGTTCATAAGTTGAACTATCATCAAGTATCTTCATTTTGATCCATGTTGGAGTAATGTATGGTTATTTTAAAATAAGAAGATAAGATATTATATCTTATATAAAAACATTTTCTTCCATTGCAACATCACCAATTTGAATTTTCATATTCAAGCAAGTACCATACAATTCACCTTATATATTGTAAATTTTTTTTATCATCTATTCATACTCAAAATCAATTAGCCACTTCTCTTATTTATAAAAATTCATAATAATATATCTATCAATTGACTTTCATAAGAAATAAGATTTATTTTCAAACCATTGTCAATTAAAGCAATAATCAATTCATC
Source organism: Physcomitrium patens (assembly GCF_059467195.1). Taxonomy (NCBI): domain Eukaryota; kingdom Viridiplantae; phylum Streptophyta; class Bryopsida; order Funariales; family Funariaceae; genus Physcomitrium; species Physcomitrium patens. Next base: position 12,153,557 of record NC_143410.1, read on the forward strand.
CATATCTCCAACCTTTTCCAATACCTTTGTAGTTGCCCTAGCTCAATACTTTTGAATATAATAACTTGAAATTTCTTTTTGATTATTAAAACAAACTCTTTGATTAAAATTCCTTCTTTCACTTCCAGATTGCTTGTAACAATTATCAAATTCATCTTTTTCATCTTTAGATATAAGTGCATCAATAGCATAACTTAATCTAACTTTTCTTATTAATTTCTTCTTTTATTTAATATTATTAATAATAATATCATGAAATTATTTCTTGGTAATTTTTAGAATCTCCTTCATTATAAACATAACCTTAGCATTGAGCGCATATTTTTCAAACATCTTCTTTAAATTTTTTGCTTTGTCAATATCAAAGAGTAGTTTGTATGTTGATGACTTATCTTTGTTTTCTATGACTTTTGATTTTTTTTCAATGTTGTTAAAGTATCTTTCATTGATAATTCTTATAAAGCCATCTCATGAACCTTGTCTCTTGGAAGTACTTCCTTTTATTGTATCTTTAGAATCTTGCTTCCTTTTTTCTTCCATCAAAGCTTCATATTGATTCCTAGTAATGAATGCATATATTAAAAGAATTTTTATAAGATCCTTTTATCTTGTAATTCTACAAATTATAGTAATAGTCTTTAGTATACTTTTTATGTCATCTTATCTTTTTGTATTATAGAAATGACAGAAAATCAAAATTTACTTATTTCAATATTTCCAATAAAATCCTATTTGCTATCATCATCTACTATAATACCATAACTTGTAGCTTCTATTGTTACAATCTCTATATTTAGTTAAATAATTTTTAACTAATACTTTTCTATCTCTTTTACTAAAGTTGGTTTGGAAAAAACCATTAGTGTTCTTCAATGCTACTTTTCCATCTTTTTAAAAAATAGTGCTTTGTTGTACTATTTCATTGATTTCAACACAATATTTTTGAGAATAAGAATTATCATGATACCAAATACATCTTTGTATATATCTTTGTTTAGAAGTAGCTCTTAAACTATTTGTAGCAATCTTCTTTTCAAGTTATGTAAGTTTGTTTTAAAGATCTTACATTCTACATATAATTTCTTTGAGTTTTATATTTTCTTTCTTTGATGTAGTCATTGAAGGTTGGACAATAGGTATTGTTGATCATAAAATAGAAACTTGAATTTTAGGTACTTATACAACTCTTTGAATATTAATCCTATCTTTTTTCTTTTTTCTTTTTGTAAGTAATCTTATAGTATCTTCAACTTTTCTCCATTTTATTTTCAATCCTTTACTCTCTTTCTTATCATCAAAAAAAAATTCTAATTCTTTTTGGAATTTTCTATCAATTGCTTGAAGAAAGAATTCAATCTTATTTAGTTCCAATATTAACTTTTATATTTTTTAATAATTGATAATATTACCTCTTAAACTTCCTTAATAATTTTATATCTTGTAAATTCTTGTTAGGTTGTTTAATCCATTTGAAGAATGATTTCTTAGTAATTCAACCAATATCTTTTGAGAAATATTCATTCTTTAATGCACATGAAAAAATCTTCTATGAACTTTGAAATTACTTCATAATTGACCTTATATGCTTTTTTATCTTTGATATTATAGCAAGCTCAAATAGCTCAATCATCTCCTTAAAAGAAACACACTTCAATTTTTTTTGTACATAATAGCTCAAATATTTAATAATATACCTCTTATTAATTTGATCAATCATATTAATTACTGCTTATAATACTTTGGTTGTTAAAGCCTTGTTGTAATTATTGTCTTATTATTATTGCATAAATAATGTGAATGCATAAAATATATTTGTAGTATTCAAATCCAAATATATTCCTTGTCTTCCAATAAAAAATCCACTTAAAGCTCTATTTGAAGATCCATTAGAAGCTCCATCCAAAATTCCATCAAAAGTTCCACTAAGCTCCAATTAAAGCTCTAATTTCTACTTTTTTTCTTTTTTTCCATCAAATCTAAATAAAAAAGAATAAAATCCAACACCTTCTACTTTATACATTTATGTTATCATATTATGTATTGTCTTGTTTGAAAATGCATTAAGCATTTGGCTGTGGAAGGTTGAATTATATTTTATAAGTATTTAAAAAATCCTAATAGATTTTCTCTATATAAAAAGAATTTAATTTCAATTTCAATTCAAAAGTACTTAAAGCCAATATAAAGTGTTCAAAAATACTCTTCTTAGTAATCTCAATCACATACAAACTTTAATTTTTTTATTAATTTTATAATTAGATAGTTTTTATTTCTTTTTTAAGCCCTAATTCTAATCAATGAGTTTTAATAAGCTATAATTTTTAATCAAAATATCCACTTGGTACAAAATTTTACATATAAATTCTATTATAAATCATCTATATGTTCAAAAAAATTCAATCCAATCCAACTTACAAATTGTAAAAAAATATCCAAAAAATTGTAGTAATGTTACTTGGCCACTAACTTCAAAGTTGATATAAATGTTTCAATTGCAATTTCTCTTTCTTCAACCATTAACTTTATTTCAAAATTTGTGAGTAGCTTGATTTTCAAGTCTTCTAATACCATGTCAAATTCCATTTTGTTCCAACTAGTAGATCTTTAGTTTTCAAAGAATTCCTATTTAATCTTAAATTAAAAACTTTTAATATTATTATAGATAATAACTTAATAAAAATAAATAAACAAGTGAGATTCTTTCAAAGAAATATGAAAAATAGAAATAGAGAAGTATATATATTAAAAAAGAAACTGAGATGGCTATTGCTAAAAGACAAGGAAATTAGAGATTCTTGAATCTAGACTAGAAGTAAGAAAGGAATTAATAAGAATGAAAAAGGCTTCATTTTTGCCTCTATTTATACTATCTATCTAGGATCTATGTGTCGATTATTGAAGATTCAACAAAATCATCATTAAAGATAAGTACCTATTATTTTTGATATTTGAACTTGATTAATTGAATCAAGCTAATATCTATACAAAAATAGATCTATCAAAAGCATATAATTTAGTACACATTAAAGAATGAGATAAATGGAAGACTATGATTTGAATAAAGTATAGATATTTTGAACACAACATCATGCCTTTTAGACTTACAAATACACCAAAAGCTTTTCAACATTTAATGATGTTGAAGATCAGCAAGTTCTTACTTAGTTACTACCACATGAAGATTAATTATAATAAGTTATTAACAGTCAAAAGGTAACAAAGGATTAAAAGAAGTTACTATGGTGGCGGCTAGGATTTTAAGGTGGCAGCTAGATTAAGATGAATCTAGCTCTAGTTGAAAGGATGAAGGTGACTCTAGATGAAGTTCATGTACTTGGGATGTAAAATCCACCTATAAGTAAAAGGTGTTGGAAGTAAGAGATATCTTTCTCTATACTTCTCTTATAGAGCAATCCTTGTTGATGCTTAGTATTTGTAGCTTTTAGACTTCTTTTCTTCAATAGGTTATGGGCTTAGTTACATTTTTTTGAATGTTTTGAAGTTTTTTGAAGTGGTTGTTGATGTGTGGAGTAGATCAAGTTATTGTTGCTGGTGTTAAGATTTAGAAGTACCTAACTTTTAGATTTACATCTAAATCTAAATCTTAGTTTTCTCTTACTTGTGGTTAAGAGCATTTTGGTGTTGATGTTTGGTTTTTCACTTTAAAGAAAAGTTATAGAACACTTGCATTGTGCTATTGCTGAGATAGATCCTTTGTGATCTAACTCTATAATTTCATGTCCTAAAATTGTTGATTGTGCTTAAAATGCCTCTTATGGTGTATAGAAGTGATTTGTGAGTATAAGAGTGATATTAGAGTGGCAAATCAGATTTGAGACACTTAGATAGGTCATCAGACTTGTGAGAGGTCTTAGAAGTGAAGTTGAGAGTGTTTTTGAGAGTAAAAACACTAATTTGTTCACAAAGTAGGATTTTGTGATTTTAAGGCAGCAAAACCTTCTTGCTAATTTTGAAAGCATTAGCACTTCTTCTTACAATCTTTTTTGATACAACTCTTTCTTAGACATGGCTTCAAGTGAGGATAAAGGATTGAGAATTATTGAAAAGTTTAGAGGTGAGAATTTCTACCATTGGAAGGTAAAAATAGAACTTTTGTTGGCATCTTTGGATCTTTGGGATATTATAGATGAAAGTAAAGAGGCTCCAAGCATAGATGCTGATATGAAGGAGAAGAAGGAATTGAAACGTTGTGAAAAAAAAAACTTTTAGATTGATTGCAACTAATGTGGATGAAGCCAACTTCTTCCACATTATCTCTTGGAAAGGACCAGCGAAAGCATGGAAGACTCTTTGCAACATCTATGAGAGCAAGAACTTACCTAACATCATCTATACAAGAAAGAAGTTCTTTACTTGTAAGATGAAAGAAGGTGAAGACCTCATGGCTCATATCAATAAGGTAAAGGCTCTTGCAAACCAATTAGTAATTATTGACAAGCCTTTAGAAGAAAGTGGTATTGTCATGACCTTGCTAATGAGCCTTTTTGAATCCTACAACTACCTTATTCTGGTATTGGAGTCCATTAAGCTAAAAGAGCTTACAATGGACTATGTGATGGCAAGACTTATCCATGAAGTAACTAAGAAGAAAGAAAAGAAGCTCCAAAGTAAAGATTTAGTACTCTACTCACGTGAAGGCAAGGGCAACTATTCAAATCAATAAGGTAATATCAAATCTTGCTTCATTTATAGCAAAATAGGCCATTTTACTCAAAATTACTACAAAAGTAGAAAGATAGAGAAGGAGAATACAAATAGTATACAAGATGAGTTTGGAGGATAAGATTATGCATTCACGGCAACAAATAAAACCTTTATGGTTGCCATGTCAAGATGGATTGTGGATTTTGATTATTCTAAGCATATGACACCTTATAAATATTTATTTGATACTTATGAGACTATTCTAACATCAAATATAGTGTTGGTGGATAGTGGCACATATGAAGCCATTGGAATTGGCTATTTTATAGTGGAGGTCGTTGTGAATGGACAAATCAATAAGATCAGATTTAAAAACGTCTTTTATATGCCTAAGATGAAGCAAAACCTACTTTTGGTGAATAAACTTGTAATGAAAGGTTTTAAAGTTCAATTTGACAAGAATGGATGTTTTGTAAGAACATTGAGTGGAGACAAGGTCTTCAAAGGCTTAAAAGAAGGATATTTGTACTGCCTCATTTGTAAGAAGGTGAATAAAGTGGATGTAGCCATATTTGCTGAGTTTACATCAAATCAAGACAAGTTGAATATATGGCATTGTCGCCTTAGCCATTTGAATGTGAAGGGCATGAGAGAGCTCAAGTCTATGGTAAGTGGCTTAGATCTTGGCAATATAAACCAAAATGCCAAACAACTTATATGTGAAGGATGCATACAAGGCAAATAACAAAGGGCCTCATCTCCAAGGAGTGTAACAATACGTGCTACCAAATTATTGGAGATTGTTCATTCGGATGTATGTGGACCTATAAAGACCAGAAGTATTAGACAATCAAGATATTTTCTCACTTTCATTGATGATTATTGAAAAAAAATTTGTATTTACATTCTTAAAGCTAGGAGTGAATGCTTTTGGAGGTTTAAGGAATTTAAAACACTTGTTGAGAAACAAAAAGAAATCAAAATCAAGGTGCTACATATAAACAATGGAAGTGAGTACATGTCTAAGAAATTTGATATTTATTTGAAGAATGAAGGAATTGTTAGACAAACTAAAACTATATATACTCTACAACAAAATCGTGTTGGTGAAAGGATAAATCAAACCATTGTAGAGATGGCAAGGAGTATGCTTCATGTACAAAATCTTAACTATGAATTTTGGATGAAAGTTGATGAATGCAGTGTATACAAAAAATAAGTATCCAACAAGTGCTTTTGCATCAATGACACCACAAGAAGCTTGGAGTAGGAGACAATCTTATATTTCCCATATGAGGACCTTTGGTTGCATTGCATATGCAAAAATACTAGATTGTATGAGGTCCAAACTTGATGCAAAAGGTACAAAGTGTGTATTTCTTAGTTATTGTGAAGGTACTAAGGCATATAGGCTAATGTGCTTGGAAACCAAGAAGATCATCAAAAGTCGTGATGTTGAGTTTTTAGAGCAAAAGAGTGCTTGTGAGTACTTGGAGATGTATCCATGTGGGAGTAATGGTGTATTTGTGGACACATCTCTGAATTCAACAAAGAAACAAGAAGATGAAGAAATGAAGATGATAAAGATGAAAAACCAAAGAAGGTTGAAAAGATGAAGGCTTGTACAATTGCTAGGACTAGCAATGAAAGAAATAAAGATGTTGAAGATTGAGATGATGATAATGATGAAGATTACCAAGCATTGAGTGAGAAATGACAAGATTTAAGAGAGAAGAAGGTTTGAAAAGAACAAAGAGTGCAACAAGGTGAATGTTCTTCTTTAAGTAAAAGAAGATATCCTTTGAAAGAAAGAAGGTAACGTGGCGAATGGTGGAAAGATCACATCTTCCCTCAAGTAAGTGAAGAACATGCAAATTTTGCTCTTTTTGTTGATCCATTGTCTTTGTGTGATGCTATGAAGTATGAAGATGCAATCAATTGGGAGAAGGCTATGGAAGAAGAGTACCAATTTCTTATGGACAATGGTACATGGGAATTGATACCTCTTCTAGAAAATCAATCTAGTGTTGGTTGTAAATAGGTGTTTAGGACTAAAAGAGATGAAATAGATGTGGTGGTGAGGCATAAGATAAGATTAGTTACAAAAGGATATTTATAAGTTGCTGAAATTAATTTTAATGAGACTTATGCATCTGTTGCCAAATTCACCATCATAAGGACCATTATAATAATAAGGGCAGCAATAGATTTGGAAATACACCAAATGGATGTGAAGACGGCCTTTTTGAATGGAGAATTGCAAGAAGACATCTACATGGATCAACCTCAAGGATTTCTACAAAAAAGCAAAGAACATCTTGTATGAAAATTGAAGAAATCCTTATATGGATTATAACAATCACCAAGGACATGATACTAATGAATTGATACTTTCTTTATTAATGAAGGATTTGTGAAGAGTGAGGCTGATCATTCATTGCATGTAATGCAATCTAAAAAGTTCTTGCTGATTGTAATCCTTTATGTTAATGATTTGATCATCTTGGCTAAGAATATGGAAAAGATGGATTAGATGAAGACTAATTTAGAAAAGGAATATGAGATGAGTGATTTGGAAGAGTTGTACTACTGCTTAAGAGTGGAATTTATAAAAGATTGTGGTAACAAGACCATTACAATGAGTCAAACTAAGTACATTAAAAAAGTACCGAAACGATTCAACATGAAAGATTGCAAGCCCATTGGAATACCCTTGGAGGCAAATTTGAAGTTGATGAAGCTCACGGATGAGGAATTTGCACAAGTTGAAGATGAGATGCAAAGTGTTCCATACAAGGCAACAATAGGTTCACTCATATATGCAATGGTGGCCAAAAGAGTGGATCTTACATATGTACTGAGTGTTGTAAGTCAATACATGTCTAAGGCTGGACCATTACATTGGAGAATGGTAAAAAAGATATTCAGGTACTTAAAAGGTACAAAGGACTTCAAATTGTACTTAGGTGGTAAAAATATTGATTTATAAGGTTATTGTGATATGGATTGGAGTAGAGATACAAATGATAGAAGATCTATAGCAGGATATGTGTTCTTCATTGGGATAGGAGCCATTTCATGGAAATGAAAGAAACAACCTACCATTGCAAGATCAACAATGGAGGTAGAGTACATGGCAGCAAGTCATTGTACAATGGAGGCGTGTTGCATAAGGTAATTCTTAGAAGACATTGATTTAGTGTAATTAGAAACAACTCTAATTATGTCTAACAATCAAGGATGTCTTACATTTGCCAAGAATCCAAAATTCTACTCAAGGACCAAATACATTGATATTCAACATCATTTCATAGAAGAGAAGATTGAAGATAGAATAATAGATATGAAGTATTGTGCTACAAAAGACATGCTTGTTGATGTGCTTAAAAAGACATTAGTGAAGGATAGACATCATGACTTGATTCAGAGATTAAGATTAAAAATCTTTTGAAAATTAGCAAAAGGGGAGTGTTGAAGATTAGCAAGTTCTTACTTAATTACCACTACATGAGGATTAATCATAGTAATTTGCTAATAGTCAAAAGGTAGCAAAGGATTAAAAGAAGTTATTATAGTGTCGGCTAAGATTTTAAGGTGGCGGTGTCGTACTGTAATTGCTTATAGTATGTAAAAATTAATTAAGACATATAATATGTTTATAAATCTTGATGTAGATTAAAGTGGTTAGTAAATAAATTTAAAGAGAATTGATATAAGGAAATTTATTTGGAGATTTATCTATTTTGATTATAATATTTATATTATGTAGGATTTAGATATTTAGTATAAAGCTTAAGAGAAGGTTGGGGCCTAAAGAAGAAAATCTTAACTAATAGGAAGCTTATTGGAAGGGATGAAAGTAAGGCATAGTTGGATGAAGACAAAGAATGGAAAACTTCATTCCTATTGGTCGAAGGCAATGCCCAATGGGCTTCAAGGAGGCTGCCCGAGGCCTTATTAGGAATTATGGTTTTTTTTTCAAATTCATTCAAACTTTGGAGGCTAGGGTCAGCAAGTTCAGGATTTTGGATATAATTTGGATGAAGAATTTGTGTGATTTCGAGTTTAGTGAAAGAGATATAAGTGTTCAAAGTTAAAGTGTCAAATTTGTACCTACTGTCACTCTTTGAATTATAACATATGTGTACGGAGAGAAATGAAAGATCGACCACTAGAATTAGAGAAGATACTTTCTTGGCTATACTTTAAATATATTGTTTGACAAATTTCAAGTCTAGATGGAGTTATAGGGCATTGAAGATAGCACATGTAATTCAAAGGCAATAAATGAGTCATTTTGTTGATAGTAATGGTTGGAGCCATATCTTAACTTTGTGGACGAATTTTTAGCTCAAAATTTCTATAAGTGTGATTTATTAAGTTAAAAAGCTATAGATTAAAGTTTCATGGCATTTGAGTACTTATTTTGTGAGATGTAAAGAAATTAGTACATGAGTGTATGTAAGCTAAGATTTAAAGCTATTGTTAGAATTTTGTTGATATCTCAAGATCTGTAATGAATTTGCAATTAAATTTTTTTTTTTGGTAGTTTTTGAAAGTATATTAATACTTTATATAAAATTTAGGATTTTTTGGATGGTCCGATCGTGAGATATGAGTTGTTGAAGTTTAAGAAACATTTCTCATAAGGATATAAAGATTTTAAGATACTTTATCATACATTTGGATGTTTTCTTGGTACTTGGCTTATATTTTGATATAATTTCTATAAAAGAAAATATATTATATATATAAAATTAGTAATTTTATATCTTAGATTTGATTGAGCATTTAGTGGCAGCCAGAAGTCTAGCGATTTTTTGATGCAAACTCTCTCTACTCCGACATATTGATACTTCCACTGAGAGAGCCTTAAGGCACTAAATATCTCAACCAGTTAAGATGGGGGATCAAATCCTTGGGTTTGCATTACTATGTGGGATTAGTGCCCATGATTTATTTAAGATATTTGCCAAATTTATGGAAGAAAGGAAACAAGTGCATGGACAAGATATGAATACCACCAAAGCTTTATAAGTAGTGGTGGATAAAATTTGAAGGTTTGATGGAAGGAACATTACTAAGTTCCTTAAGATTTATATATGTGAAATGGAGGTGCATTAGGTTTTAGAAATAAAGATGATTACCGCCTTTGATTTGGCAATGGTACAAAAAATTAGAGAAAAAGTACAAGAGTTGCATACTCAAACTATATCATAGAAGAAATTTAAAGAACTCTTGAAAGATGATTTTTTTTGAAGAAGATTCAGAAAGAATGACAAAACAGAATTTTTTGGAGTGGATTGAACAAAGGCCAGGGAATCAATTGGCTCCAAATGAATTAATCAGGGAATTTGACACTAAGTTTGGGCAATTACCACGGCAAGAGAGGCAACTCTTGGAAATAAGGAAAACTGGATTATTTTTACAAATAGTAAATGAATATTTGGAAGACAAGCTTTTCTTTTATCTAGCAGATAAGACATCTAAGAGTCATTTTACAAATAATTGGAAGCTAGTAAAAGAGTGAGTAGAACAGAAGATTAAGATTCCTGGTTTAATATCGAGATTGAAATCAGTGCCTACATCTCAAAATCAAGAGCCACCTCAAAAGGTGATCAAGAGTATTAAGGATGGTAATCTTGAAGAATTGATCAAGAGCATATAAGATTTGAAGGTAGAAATGACTGAGTTGAAGAAATCTCAGATAGCAAATTCATCAAAAATAATTGAAGGCTCAAAGGGATTTGTAGACAGATGTATATGGTGTGACAATCCAAACCACAAGCGTAGTAAATGTAACAGCTACAAAAGTGCAATCAAGGATGATATTCTATATTTCAAAGAAGGCAAGATAAGACTCATAGGATCAGATGAGCTTTTAAAGACAAATTTTGAGAAGAGTGGCATGAAAAAATTGGTAAAAGAGTAAATATCAACGAATAATATAAGGAGAAGGAGCTAAGTCTTACTTTGTTTTAGTTAAATAAAAATCACTTAAGGCTAGTTCTCTACCAACTACAGAAGTCATGATCAAGAGAGCTGAAGCTATCAAAAAAATAACTGGGTGGAATGATCTAGTTGATGCTATTAGTATTAAAGCATATTTATACAGAGACAAACATGATGATGATTTACATGATACCATGGTTGAAGAAAAAAGAGGTAGAGCTATTCATGAGGAGGATGTTATTGAGCCTGAAAACAAGAGGAGGTCTCTAAGAAACAAAAAAGCTTTTAAGGAGCAAAAATTAGAAAAAATGCCTTCTTCTACTCATCTTAGTGGTGCACCATTACCAAAAGAGTGGTGGAAGAAGAGAAAATAAAAGAAGATAGATAATGCAAGCAAACTTAAAGGTAAAAATCCTGCTTATAAGCTTCAATTTGAGATTGAAACATCTATAGATATGAAGAACATTTTAGAGGAGAAGATCTTAGATGAAAAAATTGAATTAATTCTAAGAGAGGCTTTTGGTATAGCTAAAAAGGATTTCTATGAGTTGATCATGAATGTGATAAAGAAAAGAGGCAAATGACAGCTGAAGCTATTATAGTAGAGGCATTAGATACTCTGATAACTATGGATGAGGATGAAGAAATAAGACAAGTATTTGCATAATTTGCAATGTCAGAAGCTAGAATTAAGGTTGATATGGGAGATGAGGCTTTAAATAAATATGAAGAGACCATAGAAGAACATCAAATGAAATATACATCTATGAGAATTATTGAGATAAAGAAGAATGCACAAGAAGCATGTATGAATACTTGCTCTAAATGTGATAATGATCGAATAGAAAGTAATAGCTATTCAGTTCTTTATTAGACTAGAGCTACTACGGAGACATATGTGAGGTTGGGAGACTCTAAAGATCCAATTTTGACCTTAGTTGAATATGGATCTAAAATCAATATCATGTCAAGGTGGATATATGAGAAAAATAAGTAGCCAGTTGATACCAATTGTGGTTGGATAATTAGAGCCGCAAAAAACCAACAAAGTGATTTATACGAAGCTTGTCCAACTGTAAGGACTAAGATTAGAGGTGTAGAAGTAGAACATAATTTCTTCGTGCAAAACTCTGCTACATATGTGGTAATATTTGGTCAATCCTATATTAGAGCTGCTAGAATAAAAACTAGAGACTTAAATGATGGTTCACATTATGCCAAGATTTGTAGTTGAGATAGAAGAAAAGCTGTGGAGTTTATTACTGTGAAATCTATCTATGAGAGGCATAGAGAACAATTAAGAGAGATATCTTTGGAGCCAAGAAATATTTTTGTGGATTTCTAGAAAACATCTTTGTAGAATGGGGACACATAGATACAAATAAGTCGGTGCAAACTTTATTATAGATAATATGACTTTTGGATTTTTAAACTTGACTAGTAATGGATTTGTGAGTATTTGAAACATTAAAGATTTAGATTTTGTACATAAAAGAAGGGTGAAGAAACAAAAAAAAAACTAAAAAGAGTGGATTTAATTTCAAGTAATAAAGCCATAGTTGGAGTAATAGAAGAAATAGATTTGGAAGATGATTTGATAAAGGTTCTGGAGAATTTAGCTATAAGTATAGATGGAAATGCTATAGTAGAAATATATTCAAGAAAAACTTATGAAGAATTAAAAAAGATAGTAGTAATTGGTAGGCTTGCTACAAGCTATGGATTGAAACAAGAAGCTAGAGTATAAACTAAATGTAAAGTTGTGGCAAGAAAGGTAAAGCATATAGCTACCCAATTACCAGTTGATACTATGAAACATATCAAAGAAGCAATTAAGAAGCCAAGTCTAAGAGAAGGACGTGGAATTGGACATCAATTTACTCAAGAATCATTGGCTAAATTAAAGATTGGAAGGGGTGATTTCTTGACATCAATGGAAAAAATTATATTTTAAGAAATACTTATAAGGCATGGTAAGGCATTTGCTTTAACTCTTCCTGAAATTAGATGTAAGATCATAATATTGTAGTACCTATGGTAATCTTTACTGTGCCGCATGTTCTATGGGATTTAAAGCCTATACCTATGTCCAGAGCTTTACTTCCAAAGTAGATAGAACTACTAAAAGAGAAGGTGAAGATGAGTATTTTAGAACCTTCAATTGTTGCCTATTCTAATAGATGGTTCGCAATACCCAAGAAGTCAGGAACATTAAGGTTTATTTAGGATATGCAACCTATAAATAGAATAACTATTCAAAATGTGGGATCAGGTCTTGTAGTAGATGAAGTAGCTGAACAATTTGTAAGTCATGCCATCTATTCTATTAGAGACTTATATTCTGGATATGACCATATTCAATTGGCTAAAGAAAGTAGGGACTTAACTACCATGAAGACTCCTTTGGATTTAATGAGGATGTTTACCTTACCTCAAGGTGCAATCAACTCAGTGGCTCATATGCAAAATGCTATGAACCAAATATTGAAAGAATTTATTCCTAAAAAAACCATACCATTTTTGGATAATATACCTATAAAGGAAGATAAAAAAGAAGATAAGGATGAGTGTAGAATAAGTAGTTATTTTCAGAATGTAGATACCTAGTGTATAGTGTAAACAAAGATAGATAACTGCTGAAAAGGTGGTTCAGTAGGTAGAATGGATGAATAGTCAGGAAAAGTAGTTATCATCTGTAGTATAGGAGTTGGTATCTTGGGGTAATATAAGGAAGATGGGAGAGGGGAAGAAAATGCCAGACTATGAGAGTTGTGAGCCGGGGTAAGCTTGGTGCTACCTCTTTTCTTTTGTTTGTTATTTTCTTTGAATAAGAGGATTGAAAGTTTTTGAATATTGTGAAGTGAATTATGGAATGGAAATGTGATTGGTATTATTTGAGAAGAAGAAAGATTGAATGTTGAAATCTAATTGTAGTTCAACAGAGAGAATGAATCTGTGTTTGTGTGAAACAGTGTAATGTGAATGGCAGTTCTGTGTGAAGAATCCCAGTAATTGGAACGAGGGTAATTATGTGTTGAGAGCTGTGAGGGCGCAGTATTACAGTTGGAGATTATGAGGGTGAATATATTAGTGGAAATAGCAGTTATTAGTATGACTGAATTGCTGTAAGGAAGAGACTGATAAGATGAAGGAGGAGATTATAGTTTCTTTGTGTGTTCAGATATTGAAAATAGAGACAATACATTCAAGAGGTAATTGATTGTGTGACCCTAACGTGAACGCTTAAGCAATTAGACATTCCCCATTTTCAAATCCTCCTATACGAGTTTATGCTGGGAGATTTCTTTCGGAATAAGTAAAACGACTAATCACATTTTGGCGCCGCTGCTGGGGAGTGATAATAGCTTTGAGTGTTAGGAATTAATTACCAAATATGTGAGAAAATTGGCAATGGAAGACGATTTCAATAGTGTTTGAAGAAAGAGTATAGTTATTAAGAATGAGAATTTAACAGCAAAGAGAATAAAGCAATCAAATGAAAGAACAGAGAGATCGCAATCAAGAAATTTGTTGTCTAATGAGCAAGATCGCAAATTGAAAAAGAAGCATCGAAAAAGTTGGATTAAGCCATGGTTGCATGCTTGTCGGTATATTTGATCGTACCCAGAAGACGATCGACCTCTAATATTTCAAAAGTACATACCGTTAAAGAAATTGCCAAGAGCACTCGCGGGGAGCACTGCTAATAGTCCAGCAAACCTCTCGAAGCCGTTAGGGGAAAACGAGGAAGGTACAGAGGAATTAGGTACCCCACTAGATATCTTCTCAATTAGAAATACATTCGATCCTAACAAGACTGGTTCTGAAGATCGGCATAAATCACTTGCCAATAAAGACCAATTCAGAGTACATCAAAACCTGTCGTTTTCACCTCATATTCAACCAGTAAAATTATTTTGGGATAATAATAGTCAATCGAGAAGGCCTGGAAGTCCAAAAAAGACTTTTGTAGAAGATAATTTTTATTTTAATAAGAAATTGAGCAAAACACCGACATCTTTAATGACGATCGGAGGAAAACAGTTTCGATTATACTTCAAATGGATGCAGTGGATGATGGAATGACTAACGTCGCGTCATTACCTACTTTTCGGGGTTTGCCAAGTGTGGATCCAGATCAACATTTGTCTCAATTCTTGACGGCGTATGTAGTCAATAATGGAAGAACAAAAGATATTTGGTTGAGATTGCTGCGAGCAACATTGAAAGACAATGTTTGAGTGGTATAACCGCCAACCTGTGGGATAATTTATCAATTGGGTGGCATTAAAAAATACATTTTTAGCCCATTTTCGACCAATTGGTTTTGAAGAACGTCTTAGAGAAAAATTAATGAACAACAGAATGGTACTAGAAGAAGCAATACAGTCATATTATGGTCGTGTAGCCGATATACTTTAAAAGTGGCCAAATAACCAAATGTTGGAATCATTTGTATTATCCATATTGGTTAATAGACTACACCCACTAGAATTGAAAATGTTTGTAAAGGAGGCCCAATCAGCCACCATTGCATCATCTCTTGAGCGAGAAAAAGTATGGGAGGAATGTCACTATGACTAGAACTTAACAGTTGGAGCCACGATGATTCCATCTCAAGGAGGTTATCAAATGATAAATTGGAATGATGCATCGAGAAGTTATCTGGGAAGGAATGATTATGGTATAATTCCACAGGGAATAGTGGATGCTGTTCCAGTGCAAGCTGTACCACCATCATCATCACATCCGTATGTGCCTTATTTCACATATCAGAAACCAATACCTACAAAAGAATTGCTAAATGTATTGGTATCAAGGGATCCTAATGAGTCATTGCTGTTACATTGACGAAAAAAATGGATGAATTGGCTATGAATCTGGCCAAAGATAAAGAAAAAAGGCATAAACCAACCAATATGCGTCCCAATGTCTGGTGTAGCAATTGTAAGGGGTAAGGTCATTTAGTAACAGAATGTCCTTCACCACCCCAAATAATTGTACAATGTAACTTTTGTGGGGGCAAGCATATTACCACCAACTATTGCATTTTTGGAAGCAACAACAACTCAGTAACCAAATAATAACTCAACCAACTCCGTAGGTGTCACGGACATACATATAATTACCTATATGAATAGATAAAAGTATGTAAAAGTAGGTTAATTGTGTAATATCTTCTAGAGAAGCTTCTTAGAAGCTTCATAGACGCTGCTTTGACTTTATAAGAGTCTATAGTTGACTTTTAGGTTAGAAACTTGGTCAACAAGTTAGCCATGTGCCACGCATGTTGGAAGCTTAAAGAACAAGCTAACTACGTGGTCCATCCATAGAAAACTTGCCTTGCAAGCAAAGGCATGTGGCCTAGAAAGTCAACATATATTGGAGGTCTTATAGAACATCGCCACGTGGCTTCTAGTTAGATAGTATATATAGAGGCAAGAGTGAAGCCCTCTTCACTCTTGTCAACTCCTTTCTTGCTTCTAGTCTAGTTTCAAGGGTCTCTAGTTTTCTTGTATTTTGGCAATAGCCATTCCAGTTTCTTTCTTAATATACATATTTCTATTTTGTCCTATTTCTTTTTGAGAAAAGTCTCACTTACTCTTTAGCTTTCATCGAGTTCTTGTCCCTGACAGATTGGCAAGAGTACACTTACAATATCAGAGCTTTGTCTTTTCTTGATTAAGAGTGGATTACCCCTTTTTCTTGATAAGACATAAGCGCATTAGAAGTTGCGGATTACCCTCTTTTAAACTGATATTGTTCTTAGTATTTTCTTTGTTATCAATTCCTCTCTTCTATTTTGAGCGTTATTAGACATCTTCTCTTTTTTAAGTGCTACTATGGCAGAGCTTGTTGAAATGAAGAGTGCAATGGCACAGATGCAAGAACAATTGAGGGAGTTAATGCTTGTGATGCATCAACTCAATTTACTACCACAAGGAGCAACAAGAATGGTAGGAAGTGAAGATATAGAGATGATTGGGGCTGCTTCAACATCTGCACCAAACCATGTCCCTTCTCCCAGAATGGAACACCCTTCGAGTGTTAGAGAACCGAGAGTTGCCTTGCCCGAGAAGTTTGATGGTACCAGATCCAAGTTTCGAGGATTCATCAATCAGGTCCAACTAGTGATTGAACTTCAACCCCAGAGCTATCCAACTCCAGGGTCACAAGTAAGATTCATTGGTACA
The DNA here is from genome assembly GCF_059467195.1 of Physcomitrium patens. NCBI lineage: Eukaryota > Viridiplantae > Streptophyta > Bryopsida > Funariales > Funariaceae > Physcomitrium > Physcomitrium patens. The sequence continues at coordinate 12,170,368 of NC_143410.1, forward strand.
CTTCTTTCAGGTTCAGCATTGTCATGGTTTTCATCTTTTCTTGAACGACGAGATCCAATATTGGATAATCTGGAGGCTTTTTTGGCGGAGTTTCGATCCATGTTTGGAGAACATGATGCAATTCGTGTTGCAACCAACAAGATCCGTATTTTGCGACAAGGCAATCGATCAGTAACATTATATGCTTCGCAATTTCGACAACTTGCAACTGATATCAAGTGGGATGATGCCGCACTTGTGAGTCAATTTCTCTACGGATTACAATATGAGGTAAAGAAATTGATGCTTAATTTACCTGATCCTCAAACATTGAGTCAAGCAATTGACTTTGCTGTGAAGTGCGACAATCGACTTTTTGAATTTCGATCCGAGAGTCGCACAAGTGGGCCTCAACGTTACTACAATTCAATGGCAACATCGACGTCTCCTCAACACATACCTTCGTAAGTAGAGGATATGCAAATTGATGCGGTACGTTTCAAACCTCTTACTGAGCAAGAAAAGTCTCGTCGTCGACAAGAAGGATTGTGCTTATATTGTGGAGAACCTAAGCACACTGCTCAACATTGTCCAAAGAAGCGACGTAACTACAAAATGAGGAGTACGGCTGTCAAAGAAGACAACATGTCGGAAAATGGATTCGTCCAGCTATAATAGGGACCGTGCAGCTGGAACCTTGTATAATTCCTAATGAAGGTCCTATCCTCTCCTCAGAACCCTCTCCTTGTTTTATAATAGATGTGCGTTTAGGACCTAATAATTACAAAGCCTCTGCCTTGGTAGATTCAGGAGCCTCATCTTGTTTTTTAGATGAAGAATTTGCTAGATGTCATAGAATATCATTAATACAAAAAACTAAACCTGTACACGTAGAAGTCATAGATGGTCGTCCGTTGTCTTCTGGAGATGTAACTCACGAAACACTTCCTGTAGATGTAGTAATAAATGGTCATAGTAGTTGCGTAATTTTTAATATAATTAGATCTCCCTCTAATCCAGTAATTTTAGGCTTATCATGGTTAGAAAAGTATAATCCTCGAATAGATTGGATTTCTCGTAAACTTGATTTTTCTCAGAGCATTAGTAACAGTTCTATTAACCAAGTAAAAAACCATGAGTCTAGTATAGTAAAACTCGCACCTATAGGTGCAAAAGCATTTATACACGCAGCAAAAGAAGGATCAACTTTTGCTATTTATGCTGCACCTATTTCTGAAAGCGTAAAGACTTCAAGTGGCATTCCAAGTCAATATCAGGATTATCAAGACGTTTTTGAGAAAAAGAATGCAGATATTCTTCCTGAGCATCGCCCATACGATTGTTCAATCGACCTCAAGGAAGGAACTCAGCCACCATTTGGACCAATTTACAGTTTATCGCAAGATGAGTTGGCTGAACTCAAGACATATATTGACGAGAATTTAGCGAAGAATTTCATACGCCATTCAAAATCTCCAGCAGGAGCTCCAATTTTATTCGTAAAGAAAAAAGATGGATCTTTACGAATGTGTGTTGACTATCGAGGACTCAACAAGATCACAATCAAGAACAGGTATCCATTACCTTTGATATCAGGACTCCTTGACCAGTTAAATCAAGCTAAGATCTATACAAAAATAGATCTAAGAGGAGCATATAATCTAGTACGGATCAAAGAAGGAGATGAATGGAAGACTGCGTTTCGAACCAGGTACGGGCATTTTGAATATAATGTCATGCCTTTTGGACTCACGAATGCACCAGCTGCTTTTCAACATCTCATGAATGATGTATTTCGTGAATTCTTAGACAATTTTGTCGTCTGCTACCTAGACGATATCCTGATTTATTCTAAGAATGTTGAAGAACATGAAATACATGTTCGTCAAGTATTACAAAAACTCAGAGATGCAGGATTGTACGCCAAGATGGAAAAGTGTGTATTTCACACTACTCAAGTTGACTTTTTAGGATACATCATTTCAAATGATGGTCTTATGATGGATTCTAAGAAAGTCCAAACAATCATGGATTGGAAGATTCCAAAGACTGTAAGAGATGTCCAATGTTTCTTGGGATTTGCCAATTACTATCGGATCTTCATCAAAGACTTCTCACGAGTTGCAGCTCCACTTACACGCTTGACTAGTAAAGGTAAATTCCAATGGAATTAAGAAGCGGAAGCAGCATTTGAAGCCTTGAAGACATCGTTTGTCTCTGCACCAGTCTTATATCGTGTTGACTTTTCCAAGGCATTTTTTATGGAAACAGACGCATCGGATTTTGCCTTGGGTGCAGTTTTATCACAAATGGGAACAGATGACAAACTTCATCCGATAGCTTTTCATTCAAGAAAATTCTCAGCAGCCGAGATCAATTATGAGATCCACGATAAAGAACTTCTTGCAATCGTGGATTCCTTTCAAGAATGGCATCATTATCTAGAAGGTGCTTCTAGTCCAGTCACTGTGTATACAGATCACAAGAACCTTGAGTATTTCATGTCAGCACGCGTGTTGAATCATCGTCAAGCTCGTTGGAGTATGTCTTTGTCAAGATTCGACTTCATTATCACTTATCGGCCAGGAAAACAACAAGGTTTGTCCGATGCCCTATCTAGACGTTCTTATTTTGCACCAAAAGAAGGAGATGCAGCTTTTGAGCAACAAAGAACGGTCCTCTTGAAACCGGAGCAATTTCATCTCCGAGCAGTGAAATCAACATTGACTGTTGATTCAACTTTTCTCAAGCAAATCCAGTCCAGTATGTCCTCAGACCCTCTTGTTCATGATATCGAGAATAATTCTTCCAAGTCTCATGATTCTTCTAAGTTCGAGTTCAAGAATAATCTATTATATTTTGAAGGACGTCTATATGTTCCAGAAGGAAAAGCACGTTTGCGTGTTCTTCAAGCACGTCATGACTTTCCAGCAGCAGGGTACTTTGGATATAATAAGACTTTGGAACTCATATCAAGAGATTTTTGGTGGCCACAAATGTGGAAGTCAGTCAAAGACTTTGTACAATCATGTGATATTTGTTCAAGATCAAAAATTCCTCGACATCGACCTTACGGACTTCTTCAGCCATTACCTATACCAGAACAACCATGGTCTTCTGTTTCTATGGATTTCATCACAGATCTTCCAAACTCAAGATCTTATGATTCTATATTTCTGATAGTAGATCGTTTCACCAAGATGGCACATTTTATGCCATGTACAAAATCTATCACAGGTGAAGAAACAGCTAAGCTTTTCATTGATAATATCTATCGCTATCATGGATTACCTAAAGATATCATATCGGATAGGGGAACTCAATTTGTGTCGAGATTCTGGAGGACTCTTTTCAAGATTTTAAAAGTGGACATAAAGCTATCTTCAGCTTTCCATCCTCAAACTGATGGACAAACAGAGCGCGTAAACCAAGTCTTAGAACAGTATTTAAGGTGTACCATCAACTACCAACAAGATGATTGGACAAACCTTCTGCCATTGGCAAAGTTTGCTTATAATAATACGGTACATTCCTCCACGCAACAAACACCTTTCTTTTCCAATTATGGCTATCATCCACGACTTGATACTTTTGATTTTTCAAAAGTTGATAATCCTGCAGCAGAAGATATGGCAAATCGGTTGTCAGAGTTACATGCAATAATGAAGGCGCAGTTGAAGAAAGCTCAAGAACGACAAAAGATAAATGCAGATGTATATCGTAAAGAGCAACCACAACTCAACGTGGGTGATAAGGTATGGCTACTTCGTCGCAATATCAAGACCACTCGACCTTGTGACAAATTGGACTATCGTAGGCTTGGCCCCTTTTCTGTTTCTGAACAGATCAACCCAGTTGCATATCGGTTACATCTACCGGAGTCAATGAAGATCCATCCTGTATTCCACGTGTCTCTTCTTGAACCATATAAGACAGTGGATATACAAGGAAGAAGACAAATGCCACCGCCTCCTATAGAAGTAGATAATAATGAAGAATTTGAGGTGGAAGAGATATTAGACTCAAGGCGGCGCCGAAATAAGCTGGAATATCTTGTTCATTGGTGCGGATATGATATTAGTGAGCGCACATGGGAGCCATCCAGGAATCTAGCAAATGCATCAGCTAAAGTCAAAGTTTTTCATCAACGACATCCATCAAAACCAAGATGAAAACCTCTCTTATAAAAGAGACAAGATTGAGGCAAGATAACATTCAATTTCTTATCCTTGTTTGTAACTTCTTTGCATTTTGTGACGCTAATTAGATGGAGAGCCAACAACCAGCGGATTCAACTCAAGAACCTTCGTTTGCTGACTTACCGGATGAGACATTGCGATTGTCACAACCTTCAAGACGACGCAACCGAGATGAAGACCCTCAAGAACGACATGTTCTTCCTCGAATAGATGGTGAGATACAACGCGTTTGGTATCACGACCTTGGAAGAGATTCTCGATGTTTGGTGATATTATTGGAGATAGGAACGACTCTTGATGGTCTTTCAAATGTATTATTTGAAGGAAGTTATGAAGGCCTCAACAGTGATCAAATAATAGGGTGGTTTTCTCGCCCTGGAATGGGACACTATCGATGGCTAAGAGGACCCATCAACTATCTTCGAAGAGAACAAAGATCAGAGTATGTAGCAAATACAATTCGCCGCATATTAGATTTTCTCAATATATAATCACCGCTCCTCGTGGAACTCGTCCCTAGAAGGGGGGGTAATGTCACGGACATACATATAATTACCTATATGAATAGATAAAAGTATGTAAAAGTAGGTTAATTGTGTAATATCTTCTAGAGAAGCTTCTTAGAAGCTTCATAGACGCTACTTTGACTTTATAAGAGTCTATAGTTGACTTTTAGGTTAGAAACTTGGTCAACAAGTTAGCCATGTGCCACGCATGTTGGAAGCTTAAAGAACAAGCTAACTACGTGGTCCATCCATAGAAAACTTGCCTTGCAAGCAAAGGCATGTGGCCTAGAAAGTCAACATATATTGGAGGTCTTATAGAACATCGCCACGTGGCTTCTAGTTAGATAGTATATATAGAGGCAACAGTGAAGCCCTCTTCACTCTTGTCAACTCCTTTCTTGCTTCTAGTCTAGTTTCAAGGGTCTCTAGTTTTCTTGTATTTTGGCAATAGCCATTCCAGTTTCTTTCTTAATATACATATTTCTATTTTGTCCTATTTCTTTTTGAGAAAAGTCTCACTTATTCTTTAGCTTTCATCGAGTTCTTGTCCCTGACAGTAGGATGTCAATCAAGTATAGACAAATAATAGGTTTGGTTGGAATGGAAATCGAGTAAATAAACAAAACAGGAATTATTCTAATTTCCTCAACTCTGAATTTCACCAAAAAGGTGTATTCAATACTCACAGATCGGCGATGAACCAACTATGATACCATCAATATCCACCCATGACGAAGCCAATGCGAGACTCTACAGTAACAATGAGTCAACCAAGATCCTTTATTCATCCGACATGGAACAGACCTAGCCGTTATATACCCGTAGAGACATCCAATATCCCTGAAGGAATTGGCAGGAAACCACTTCATTGCTATCGTTGCAAAAAAATTAGTCATTATGCCAATGAATGTCCTAATCTAAAGGCTAGTGATGACTATGCTCCAATATGTGGAAATTGTAAGCAGTCTGGTCACACTTATCAGCAGTGCAATGCGTCCTTTAATTATAATAACCAAGACCAGCAAATGTAAACAAGCCAACTAACGGAGGACAAAGGCCCTGTTCAACGAGACTCACCAGTACATCGTATCGAGGTGGTGAACGTAGTGCTTACTAGAGGCCAACAAAAAGATAAGAATTCAATTTAGGACATGGATGAACCAATCGTAGGAGAGCAAGTAGCACCGTCCATGGGGCTAAATGAATCAATATCAATATTGGGACGTATCCCAATATTGAGACCTCAACAGACTGAGGAACCCAATTCGGTCCCAAGTGCCAATATGCCGGGACCATCAAAATCGATCCCAACTAACCAAGTACCAATACCTATACAGCCCAATAAAAGATCTTACGCATTAAAGGAACCTTTAGTGGTAGATAAGTTGACAAAGTTACCAGCGGCAATCCCAATCGCCGGGAAGGAATTGCTGCCGAATGGAGTAAAATCGAAACCAATGAAATACAAAAGAATATTGGAAATTACTCTCAATATGGAACTCTACGACATTTTGAGGGATTTGGATGTTATTCAGCCTTCAATTATAATGAAGCAACTTTTGGCTGTAGCACCAAAATGTCGATCTGCATTGAATTCAACGTTAATACGACAAAGATTCTGCACTAAAAAAATTCATGAATTTAGCTTAAACCCAAATCCAGGATCACCAACAATCGATGTATCAATCGATGGCGTTTTAATTCCAGGGGTACAAGTCGATGGTAGCTGTAGTGTGAATTTAATGAATGTGGATACGATGGAGGACTTGGATCTAAAGCAATTGCTACCTAAGACATTGGTCTTGCGAATGGCAGATCATAGTCGAGTAAAGCCAATGGAAATCTTATGTAATATTGCTACTGTAATCGTAGGATTGACATACAAAATCGATTATATTATATTTCGATTACAGAGTTCTATGTTATCGTATCTTATTTTATTGGATAGACCTTGGCTTTATCAAGCCAAAGCTAAGAATGATTGGGGTTGAGGCACATTGACAATTGAAAAAGATCGGGACCAGATTGTTCTATAAATGTATCCGATACAATATCATGGAGAGTCTCAATTGCCAGCATCTGAATTAACGTCGGACGATGAGCTTAGCTCCGATGACGACATAGTAGCACCAATTATGGAGGCGCCTATGGAGGCAGCACTACACCATGGAGTGGTGTACAAATGTGGAGGTCCGGGGGAGTACTTGATATACCCGACGGACTCAAAAAACTCGGATTATGTTAGTACTGATTGGATGAGTAAGTATGATGTGCACCATGTTAGTGCCCTAGACACAGGATTCAGTACTTCATACAAGTCAAACTTATCGACTGACTTTAAACCAGCGCGGAGATTGAAAAAAAACATCGCCGTTGTACCTTTATGTCAAACTATCAACTTGGTGACCAGAGCAGAACCTCGGACAATTAAGGTCTACAAAGGTATTAAGGAACAAGAGTTGACCTGTTGGACTGAATTTTTCTTGTATCATAAATCTTCTTTTGCTTGGACTTATGATGATTTAAAAGGTATTTCCGTTGAAGTCTGTGAGCATCGTATCATTTTAGAAGAAAATACTAAATCGGTATGGCAGAGGTAACATCGCCTTAATCCTAAATATTCCCTCATGGTGAAGGAGGAATTGGACAAGCTTCTTGTACTTGGTTTTATTTATCTGGTACCAAATAGTGAGTGGATTTCTCCAATCGTGATGGTACCAAAAAAGAATGGCAAAAACCGAATTTGTCAGGATTTCCGAAAACTTAATACGGCCACCAAGAAAGATTACTTTCCATTGCCCTTCACAGATAGTATATTGGACGCTGTAGCAGGTCATGAATGTTATTCATTCCTAGATGGATTTTTTGGGTATAATTAGGTTCAAATTATAACGGAAGACCAGCTCAAGACGACCTTTACTACGGATTGGGGCACATTCGCTTATCACGTGATGCCTTTTGAGTTATGTAACGTCCCAACCACGTTTCAGAGAGTGATGACTCAGGCCTTCCAAGTCTACGTCTGGCTGTTTATGGAGATCTTTTTAGATGACTTCTGTGTATTCAGTACAAAACAAGATCATCTTAATTGTCTCGAAAAATGTTTGGCTCAAAGCGCTAAGTTTCAGATATCGTTGAACTCGAATAAGTATCAATTCGGTGTTCCGTCAAGAAAATTATTGGAACATATCATCTCTAACTGTGGTATTGCTACGGATCCGGACAAAGTGACACATATAATGAACTTACCTAAATTAGAGACGGTCTCTGATGTTCGAGGGTTCGTCAGCCATATCAGTTATTATCGACAATTTATTCGGTCGTTTGCACTTATTTGTCAACCTTTAATGAACTTACTGAAGAAACCTCCATTAGATGGGACTAGTCCTATTTGGACCATGGAGTGTACCATGGCCTTTGAAGCATTGAAGTCAAAATTGGTCTCTGCACTAATATTGGTGGTCCCTCGTTGGATCGAGCCCTTTCATGTATATGTTGATGCATCCAATGTGGCTGTTGGATCAGAACTAAGTCAAAAGGATGAGCAGGGTCTGAATTATCCTATCTATTATGCTAGTCGGCAATTGGTGGCTGCCGAACGTAATTATATTACTACTGAACAAGAAGCGTTGGGTATGATATACTCGATTCAAAAAATTTGGCACTATTTGCTTGGATATCCCTTTGTCTTTTATGTGGATCATGAGGCCCTCAAATACATGATTAATAAGCCTCAATTGAGTGGACACATTGCTCGATAGATGTTATTACTTCAAGAATTTAATTTTATTATCAATGTACGACCAGGAAAGAAACATGCCAATGTGGATCACTTATCCCGTTTATCTAATATACTGGATAATGAGTCGATAAACGATGCTCTTTTGGATGCACAACTATTTGCTGTGGATGTCATTACACCTGAATATGGTGAATTGATCCAATATCTAACATTTCAGACTTTTCTCATTTCTTATAATGAAAAACTAAAGAAGCATCTAATTTTAAAAAGTGCACTGTATACCATGATTGGAGATGCCTTCTACAAACAAAGGCGGGATGGAATTTTATGACGTTCCATCTTTCAAAGTGAAGTTTACACAATTTTGGAAGGATGTCATTTGGATAGTTGTGGTGGACATTTTACGGGAGACAGTACTGCTCGCAAGGCTTTAATGGTCGGATATTGGTAGCCCAAAATGTTTTTTGATGCGCACCAATTTGTTCGTCGTTGTGAACCCTGTCAACGAATTGGTTGAGCCACGGGTACTTTAGCTATGCCGTTAGTACCAATCTTGGCACAAGTACCATTTGAAAAATGGGGAATTGATTTTGTTGGACCCATTGCACCAGCATCGAGACATGGACAAAAGCGATATATTTTAGTCACCACGGACTATGTAACCAAATGGACGGAGGCTATTGCTACCCGCAATGATAATGCTAGTACGGTGGCTACATTTCTATACGAGAATATTATTACTTGATTTGGGTGTCCGAAGGAATTGGTTACCGATCGCGGTACCCATTTCATAAATGATACCATAGCAACCTTGACGAACACATACAAAATCAATCATAGGAAAACAACACCATATCATCCTCGGGCCAATGAATAGACGAAAAAGACCAATGATATTCTATATAAGATTTTAACCAAAACAATTTCGGGCACAAAAATGGATTAGGATACTAAATTGTTTGCGGCATTGTAGGCATATCGTACTGCATATAAAGTGACTACCAATTCCACACCATTCCAATTGGTGTACAGGCAAGAAGCAATATTATCCATTAAATTGGAAGTTCAGAGTTTGCGCATTACGTTGGATGAACGTCTTGGAGATAAGGAATCACTCCAATATCGATTGGTAGAGTTGGACAAATTGGATGAAATATGGACTATAACTCTCTTCAATATGGAAGCAACTCAAAAATGATGGAAGAATTACTATGATAGTAAACTGCGTTTAAAGAGTTTTATGCCCAATGATTTGGTATTGTTGTATGAATGCAGGTTTAATCATTTTCCGGGCAAATTTCAAGTTCATTGACATGGGCCATATCCTGTGATTGAAGGATTTTCCAATAGATCTGTTTGATTGGAAGATTTCATGGATCATCGATTCAGTACCCGCATTAACGGGAATCGATTACAGTTATATCATACATAAAACCCGGGATGGGTTTTCAATTTCTGGAGGAGGTCATTTCGAATGTACTTAGGATAGATCTAATTAAGTGCATTAGGGTGTAGAGGCAGCTGAAAGGATAGTTAGTAATTACTAATGTGTCAAATGGGACGGAGGTGAAAAACGGACAGTAGAGGTAACATGTTGTCATTATCACCACCAGGTAAAAGAATAGGAGTGGGGCACCTATATACAATCATTCTCAGGTGTCGCATTCTGTTATTGTTTCTTTTTGGTGTTACAATTTTCGGTGTTTCGGAGTATTGGAGTGTAGTATTGATGGTTAGAGCTTGAAAGAGTGTGCGTCATGGCGATGGAGAGTGCAAAGAGAGCTACAGCCAGAGAGGAAAGTGGCCGAAATGTGAAAGCTAAACGCAATTTAGGACCACCATCTGTAATAATCATTACTAATATGGAGCCTATGAAGCTAGAGATTTGCTGGACACTAAAGAGAATACGAGATTTTTGAAACGTGCAAATGTTTCAATTTTTGCGAAGGTCAGATAGTTTGCCTTCAATTAATGTGGCATTAGCGGAAGAATACATCGTGAACTATGACCCAGAGGATGGATGGAGCATAGTACAAAGACGTGTTATCGGTATTGATGAGAAGATCCTCGAAAAAGTACTATTTCTTCCGGTAGGAGAGATTGCGGTAGGTGCTGACGAGTCCAATGACTTCCGACTGGGAAGTTATTTCAAAAGTGGCATGTCATCGTTTGAGAAGAACCAAGGTTGACAGATGGCTGAGGCAATTACACCAGAGCTCATGGAATGGTTGCGCTTCGTGCTGAGGTGTCTAGGGTTGTATCGACACAATACATATATGTCAAGACGGTTAATGTTTACAGTGGTAGAGACGTTTGAAGGGATGGTGTTCAATTGGGCAGCTTATGTAGCAACCCATATTCATGCGGAAATGGGAGCCAAGCGCAAAATAAAGAAGTTTAGAGCATTGCTATGTTCCAATTATATAAATGCTATGATCGCATATACATTGCAGTAAACATCGCTAGTAGAAGGAAGTTCTGAACTAGTGCCAATGCCTTCGTAGTGAGAATGGAATTTGTTGGCACAGAATGTCAATACAATGGAGGTAATAAATGAAATTGGGAAATCTAATCGTCCAGTGGTATTGGAAACAGATCCGATTTGTTTGGTGGTAGAGGAAGAGAATGAAGTCCCAACATTGTTAGATATCAATCAGTTAGCGTTTCCATAGGGCCGACTGTTAGAAGGCATACATCTTAAAAATGCTCTATTGAAGTGTATTTCACAAATACATTATATGGTACAAGCATTGGATGTAGAGGGCAGTGATAAACTGGAATTAGAAGCAAGCAAAAAGGTGATATTGAAGCAGATACAAAGAATTGAAGAGCAAGAACGGATCATCCAGACGAATGCGGAATCCAAGCTGCTATTGGAGCAATAAATTAGGAAACAATAGGAAGCTTGGGACAAAGAAAAAGAATGCATGGTAGAGACCTACGGGTAAGAACTATTTCGGGCTCGCAGTCATTCAATTTTGGAACTAGAAAAAGCAAAGGGTCAGTTGGTAATAGAACGAGAAAAGATCGAATTATTGGCACAAGAAAAATTGCTATTGAATGACCAATACAGATGTGAAACGGAGTGATTAAGGGCTAAAATTGAGGCCTTGAACGTCGAGGTGACTAGATTGGTCAAGGATTTAGTCAATATTGGTCAAGCACAAGTATCAACGTTGCCGATTCTCGAAGTTCCAGAAGAGAGGAGTCAGTTTCAGTGCCAGTTGGAATTGAGAGATGCCCAGATCCTGAAATTGGAAGCTCAAGTCCGTGAACTGGGTGAGTACAATGAAGACCTTTTAGCTCAGTTGAGACAGGAGCCGATGGAAGGATTGGAGGAGGACGAAGATTTGCAGTTGGACCTGGAATCGGTGGAACCAATAACAGATACTGCGGTAATTGATTAATTAGATAGGCCAGAGGGATCACAATTTTTATAGAGTTTTGTTAGATAATATTTAGATAGGTATCAATTGAATATTTGCGAGGACGCTACACAGTTAAGAGTGGGACTATGTAGAATAAGTAATTATTTTGAGAATATAGATACCTACTGTATAGTATAAACAGAGATAGATAACTGCTGAAAAGGTGGTTCAGTAGGTAAAATAGATGAATAGTCAGGAAAAATAGTTATTATTTGTAATATAGGAGTTGGTATCTCGGGGTAATATAAGGAGGATGGGAGAGGGGAAGAAAATGCCAGACTGTGAGAGTTGTGAGCCGGGGTAAGCTTGGTGCTACCTCTTTTCTTTTGTTTATTATTTTCTTTGAATAAGAGGATTGAAAGTTTTTGAATATTGTGAAGTGAATTATGGAATGGAAATGTGATTGGTATTATTTGAGAAGAAGAAAGATTGAATGTTGAAATCTAATTGTAGTTCAACAGAGAGAATGAATCTGTGTTTGTGTGAAAAAGTGTAATGTGAATGGCAGTTCTGTGTGAAGAATTCCAGTGATTGGAACAAGGATAATTGTATGCTGAAAGCTGTGAGGGCACAGTATTATAGTTGGAGATTATGAGGGTGAATATATTGGTGGAAATAGCAGTTATTGGTATGACTGAATTGTTGTAAGGAAGAGACTGATAAGATGAAGGAGGAAATTATAGTTTCCTTGTGTGTTCAGATATTAAAAATAGAGACGACACATTCAAGAGGTAATTGATTGTGTGACCTTAACGTGAACGCTTAAGCAATTAGTCATTCTCCATGTTCAAATCCTCATATACGGATTTATGTTGGGAGATTTCTTCCGGAATAAGTAAAACGACCAATCACAATGAGACTATGGAGGTTGAAGGTTATAAGAAGTTTGTTAAGAGGCATATTCAAGATGTGGCTTGAATATTGGAGAAATTGGAGTTAGTTAATCTCACGTTGTTTTTGGAAAAATTAAGCTTTGGAGTTGATAAGATTCTAATGGTGGGACACATGTGTGGCAAATATGGTAGGAAACCAAACTTTAATAAAATTGATGCTATATCTAAAATGAAGGCTTGTAAAAATGTTACAGAAGCGAGAAGGTTTTTAGGAGCATGTATATTCTATCACATTTGGATACCTTACTTTATCCATATCTCAAAGCCACTATATAAGTTATTAAGGAAAGATAAGAGATTTGTTTGGAAAGAAGAACAAAAAATAGCTATGGAAAATTTAAAAAAGATGTTGAGTTCACCACTTGTGCTTAGACAAGTGGATTATCAATGTGGAAGATCAATAGTTGTAACAGTGGATATAAGCCCCATAGCAATTGGATGGGCTATTAGACAATATGATGTAGAAGAGAAAAGATTTGCTATAAGGTTTGGAGCCAGGATTCTTACAAAGAGGCAAAGGGCTTATCTATAAGTTAAAAGAGAGCTTTGGAGAGCACTCACCGCTTTAAAGGCTGTGAAGAATTATTTGATTGGAGCAAGTATGGTTTTGAAAACAGATTATTTGCTATTACTTGGAATGATAATTAACTGTACTATTCCAGATATAATCATGTTAAGATGGATAGCCTACATAAGAACATTGAATCCTATTTTAGTACATATTATTGGCAAAGAAAAATTGGTGGCGGATATGTTGTCTAGAGCTAGATATACCTTTGAAGAAGAAATAATGGCACACGAAGGAGGTGAAGATTAAGAGAAAAAAAATTATGTAAATTTATTTGCTACTAGTGGAATGGATTTTGGTGATAAGGTTCAAAAATTCTATAAAGGTTTGTATGAAGGCAGATTGAAGGATATTAAAATTTATTTAAGCACAATGAAGAAAAAGAAGGGTGGATAGATAAAACCTTCAAAGATATTAGACATCAATCCTATGGTTATTTGCTTAGGAATGGATTCCTATAAAAGAGGACAAAACAAGGTGATAAAATTCTATTAAGGATAATAGGAGATCTTGAAACTAAATTTAAGATTTTAAGAGAATATCATAATACACTTTAGACAAGGCACAAAAGAATTTGGGCTACATATACCAAGATCAAGGAAAGGTATTGGTAGAAGGATTTATACAAGGATGTAGAAGACTTTGTGAGCTCCTGTATAGAATATCAACTACAATCTAAAGTTAGGTACAAAGATGGATTACATCCTACTTTTCCACCTTCAATAAATTTTTAATAGGTAATTGATTTGGTAGCTATGCCATCAAGACTTTGGAGTATGAAATATTTGATTTTGGCAAGAAAAGAGCTATCAAATTATGTTAAAGGAAGAGCTTTGAGAACCAAGACTATAAAAGTAATATGCAAATTTATATTAAAAGATATCTTTAGCAGATATGGTAGCATTGGGAGGATGAAAGTTGATAGAAGAGAATTAGATGCCATTGAAGCAAGAGAATTTTTCAACAGGTATGGAGTTCAATTGAAGTTGACTACTTTTTATAATCCTAAAGCCAATGGAAAGAGTGAGAGGGATCATCTTCCTATCATTTATGCATTGGTTAAGGCATGTAAGGATAAGTCAATTCAATGGTCTAAACTGCTTCTATTTGCTTTATGGACTGATAGAACTACTCACAATACTATCACTGGTTATATATCCATAGAATTAATATTAGGACAAAAATCTATGATGCCAGCTGAAAAAACCTATCATACATGGATGTTTTCATCTTGAAAAGATGATATAAATAGAAAAAGATTATTGGAGGTTTGAATCCAACAATTGGATAGATTACCTGAAGACCTACAAATTACAGCTGAGAAGTTGAAAAAAATAAGATTGAAAAATAAAGAAAGATTTGATAAGACTCATAAGTTAAGGCCTAAGCTTATAGAAATTGGAGAATGGGTTCTAGTTTATGATAGCAGCCTTGAGCATCAACATAGTACTATGAAGAAATTTATAAAAAAATAGTTTGGACTATATGTAGTGGTTACAGTCCATAATAATGCCACATATACTTTACATGAGTTAGATGAAGTTATTATAAGGATTCCAATAGTAAGAAAGAGGGAGAAGACTTTCAAAAAAAGAGATGGATCATTTCAAATAGAAGACCTTCAAGAATTCTTACCTCAATATTTGGACCAAGAAGATGAAGAAGAAGAGCTTATGAGTAATTCAAAGAAATCTCAAGAGAATGAAGAGGAGTAACACATGGCACATATAGGAGGATGTGCAGGTTTCGAGGGGATGGATGTCGTACTGTAATTGCTTATGTTATGTGAAAATTAATTAAGACATATAATATGTTTATAAACCTTGATGTAGATTAGAGTGGTTAGTAAATAAATTTAAAGAGAATCGATATAAAGAAATTTATTTGGAGATTTATCTATTTTGATTATAGTATTTATATTATATAGGATTTAGATATTTAGTATAAAGCTTAAGAGAAGGTTGGGGCCTAAAGAAAAAAATCTTAACTAATAGGAGGCTTATTGGAAGGGTTGAAAGCAAGGCATGGTCCTAGTATAATCATTGGTATAGCCTTTCATTCCAATAAGTTATTTGATTCTCTAATTTTATGCACCACTACCTTTGGACTAGTTGTCACTGCTGTTAAACTTTAAATACATTGTTGAGGTACTTGATGGTATATTTTTTTCCTTTATTGGTAGTATTTGACTCAATGTATATGCAATCATGGAGTGCACATAATTGGAGCAGAGCAAAGATGCAAATTTTTTCATCTTCTACTTGGCTCCCATCTCTGTATGGATTCTAGTTGCTACAAAAGCTGCCCAATTAAATACCATACCTTGAAGCATTCCTATTGCTCTAAACAATAACTATTTGGATATATACATGGCATGTCAATTTAAGCCTAACTGTTTCTGAATAAAATGCATCTACTTCATAAGCTCTGATGTAAGTACCTCCACCATTTACCAACCTTGACTCTTCTCAAATGACAACATTCCACCTTTGAAATAGCTTCTTGATCTAAAATTACTGAATATTTTAACATCCACTACAAGCTCATCAATTGAGAGGTGTAGTATCTTTTATAAAAAACTTTCATCAATCCTAATAATGCTCTCCTTAACAATACTTAAACCATCTTCCGAGTCATAATTTGCTATATACTCCTCCACTAATCCTACATCAATTGGTGGCAAGTTATTTGACCTTCACAAAAACTGATATAATTGCGCATTTCTGAAATCTCTTTGCTTTTTTGGAGACCAATAGATTTCCAACTTCATTAGTTCCATATTGATAAGAATTACTAAGGACGGTGATCCCAAATTACTCTTAGCTCTCATATTTCAATAACTTTTATCTCTACCAGTATCTCTCTTTATTCTTTCTATCAATACTATAGAATACTTGCTTCTCATTCATTGTTCATATTAACACTACTTTATTGCTTACTAAAATAAATCCTATACTCCAATAGTTACATCCTAAACAATAATATTTGAAATGCTAAAAAAAAACTTTGACTAAATACCTTACTCCTAACTTTTTATTTAATGTCTGAATCAACAATCCTTAATCTAGTTTATTCTAACATCACTTTTATTTTTCTTAATTAATTGATATTAGGACCCAAAATCAATCATTAATTATTTTTAGGCCCTATCATATACCTATGATTATAGGCAATCTATCATTAACAACTAAGCCTTCTTTCTTCGAATTTTGAAACTTGTCCTAGATTTATATATAATAAAGTCATAACCAATTTTTGTTGATACGTGTGGTAAATTGGATATCCATAAAATCTTCCAATTGAACTAAACCATTAGAAAAATCTTCTATTACATAATATGGTATTTTATTGTAGTTCGGCTATCATGTGAAAATAATGTATTTATATATTTAATATACAATACACTAAATAATATGGTAAAAGTGATGTTAGTGGATTTTTTTGGTTATAAGATGTGGATAGATTACTAGTTCAAAAAGAAGTTGTTTAAAAGGACTTTTATTAGAATTTATATAACTTTATTTTCTTTTGATAGTAACTTTGAAGTTAATCTTATTAGTAGTAAGTTTTAAATATTTAGAGTCACCTTTGTTAAATATTGGTGATCCTTAAAGTCTTATTTTGTTTCTTTTATATGATGTTTAGGACATATATTATATAAATCTTATACAAAAAAGAATTGGAGAAGGATTTTGATAGCAAAAAGAGAGTTTACGGCAACCATATAGATGAATGGAGATATATGAAAAAAATCTCCATTCCTATTGGTAAAAAATCGTGACCAATGGACCTCAAGGAGGCTACTCGAGGCCATATTAAGGATTAGGATTACACTTTCGAGTATTTGAGCTTTTAAAGACTAAGATCAGCAAGTTCAGGATTTTGGCTATGGTTTTGGTGCAAATTTTGAGTCAATTAGAGTTTTTATAAAGGAGATATATGCTCTCAAAGTCGAGGTGCCAATTTTGTATCAACTTTTTTCTCTTGGATATAATACATGTGTATGAAAAGTAATAGAGAATTGGAAACTAAAGTTGAAAAAAACATTTTTTTGGCTATAATTTTAGTATATTGTTTGATGGATTCTAACTTAGAATAAAGGAGATATTAGAGGTTGAAATTAGTGCTTGCAAATCTAAAGGTAGTAAGTGACCCAATTCACTAATGGTTGTATTTTGAGCTATATCTTAAGCAATTTGAAAAAAATTTAGCTCAAAATTTCTAAAAATGTATATAATTAAGTCAATAAACTTTATATATAAATTTTGTGGCATTTGGATTTTGGATTTGTGATATATAAAGAAAGTAGTACTCAAGTGCTTATGAATTAGGATTTGAAGTACTTGTTTGGATTTTTAAGATGCCAAAAAATCATTAGTATTGTTATAATTGATTTTTTTTTGTAGTAACCTTTAAGAATAAATTCTATATTATTTGTAAATTTTACAAAAACTGAACAGTTGCATCGAGAGATATGAATTTCTAAAATTTGAGAAGAAAAAAATCTTTACAAAAAAATATGTATTTTGAAGGAGTTATTGTTATTGATTATTCATTACTGTTACTACTATTGGTTATCGATACTAGTTATTGGTTATTGTTATTAGTTATTGATTACTATTACTACTATTGATTACTGTTATTAGTTATTGATTACTGTTACTACTATTGGTTCCTATTACTAGTTATCGATTATTGTTACTAGTTATTGATTACTATTACTATTATTGGTTATTGTTACTACTATTAGTTATTGTTATTGGTTATTAATTACTGTTACTACTATTGCTTATTGTTATTACTACTAGTTATTATTACCAATACAAATTATTATTACTACTAGTTATTATTACCAATGCTAATTATTATTACTATTACTGATTACTATTATTGCCATTGCTTACTGCTATTACTATAGTTATTATATTCATGGAATTTTGGTAATTTTTGACTACTATAAATAAAATTCAAGTTGGATGATTTTAACTATAGTTACTAACTAAAAGATAGTTTAGTAAACTCAAGAAATTGAAGGTGTAGTTAAGAATATAAAGACTTTTTTTGGATTATATAGAAAAAATTTATGTATAAAAACTTATAATATATAAAAGTTTTGTTTGGTTAATTTATGTAATTTTTTTTTCTTATTTTGTTTTGATCTTCTATTAAAGATAAATTGATTGTTGACTAAAAAGTCATTAAATAAAAAATAAGCTCTCTATAGCCAGGTACTTAGTATATTTCCAAATAGAAAAACATACAATACAAGAATAGTCCATGCCAATGGACTTGAATTTTTTCCAAAAAATTATGAAATCGACTATTATAAAGAAGGACTAGATCATTGAGTAGAAAAGATTTGAGATGTAATTTACTATCAAAATAATTCTTATGGTGATGCTGTGTAGTTTCCATAATCAAAAGAGCCATAGCCCTAACTTCATCCAATTTTTTTAATTGAGCAAACTGATATTAGAGGAATTTTTTGTTGCTAAGATATTCATCAAATACAATTCTCAAATTTTAAACTTCCAATTTAATTGGTAATATTGTCTCTTATCTATATATCAATTAGAATAGTATAGAATTAGTAGTTATTTTATATTTAGTATGATATGTCTACAAAGCTAAAAGTAATTTTATACCCCAATTTATTCCCACACCAAACATGGTCTTAGTTAAAACTTTGCATAGAATACTATTGGTCTTTTTAGTCTACCCATTGATTCAAGGATAATATGGAGTTATTTTTTGATATTTGATCTCATATTTATTTATTAAGGTGGCAATCGTAGAATTAATAAAATAGGTTCCTCAATCACTAATCAATTCTTTGGAACATCCAAATCGAGTAATAATGTTCTCATATAAAAATGTGGATATGGTATTGGCAGTATTAGCTTTTGTTGCCACTGCTTCACTCCATTTTGTTACATAATCAGTTGCTACCTAAATATATCTTTTTTGTCCATTTCATGAGGTTGGTATAATTGGTCCTACAAAATTAATACTTCATTTTTTAAATGGTGCTTGTACCAAAATTAGTACCAATGGCATGGAAAAAATTCTAGTAAGTCAACCAATTTATTGACAAAGATCATAATGTTGGATATATTGATATGCATCCAAAAATATTATTGGCAACTAATATATAGCCATTAAAGCTTTACAAGCAATACTATCACTAGCATAATATCCACTACAACTATCAAAATGGTAGCTTTCCAATATAGTACGCACTTCAATTTGAAAGATACAACGATATAAAATTCCATTCTACCCTTGCTTATACAAGGCATCACCAATCATCATATACTGCGCACTTTTTAAAATCAACTATTTTTTAAGTTTCTCACTATATGTAGGTAGAAATGTTAGAAATGTCATATACTGAATCAATTCATTATATTTAGATGTAACCAATTTGATAAAAAATAATTCCACATTAGATAGGATATCATTGATAGGCTCATTATCTAATATATTAGATAAACAAGACATGTGGCTTACATTGGCATATTTCTTTCTTGGTCTAATATTGATAATAAAGATAAATTCTTAAAGTAGTAACATCCATTAAGCAATGCATCCACTCAATTAAGGTTTATTAATCATATATTTAAGAATATTGTGATCGACATGAAACATAAATGCATAACCAAGCAAATAATGCTGAAATTTTTGAATAGAATAAATCATTCTCAAAGCATCCCGTTTAGTTATAGTATAATTTTATTTAGCTGCAACCAATTATCGACTAGCATAATATATTAGATGATCCAAGCTCTTTTTATCTTTCTTACTTAACATGGATCCAATAGCAACATTGGATGCATCAATGTAAATATGAAATAATTTTGTCTAACAAGATGCAACTAGTACTAGTGTAGATACTAATTTTTGTTTCAATTCCTCAAATGTAATTGTACATTCTTCAGTCCAAATTGGACTAGATCCATCTAACAATGGTTTCTTTGAGAGATTAGTTAAAGGCTAAAATATGATTGCAAATAAATGAATAAATTTTTGATAATAATTAACATGGCTGACAAAACCACAAACACTCGATACTATTTTTGATTTTGGTAAAGCCAATATATGAGTAACTTTATCCGGGTTAATAGCAATACTACCCCATGAGATGATGTGTCTCAATAATTTATCAAATGATATTTCAAATTGGAATTTCTTCAAATTCAAAGAGATCCTATAATAGCCTTTGTGATCCAAATACTTACTAAGATATTCCAAATGATCGACTTGTGTACTAAGTATCCAAAAATCATCTAAAAATATCTCCATTAAATATTATAAATGATCCTAAAAAGCTTATGTCATTATCCTCTAAAATATGGCTGAGGCATTAAATAACTCAAATGGCATAACTTTATAAGCAAAAGTCACCCAATCCATAGTGAAAGTAGTCTTTAATTAGTCATTTTTTACAATTTTAACTTGATTGTAATTAGAAAATCTATTCAAAAAAGAATAACATTTATACCCAGCTATCACATCTAAGATACTATTTGTAAAAGATAAAGGAAAATAATCCTTCTTAATAGCCACGTTTAATTTACAAAAATCTTGACAAATTTGGATTTTTTTATTTTTCTTTGCGACCATGACAATTGGTGAAACCTATATACTATATAAGATTGGATAAATAAAATCCACATCAAGAAATTTGTCTAATTCCTCTTTCACAATAAGAAAATATTTTACATTGAGTTGATATTGTCTTTGATGAACTGGTGTAACATTCTCCTCCAAAATAATTTAATGCTCACAAACTTTAGCAAAAATACCTTTCAAATCCACATTTGACCATGTAAAAGAAGATTTATGACTTAGAAATAAAGCCATCCAATTTTTCAACTCGATATCCATAATTCCATTGTATACTTTGATAACCTTGAGTATTTCATTACTGCCTAAGTTGATGGATTGGCATACAGGTTCCTTGATAACATCTAATTTGATTTTCTTTTCTAGCTTGTAATCTTTAATATAAACTGAAAAATTAGAACTACTGAATTTTAGTTCTAATACAATGGCTTTATTAACTAGAGAATTATTCATCCAATTGGCAATAGCATGATCAGAGTTCACTATATCCTTCAAATATACTAAATATTCTCCTGGTCCACTACATTGATATAACATGCCTTGCTTCTGCATATGAATTGGGTCATCACAAACTTGCATTGCATTGATAACTTCATCATACTCCATATCAAATTGACCCTCATTGTCAAATGTTACCTCTGAATCTAAAATTTGAGATTTTCCATGATATTAAATTAGATACATTTATAATACAATCTTATCTCTATCCTTTCTAATAGTCAACATTCTATGGTTCCAATTGTTCCTAGCTTTGGCTTGATATAGCCACAATCGACCTAATAAGATTAGATATGATAATGTGGAATTTTATAATTAAAAAATAATATAATTAATCTTGTATATAATTCTAGCAATTACAATATCAATACTACATAAGATATCCATTGATTTCACTTAACTATGATTTGCCATTCTCAATACCAATGTCATGGATAATAATTTTTTTAAGTCGAAGTCTTTTATTATAATGGTATTCATTAGATTTACATTAAAACCATCATGTACTTGAACTCTAAAAATAAGAACACCATCAATGGATACATCAATAGTTGATACTCCTAGATCAAGATTTAAACTAACTTTACAAATTTTTCTATTATGGAACCTACATCTTATTAATGAAGAATTCAATATAGAATAATATTCCAATGCTACTGCCAAAAGTTGCTTCATTATAATAGAAGATTGAATTGCATCCAAATCTTTCAAAATAACATACGGTTCTATATTAGTAGTGATTTCCAATACCTTCTTCTTTTTCATGGATTTAAACTTAACTCTTTGAGATAATATATCTTTCATTACAAAATTCAAAAGTGGATTAGTTGAATGAAATTTTTCATAATATCTATCTATGAGAAGATATTTTAATGTATAAGATGGCTCTTAGAACTTCCCAAATAATGATATTAATTTAGGTTGAACTAATACTTTGGTTCTAAAAACATCATCGAGTTGTGCAAACAAACCAAGATCCATTGTTGATAATATTTTCAAGACAAATATTAGATCTGGAGTTCTTATAATTGGATTGAAGTGGTCTTTTGCAATTGGTGCATCTAATTATTGAATTGGATCTTTTTTTTTTTGCTGGCCTTTGATAAGTACTGCATGAACATATTCCACCTGATTTATAGAAAAAACTTATGGGTCTCGATTATTATCCTCTATCTTACCATATAACTAGACCTGTTGGTCTTGATTATTAAAATTAAATAGAGCATTGCATTCTTGATATGTATGTCACAACTGCTTACAATTTCCACATACTAGAGTATATTCATCACTAGTTCTTAGATTGGGACATTCACTAGTATAATGTCCTATCTGCATGTAATAATAATATCAAAGTAGTATTCTTTCAATTCCATCAAGAATATTTGGTGTTTCTACTAGTATATACTAACTGGGCCTGTTCCAAGTCAAATGGATAAATGATCCGGGCTGTCCAATTGATACTATAGAATCTGAAATTGGTTTTTGAATGGATGTATATTGAAAATATCCTTGTTGATTTTACTCAATACCTTAAAAATTGGATCCACATTCTTGATTATACAGAGAATTTTGAAAATTAAAAAAATTCCTATTTTTTTTATTCAAACGATTCTCGCTCCAATTAAACTTATTTCTTATCTGGATTTGATTAACATCCTACAAAGTCAATTGAATCATGGTTTGATTACCAAATTATTGTTGTTTTTATAAATTCCAATAATTAGTGGTAGCATACTTACTCCCATAAAATATATATTGCATAGTCATTTGAGGTAGTGAAGAACATTCCATTGTCAAATGGCATTATCCTTTATAATTATTGTATCAAATATTGAGACATATATTAGTCAATCTATGCTTCTTCTCCTTATCTTTTACTAGATTAATAGCCAATTTACCTATCTACTTTGTCAAAGTTAATAAAAAAGCCTCAATTTGATCTTTTGATACTATTTTCATTAAGTAACTCTTTTGTAGGTAGTGGTTTTTGATATACGAAGTATAAAAATATAAAACTACTATTTTTGGTGGTACAACCTATAATGGGATAGCATTAACTATTTCTTGCAGATTAGTACTAAAATTTGCACCATAATCAATCATTTTTGAATAACTATCTACTGCTTCATTTCAAGCTGGCATTTGATAACCTCTTTGAGATAGAATCATTGTAGATCTTGTGGTTAGGAATTAGTCATAATAACCTTCTTTCTATACCTTAGCATAATCAAGTGAGGAAGCAACAATGGCCAATTAGGCTTCCTTTACAAATATCTTCAATTTTGGTGGAGATAATCTGTTTATCATTATAGACAAAACAAACAAATTTGGCATTTTGGTTATTTGGCCATTTACGAAGGATATCTGGTACTTTGCCATAATATGAATGTACCACTTTTCTTGGTATCATTTTATTATTCATTAATTTTTTCATAAGATATTTTTTAAATCCAATTGGTCAAAAATGGATTAAAAATATATTTTTTAATACCTCCCAATCAAGAAACTTGCCCATAAGCTAGCAATTATACCATTCAAATGCTATGTCTTTCAAGGTTGCTGGCAACCATGTCAATCAAATATCTTCAATTCTACCATCATTGACTATACATATAGTCAATAATTGAGACAAATATTGATCTTGATTTATATCTCAAAAATCTCTAAAAATAGTTAATAGAGCTACACTAGTAGTGTAATTGCCCATTGTACCTATTTAGACCACAATTGGAATTGTTGGACTCTCCACCACTATTGAAGATGACAATGTTCTATTTAATTTTTTATTAAAATAAACACTGCCTTCTCTAATTACCTTTTTTGGATATTTTAATCTCTTTAATTTATTATTATTATCCATAAATAATATTATAATGTTGAATTGGAGGTAAAAATGATTGATTTTAAAACATGCTAAATTGATCCTCATTGACAAGAAATTTATGCCATTCTAAAGAACCAATCTTGCTAGAATCGGTTGTATGTACAATTGAAAAAGTATCTGATGGAGTATCCAATGAAGTATCTAATTCTTTTGTGCCTCCTTCACTTTCTAGTTAATGGACTCAAGAAATATATTAGATTGTTGACAAAATTTCTTGTGAGTACTCTTGATAATTTTTTTAATAGTATATATGTCTAAAATATTAAAGGTTTGTCAGGTTCTAGGTATGCTCGGATATGTTGAAAAACATGCAACCATGATTTAATCCAACTTTGTCAATGCTTCTTTTTAAAATTATATTCTTGCTTGTTCCATAACAAATTTTTTGCTTGTGCTATCTCTTGTCTTTCTTTCAACTGGCATATTTTTTTTAGTGCAATGTTCTCATTTTTATTAACTATAATCTTTCATCATGTAATACTAAAATTACTTTCAATTTTTAATCTAACTACACATTTGGCTTTGCTTTTGAACTAACATCAATGTTATAACCTCTTTATGCAACATCCAAAACCACTCATTTAGCAATTAATTCCTAATACTCAATACTATTATCAATCTTTGGTAGCAATGCCAAAATATAATTCTCATTTCACTTATTCTTCAAATACCTTCCCAAAATAAACCTATAAAGGGAAGTTTGAACATAGAGAAAGACTATGCACATGAGTTTATACATTAGGGTCATACAATTAATTATCTTTTAATCTACTAAAAATATCCAAAAATACTATAATGCCTTTGATATTCTATCAATTCTTCTTTTAACAAATAAAATGTTGCAATTGATAGTTCTATCTTATATATTTACTATCTCTTTTTCTCTCCAAACTTATAACAATAATATGTAATATTACACTATCTTAAAAGACTGCATAAAACATTCCATAATCCAATCATTGAAATTCTCCAAAACTAATTGTCATTTCTAGTAATCTGCTTCACATAATTCTAGACTCCATAGATTTTTTCTTGTAAAATACTCTCAACTTTCAATAAATAATATATTATATTTCTCTCATTCATATCCATACTTCACAAATATCTTCAATTCTTGACTCTCCAATTCTCTACTTATAATTCAATATATAATAAATTCAATTTCTCATTTAATATCATAAAAATCAAATCTTTCTTTCATTATAAAATTTTACTTCACATTACTTAAAATCTATCCATTACCCTTCTTCTATAAAGAAAATAAAAATAAGAGGTAGCACCAAGCTTATCCTAGTTCATGACTATTACAGTCTTGCCCTTTCTACTTCTTCTTCAACCGATTTATACTTACCCCAAAACAAAGATTTTAACCAACTTTTCTTACTTAACTACTTTTTTTGACTAAATCATCTATTCTACTTTCTGAATTGATTGTCCTATGGATACCTATCAATTTTACTAATATCTAACTAATATCTT
Organism: Physcomitrium patens; assembly: GCF_059467195.1. Classification (NCBI taxonomy): domain Eukaryota; kingdom Viridiplantae; phylum Streptophyta; class Bryopsida; order Funariales; family Funariaceae; genus Physcomitrium; species Physcomitrium patens. The sequence continues at coordinate 12,196,170 of NC_143410.1, forward strand.
ACAAAAATTAATTTCATTCATTCTACACATTGTTAGATTAAAATATAATTTTACATATATTTAGTAGACCTAATCAATCAAGCATTGTCAAATTTTGAACCTTAGATGTAACATCAATTATACAAATTAGCCAAGAGTCTTAATCTTAATTATATTGCATATATTTAAAGTCACCAATAGAAACCTTGATTTTAAATAATAATTGCAAAGTTATTCCAAACTTTATCAAAACAAGCCTTATGTCTCTAAAAGAAGCATAAAGCTAGCTCTTGAATTCTAATTGCCAATTTCCAAATTCTCTCTTACTTTGTCTTAAATAATTATTTTAGAGGCTAGAGGTCTAATTTTGATCTAATCCCACAAATGATATATCCTTGGGTATCAATTTAACATGTCATGTGATTGAAGGTATTACACACTTTGTTCTTTAAGTAATGTTCTTAAAAGATGGTTTTTCCTTTCAAAGAGACAAGTATAGGTGTCAATAGCCTCTTTTATTTTAAATATGAATCCTCAGATATTAGATGTCTACCATTTTATTGTAGCATAGGATTGAGCTTCTTTAGGATGCCAAGAGATGGTTTGTAGTATTTTATTATATTGAGACTCTACTAATCTACTGCCTATGATTTGTTTGATCATTTTTGTCTTATGCCATCTTGTAGATAAATTATCCCATAAGTCTATACAAGTTTGTATGTCCTTCCATACTCATTTGGAAAAACAATCTATAATATTGTGCCTCCATAATGTACTATCCTATGATCAAAAGAGTAAGTTGTAGAAAAAAGATTGTTGCATTATTTTGTCTAGGTATTTGGCTTAATATTGTTATAGACTTGATCATAATTTCTACCAAACTTGTCATTTATTGTGCCAAAAGAGTAGTTCTTTTTTTAGCACTAGGACTTTACTTCTATAATTTAATAGAGACTATCATAGCAAGTTTCTCTTTTTTGAAATTGTATCTATGAAATTCTATATCTTTCCATAAATTTCTATGGTTCAATCCCTAATAATATGCCACGAGCTATCAATTTGGCTATGAGTGTTTTTACTTGTATTTTTGGATCTAAAACTTTGAAGTTGCTATATATTATAGGTTGGATGTTTTTATTTCATTGAACTTTTGCATGTCTAATCTCTACTATGATACCAAATCAAAAGTAATTCTTTACTAAAACTCTAATATGTTTAAGTATCTTAGTTTCAATGCTTGCACAAAAGGCTATATATCAAATAGAGATTAGAACTATTTGATTGATAATCAAGATTTTACCTGCAAGCGAGAGTTATTTGGAGCTTCATTTGATTAATTATGAAGTAATTTGATTTGTCATGATGTAACATAACTAATAGGTGAAAGAGTATGGAAATTATTATAATGTAGGAGATCTTGGTTCAAAGTATTAGAACAAATTATCTTAGAAATATAGTCAATAGTCAAAAGGGTAATAAAACTAAAAGGTACCAATGCTGCCTTTTTAGAAAGGTGACTTCTACTTATTTTGTAGGACCATAAATAAGACAAAACAAAGTAGATTAGAAAAATAAATGATATACACATCATTAGAAAGAAGTTAAGAGTAAATTCTAGTAAAATTTACTTAGAAAAATTAGATATTGATACCCAAAGAGGGCCGGTTATGAACCAAGGTCGAAATCAGACCCTGAGGCACAAAACCAAGTCTTGACAACAACTTCGGGGTTCTTTTGCAAATTAAAGAAAAGAATTTGATAGCAGATTGGATAATGTTTCTATGAGCATCAGTTTTGGATAATTTGGAGTTTTAATGACTTTGTAAGAGCTTTACAAAGTCAAGATTTGTTTTGGATGACTTGGATTTTGTGAAATAAAATAGGGTTGATGTTTCTAGTGATTTCAAGAGTTTTATTACAGATCTATGGATGAAATTTTGTAGGTTAATATTCATAATTGTGCTTATTTTGTATTGTGAATCTTAACTTGATCTAATGGTTGAATTGAGGATAATTGAGGTTTAAATGAGCCAAGGTCTCAGAAAGTAGAATTTTAGGTCCAGTGAAGGTTTTTAAGATTTCTTGCAATCAACTAGTTGGATTGGACTGAAATTTATATAAGAAGATATTAGACTTATTTTTACTTTGTGTATATAAATTTTGAAATCAATTGAATAGTAAAAAGAAGAGATATTGGCTCTGGGAGATTGGCATCAAGGTCAGAGAAGGAGGTCGGCTAATATCCAAGCACATTATTGAGGCTATCGTCTATTTTGTAATTTCGATCATTTTCAAAAAAAATAGTACTTGTTGTCAATTTAATTATCAAAAAATATGCAAATTTTGAGTTAAAATCAATGATTCATTCATTAATAATTGAGGTTTAAATCTATTGTAGGAATTATTAGGATTTGATTTAGGATTTAGGGTTTGGTTAGGATTTGGTTAGGGTTTGATTTAGGATTAGGATTTGGTTTAGGATTAAGGATTTAGTCAGAATTTGATTTAGGATTAGGATTTGGTTAAGATTTGATTTAGGATTTAGGATTTGATTAGGATTTGATTTAGGATTAAGATTTGATTAGGATTTAGTTTAAGATTTAGGGTTTGATTTAGGGTTGGTTAGGATTTGATTTAGGATTTGGATTTGATTAGGACTTGGTTAGGATTTGATTTAGAATTATGGTTTGGTTTAGTGATTAGAGTTTGATTAGGATTTGATTTAAGATTAGGATTTAGTTTAGGATTTAGGATTTGATCAGGGTTTGATTTAGGATTAGGATTTGGTTAAGATTTGGTTTAGGATTTAGGATTAGGATTTGGTTAAGATATGGTTTAAGATTCAGGGTTAGGATTTGGTTTAGCATTTAGAATTGGTTAGGATTTGATTTAAAGTTATGATTTGATTAGGATTTGATTAAGGTTTGATTTAGGATAAGGATTTAGTTTAGGGTTTAGGATTTGGTTAAGATTTGATTTAGAATTAGAATTTGATTTAGGATTTAAGATTTGGTTAGGATTTGATTTAGGACTTAAGATTTGATTAAGATTTGATGAAGATTTGAGTTAGGATTTAAGGTTTTATTTGAGTTTGTTTAGGATTTAAGATTTAGTTAATTTTTGACCTAAAGTTTGAAGAAAGTTCAATGAGATTTCAACTAAGATTAAATTAAGATTGAATTGAGATATATTTGAGATATATTTGTAATAATTCTAATATTTTTTTAAGATTTCTTATTATTTTTTTGGAATTCTTTTGAGGTTTCTCTGAATTTGATTAAAGCTTGTTTAGCATTGTTAGTGTTTGTCACGGCCATAATCATGTAAGCTAATAATTACATATAGAAATAGGTAGAAGTAAGTAAAAGTAGATAAAAGTAAGTTAATTCTATAATATTTAATATAGAAGCTTCCTAGAAACTTCCTAGACACTGCTTTGACTTCATAGGTGTCTTTAATTGACTTTTTGGATTAGAAACGTGGTCAACAAGTTGGCCATGTGCCACACATGTTGTTAGCTTGAAGATCAAGCTAACTATGTGGTCCACACGTAGAAAAACTAGCCTTGTAAGTCAAGACATGTGTCCTACAAAGTCAACACATATTGGAGGTCCTATAGAACGTCGCCATGTAGCCCCTAGTTAGATAGTATATATAGAGACAAGAGTGAAGGCTTCTTCACTCTTGTCAACTCCTTTCTTGCTTCTAGTCTAGTTTCAAGGGTCTCTAGTTTTTTTGTCTTTTGGCAATAGCCATTCCAGTTTCTCTTTCAATATATATATTTGTTTATTTACCTCTCTTTGAGTGAAGGCTCACTTGTCTGAATTATTTTTCATCGAGTTCTTGTCCTTGACAGATTGACAAGAGTACACTTACAATATCAGAGCTTTGTTTTTCTTGAGTAAGAGTGGATTACCCCTTTCTCTTGACAAGATATAAGCATATTAGAAGTTTGTGGATTACTCACTTCTAAACTGATATTGTTCTTAGTATCTTCTTTGTTATCAAGTCTTTCTTTTCTTTAGTCTTGAGCAGTATCAAACAAATTTTTCTTCTTAGTGTCATTATGGCAGAGCTTGTTGAAATGAAGAGTGCAATGGCACAAATGCAAGAGCAAATGAGGGAGTTAATGCTTGCGATGCATCAACTCAATTCACCAACACAGGAAAGAACAAGAATAGCAGAAAGTAGGGATATAGAGATGATCAGAGCTGCTTCAACATCTGCAACAAATCACGTTCCTTCTCCAATTGTACAATACCCTATAAGCACTAGAGAACCAAGAATTGCCTTACTCGAGAAGTTTGATGGTACGAGATCAAAGTTTCGAGGGTTCATCAATCAAGTACAATTGGCTATTGAACTTCAACCGCAAAGCTATCCAATTCCAGGATCACAAGTCAGGTTTATTGGCACTCTACTTTCTGGTTCTGCATTATCGTGGTTTTCGTCTTTTCTTGAACAACGAAATCCAATATTGGAAAATTTGGAAGCTTTTTTGGTGGAGTTTCGATCTATGTATGGTGAACACGATGCAACTCATGTTGTAACAAATAAGATCCAAATTTTGCGACAAGAAAATTGCTCAGTAACAGTGTATGCTTCACAATTTCGACAACTTGCAATTGACATCAAGTAGAATGATGCTGCACTCATCAGTCAATTTCTTTATGGATTGCAATACGAAGTAAAGAAATTGATGCTCAACTTACCTGATCCTCAAACTTTGAGTCAAGCAATCAATTTTGCGGTAAAATGTGATAATCGACTTTTCGAATTTCGATCCGAGAATCATTCACGGAAACCTCAACATTATTACTCAATGGCAACATCAACATCTTTGCCAAACGTACATTCAGAAGTAGAAGACATGTAAATTGACACGGTACATTTTAAACCCCTAACTGAGCAAGAAAAGATTCATCGTCGTCAAGAAGGATTATGTTTATATTGCGGAGAACCTAAGCACACTGCTCAACATTGTCCAAAGAAACGACGCAACTATAAAATGAGGGGTACGACGGTCAAAGAAGACAACATGTCGGAAAATGGATTCGTCCAGCTATAATAGGGACCGTGCAGCTGGAACCTTGTATAATTCCTAATGAAGGTCCTATCCTCTCCTCAGAACCCTCTCCTTGTTTTATAATAGACTTATATTTAGGACCTAAGAATTACAAAGCCTCTGCTTTATTAGATTCGGGAGCCTAAGCATGTTTTTTAGATGAACAATTTGTTAAAAGTCGTAAAATATCCTTTGTACAGAAACCTAAACCAGTACATGTAGAAGTCATAGATGGTCGTCCCTTGTCTTCTGGAGATGTCACTCATGAAACTTATCCTATAAAAGTAACAATAGACGGTCATGATAGCTACATAGCTTTTAATATAATTAAATCCCCGTCCAATCCAGTTATTTTAGGTTTATCCTGGCTAGAAAAATATAACCCTCGAATAGATTGGAATTTACGTAAACTTGACTTTTGCAGAGCGTTATTAATAGTTCTACCAACCAAGTAAAAAATTATAAGTCTAGTATAGTAAAACCCGTACTGATAGGTGCAAAAGCATTTATACACGCAGCAAAAGAAGGATCAACTTTTGCTATTTATGCTGCACCTATTTCTGAAAACGTAAAGACTTCAAGTGGCATTCTAAGTCAATATCAGGAGTATCAAGACGTTTTTGAGAAAAAGAATGCAGATACTCTTCCTGAGCATTGCCCATATGATTGTTCAATCGACCTCAAGGAAGGAACTCAGCCACCATTTGGACCAATTTACAGTTTATCGCAAGATGAGATGGCTGAACTCAAGACATATATTGACGAGAATTTAGCGAAGAATTTCATACGCCATTCAAAATCTCCAGCAGGAGCTCCAATTCTATTCGTAAAGAAAAAAGATGGATCTTTACGAATGTGTGTTGATTATCGAGGACTCAACAAGATCACAATCAAGAACAAGTATCCATTACCTTTGATATCAGGACTCCTTGACCAGTTGAATCAAGCTAAGATCTATACAAAAATAGATCTAAGAGGAGCATATAATCTAGTATGGATCAAAGAAGGAGATGAATGGAAGACTACGTTTCGAACTAGGTATGGACATTTCGAATATAATGTCATGCCCTTTGGACTTACGAATGCACCAGCTGCTTTTCAACATCTCATGAATGATATATTTCATGAATTCTTAGACAATTTTATTATCTGCTATCTAGACGATATCTTGATCTATTCTAAGAACGTCGAAGAACATGAAATACATGTTCGTCAAGTATTACAAAAACTTAGAGATGCAGGATTGTACGCCAAGATGGAAAAGTGTGTATTTCACACTACTCAAGTTGACTTTTTAGGAGACATCATTTCAAATGATGGTCTCATGATGGATTCTAAGAAAGTCCAAACAATCATGGATTGGAAGATTCCAAGGACAGTAAGAGATGTCCAATGTTTCTTGGGATTTGCCAATTACTATCGGATCTTCATCAAAGATTTCTCAAGAGTTGCAGCTCCACTTACACGCTTGACTAGTAAAGATAAATTCCAATGGAATCAAAAAGCGGAAGCAGCATTTGAAGCCTTGAAGACATCGTTTGTCTCTGCATCAGTCTTATATCGTGTTGATTTTTCCAAGGCATTTTTTATAGAAACAAATGCATCAGATTTTGCCTTGGGTGCAGTTTTATCACAAATGGGAATAGATGACAAACTTCATCCGATAGCTTTTCATTCAAGAAAATTCTCAGCAGCCGAGATCAATTATGAGATCCACGATAAAGAACTTCTTACGATCGTAGATTCCTTTCAAGAATGGCGTCATTACTTAGAAGGCCCTTCTAGTCCAGTCATTGTGTATACAAATCAGAAGAACCTCGAGTATTTCATGTCAGCACGCGTGTTGAATCGTCGTCAAGCTCGTTGGAGTATGTCTTTGTCAAGATTCGAGTTCATTATCACTTATCGACCAAGAAAACAACAAGGTTTGTCTGAAGCCCTATCTAGACGTTCTTATTTTGCACCAAAAGAAGGAGATGCAGCTTTTGAGCAACAAAGAACGGTCCTCTTGAAACCGGAGCAATTTCATCTCCGAGCAATGAAATCAACATTGACTGTTGATTCAACTTTTCTCAAGCAAATCTAGTCCAGTATGTCCTCAGACCCTCTTGTTCATGATATCAAGAATAATTCTTCCAAGTCTCATGATCCTTCTAAGTTCGAGTTCAAGAATAATCTATTATATTTTGAAGGACGCCTATATGTTCCAGAAGGAGAAGCACGTTTACGTGTTCTTCAAGCACGTCATGACTTTCCAGCAGCAGGGCACTTTGGATATAATAAGACTTTGGAACTCATATCAAGAGATTTTTGGTGGCCACAAATGTGGAAGTCAGTCAAAGACTTTGTACAATCATGTGATATTTGTTCAAGATCAAAAATTCCTCGTCATCGACCTTACAGACTTCTTCAGCCATTACCTATACCAGAACAACCATGGTCTTTTGTTTCTATGGATTTCATCACAGATCTTCCAAGCTCAAGATCTTATGATTCTATATTTGTGATAGTAGATCGTTTCACCAAGATGGCACATTTTGTGCCATGTACAAAATCTATCACAGGTGAAGAAACAGCTAAGCTTTTCATTGATAATATCTATCGCTATCATGGATTACCTAAAGATATCATATCGGATAGGGGAACTCAATTTGTGTCAAGATTTTGGAGGACCCTTTTCAAGATTTTAAAAGTGGACATAAAGCTATCTTCGGCTTTCCATCCTCAAACTGATGGACAAACAGAGCGCGTAAACCAAGTCTTGGAGCAATATTTAAGGTGTACTATCAACTACCAACAAGATGATTGGACAACCCTTCTGCCATTGGCAGAGTTTGCTTATAATAATACGGTACATTCCTCCACGCAACAAACACCTTTCTTTGCCAATTATGGCTATCATCCACGACTTGATACTTTTGATTTTTCAAAAGTTGATAATCCTGCAGCAGAAGATATGGCAAATCGGTTGTCAGAGTTACATGCAATAATGAAGACGCAATTGAAGGAAGCTCAAGAACGACAAAAGATAAATGCAAATCTATATCGTAAGGAGCAACCACAAATCAACGTGGGTGATAAGGTATGGCTACTTCATCGCAATATCAAGACTACTCGACCTTGTGACAAGTTGGACTATCGTAGGCTTGGCCCCTTTTCTATTTCTGAACAAATCAACCCAGTTGCATATCGGTTACATCTACCGGAGTCAATGAAGATCCATCGTGTATTCCACATGTCTCTTCTTGAACCATATAAGACAGTGGATATACAAGGAAGAAGACAAATGCCACCGCCTCCTATAGAAGTAGATAATAATGAAGAATTTGAGGTGGAAGAGATATTAGACTTAAGGCGGCACCGAAATAAGCTCGAATATCTTGTTCATTGGCGCGGATATGATATTAGTGAATGCACATGGGAGCCATGCAGGAATCTAGCAGATGCATCAGCTAAAGTCAAAGTTTTTCATCAACGACATCCATCAAAACCAAGATGAAAATCTCTCTTATAAAAGAGACAAGATTGAGGCAAGATAACATTCAATTTCCTATCCTTGTTTGTAACTTCTTTGCATTTGTGACGCTAATTAGATGGAGAGCCAACAACCAGCGGATTCAACTCAAGAACCTTCGTTTGTTGACCTACTGGATGAGACATTACGATTGTCACAACCTTCAAGACGACGCAATCGAGATGAAGATCTTCAAGAACGACATGTTCTTCCTCAAATAGATGGTGAGATACAATGCGTTTGGTATCACAATTTGGGAAGGGACTCCCGATGTTTGGTGATTTTGCTAGAGGTAGGAACAACTCCTGATGGTGTTCCAAATATTCTATTCGAAGGAAGTTACAAAGGCCTCAACAATGATCAAATAACTGGGTGGTCTTCCCGCCCTGGTATGGGACACTACCGATGGTTGAGAGGCCCTATCAATCAGCTTCGAAGAGAACAGAGATCAGAGTATGTGGCGAATACAATTCGTCGCATCATAGATTTCCTCAACATATAATGACCGCTCCTCATGGAACTCGTCTCTAGAAGGGGGGATAATGTCACGGCCATAATCATGTAAGCTAATAATTATATATAGAAATAGGTAGAAGTAAGTAAAAGTAGATAAAAGTAAGTTAATTCTATAATATTTAATATAGAAGCTTCTTAGAAACTTCCTAGACGCTGCTTTGACTTCATAGGTGTCTTTAATTGACTTTTTGGATTAGAAACGTGGTCAACAAGTTGGCCATGTGCCACACATGTTGTTAGCTTGAAGATCAAGCTAACTATGTGGCCCACACGTAGAAAAACTAGCCTTGTAAGTCAAGGCATGTGTCCTACAAAGTCAACACATATTGGAGGTCCTATAGAACGTCGCCATGTAGCCCCTAGTTAGATAGTATATATAGAGACAAGAGTGAAGGCTTCTTCACTCTTGTCAACTCCTTTCTTGCTTCTAGTCTAGTTTCAAGGGTCTCTAGTTTTTTTGTCTTTTGGCAATAGCCATTCCAGTTTCTCTTTCAATATATATATTTGTTTATTTACCTCTCTTTGAGTGAAGGCTCACTTGTCTGAATTATTTTTCATCGAGTTCTTGTCCTTGACAGTGTTTTATTAGAATTAGGATTTTGTTGTTACAATTTCTATTCTATCTTCTAGAGCCACATGTCTAGAGCATTCTTAAGCAAGACTTTATATATTATGACAATGTAGAAAGATTCTTTGATTATTGTATTAATTATCATCAAGCATATAATTTAGAACATCTACTATAAAGAAGGATAAATATAGTATTAAAGGACATTCTTGTCTATTTGACCTCTGTAATTTGAATAGATGCCTATGTTCTCTATTTATCATTATAGATACTACAACTTCTATGTTCAATATCATAATCTATTTCATCTATTTGAATGAAAAGTCCAATTATTTTATTATGTCTTACAAGAAGATCTGGCTTATTTAATCATATGCTTTTTTGAAGTCTAATAGCATGAAAATCAAATCGTAATTTCTCTCTTTTGCCCAGATTAATAATTTTATTAGTAAAAATATATTACTAAAGGTGCACCTTTTCTTACAAAAGATTATTTAAGCTTTGCATATCCATTTAAGTAGCAATAGAATTAATCTATTAACTAGAACTTTAGCTATGATTTTCTATATCGAGCTTAATAGGATTATGGATCAACAGTTAATAATTATTGATAGATCTCATATTTAAAGAATCAGTATAATATTATTGGTATTGAAGTTGGTGGATAGTTTTTCTTGTGTAAGAACTCTATTGATTAGTGCTATTATATCTGATCTAATCTTATCTCAATATATTTGAAAGAATTCTATGGCTATTATTTCTATTCTTAAGACCTTTTTTTTTTAGAGATCATTCACTATAGTTCTAACTTACTATTACATAATATCTTGTTGTCACAGACATATGCATGTAAGCTAATAATTACATATATAAATAGGTAGAAGTAAGTAAAAGTAGATAAAAATAAGTTAATTCTATAATATTTACTAGGAAAGCTTCTTAGAAGCTTCATAGATATTGCTCTGACTTTATAAGTGTCTTTAATTGACTTTTTAGATTAGAAACGTAGTCAACAAGTTGGCCATGTGCCACATATGTTGTTAGCTTAAAAACCAAGCTAAATATGTAGCCCACACGTAGAAAAACTTGCCTTGTAAGTCAAAGCATGTATCCTACAAAGTCAACACATATTGGAGGTCCTATAGAATATCACCACATAGCCCCTAGTTAGATAGTATATATAGAGACAAAAGTGAAGCCCTCTTCACTCTTGTCAATTCTTTTCTTGCTTCTAGTCTAGTTTCAAAGGTCTCTAGTTTTCTTGTCTTTTGAAAATAGTAATTCTAGTTTCTTTTTTAATATACATATTGAGTTATTTCTATTTTGTCATCTTTCTTTGAGAGAAGTCTCACTTATTTGTTTATTTTTATTAAGTTCTTCTCCTTGACAAATTGATAAAAGTGTACTTACAATATTAGAGCTTTGTCTAATCTTGATTAAGAGTAGATTACTCCTTTCTCTTGATAAGACATAAGCGTATTAGATGTTATAGATTATCCTCTTCTAAACTGATATTGACCTTAGTATTTTCTTTGTTCTCAAGTCCTCTCTTCTATTTGTCTTGAGCAATATTAGACATCTTTTTTTTCTAAGTGTTATCATAGCACAACTTACTGAAATGAAGAATGCAATGGCACAAATACAAGAGCAATTGAGAAAGTTAATGCTTGCAATGCATCAACTCAATTTATCACTACAAGGAGCAACAAGATTGGCAGGAAGTGAAGATATAGAAATGATTGGAGTTGCTTCAACATCTACACCAAATCATGTCCCTTCTCTTATGGTGGAACGTCCTTTTAGTATTAGAGGACCTAGAATTTCTCTATCCGAGAAGTTTGATGGTACTACATTAAAATTTAGAGGATTTATCAATCAAGTACAACTTGTGATTGAACTTCAATCTGAAAGCTATCCAACTCTAGGATTATAATTTAGATTCATTGGTATGCTTCTTTCACATTCAGCATTATCATGGTTTTTATCTTTTCTTGAACAACGAGATTCAATATTGGATAATCTAGAGGCTTTTTTGGCAAAGTTTTGATCCATATAAAGAAAACATGATGCAATTTGTGTTACAACCAATAAGATCTATATTTTGCGACAAGGTAATCAATCAATTTTGACAACTTGTAACTGATATTAAGTCAAGTGATGCTGCACTTGTTAGTCAATTTCTCTATAGATTACAATATAAGGTAAAAAAATTAATGCTCTACTTACTTGATACTCAAATATTGAATCAAGTAATTGACTTTGTTATGAAGTGCGACAATCGTCTTTTTGAATTTCGATCTGAAAACCGTACAAGTGGCCCTCAACATTATTATAATTCAATGGCAACACCAATATCTCTTCAACATATACATTCAAAAGTAGAGGATATGCAAATTAATGCAGTATGTTTCAAACCTCTTACTGAGCAAAAAAAGACTTGTTGTCGTCAAGAAGGATTGTACTTATATTATGGAGAACCTAAGCACACTACTCAACATTATTCAAAGAAGCGATGCAACCATAAAATGAGGAGTACAGCGATCAAAGAAGATAGCATGTTAGAAAAAAAAATTATCCAGCTACAATAGGGACCGTGCAGCAGGAACCTTGTACAAAGCCTAATGAAGGTCCTATTCTCTCCTCAGAACCCTCTCCATATTTTACGATAAATGTTATTCTAGGACCTAAACATCACAAAGCCTCTACCTTGTTAGATTTAGGAGCCTCAGCATGTTTCTTAGATGATAAATTTGTTAAAAGATATAGCATACTTTTAGAGAAGAAAACTAAACCTGTTCATGTAGAAGTCATAGATGGTTATTCATTGTCTTTAAGAGATGTTATTCATGAAACTCTTCTTATAGAAATAGCAACTAATGGTCATAGTAGCTTTGTAATATTTAATATTATTGGATCTCCCTCTAATCCAATCATTTTAGATTTATCATGGTTAAAAAAATATAACCCTAAAATAGATTAGACTTCTTGTAGTCTTAATTTTTCTAAAAGTATAACTAAGAGCATAGTTAATCAAGTAAAAAGTCATAAGTCTAATACAATTAAACTTGTATTTGCATGCTACAAAAGAAGGATCACCTTGTGTCATTTATGCCATACCAATTTCTATTGGTGGAAAGACTTTAAGTGGCATTCCGAGCCTATATTAAGTTTTTCAAGATTTATTTGAGAAGAAAAAATGTGGATACTCTTTTAGAACATCGTTCCTAAGACTGCTCAATTGACCTTCAATAAAGAGCACAACTGCCATTTGGACCAATCTATAATTTATGACAAAATGAGTTGATTGAATTCAAGGAGTATATTGAAGAGAATCTGGCCAAGAATTTCATATACCATTCCAAATCTCCAGCAAGAGTTCTAATTTTATTTGTGAAGAAAAAAGATGAATCATTGCGGATGTGTATCGATTATTGAAGACTCAACAAAATCACCATCAAAAAGAAGTATCATCAAACTTATGTACAAAATTTACTTACATGAATTTATATATTTCTTGAAATTTTGAGCCAAAACCTTATCAAATTGCTCAAGATATAGCTCAAGATACAACCACTAGTAAATTGGGTCACTTATTATCCTTAGATTGCATGTGCTAACTTCAAAATCCAATAACTCCTTCATCCAAACTTGGAATCCAAAAAACAATATGCAAAAAGTGTAGCCGCAAAAGTGCTCTCTCTAGTCGAGGTCCTCAATCCTCAATCAACACCTCAACTTTGAGCGCTTGTATCTCCTTCATATAAACTCCAAACCATACAAAACTTGTGGCAAAATCATAGCCAAAAACCTAAACTTACTGACCTTAGCCTTCAAAGCTCAAATGGCCTCAAGAAACTAATCCTAATACCTAATAAGGCCTAAGGCAGCCTCCTCAAAGTCCATTTGTCATGATTTTTGACCAATAGGAATGAAGATTTTTATCATTCATCTCCATTCATCTATATTTGTGTCCTAATTACTCCTTTTGCTACCAAAATCCTTCTTCAAATTTTCTTTTTATAAGATTTACATAATTTATGCTCTAAACACTAAATAATAGAACCAAAATAAGTTTCCAAAGGTCACCAATGTCTAATAAAGGTGACTCTAAATATTTAGAAGTTACTATCAACCAAAACCAATCTTAAAAGCCACTATCAAAAAGGAAATTAAAGTTATAAAAATTTTATAATAATCTTTTTAAACAACCTCTTCTCAAGGTAATAATCAAATTATATTCTACAATCAATTAAAATCTACTAACATGGCTCTCACTATGTTATTTAATAAATTATATACTAAGTACATAATTATATTATTTTCATATAATAGCTGAACCACAACACGACACCCCTACTTTCGATATTTAGACTCCTTGATCTATTTAATGAAGCTAAGATCTATACAAAAATAGATCTTCGAAGAGCATAAAATCTAGTACGCATCAAAAAAGAAGACGAATAAAAGACTGCGTTGTCGTATTACGTGCTTTCTTGCTCGAGAACACGTCGGGTGTCTGGCTGTAGAAGATAGTATGGAGATTCGCTAATATTCAAGCAGTCTATCGATTTTTTACTGTTGGAATATAAACAACTATAAGAGTATACCATAAATCTATACAGATGTCCTTCGACTGCTCGTCAAAGTCTTTTTTGCCCCAGCCAGTAGGTCTCTAGATGTTACAGAGAACCCCGAACAACCCAATCTACTAATCTCCGATACCGCTTTATATTCACGACCTTGTATCTACTGACTGTCTTGTTAAATTAATCCAAAAATTTTCATTCACTCTGCATACTCAATCCTATAGACACCCTTTTAATTCTTCAATCCCAGACATAACTTTGATTTCACAAAATAGTCAAGAGTAATCACACACACTTCATTAAAAATCCCGATTCACCATTACAACACTGATTTCAGCAACGATTGCCTCAATCTTCCCAAAATCCTATGAAGAAAAAAAAAATCCCAATTATCTGTCTTTTTTTCCCCGCCCCGAAGCATGAAGCTAGCTCTCCAACCCTTCTTCAAAAACCTTATTCTCTCCCTTTTCATTTCTTAACCTATCCTCCCCTTTAACCCTAATTCTCCCCTCTTTCAAACTCTAGACTCTATATTTTTTCAATCTTCCATCTCGGAACTGGAATTGGCTCTGCCGTTAGAGCTTTCTCCCCCGTTTTTACCTTTAAGAGATCTTTTGACTGAAAGGACGTTCCCGGAATGGCACAAAGGACGGAACAGCTTGAAACGGAATTGGAGCCCCGTAATCGAGACCACATTGAGTCACCCGACCAATTCAGGTCTTATATTGGGTAAGAGGCCCGTAATAAGACCTGGATGTTCCCATTATTGGACCACATTGGGTTGCCCGACCAAGTCAGGTCTCATATTGAATAAGACCTGGATTGGATGTCTTGAAATTGGATCCAATTGGCTCTTCGAACCAGGCTCACCCGTCGTTGAATTGGTCCTTTCTCTTTCTACTGACTCCCATTATTGGAATCGAACGGAGCATTTGAGTATGCCCCGACTGACTGTAATGGGGTGACTGACCTTGGCCTCTCAATATTTGCACTGGAATTGGTCGTTGCTCCCAATATTCGAGGTAAATGAATATTAATAAAAGTCCTCTTTCTTTATATTTTCATAGTATACTCGTGTTAAAATACGACATCCACCCCCTCTGAACCTGTGCATCCTGCGATATGCACCAATTTATCCAATTGCTGTTTGATTTAGAATATATTCTCTATGTCTTTGTCCAGTTCGTCTTCGTCACCTTCATTATCCAAATCACTTTCATCTTCTCGTTGCGGAATCTTTATACCTTCATAAAGGCCTTCCATATTCATCTCCATGTGTCTTCGTTTAAATATTTTTACTCGCTTTCTTGCAATTGGTATTTTCAATTTTGTACCATCTAACTCCCGTAATGAGTAAGTCGCATTATCATGAACAATTGTTACTACATATGGTCCAAATCAACGTTTTGAAAATTTCCGCAAAGTACTATGTTGATTATCCAGACTATTGTCATAAATAAGTACCCAATCACCTTCCTCGATTGCTTTAGGTCTCAATCGATGTTGCTTATCGAATCGCGCCTTATTTTGTAACCTTGCGCTTTTTAACCTTTCCAATGCTATTTGCACATCTTCCAATCTTTGCTCCAATTGTCGAATCCTAATAGCCAGAAGTTCTCCACTTGTCAATCCATCTTCCCATGGTAGCATACTCCAAGTAAGTACCTTTTCTTCAATCGACATAATTAGTTTTCGACCTGTCATAAGTTCTACTAGCATATATCCTGTCACTGAACTATGTGTTGTTCGATCAGCCCATAATACAAATGACAAAAGTCGTGGCCACTCTTTAACTTTCCCATTACAAGCTTTAACTAATGCTTTCACAATCGGTGGGTGACCACGTTCGCTTTTTGCATTCCCTTCCGGATTATAAGTAGTAGTCAGTGATAGTTTAACTCCACATCTTTCAAAGAACTTACGAGCTTCTTGTGCATTTAATTCTCCACGATATGTAGTGATTTTTCCTATGCATCCGTAGCGGCAAATGACATCTTCAAGCAAAAACCTACAAATCCCCTCTGTAGATTTTGTCCTCAATGCTCTTCCTTCTACTTGATTTGATAAATCTTCACGAGCTAAAACTAAATATCTCATCTGCCATAACCCAACTGGCATAATAACCAAATCAATAACCCATTTAAAATGAATAGCCAGAGGATACGTAGGATGAAGACCATCTCGATGTCAGATATTAGAATACGATTGATAGATTTCACATGACTCTACAAATGAGAGCACATCTCGATACATATTTTTCCACCAATATCATTCCTTGAGTTTAGCAAAAGTAGCCCAGATTCCTCTATGCCCTGCCCATAAACTATCATGGAACTCCTTTAATAATTTTAGTTTTTCTTCCTTTTTGCCTATCACTCGTTGTGGCATCCCACTTCCTTTCTTCAGTCTCTTCCATAAGAATCCATCTCGAAGCAAAAATCCATATGTTTTTTTTCTTATTTGTTTAAATTTTTCTATAGACCAATTCCCCTGCTTAGTCAAGGTATTCAAGTAATGACCAATATCCAATAATTCTCCTTCATAAGATTCTTCAAGAAATAGCTTGTCTTCTCTGTTGAGATTTGATATTGAATAGAATTTCAATCCGATGTCATCAATGTCTTCAACCATTTTGTCCTCCCTCTCGTATCTTGCTCGAGATAGCATGTGTGCTACTAAAGTGTCCTTCCCAGTAACATGCTTAAATTCTGGATTTAGTGACTTAATATAAGCAATCCATCTCAACATTGCAATATCTGGCATTGAACAGTTAGTAATCATTCCAAGCAATGGCAAGCAATCTGTTTCAATTACTATTACTGCCCCAATCAAATAATCCTTTTCAGCTTTCATAGCCGAAACAACTCCCTAAAATTCTCTTTTGACTTGTGAGTATGCAGGTTGACGAATACTTAAAAATTTAGCTCCAAATCGAACTGCAAATCTATTCCTACTTGAATCATCTTGATCCACAGCCCATCCAATGGCAATTGGACTAGCGTCCACAGTAAGAATAACTAGTCTATTGCACTTATAATCAACCTTCTTCAATATTGGAGGTGACATCAATAATTTCTTCAATCTTTACATTGCCTGAATATGCCTTTCTTCCCATTTAAATCGGTAGCCCTTGCGTAACAGTTCATACAATGGATCCGTTATGTGAGCGTAATGAGGGAGCCAAATTCGATAAAATACACATGCACCTAAAAACCTGCAAACCTCTATTAAAGAATCACAATCCTCTTTCATCCTTCCAATTGCATCAACTTTAGTCGGATCTGGTTTTCTTTCGTAAGATCCACATAAATTTCCAATAATCACAACCTCTCGTACTCCAAATACAGACTTCATACCCGATAATATAAGATGAACTTCTCCAAGCCGAGTTAAAATCTTTTCACAATCTTGTATATGATCAACAACATATTTGCGACACCCCCTCTAATCTAAAGTTTCATCCTTGTCTCCTTCTCTACACCCTTTTATAGGAACATCATCCAGAAAAGGCATAGTCTTTTCCGGAATAAAATCTCTCAATACCTTATTCATCCCATTCATCATATGCACAATTGAGTTGGTCGTGCCATGAAGAAGAATGTACATTCTAACCAATCCAAGTGGTGTCCTCATCGTCGTCATATCTCTACTCCCTTTGACAAGTTGAAATTGATCATAACCTGAATACAAATAACCCATTGAATAGATCGCCCTTCCTGCAAACGCCTCAACAAATTTATCTACAATAGGTCCAATTCCTACATTCCTAACAGTTATTGCATTCACCGGCTGCATATCTTGAATAAACCGTAGTGACCCATTCTTCTTACGTACCGTAAACCATCGACTAGAATACGGTGTAAATGAGGGTTCGAATATTTTCATCTTTATCTTTTCTTTTAATAGTTCCACTAATATAGGTAAATGTGCCCTCGGTATTAGAATCGGTCTTAGATTCTAAGGTACATGCGATACAGTGAAGATAACCATAGGTGTTATAATATTTGGATCCACACACCTAATTTCATGAGATTCGAAGGCAAACAATCTACCTTATTTAGCCAACATCTTTTTGAAGCAAGTAATTTCCTCCGGCAATAAAGAACCATCAGAACCAATCTTCAATTCTTCAAAAGTCTCTTTAGTAAACTGATGTCCAATACTCATTGGACCTCTTAAACTTGCTTCTTTTGATGCTTCTCCCATTTGTTCCTTAAAATCTTCTGGTAATGGTCCAGTAATAGGCTTTACCTTCTTATCTGCCGTTTTATATTTCATCTCTACAGTGACTTCTAGTGCTTGAAAAGATTCAAGTATGGTATAAACCTCTCTTGAATGAATCTCAACAATTTTATCATTATCCCCTAACCCAATAGATGTAATCAATTCCAATGAATCTTCCAGTCCATTTTCTTCATAAACACCTAAAATCCTCTCATCATCTTGCAATGTACCCAACTTGCGTAATTCTCCTTCAATATCATATAATCTTTTTCTTTCTTTTCTTTTAAAATCATCAACTTTCTTATACATAATATTTCCATTCTCCAAAATACCAATAAAATTTGCATCAAAGGTATCTTCATCTTGCGAGAGTACCTCCTCTTTTGTACCTCCATAATCTCGCTTTATAGTGGTACCTCCCCAAAATCCTTAAATCCTTCAACAATCTTTGGCAATGGTTTCTCTCTCAACCTATCTCGATTCCGTTCATGGTTAGGAGGTACTGTTAGAAATTGTACAGCTTTCCTCCCATCTTCGCTACGTACCCTTGCATAAGCAGAACCATTGTCAAGTACTTTTGTTTCTATCTGTGTTGCCATAATATAAGGTTGTCCTAAAATCAACGGATAAGACGTTGTATCTTGAACAAAGAAATGTTGCTCCATCGCAACATCCCCAATCCGAATTTTGATATCTGGATAAGCTCCATATAATTCGCCCCGTGTGTTATTAGCTGCTCGAATTGCCCATCCATGTTCCATATCAATTGGCCATTTTTTCTTCTTATAAAGATCTTTAGACATAAGATTTATTTCAGAACCATGATCGACTAAAGCAACAATTGGTTCTTCTATATCTCCTACCTTCACCAATACCTCAGTAGTTGTCCTTGTCCAATGCTTTCGAATATAATGACTCAAAGTTTCTATTTTCTTATCACTATAATCTTCAAAACGTACTCGTTGATTATACCCATTCTTTTCATTTGTTGTTTGCTTATAACCAATATCAACCACTTCTTCATCTTTATATATTCTTGCATCAATAGCATGACTCATTCCAGTTTCGCCCATTTATTGCCTCTTTCGCTTAATGCTGTCAATGATAACATCATGAAAATCCTTCTTTACAATTTCCAAGACTTCTTTCAATGTGAATTCCACCTTAGCGTTTAATATATGTTCTTCCAACACCCCTTTCAAATTTGTTGCCGCTTTAATGTCAGAAAGTAGCTTATAAGCAATTGATTTGCCCTTATCTTTTGTCTCCCTTGTTTTTTCTTCCAATGATGGTGAGGTATCCTTTACAGGCAATTCTTGTGAAGCTGCCTCCCGAGCCTTGTCTCCTCGAGTTTGCCTCTTAAAAGAATTTCCTTCTCTAGTATCATCAAAATTTCCTCGTCTCTTTTCTTCCATCAAAGCTTCATGTTGGCTCTTAGCAATATATGCATGAACTGAAAGAGACTCAACAAGATCCTCCCAACCTATTCTTCCTCGTATTGTAGCTCCAGTTCTCAATAACGCTTCTCTAGGTAATTTCCCTTCTTGCATTGTAGAAACGGCAGAAGCCCAAAACTCACTAGTTTCCGTACTTCAATTAATTTCATCATCTACTCTAGCACCATAACTTGCACTTTCTCGTACTACTGTTTCATGCTCTTTTAAGTAATCTTGAACCAATGCTCTCATTCCTTCCTTGCCAAAATTGGTTTGAAGAAGATCCTTCCTATCTTTCAATGCTATCTTTCCATCTTTCCAGCAAATAATTCCCTACCGTATCATATTATTAAATTCATTGCAATCTTTTCTAGTGTGTGAAGCATCATCACACCAAATGCATCTTTGTACATATCCTTGTTTTGAAACATTCTTCGAATTGTTTATAGAAGTATTCTCTTCAAGTCTTGTCAATTTGATTTGAAGATCTCGTATTCCTCGTATAATTTCTTCCATACCCATATCTGCTTTCTTTGACAAGGATGTCGAAGGTTGAACTGTAGGCATTGTCGGTGGTGTTGTACGTACTGGAGCTTTGGGTGCTTGTACTGTTTTCGGAATATAGCTCCTATCCTTCCTCTTTTCCCTTTTTGTAAGCAACCCCACCGCATCTTCAACGTTCTTCTACTTTGTTGTCAATCCTTCATCTTCTTCTTTGTCTTCAAGAAGGGGTTCTAATTTCTCTTGTAATTCTCCATCAGCAGCTTGAAGAAATAGATCAACTTTGTTTGGCTCCAATGTCAATTTTTCTACCTTCGATAATTGAGAGTACTGCCTCTCAAATTCCCTTAGTAGCTCTGTTGCTTGCAAATTCTTATTGGGCCGTTCAATCCATCCCAGAAACAGCTTCTTAGTAACGTAATCAGCATCTTCCAAGAAATATTCGTCTTTCAATGCATGTGAAAAATCCTCCCATGAATTCCCACAACGATCCGTAATCGATGTAATGTGGTCCCTTATCTCCGGTATCGTGGCAAGTCCAAATAGTGCAACCATTTTCTTCTCAGAAACCCGATTTAATTCCATTTCACGAACATAACATCTTAAATACCTTGAAATATTCCTCCCATCAAATTGATCAATTTTATTGATCACTGCTTGCAATGCTTTGGTTGCCAAAGCTTCCTTTCGATCATTGCTTTGCTGTTGTTGCATTGACAATGAGAAGGCTTGAAACAAACTAGCAATAGACGGATCCATGTGCATACCTTGTCCTTTAGAAGACTCCCCACCAGAAACTTCTCCCAAAAATCCTTCAAAATTTTTATTTTCGTTTTCCATAAAAATAAAGATAAAATCAACCAAAATCCAATACCTTCCACCTCAAGCTTTCACGTCGGGTTCACCACTTATGTCGTATTACGTGCTTTCCTGCTCGAGAACGCGCCGGGCGTCTGGCTGTAGAAGGTAGTATGGAGATCCGCCGATAGTCAAGCAGTCTATCAATTTTTGATTGTTGGAATATAAACGACTGCAACAATGTATCGTTAATCTATACGGATGCTCTTCGACTGCTTGTCGAAGTCTTTTTTTTTTTTGTTTTTTTTCCCAGCCGGTAGGTCTCTAGACGTTACAGAGAACCCCGAACAACCCAAACTGTTAATCTTCAATACCCCTTTGTATTTACGATCTTGTATCCACTGACTGTCTTGTTAGATTAACCCAATAAATTTCATTCACTCTGCATACTCAATCCTATAGACACCCTTTTAATCCTTCAATCACAGACGTAACTCGATTTTACAAAACAGTCAAGAGTATTCAAACCCACTTCATTTAAAAATCCCGATTCATCATTACAACACTGACTTCAGCAGCGATTGCCTCAGTCTTCCCAAAACTCTACGAAGAAGAAAAATCCAAATTCTATGTCTTTCCTTCCCCGACCCGAAGCATGAAGCTCCTCTCTCTAATTTCTTTGATCTTCAAAAAACTCCAATGAAAATCGAACTGGTAACCTTGCAAAAACTTGAAAAACCAGCTCCCCCCCCCGATTCCACCGAAAAAAACCTCCCTCCCTAAAACTATATTCTCCCCTAACCTTATCCTCTGAATTTCTTCAATCTTCCATCTTAGATCCGGAATTGGCACCCGCCGTAAGAGCTTAGATCCAAAATTGGCTCACGTCATCAAGGCCTTCTCCTCCGTTTTTACCTTTAAGAGATCCATTTACCGTAAACAACGTTCCCTGAAACGGCACAGAGAACAGGACAGCCTGAAACAGAATCGAACCCCGTAATCGGGACCACATTGAGTCGTCCGACCAATTCAGGTCTTATATTGGGAAAGATGCCTGTAGTAACCTGGATGTTCCCGTAATTGGGTCAAATTGGTCCTCGCGTCAGATTGGCTAAGACTCGTAGTAAGACGTGGATTTCCCGTAATTAGACTGCATTGGGTTGACCGGCCAATTCAGATCTCATATTGGATAAGAGGACCCGGATTGGATTATCGAAATTGGATCCAATTGGCTCCTCAAACCCGTCGTGTGAATTGGTCCTTCTCTTCCTGCTGACTCCCGTTATTGGAATCGAATGGAGCATTTCAGTATGCCCCGGCTCACTGTAACGGAGTGACTGAACCTGACCACTCAGTATTTGTACTGGAGTTGGTCGATGCTCTCAATATTCGAAGTAACTGAATATTAATAAAATTCCCCTTTTTTTTTATTTTCACTGTATACTCGTGTTACAACACGACATCCACCCCCTCTGAACCTGTGCATCCTCCGGTATGCACCAATTTATCCAATTGTTGTTTGATTCAGAATATATCCCCTACGTCTTTGTCCAGTTCCTCTTCGTCACCTTCATTATCCAAATCACTTTCATCTTCTTGCTGCGGAATCTCTGTACCTTCATTAAGGTCTTCCATATTCATCTCTGCATGTCTTCGTTTAAATATTTTTACTCGCTTCCCTGCAATTGGTATTTTCAATTTTGTACCATCTAACTCCCGTAATGAGTAAGTCGCATTATCATCAACAGTTGTTACAACATATGGTCCAAACCAACGTTTTGAAAATTTCCGCAAAGTACTATGTTGATTATCCAGACTATTGTCATAAACAAGTACCCAGTCACCGTCCTCGATTGCTTTTGGTTTCAATCGATGTTGCTTATCGAATCGTGCCTTATTTTGTAACCTTGCTCTTTTAACCTTTCCAATGCTATCTAGACATCTTCCGTTCTTTGCTCCAATTGTCGAATCCTAATAGCCAGAAGTTCTTCTCTTGTCAATCCATCTTCCCATGGTAGCATACTCCAAGTAAGTACCTTTTCTTCAATCGGCATAATTAATTTTTGACCTGTCATAAGTTCTACTAGCATATATCCTGTCACCGAACTATGTGTTGTTCGATCAGCCCATAATACAAATGACAAAAGCCATGGCCACTCTTTAACTTTCCCATTACAAGCTTTAACCAATGCTTTTACAATCGGCAGGTGACCGCGTTCACTTTTCGCATTCTCTTCCTGATTATAAGCAGTAGTCAGTGATAGTTTAACTCCACATCTTTCAAAGAACTTACGAGCTTCTTGTGCATTTAATTCTCCACGATCTGCAGTGATTTTTACTACGCACCCGTAACGGCAAATGACATCTTCAAGCAAAAACCTACAAATCCCCTCTGTAGATTTTGTCCTCAATGCTCTTCCTTCTACTTGATTTGATAAATCTTCACGAGCTAAAACCAAATATCTCATCTGCCATAACCCAACCGGCATAATAACCAAATCAACAACCCATTTAAAATGAATAGCCAGAGGATACGTAGGATGAAGACCATCTCGATGTCGGATATTAGAATACGATTGACAGATTTCACATGACTCTACAAATGAGAGCACATCTCGATACATATTTTTCCACCAATATCGTTCCTTGAGTTTAGCAAAAGTAGCCCAGATTCCTCTATGCCCTGCCCATAAACTATCATGAAACTCCTTTAATAATTTTAGTTTTTCTTCCCTTTTGCCTATCACTCGTTGTAGCATCCCAATTCCTTTCTTCGGTCTCTTCCATAAGAATCCATCTCGAAGTAAAAATCCATATGTTTTTTTTCTTATTTGTTTGAATTTTTCTGTAGACCAATTCCCCTGCTTAGACAAGGTATTCAAATAATGACCAATATCCAATAATTCTCCTTCATAAGATTCTTCAAGAAATAGCTTGTCTTCTCTGTTGAGATTTGATATTGAATAGAATTTCAATCCGACATCATCAATGTCTTCAACCATTTCGTCCTCCCTCTCGTATCTTGCTCGAGATAGCATGTCTGCTAATAAATTGTCTTTTTAGTGATATGCTTAAATTCTGGATTTAGTGACTTAATATAAGCAATCCATCTCAACATTGCAATATCTGGCATTGAATAGTTAATAATCATTCCAAGCAATGGCAAGCAATCTGTTTCAATTACTATTACTGCCCCAATCAAATAATCCTTTTCAGCTTTCATAGCCGAAACAACTCCCTATAATTCTCTTTTGACTTGTGAGTATGCAGGTTGACGAATACTTAAAAATTTAGCTCCAAATCGAACTGCAAATCTACTCCCATTCGAATCATCTTGACCCACAGCCCATCCAACGGCAATTGGACTAGCGTCTATAGTAAGAATCACTGGTCTATTGCACTTATAATCAACCTTCCTCAATATTGGAGGTGACATCAATAATTTCTTCAATCTCTGCATTGCCTGAATATGCCTTTCTTCCCATTCAAATCGGTAACCTTTGCGTAACAGTTCATATAATGGATCTGCTATGTGAGAAAAATGAGGGATCCAGATTCGATAAAATACACATGCACCCAAAAACCTACGAACCTTTGTTAAAGAACCACAATCCTCTTTCATCCTTCCAATTGCATCAACTTTAGTCGGATCTGGTTTTCTTCCATAAGATCCGCATAAATGTCCAACAATTATAACCTCTCGCACTCCAAATACGGACTTCATACCCGATAATGTAAAATGAACTTCTCCAAGCCGAGTTAAAATCTTTTCACAATCTTGTATATGATCAACAACATATCTGCGACACCCCCTCGTATCTAAAGTTTCATCCTTGTCTCCTTCTCTGCACCCTTTTATAGGAACATCATCCAGAAAGGCATAGTCTTTTCCGGAATAAAATCTCTCAATACCTTATTCATCCCATTCATCATATGCGCAACCGAGTTGGTCGCGCCTTGAGGAAGAGTGCACATTCTAACCAATCCAAGCGATGTCCTCATTGTTGTCATATCTCTACTTCCTTCGGCAAGTTGAAATTGATCATAACCTGAATACAAATCACCCATTGAATAGATCGCCCTTCCAGCAAACGCCTCAGTAAATTCATCCACAATAGGTCCAATTCCTGCATTCCTAACAGTTACAGCATTCACTGGCTACATATCTTGAATAAACCGTAGTGACCCATTCTTCTTAGGTACCGTAAACCATCGACTAGAATACGGCGCAAATGAAGGTTCTAATATTTTCATCTTTATCTTTTCTTTCAATAGTTCGATCAATTTAGGTAAATGTGCCCTCGGTACTGGAATCGGTCTTAGATTCCAAGGTACATGTGGTACAGTGAAGATAACCATAGGTGTTATAATATTTGGATCCACACACTTAATTTCATGAGATTTGAAGGCAAATGATCTACCTTGTTTAGCCAACATCTTTTTGAAGCAAGTAATTTCCTCCGGCAAAAAAGAACCATCAGAACCAATCTTCAATTCTTCAAAAGTCTCTTCAGTAAACTGATGTCCAATACTCATTGGATCTCTTAAACTTGCTTCTTTTGATGCTTCTCCCATTTGTTCTTTAGAATCCTCTGGTAATGATCCGGCAACAGGCTTTACCTTCTTATCTGCCGTTTTATATCTCGTCTCTACTGTGACTTCTGGTGCTTGAAAAGATTCAAGCATGGTATAAACCTCTCTCGAATGAATCTCAACAATTTTATCATTATCCCCTAACCCAATAGATGTAATTAATTCCAATGAATCTTCCAGTCCATTTTCTTCATAAACACCCAAAATCCTCTCATCATCTTGCAATGTACCTATCTTGCGTAACTGTCCTTCAATATCATATAATCTTTTTCTTTCTTTTCTTTTAAAATCATCAACTTTCTTATACATAATATTTCCATTCTCCAATATACCAATAAAACTTGCATCAAAGGCACCTTCATCTCGCGAGAGTACCTCCTCTTTTGTACCTCCATAATCTCGCTTTACAGTCGTACCTCCCCAAAATCCTTAAATCCTTCAACAATCTTTGGCAATGGTTTCTCTCTCAACCTATCTCGATTCCGTTCATGGTTAGGAGGTACTGTTAGAAATTGTACAGCTTTCCTCCCATCTTTGCTCCGTACCCTTGCATAAGCAGAACCATCGTCAAGTACCTTTGTTTCCATCCGTGTTGCCGTGATATAAGGTTGTCCTAAAATCAACGGATAAGACGTTGTATCTTGAACGAAGAAATGTGGCTCCATCGTAACATCCCCAATCCGAATTTTGACATCTGGACAAGCTCCATATAATTCGCCTCGTGTGTTATTAGCTGCTCGTATTGCCCATCCATGTTCCATATCAATTGGCCATTTTTGCTTCTTATAAAGATCTTTAGACATGAGATTTATTTCAGAACCAAGGTCCACCAAAGCAACTATTGGTTCTTCTATATCTCCTACCTTCACCAATACCTCAGTAGTTGCCCTTGCCCAATGCTTTCGAGTATAATGGCTCAAAGTTTCCATTCCCTTGTCACTAGAATCTTCGAAACGTACTCACTGATTATACCCATTCTTTTCATTTGTTGGTTGCTTGTAACTAATATCAACCTCTTCTTCATCTCTACATATTCTTGCATCAATAGCATGACTCATTCCAGTTTTGCTCATTAATTGCCTCTTTCGCTTAATGCTGTCAATGATAACATCATGAAATTCCTTCTTTGCAATTCCCAAGACTTCTTTCAATGTGAATTCCACCTTAGCGTTTAATATACGTTCTTCCAACACCCCTTTCAAATTTGTTGCCGCTTCAATGTCAGAAAGTAGCTTATTAGCAATTGATTTGCCCTTATCTTTTGTCTCCCTTGTTTTTTCTCCCAATGATGCTGAGGTATCCTTTACAGGCAATTCTTGTGAAGCTGCCTCCCGAGCCTTGTCTCCTCGAGTTTGCCTCTTAAAAGAATTTCCTTCTCTAGTATCATCAAAATTTCCTCGTCTCTTTTCTTCCATCAAAGCTTTATGTTGGCTCTTAGCAATATATGCATGAACTGAAAGAGACTCAACAAGATCCTCCCAACCTATTCTTCCTCGTATTGTAGCTCCAGTTCTCAATAACGCTTCTCGAGGTAATTTCCCTTCTTGCATTGTAGAAACGGCAGAAGCCCAAAACTCACTAGTTTCCGTATTTCCATTAATTTCATCATCTACTCTAGCACCATAACTTGCACTTTCTCGTACTACTGTTTCATGCTCTTTTAAGTAATCTTGAACCAATGCTCTCATTCCTTCCTTGCCAAAATTGGTTTGAAGAAGATCCTTCCTATCTTTCAATGCTATCTTTCCATCTTTCCAGCAAATAATTCCCTACCGTATCATATTATTAAATTCATTGCAATCTTTTCTAGTGTGTGAAGCATCATCACACCAAATGCATCTTTGTACATATCCTTGTTTTGAAACATTCTTCGAATTGTTTATAGAAGTATTCTCTTCAAGTCTTGTCAATTTGATTTGAAGATCTCGCATTCCTCGTATAATTTCTTCCATACCCATATCTGCTTTCTTTGACAAGGATGTCGAAGGTTGAACTGTAGGCATTGTCGGTGGTGTTGTACGTACTGGAGCTTTGGGTGCTTGTACTGTTTTCGGAATATAGCTCCTATCCTTCCTCTTTTCCCTTTTTGTAAGCAACCCCACCGCATCTTCAACGTTCTTCTACTTTGTTGTCAATCCTTCATCTTCTTCTTTGTCTTCAAGAAGGGGTTCTAATTTCTCTTGTAATTCTCCATCAGCAGCTTGAAGAAATAGATCAACTTTGTTTGGCTCCAATGTCAATTTTTCTACCTTCGATAATTGAGAGTACTGCCTCTCAAATTCCCTTAGTAGCTCTGTTGCTTGCAAATTCTTATTGGGCCGTTCAATCCATCCCAGAAACAGCTTCTTAGTAACGTAATCAGCATCTTCCAAGAAATATTCGTCTTTCAATGCATGTGAAAAATCCTCCCATGAATTCCCACAACGATCCGTAATCGATGTAATGTGGTCCCTTATCTCCGGTATCGTGGCAAGTCCAAATAGTGCAACCATTTTCTTCTCAGAAACCCGATTTAATTCCATTTCACGAACATAACATCTTAAATACCTTGAAATATTCCTCCCATCAAATTGATCAATTTTATTGATCACTGCTTGCAATGCTTTGGTTGCCAAAGCTTCCTTTCGATCATTGCTTTGCTGTTGTTGCATTGACAATGAGAAGGCTTGAAACAAACTAGCAATAGACGGATCCATGTGCATACCTTGTCCTTTAGAAGACTCCCCACCAGAAACTTCTCCCAAAAATCCTTCAAAATTTTTATTTTCGTTTTCCATAAAAATAAAGATAAAATCAACCAAAATCCAATACCTTCCACCTCAAGCTTTCACGTCGGGTTCACCACTTATGTCGTATTACGTGCTTTCCTGCTCGAGAACGCGCCGGGCGTCTGGCTGTAGAAGGTAGTATGGAGATCCGCCGATAGTCAAGCAGTCTATCAGTTTTTGACTGCTGGAATATAAACGACTGCAACAATGTATCGTAAATCTATACGGATGCTCTTCGACTGCTTGTCGAAGTCTTTTTTTTTTTTTTGTTTTTTTTCCCAGCCGGTAGGTCTCTAGACGTTACAGAGAACCCCGAACAACCCAAACTGTTAATCTTCAATACCCCTTTGTATTTACGATCTTGTATCCATTGACTGTCTTGTTAGATTAACCCAATAAATTTCATTCACTCCGCATACTCAATCCTATAGACACCCTTTTAATCCTTCAATCACAGACGTAACTCAATTTTACAAAACAGTCAAGAGTATTCAAACCCACTTCATTTAAAAATCCCGATTCACCATTACAACACTGACTTCAGCAGCGATTGCCTCAGTCTTCCTAAAACTCTACGAAGAAGAAAAATCCAAATTCTATGTCTTTCCTTCCCCGACCTGAAGCATGAAGATCCTCTCTCTAATTCCCTTGATCTTCAAAAAACTCCAATGAAAACCGAACTGGTAACCTTGCAAAAACTTGAAAAACCAGCTCCCCCCCTGATTCCACCGAAAAAAACCTCCCTCCCTAAAACTATATTCTCCCCTAACCTTATCCTCTGAATTTCTTCAATCTTCCATCTTAGATCCGGAATTGGCTCCCGCTGCCAGAGCTTAGATCCAAAATTGGCTCACGTCATCAAGGCCTTCTCCTCCGTTTTTACCTTTAAGAGATCCATTTACCGTAAACAACGTAAACCACATTGAGTCGCCCGACCAATTCAGGTCCTATATTGGGAAAGATGCCCGTAGTAACCAGGATGTTCCTCTAATTGGGTCAAATTGGTCCTCGCGTCAGATTAGCTAAGACCCGTAGTAAGACCTGGATTTTCCGTAATTAGACTGCATTGGATTGACCGGCCAATTCGGGTCTCATATTGGAAAAGAGGACCCGGATTGGATTATCGAAATTAGATCCAATTGGCTCCTCGAACCCGTCGTGTGAATTGGTCCTTCTCTTCCTGCTGACTCCTATTATTAGAATCGAATGGAGCATTTCAGTATGCCCCGGCTGACTGTAACGGAGTGACTGAACCTGACCACTCAGTATTTGTACTGGAGTTGGTTGATGCTTCCAATATTCGAGGTAACTGAATACTAATAAAATTCCCTTTCTTTTTATTTTCACTGTATACTCGTGTTACAACATGACACCGTAAACCATCGACTAGAATACGGTGTTAATGAGGGTTTCAATATTTTTATCTTTATCTTTTCTTTTAATAGTTCCACTAATATAGGTAAATGTGCCCTCGGTATTAGAATCGGTCTTAGATTCTAAGGTACATGCGATACAGTGAAGATAACCATAGGTGTTATAATATTTGGATCCACACACCTAATTTCATGAGATTCGAAGGCAAACAATCTACCTTATTTAGCCAACATCTTTTTGAAGCAAGTAATTTCCTCCGGCAATAAAGAACCATCAGAACCAATCTTCAATTCTTCAAAAGTCTCTTTAGTAAACTGATGTCCAATACTCATTGGACCTCTTAAACTTGCTTCTTTTGATGCTTCTCCCATTTGTTCCTTAAAATCTTCTGGTAATGGTCCAGTAATAGGCTTTACCTTCTTATCTGCCGTTTTATATTTCATCTCTACAGTGACTTCTAGTGCTTGAAAAGATTCAAGTATGGTATAAACCTCTCTTGAATGAATCTCAACAATTTTATCATTATCCCCTAACCCAATAGATGTAATCAATTCCAATGAATCTTCCAGTCCATTTTCTTCATAAACACCTAAAATCCTCTCATCATCTTGCAATGTACCCAACTTGCGTAATTCTCCTTCAATATTATATAATCTTTTTCTTTCTTTTCTTTTAAAATCATCAACTTTCTTATACATAATATTTCCATTCTCCAAAATACCAATAAAATTTGCATCAAAGGTATCTTCATCTTGCGAGAGTACCTCCTCTTTTGTACCTCCATAATCTCGCTTTATAGTGGTACCTCCCCAAAATCCTTAAATCCTTCAACAATCTTTGGCAATGGTTTCTCTCTCAACCTATCTCGATTCCGTTCATGGTTAGGAGGTACTGTTAGAAATTGTACAGCTTTCCTCCCATCTTCGCTACGTACCCTTGCATAAGCAGAACCATTGTCAAGTACTTTTGTTTCTATCTGTGTTGCCATAATATAAGGTTGTCCTAAAATCAACGGATAAGACGTTGTATCTTGAACAAAGAAATGTTGCTCCATCGCAACATCCCCAATCCGAATTTTGATATCTGGATAAGCTCCATATAATTCGCCCCGTGTGTTATTAGCTGCTCGAATTGCCCATCCATGTTCCATATCAATTGGCCATTTTTTCTTCTTATAAAGATCTTTAGACATAAGATTTATTTCAGAACCATGATCGACTAAAGCAACAATTGGTTCTTCTATATCTCCTACCTTCACCAATACCTCAGTAGTTGTCCTTGTCCAATGCTTTCGAATATAATGACTCAAAGTTTCTATTTTCTTATCACTATAATCTTCAAAACGTACTCGTTGATTATACCCATTCTTTTCATTTGTTGTTTGCTTATAACCAATATCAACCACTTCTTCATCTTTATATATTCTTGCATCAATAGCATGACTCATTCCAGTTTCGCCCATTTATTGCCTCTTTCGCTTAATGCTGTCAATGATAACATCATGAAAATCCTTCTTTACAATTTCCAAGACTTCTTTCAATGTGAATTCCACCTTAGCGTTTAATATATGTTCTTCCAACACCCCTTTCAAATTTGTTGCCGCTTTAATGTCAGAAAGTAGCTTATAAGCAATTGATTTGCCCTTATCTTTTGTCTCCCTTGTTTTTTCTTCCAATGATGGTGAGGTATCCTTTACAGGCAATTCTTGTGAAGCTGCCTCCCGAGCCTTGTCTCCTCGAGTTTGCCTCTTAAAAGAATTTCCTTCTCTAGTATCATCAAAATTTCCTCGTCTCTTTTCTTCCATCAAAGCTTCATGTTGGCTCTTAGCAATATATGCATGAACTGAAAGAGACTCAACAAGATCCTCCCAACCTATTCTTCCTCGTATTGTAGCTCCAGTTCTCAATAACGCTTCTCGAGGTAATTTCCCTTCTTGCATTGTAGAAACGGCAGAAGCCCAAAACTCACTAGTTTCCGTACTTCCATTAATTTCATCATCTACTCTAGCACCATAACTTGCACTTTCTCGTACTACTGTTTCATGCTCTTTTAAGTAATCTTGAACCAATGCTCTCATTCCTTCCTTGCCAAAATTGGTTTGAAGAAGATCCTTCCTATCTTTCAATGCTATCTTTCCATCTTTCCAGCAAATAATTCCCTACCGTATCATATTATTAAATTCATTGCAATCTTTTCTAGTGTGTGAAGCATCATCACACCAAATGCATCTTTGTACATATCCTTGTTTTGAAACATTCTTCGAATTGTTTATAGAAGTATTCTCTTCAAGTCTTGTCAATTTGATTTGAAGATCTCGCATTCCTCGTATAATTTCTTCCATACCCATATCTGCTTTCTTTGACAAGGATGTCGAAGGTTGAACTGTAGGCATTGTCGGTGGTGTTGTACATACTGGAGCTTTGGGTGCTTGTACTGTTTTCGGAATATAGCTCCTATCCTTCCTCTTTTCCCTTTTTGTAAGCAACCCCACCGCATCTTCAACGTTCTTCCACTTTGTTGTCAATCCTTCATCTTCTTCTTTGTCTTCAAGAAGGGATTCTAATTTCTCTTGCAATTCTCCATCAGCAGCTTGAAGAAATAGATCAACTTTGTTTGGCTCCAATGTCAATTTTTCTACCTTCGATAATTGAGAGTACTGCCTCTCAAATTCCCTTAGTAGCTCTATTGCTTGTAAATTCTTATTAGGCCGTTCAATCCATTTTAGAAACAACTTCTTAGTAACGCGATCAACATCTTCCAAGAAATATTCATCTTTCAATGCATGTCAAAAAACCTCCCATGAATTCCCATAACGATCCGTAATCGATGTAATATGGTCTCTTATCTCCGGTATTGTGGCAAGTCCAAATAATTCAACCATTTTTTTCTCAGAAATCCGATTTAATTCCATTTCACAAACATAACATCTTAAATACCTTGAAATATTCCTTCCATCAAATTGATCAATTTTATTGACCACTGCTTGCAATGCTTTGGTTGCCAAAGCTTCCTTTCGATCATTGCTTTGCTATTGCTGCATTGATAATGAAAAGGCTTGAAACATACTAGCAATAGATAGATCCATGTGCATACCTTGTTCTTTAGAAGACTCCTCAACCAGAAACTCCTCTCAAAGATCCTTTAAAATTTTTATTTTCGTTCTCTATTAAAATAAAAATAAAACCAAACAAAATCCAATACCTTCCACCTCAAGCTTTCACGTCGGGTTCACCACTTGTGTCGTATTACGTGCTTTCCTGCTCGAGAACGCGTCAGGCGTCTGGCTGTAGAAGGTAGTATGGAGATTCGCTAATATTCAAGCAGTCTATCGGTTTTTGACTGTTGGAATATAAACAACTGCAAGAGTATACCGTAAATCTATATGGATGTCCTTCGACTGCTCATCAAAGTTCTTTTTGTCCCAATCGGTAGGTCTCTAGACGTTACAGAGAACCCCGAACAACTCAATTTGCTAATCTCCGATACCGCTTTATACTCATGAACTTGTATCCACTGACTGTCTTGTTAGATTAACCCAAAAATTTTCATTCCTTCCGCATACTCAATCCTATAGACACCCTTTTAATTCTTCAATCACAAACGTAACTTTGATTTCACAAAACAGTCAAGAGTAATCACACCCACTTTATTAAAAATCTCGATTCACCATTACAACACTGACTTTAGCAACGATTACCTCAGTCTTTCCAAAATCCTATGAAGAAAAAAAAAATCCCAATTCTCTGTCTTTTTTTCGCCACCCCGAAGCATGAAGCTAGCTCTCCGATCCTTCTTCAAAAACCTTATTCTCTCCCTTTTCATTTCTTAACCTATCCTCCCCTTTAACCCTAATTCTCCCCTCTTTCAAACTCTAGCCTCTAAATTACTTCAATCTTCCGTCTTGGATCTCGAATTGGCTCTGCCGTTAGAGCTTTCTCCCCCGTTTTTACCTTTAAGATATCCTTTTACTGAAAGGACGTTCCCGGAACGGCACAAAGGATGGAACAGCCTAAATTGGAATTGTAGCCCCGTAATCGGGATCACATTGAGTCGCCCGACCAATTCAAGTCTCATATTGGGTAAGAGGCCCATAATAAGACCTGGATGTTCCCGTAATTGGACTGCATTGGGTTGCCCGACCAAGTCAGGTCTCATATTAGGTAAGATCTAGATTGGATGTCTTGAAATTGGATCCAATTGGCTCTTCGAACCAAGCTCACCCGTCGTTGAATTGGTCCTTTCTCTTTCTGCTGACTCTCGTTATTGGAATCGAATGGAGCATTTCAGTATGCCCCGGCTGACTGTAACGGGATGACTGACCCTGGCCTCTCAGTATTTGCACTGGAATTGGTCGTTGCTCCCAATATTCGAGGTAACTGAATATTAATAAAAGTCCTCTTTCTTTATATTTTCACAATATACTCGTGTTACAACACGACAGCATTTTGAACAAGGTATGGACATTTTGAATACAATGTCATACCCTTCGGATTTATAAATGCACAATAATATTCCAACATCTAATGAATGATATTTTTTGGGAGCTTTTAGATGATTTTTTTATCTATTACCTAGACGACATCTTAATCTATTTCAAGAATATAAAAGAACATGAACTTCATGTTTGTCGTGTGTTACAAAAACTAAGAGATGCAATACTCTATGCCAAGATAGAAAAGTATGTATTTCATACTATAAAAGTTGACTTCTTAGGATACATCATTTCAAATGATGAACTTATGATGGATCTTAAAGAAGTTCAAACTATTATGGATTAGAAGATTTCAAAAACGATAAGAGATGTTCAATACTTTTTAGGATTTGCCAACTACTATCGAATCTTCATCAAAGACTTCCCTCAAGTTGCAGCTCCACTTAGACGTTTGACTTGTAAAGTCAAATTTCAATAGAATTAAGAAGCTGAAGTAGCATTTGAATCTTTGAAGAGAGCCTTTGTTTCTGCACCAATCTTGTATTACGTTGATTTTTCTAAGATATTTTTTATGGAAACAAATGCATCAAACTTTGCTTTGAATGCCGTATTGTCACAAATGGGAATAGATGATAAACTTCATCCAATAGCTTTTCATTCCAAAAAAATTTCAGCAGCCAAGATCAACTACGAGATCCAAAACAAAGAACTTCTTACAATTATGGATTGATTTCAAGAATGGCGCCATTATCAAGAAGGTACTTTTAACCCAGTCACCATATATACGGATCACAAGAATCTTAAATATTTTATATCAGTACGTGTTTTGAATTGTCGCCAAGCCCATTATAGTATATCTTTGTGAAGATTCGAATTCAAGATCACTTATCGACCAAGAAAATAATAAGGTTTTTTTGATGACTCTCTAGACGATCTTACCTTACATCAAAAGAAAGAGATGTTACTTTTGATTAATAATAAACAATTCTTTTGAAGCCAAAGCATATTCATCTTCGAGCAATGAAATCAACACTAACTATTGATTCAACTTTTATTAAGCAAGTTTAGTCAAGTATGTCTTCTAATCCTCTTATTCGTGATATTAAAGAAAATCCTTCAAAATCTCATGATACTTCCAAATTTGAATTTAAGAACAATCTACTATATTTTGAAGGACATTTATATGTTCCAGAAGATAAAGCTCGATTACATATTCTTCAAGCTCGTCATGACTTTTCAACAGTAAAACATTTTGGATACGGTAAAACTTTGGAACTAATATCCAAGGACTTTTGGTGGCTTCAAATGTAGAAAGCAATCAAAGATTTTGTACAATCTTGTGATGTTTTCTCAAGATCAAAAACTCCTCGTCATCAACCTTACAAACTTTTTCAGCCATTATCTATTCTAAAACAACCATGGTCTTCTATTTCTATGGATTTCATTACGGATCTTCCAATCTCAGGTTCTTATGACTCTATATTTATGATAGTAGATCATTTTTCCAAGATGGCTCATTTTATACCATGTACAAAATTCATCATACGTGAAGAAACAGCTAAGTTTTTTTTTGACAATATCTATCGCTATCATGGATTATCCAAGGATATTATATCAGATAAAAGAACTTAGTTTATATCAAGATTTTGGCGGACTCTTTTCAAGATTTTAAAAGTAGATATAAAACTATCTTTGGCATTCCATCCTCAAACTAATGGACAAATTGAGCGTATTAATCAAGTTTTGGAACAGTATTTAAGATGTACCATCAACTACCAATAAGATGATTAGACAACTCTTTTGCCATTGGCAGAGTTTTCTTACAATAATACGGTATATTCTTCTAAAAAACAAATACCTTTCTTTGCCAATTATGATTATTATTTATGACTTGATACTTTTGACTTTTTAAAAGTTGATAATCCTGCGGTGTTGTGTAGTAACACAATTATATGGTAAAAGATGATAATATGGATCTTATTATAGAAGAGCCAAATTAAAAGATAAAGTAGAAAAATATGGATAAAAAAGATAGGAAGATAGTAAAACTTTTTAGTAGTAGTACCTTTTTACAAAAGTGACTTCTATTTACTTTATAGGACCATAAATAAGCCAAAATAAGATAGGTTGAAAAAATAAATGATATAAGTATTTTTAGGAAGAAGTTAAGAGTAAATTTCAGTAAAAATTACCTAAAAAAACTACATATTGATATCCAAAGAGGGCCGGTTATCAACCTGGATCGAAATCAGACCTTGAGGCACAAAACCAAGTACCTACGGCAAATTGGAGACTTTTTTGTAGATCAAAGAGTAGAATTAGAGAACAAACTTAATAATATTTTAATAAACATTAATTTTCGATGATTTGGATTTGTATTGACTTTATAAGAGCTTTTCAAAGTTAAGGTTTATTTTGGATGACTTGGGTTTTGTAGAATAAAATAGGGTTTATGTTTTGGATGATTTCAAGAGTTTTGTTATAAATCTATAGGTGAAATTTTATAGATAAAATGGTTGTAGTTGTGTTTAATATGTGTTATAGATTTGAACTTGATCAAATGGTTGGATTGAGGATTATTGAGGTTTAAGTGGATCAAGGTCTTAAAAAGTAGAATTTTAGGTTTAGTAAGGGTTTTTAAGATTTCTTGCAATCAACTAGTTGGATTGAAGTGAAATTTGTATGAAAGGATATTAGACTTGTTTTTACTATGTATATGTGAATTTTGAAATCAATCAAATAGTGAAAAGAAGAGATATTGGCTCTGGGAGATTGGCATCAAGGTTAGAGAAGGAGGCCGGCCAATATTCAAGCATATTTTTGAGGCTATCATCTATTTCATAATTTCGATCATTTTCAAAAAAAATTGTACTTGTTTTCAACTAAATTGTTAAAAAGCATGCAAATATTGAGTTAAGATCAATAGTTCATTTATTAGTAATTGAGGTTTAAATCTATTATAGGAATTACTAGGATTTGATTTAGGATTTAGAGTTCGGTTATGGTTTGATTTAGGATTTAAGATTTGATTAAGGTTTGATTTAGGGTTTAGAATTTGGTTAAGATTTGATTTAGGATTATGGTTGGATTAGGATTTGATTTAGGATTTAGGATTTTATTAGGATTTGATTTAGGATTAGAATTTATTTAAGATTGTTTAGGTTTTGATTACGATTTGATTAGAATTTATTTAGAATTTGTTTAGAATTTGGTTAGGATTTATTTAGGATTTTTTAGGGTTTGGTTAGGATTTGGTTAGAGTTTATCTAGGATTGTTTAGGATTTGGTTAGGATTTGATTAGGATTTGGTTAGGATTTTTAGGGCTTGTTGTTACAATTTTTTCTTTTATCTTCTACAGCCAGGTGCTTGGTGCATTCTCAAGCCAAATACCACATAATACGACAGTGGCGAAAGATTTAGCAATTCATTTGTCAAAGCTACATGCAACGATGAAGGTGCAATTAAAAGTAGCTCAAGAAAAAGAAAAGGTCAATGCGGATGTCTATCAAAAGGAACAACCACCATTCCACATGGGTGACTAGGTATGGTTACTTTGTTGCAATATCAAGACCATTCGTCCTTGTGATAAGTTGGACTATCAAAGGCTTAGACTATTTTCTATTTTTATACAAATCAATCTTATTGCATATCATTTACACCTATCGGAGTCAATAAAAATCCATCTAATATTCCATGTATCTCTTCTTGAACCATACAAGACAATGGACATAACAAAAAGAAGACAAGCTCCACCTCTTCCTATAAAAGTGGACAATAATAAAGAATTCAAAGTAGAAGAAGTCTTAGATTCAAGGTGATGCCAAAATAAATTGGAATATCATATCCATTGGTGCGGATATGATATTAGTGAACGCATATGAGAGCCAATAAAGAATCTTGCAAATGTAGCAAAGGTGATAGAGGCTTTTCATTGACAACATCCATCAAAATTAACATGAAAACCTTCCTTATAAAAGAAACAAGATCTAGATAAGATAACATTCTACTTTCAATCCTTGTTTCTAGCTTCTTTGTAGTTGTGACACTAAGGAGATGGAGAACCAATAACCAACGGATTTGACTCAAGAGCCTTCGTTTGCTGACCTGCCGAATAAGACATTATAATTATCACAACCTTCAAGACGATGCAATCAAGATGAAGATCTTTAAGAACAACATATTATTCCTCAAATAGATGGCGAGATACAATGCATTTGATATCATGACCTTGAAAGGAATTCCCGATGTTTGGTGATTTTACTAGAGGTAGAAAAAATTCTTAACGATGTTTCAAATGTTTTATTCAAAGGAAGTTATGAAGGCCTCAACAACTATCAAATAATTGGGTGGTCTTCCCGCTTTGGTATGGGATACTATTGGTGGTTGAAAGGCCCTATCAATCATCTTTGAAGAGAACAAAGATCAGAGTATGTGGCAAATACAATTTGTTGCATCATAGATTTTTTCAATATATGATGACCACTCTTCGTGGAACTCGTATCTAGAAGGGGAGGTAATATCATAGACATATGCATGTAAGCTAGTAATTACATGAATAAATTGGTAGAAGTAAGTAAAAGTAGATAAAAATAAGTTAATTCTATAATATTTACTATGAAAGCTTCTTAGAAGCTTCATAGACATTGCTCTGACTTTATAGGTGTCTTTAATTGACTTTAGAATTAGAAACATAGTCAACAAGTTGGCCATGTAGTACATATGTTGTTAGCTTGAAGACCAAGCTAACTATGTGGCCTACACGTAGAAAAACTTGCCTTGTAAGTCAAAGCATGTGTCCTACAAAGTCAACACATATTGGAGGTCCTATAGAATATCACCACATAGCCCCTAGTTAGATAGTATATATAGAGACAAAAGTAAAGCTCTCTTCACTCTTGTCAATTCTTTTCTTGCTTCTAGTCTAGTTTCAAAGGTCTCTAGTTTTTTTGTCTTTTGACAATAGTCATTCCAGTTTCTTTCTTAATATACATATTAAATTATTTCTATTTTGTCATCTTTCTTTAAGAGAAGTCTCAATTGTTTATATATTTTTATCAAGTTCTTATCCTTGATACTTCCTTAAGTTTTGTATTTTGGATTAGTATCACCACTATCTAAATATTAGAAAGACAACATGTCTTGATTGTATTATTATTTTCTATAGTAGGATCTTAGGTATATATCTTTTTGTAATATTAATGGATATAAGATGCCATGTTGTGTTGTTTATTCAAAATATAGCCTCTGGAATTGAATTCTTAAATTTTAACTTTTTTTTATTGTGGTTCATAGTATTAGAAGAATTTTGTATTGACCTATCTTCTAGTTGCATTCACTTTGTGAAAGTCATAATGAACTATTTTTCTTATCAATTGTGGCAAATTATCTAGAGGTAGAGCTCGATTATATTAAATGCCTCTCAAGTAGATTAGTAGTTTCAATTATCTTACAAATATAAATCTACAATGAACAATGTGTTTAATTAATCCATATATTACTTTTACAAATTGAGCTAGTTGTTGTACACTACTGTGTTGTTCATGTCTTGGACTTTATTAAAGTGGCATATATTTTATCACACCAATTCTAGTGTGGTGGATCTAAAAAGGCTTATTTTTAGGCTTGAATTAGGATTTTTTGAACTATTTTTATTTTTAATTATCTTTTGTCAAAGTTTTGGATATGGGATAGCAAGCAAGCTTTAAATTTTAGCCTAATGAAAATTAGGGCATGATTTGAGATGATTGGTTGTGATGGCTTAATGCTATTTATGCATCTATGATTTTATAATGTGAATCCAATATAGAATTTGTATATTTGAATTAAGATAGTTTTGGGTGGCAGATGACAATTATCCCAAGTAAAAAATTTATTATTTATCTTGTGGAATTCTTCCATATAGAAGATATCTTAGACTTGTAGTTTGATGACTAGATTCTTTCTAGAATTAATTTCTATGATGCCATAGTCCAAGTGCTCGTTTTTTCTTTACTTGTCATCTAAAGATGTAACAATGTTGAAGTCACCTCTTATTAGCCACAATGCTTTTGTTACAAGATATTTCACAATTTGTTGCCATAGTCTTGCTCAAGATCTTGTATGATTGTACATATATATATATATATATATATATATATATATTAATGATTCCAATTTGAACTATA
Source organism: Physcomitrium patens (assembly GCF_059467195.1). Lineage (NCBI taxonomy): Eukaryota > Viridiplantae > Streptophyta > Bryopsida > Funariales > Funariaceae > Physcomitrium > Physcomitrium patens. The sequence continues at coordinate 12,236,689 of NC_143410.1, forward strand.
GGTATTAGTTCTAAAATAATAAATTAGATACAGCTTCTAGTAATTACATTGTGAGCTATGATGTGGTTTGTTATTTTGGATAATGATAAGATGGCTATGGCACCTGCCAAGTTGTCCTCTATAGTAGAGTATATTACTGCATTCTAAAGTATTAAGCCTTTGAAGAATTCTAACTATGTTATTTTTTCTATATAATCATGTTGCACTATTTGATAGTCTTGTAAGAAGATGATGTCAAGTTTTGAAGATGTATTATATATAAAATGTTGCAATTCATGGCGCTTTCATATACCTTCTACACCCTTTCCAAAGCATTGGATATTATATAAGGCTATAATTAGGTCATCACTTATAGGTAGATAAGTTGATTTTCTCTTCCAATTTCTTATCAAAGTAGATTAGTGGAAGAAGAAATGAAAGGATATTGAAGTCTTCAAGAGTTGAAGCTTGGATTATTTTTTATCAAGTAAGATAGGATATTAATTACATCTAGATAAGTAATAGATTCAAATGATTTTTTATACTAGAAGCTATAGATTTCTATTGTATAACATGTTGTTGTTTTATGGTAGTTTGATGTTCTCCAGGTAATATGAGAACAATTATCAAGGATATAATTTTCAAAGAAAGAAAACCTGTACACATTCTTTGTCATTCAAAAAGAATAGAAAATCACTCAAAGATGGTATAGTATTAAACTAGAATAGATATTGCCAAAGTCAAGAAGATTAAAAAGTCTTAAAAGAAGACTAAAGACTAGAAAGGTATTGACAAAAGTAAAGAAGTCTTTACTCCTACCTCTATATATTCACTTAACTATGAATTATATAGCAGTGTCTTATAGGACCTCCAAAATATGTTGAATTTATAAGACATGTATCTTAATTTACAAGGAAAGTTTTTTATATGTGTGCCACATGGTTAGATTGTTCCACAAGCTACCAACACGTTGTCGTATGGCGTGATTTGCTATCTGGAAATACACCAGGTATCTAGCTGTAGAGAACTTAGGTTTCACTTGTATATTATGCCTTAGCTTCCAAAAATCCTCTTTTCTTTGTATAAAAACTCAAAATATATTAAAATCCTTCAAAACATTTTTCTTCCCGCAAAGACCTTTTTACATCAGACTTTAGGATCTCATATATCTCGATCCAACCGTTCAGTTTATTTCAAATTTCTACATAAAATAGATGCTATTCTTAACCCTTACTACAACAAAATTGAACCATACATCTATCACCGATCTTTCAGCATCTTAGAAATCCTAGCAGGTGCACAAAACCCTAACTTACAAGCACCCGAAAACTATTTTCCCTATATCTCAAAAATCAAAACTCTAAATTCTACAAAAATTATGTAGAAAGTTTTATAACAAGATTATACACAATCTTAGAAATTTTGAGTCAAAACCTCGTCAAATTGTCTAAGATATAACTCAAATCACAAGTACAAGTAAATCGGGCTACTTACTACCCTTAGATTCCAAGCGCTGACTTCAACTGCCAATATCTCCTTCATCAAAACTTGGAATTTGTCAAAAATTAGGCATAAATTGTAGCCGAAAAAGTGCTCTCTCCAACTCTAGTCGTCGATCCTCGTTTGCTATTTGTATGCGTGCGCAATGCCCCAAAGAGTGACAGTAGGTCCAGAAACTAACACCTTAACTTTGAGCGCCTATAACTTCTTCATAAAAACCCCAAATGACACAAAAATTGCACCTAAACCATAGCCAAAATCCTAAACCTTCTGACTCCAGCCTCTAAAGTTCGAATGGCCTCGAGAAACTAACCCTAATCCCTAATATGGCCTCGGGCAGCCTCTTCAAAGCCCATTGATCATGATTTTTGACCAATAGAAATGAAGATTTTCATTATTCATCTCCATTCATCTATATTGGTTCCCTAATTACTCCCTTTGCTACCAAAATCCTTCTTCAATCCTTTTTCTTATAAGATTTATATAATTTATGCTCTAAACACCAAATAAAAGAACCAAAAGAAGTTTTCAAAGGTCACCAATGTCTAACAAAAGTGATTCTAAATATTTAGAAGTTACTATCAACCAAAACCAATCTTAAAAGCCACTATCAAAAGGAAATTAAAGTTATACAAATTCTATAGTAATCTTTTTAAAACAACCTGTTCTCAAGGTAATAATCAAATTATATTCTACAACCAACTAAAATCTACTAATATGGCTCTCACCATGTTACTTAATAAATTATATATTAAGTACATAATTACATTATTTTTATATAGTAGCGGAACCACAACACGACAATGTGATTAATTTTTTGACCAAATTTCTAATTTATCAATCTACTACAAATATATATAAAGTCAAAGAAACATTTATGAAGCTTCTAGGAAGCTTTTCTAAAAAATATTATAAACTAAATTTACTTTTATCTACTTCTATTTAATCATATAGATAAGTATTAGAATAAATATGTATGTTTGTGACATTACTTCTCTTTTTAAAGAAAATTTCTATGATGAGTAGTCATCATATGTTTAAAAAATCTAAGATGTGGCAAATTATATTTGCCACATACTTTGATCATTGTTTTCTTTGAATATAGTAGATAGGACCTCTCAACCATTAATAATATTTCATACTAAGGTGAGAGACTACCTTGTAATTTTATCATTGTTGAAGTCTTCATAACTTCTTTCAAATAAAATATTTGGAACATTGTCAAGAATTGTTCCAACCTCTAATAAAATTTCAAAACATTGAGAGTCTCTTTCAAGGTCGTGATATCAAACACGTTGTATCTTACTATCTATTCGAAGAAGGTCATGCCATTCTTGAAGATCTTCATCTCAATTATGTCATCTTGAAGGTTATGACAATCACAATGTTTCATCTGATAAGTCTACAAGTCATAGCTCTTGAATTGAATCTATTGGTTATTAATTCTCTGTCGCGTTAGGATCATAAATGCACAAAAGTATCAAACAAGAGTAGAAGGTAGAATGTTATCTTTATTAGATCTTGTTTCTTTTATAGCAAAGAATTTTTATTTTTCATCTTGATTTTGATGGATATCATCAACAAAAAATTTTAACCGTCTTTGTTGTATTTGCAAGATTTTTTGCTGCCTCTCATGCATATTCATTAATATCATATTTGCACTAATAAACAAGATATTTCAACCTATTTATCTATTGCCTTAAATCTAAAACTTCTTCCACCTTGAACTCTTGATTATTATCTACTTCTATAGAAAGAAGTGGCATTTGTCTTTTTCTCAAGATATTTATTGTCTTATATGGTATAAAAAGAGATGCATGAAATAGGAATAGATCTTCATAGAATTTAGTAGATTTAATCAATAAGCAATAAGATTGATTTATCTACAAATAAAAAAAAAGTTTAAGTCTACAATAGTCCAATTTATCACAAGAACGAGCAATCTTGACATTGCAATGAAGTAGCCATACCTTCTCACTTATGATGAATTATGGTTGTTTCCTGTAATAAGCATATATATTGATCTTTTGTCATTCTTGAGCTTCCTTTAACTATATCTTCATTGTTATATGTAGTTTTGATAAATGATTTGTCAAATCTTCTATTACAAGTTTATCAACTTTTGAAAAGTCAAAAATATCAAGTCATAGATGATAACCATAATTGACAAAGAAAGGTATTTGTTAAGTAGAAGAATGCACCAAATTATTATATATAAAATCTGCCAATAACAAAAGAATTGTTCAATCTTTTTAATGATAATAGATTGTACATATCAAATACTGCTTTAGAACTTAATTCACCCCTTCTATTTGTCTATGGATTTGAGGATGAAAAGTCAAAGAGAGCTTTATATCTATCTTTAATATTTTAAAATGGATTGTCTATATTGAAAAAGAGAAGTCTAGAAGCTACAAATACTTAGCATCAACAAGCATTGTAATCTAAGAGAAGTGTGGAGAAAGATAATTCTTACTTCCAACACTCTTTACTTATATGTGGTGGTTTGTCCACCAATGAGGCAACTTCCATCCATTTGATATTACATCCATTTCTACTTCATCTCATTAAAGCCTTGGTAGTACCACAATAACTTACTTTATCTCTTTGCTATCTTTTTATTATTAGCAACATACTATGCTTAAATTTTATGTGGTTGTAACTAAGCAAGTACTTGCTATTCTTCAATACTCCTACTTTGCTAATAGTCAAAAGGCTTTTAATCTTAATCTCTTAATCAACTCATGATATCTATCCTTCACTAATGCCTTTGTAAGTACATCAATAAGCATGTCATTTATAACACAATACTTCATACCTATTATTCCATCTTCAATCTTCTCTCCTATGAAATCATGATGAACATCAATGTGCTTGGTCCTTGAGTGATGTTTTGGATTCTTTGCAATTCTCATATACCATTGTTTATAAGAGATTGGTACTCTTCTTCCATAGCCTTTTCCCACTTGATTGCATCTTCACACTTCATACCATCACACAAAGATAATAGATCAGTAAGAAGAGCAACATTTGCATGTTCTTTACTTACTTGAGGAAGGATGTGATCCTTCCACCATTCGCCACTCTGCCTTCTTTCTCTCAAAGGATATCTCCTTTCACTTGTAGAAGAACATTTGCCTTCTTGCACTCCTTGTTCTTTTTCAACTCTTAAATCTGGTCGTTTTTTATCTAATGGTTGGTACTCTTCATCATTGACATCATTCCAATCTTCAAAATCTTCATTTCTTTCATTGCTCGTCCTTTCAATTGTAGGAGCCTTCATCTTTTCAACCTTCTTTGGCTTTTCATCTTCATCATCTTCATTGTCTTCATCTTCTTGTGTCTTTGCTGAATTCAAAGATGTGTCCACAAACACATCATTACTCCCACTTGGACACATATTCAAGTGCTCACAAGCACTCTTATACTCCAAAAACTCCACATCACGACTTTTGATGAACTTCTTGGATTCCAAGCACATTAGCCTATATACCTTGGTACCTTCACAATAACCAAGAAACACACACTTTGTACCTTGTGCATCAAGTTTGGACCTCATATAATCTGGTGTTTTTGCATATGCAATGCATCCAAAGGTCCTCATATGAGAAATGCAAGGTTGTCTCGCACTCCAAGCTTCTTGTGGTGTCATTGATGCAAGAGCACTTGTTGGACACCTATTTCTTGTGTACACTGCATTCACCACGGCTTCTGCCTAAAATTCATAGCCAAGGTTTTGAGCATATAACATACTCCTTGCCATTTCTACAATGGTTGATTTTATCTTTTCAGCAACATCATTTTGTTGTAGAGTGTATGGAGTTGTGGTTTGTCTAGCAATTCTTTTATTCTTCAAATAAACATCAAATTTCTTAGACATGTACTCACCTCCATTGTCTGTACGTAGCACCTTGATCTTGCATTCACTTTGTTTTTCCACAAATGCTTTAAACTCTTTAAACCTCCAAAAGCATTCATTCTTGCCTTTAAGAATATAGATCCAAATCTTTCTTGAATATTCATCAATGAAAGTGAGGAAATACCTTGATCATCTAATACTTGTGTTCTTCATAGGTCCACATACATCTGAATGGACAACTTCTAGCAACTTGATAGCATGTGTTGCTACACTCCTTGGAAATGAGGCCTTTTGTTGTTTGCCTTATATGCATCCTTCACATGCAAGTTGTTTTGTATTTTGGCTTGTATTTCCAAGATCTAAGCCACTTACCATGGTCTTGAGCTCTCTCATGCTTTTCACATTCAAATGGCCAAGGCGACGATGCCATATATTCAACTTATCTTCGTTTGATGTAAATTCAGTAAATGTGGCTACCTCCACTCCATTCACCTTCTTACAAATGAGTTACTACAAATTTCGGTCTTTCAAGCCTTTGAAGACCTTGTCTCTACTCAATGATCTTACAAAACATCCATTCATATCAAATTAAACTTTAAGACCTTTCATTACAAGTTTACTCACTGAAAGAAGGTTTTGCTTCATCTTAGGCACATGGAGAACATTTTTAAGTCTAATCCTATTGGTTTGTCCATTTACAACCACCTCTACCATAATAGAACCAATTCCAATGGCTTTACATATACCACTATCTACCAACACCACGTTTGATGCTGGAATAGCTTCATAAGTGTCAAATAAACACTTATAAGGTGTCATATGCTTAGAATAACTTGAATCCACAATCCATCTTGACATGGCAGCTATAAAGGTCCCATTTGTTGTCGTGAATGTATAATCTTGTCTTCCAAACTCATCTTGAATACTATTTGTATTCTTCTTCTTCATCTTTTTGCCTTTGTAGCAATTTCGAGCAAAATGGCCTACTTTGCCACAAATGAAGCAAGTTTTGACATTACCTCATTGATTTGAAAAGTTGCCATTGCCTTGATATGAATAGAGTGCTGAATCTTCACTTTGATGCTCCTTTTCTTTCTTCTTAGTTACTTCATTGGCAAGTCTTGCCGTCACATAATCCATTGTAAGCTCTTTTAGCTTGATGGACTCCAATGCCATAATAAGGTAGTTGTAGGATTCGGAAAGGCTCATTAGCAAGGTCATGATAATATCACTTTCTTCTAAAGGCTTATCAACAATTGCTAGTTGGTTTGCAAGAGCCTTTACTTTATTCACATGAGTCATGAGGTCTTCACCTTCTTCCATCTTGCAAGTGAAGAACTTCCTCTTTGTACAGATGATGTTAGATAAGTTTTTGCTTTCATAGATGTTACAAAGAGTCTTCCATGCTTCCGCTGTCGTACTGTAATTACTTACAGTATGTAAAAATTAGTGAAAACATGTAATATATTTATAAGTCTTAATGTGAGTTAGAATATTTAGTATGTTAATTTAAAATGAATTGAAATAAGAAAAATTATTTAGAAGTTAATCTAGTTTGATTATAGAGTTTATATTATATAGGATTTAGATAGTTAGTATAAAGATTAAGGGAAGGGAGGAGTTAAAAGATGAAAATATAACTAAAAGGAGGCTTATTGAGAAGGATGAAAGTAAGGCATGGTTGGATGAAGGCAAGGGGTGAAGAACTTCATCCCTATTGGTCGAATACCATGCCCAATGGGCTTTGAGGAGGCTGCCCGAGGCCATATTAGGAATTAGGGTTCCTCTTTCGATTCCATTCGAGCCTTTGAGGCTAGGGTCAGAAGGTTTAGGATTTTGGGTATAATTTGGGTGAAGATTTTGTGTGATTTCGAGTTTTTATGGAAAAGATATGAATGTTCAAAGATAAGGTGTCAATTTCGTACCTACTGTCACTTCTTTTGGGCATCACATACAAATACGGAGAGCAACGGAAGATCGGCGACTGGATTTGGAGGGAGCATTTTCTCGGCTACACATTCTACTTACTGTATAGTGAATTCTAAGATTGGGTGAAGGAGTTATGAGGCGTTGAAAACAGCACTTGTAATTTGAAGGCAGTAAGTATATCGTTTTGTTGCTAGTTATGGGTGAAGCCATATCTTGAGTTTCTGGACGAATTTTTGGCTCAAAATTTCCACAAGTGTGTGTAATTGGGTTAAAAAGCTTTAGATCAAAGTTTCATAGTATTTGAATAATTACTTTGTGAGATAAGAAGGAAGTTGTACACGGGTGTAAAAAAGCTAGGGTTTGAAGCTACAGTTATGGTTTTCAAGATATCACAAGATCCAAGACGAATTTACGGTTGAATTTTGGTGTGGTAGTTGCTAAAGATATATTAGTACTCCATGTAAAATTTGGAGTTGTTTAGACGGTTAGATCGTAAGTTATGAGCTGTTGAACTTCGGGAAAAATTCCTCATAAGGATATATAAGTTTTTTATAACACCTTATCAAGTATTTTGGTGTTCTTTGGATTTTAAGGCTTGTATATTGATGTAATTGCTCCAAAGGAGAGGAGTTTATATATATAAAATTTTTACCCTTATATTTCAAACTTAATTGAGTATTTAGTGACAGCCAGAAGCCCAGCGCTTTCTTGAGGCAAACTCTCTCTACCCCGACATATTTGGTGCTTCCACTGAGAGAGCCTTAAGGCACTAAAGTTCTCAATAAGTTAGAATGGGGGATCAAGTTCCAGGGTTTGGATTACCAAGTGGAGTAGGTGCTCATGATTTATTCAGGGCATTTGCTCAATTTATGGAAGAAAGGCAACAGGTGCATGAGGAGGATAAGAATACCACCAAAGCTTTACAAGTAGTGGTGGATAAGGTTGGGAGGTTTGATAGGAGGAACATCACTAAGTTCCTCAGGGTTTATACATGTGAAATGGAAGTGCATCAAGTTTCAGAAGTAAAGATGATTTCTACCTTTGATTTGGCAGTAGTACCAGAAATCAGAGAGAGGGTGCAAGAGTTGCATACTGAGACTATATCATGGAAGAAATTTGAAGAACTCTTGAAAGATGAGTTTTTTGAGGAGGATTCAGAAAGAATGACAAAACAAACTTTTTTGGATTGGATTGAGCAAAGGCCAGGGAATCAAATGGCTCCCAATGAATTAATCAGGGAATTTGAGGCTAAGTTTGGACAGTTACCACGACAAGAGAGGCAGCTTTTGGAAACAAGGAAGACTGGATTGTTTTTACAAGCAGCTGATGAACATTTGGAGGATAAGCTACTCTTTTATCTAGCAGACAAGACATCTGAGAGTGGTTTTACTAATGATTGAAAGTTAGTAAAAGAGACAGTGGGGCTTTTGGCTAGGCAACAAAAGATTAAGACTCGTGGATTATTACCAAGGTTGGAGCCAATGCCTGCATTTCAAAATCTAATGCCACCTCAAAACGGAATCAAGACTGTTAAGGATGGTATTCTTGAAGACCTAATTAAGGGCATACAGGACTTGAAGGTGGAAATGACTGAATTGAAGAAATCCCAGATGGCAAGCTCATCAAAGACAATTGAAGGCTCAAAGGGATTTATAGAAAGATGTATGTGGTGTGACAATCCAAACCATAAGCATGGTGAGTGTGATAGTTATAAGGCTGCAATCAAGGATGGTATTGTGTATTTCAAAGAGGGCAGGATAAGACTCACAGGGTCAGATGAGCCTCTAAAGACTAATTTTGGGAAGGGTGGCATGAAAAAATTAGTAGAGGAGCAAACATCAAAGAATAGTACCATAAAAGGGGAAGGATCTGAGTCTTATTCTATTACAGTTGAACAAAAGGGAGTTAAGGCTGTTTCTTTGCTAACTAAAAGAATCATGATGAGGGGAGCTAAAGCTATCAGAAAGAAAACTGGGTGGAATGATCCAGTTGATGCTATTAGCATTAAAGCATATTTGTGTGGAGACAAGCATGATGATGATATGCATGATGCTATGGTTGAGGAAAAAAGAGGTAGAACTATTCATGAAGAGGATGTTATTGAGCCTGAAAACAAGAAGAGGTCTCCAAGAAATAAAGAAGCTTCTAAGGAGCAAAAAACTGAGAAGGTATCTTCTTCTACTCATCCTGGTAGTGCACCATTACCAAAAGAGTGGTGGGAGAAGGACAAAGAAAAAGAGAAAGAAGATACAAGCAAACCTAAAGGTAAAACTCCTGCTTATAAACTTCAATCTGAGATTGAATCATCTACAGATATGAAGAGTATTTTAGAGAAGAAGATCTTGGATGCAAAGATTGAATTCACTCTAAGAGAGGCTCTATGCATAGCCAAGAAGGATTTTCATGAATTAATCATCAATGTGATAAAGAGGAAGAGGCAAATGACAGCAGAAGCTATTATGGTAGAGGCATTGGATACTCGGGTAACTGTGGATGAAGAAGAAGAGATAGGACAGGTATTTGCACAATTTGCAATGCCTGAAACTAGAAATAAGGTTGATATGGAAAACAAGGTTTTATTTAAATATGTTGAAGGTAAAAGAGAGCATCAAGTGGAATGCACACCTTTGGGATTTACAGGGATAAGGAAGGATGCACAAGAAGCAAGTGTTAATACTTGCTCCAAATGTAAAAATGAGGGAATAGAGAGTAGTAGTTATTCAGTTCCTTATTGGGCTAGAGCTACTACAGAAACATATGTAAGATTGGGGGACTTTAAAGATTCAATTTTGGCCCTGGTTGATCATGGATCTGAAATCAACATCATGTCAAGGAAGATATATGAGAAGAATAAGTGGCCAATTGATATCAACCATGGTTGGGTAATCAGAGCTGCAAACAATCAACAAGGTGATTTACATGGAGCTTTTCCAGCTGTAAAGACTAGAATTGGAGATGTAGAAGTGGAGCAAAATTTCTTTGTGCAAAACTCTGCTACATATCTGGTAATACTTGGTCAACCTTATATTACAGCTGCTAGAATGGAGACTAGAGTCTTGAATGATGGTTCACATTATGCCAGAATTCGGAGTTGGGATGGGAGAAAAGCTGTGCAATTTATTACTGTGAAACCTATCCATGAGAGACACAAAGAACAATTAAGAGGGATGCCCTTGGAGTCAGGAAATAACTTTGTGGATTTCTAAAAAGCACCCTTGTAAGATGGGGGCACATGGGTACAAATGATTCATCTACAAATCCAGTGTAGATAGTATGGGTTTTGGATTTTTGAACTTATCTAGTAATAGATTTGTGAGTGTTCAAAAGGTTAAAGATTTAGATTCTATAAATAAAAAAAAGATAAAGAAATAAGAGAAGAACTTAAAAAGAGTGGGTTTAGTTTCAAGTGATGAAGCCATAGTTGGAGTAATAGAAGAAATAGGTTTGGAAGATGATTTGGTAAAGGTTTTGGAGAATCTGGCTATAAACATAGATGGAGATGCTATAGTAGAAATATATTCAAGAAGGACTTATGAAGGATTAGAAAGGATGGTAGCAAATGGTGGACTTGCTACAAACTATGGATTGAAGCATGAGGCTAGAGTATAAACTAAATATAAAACTGTGGCAAGAAAGGTAAAGCCTGTAGCTACACAATTACCAGTTGATAATATGGAGCATATTAAACAAGCAGTTATGGAGCCAAGTCTAAGAGAGAGGCGTCGAATTGGACATCAATTTACACAAGAATCATTAGCTAAGTTGAAGATTGGAGGGGGTGACTTCTTAACATCAACGGAGGAAGATATGTTTCAAGAAATGCTTATTAGACATGGTAAGGCATTTGCCTTAACTCCTGATGAAATCGGATGTGTGGATCTTAGTATTATAGTACCTATAGTAATCTTTACAGTGCCACATGTTCCATGGGATTTAAAGCCTATACCTGTGCCTAGAGCTTTACTTCCAAAATTGATAGAATTATTAAAAGAGAAGGTGAAGATGGGTATTTTGGAACCTTCAATTGCTCCCTATTCTAATAGATGGTTCACAGTACCCAAGAAGTCAGGGGCATTAAGGTTTATTCAGGATATGCAACCTGCAAATAGAGTGACTATTCGAAATATGGGATCAGGTCCCATAGTAGATGAAGTGGCTGAACAATTTGCAGGTCATGCCATTTATTCTATTGGAGACTTATATTCTGGATATGACCAATTTCAATTGGCTAAAGAGAGTAGAGATTTAACTACCATGAAGACTCCTTTGGGTTTAATGAAGATGTGTACGCTACCTCAAGGTGCAACCAACTCAGTGGCTCATATGCAAAATGCTATGAACCAAATATTAAAAGAATTTGTGCCTAAGAAAACCATTCCATTTCTAGATGATATACCTATAAAAGGAGATAAAAAAGAAGACAAGGATGAGACTATGGAGGTTGAAGGTTGTAGAAAGTTTGTGAAGAAATATATTGAAGATGTGGCTCAGATATTGGAGAGATTGGAGTCAGTTAATCTCACGTTATCTTTGGAGAAATCAAGCTTTGGAGTTGATGAGATTCTAGTGGTGGTGCACATGTGTGGCAAGTATGGTAGGAAACCAAACCCTGATAAGATTGATGCTATATCTAGAATTAAGGCTTGTAAAAATGTTACAGAAGCCAGAAGGTTTTTAGGAACATGTGTATTCTATCACATTTGGGTGCCACACTTTGCCCATATCTCAGAGCCACTATATAAGTTATTAACGAAGGGTAAGAAATTTGTATGGAAAGAAGAACAAGAAACAGCTATAGAAAATCTAAAAAAAATGTTGAGTTCACCACCTGTGCTTAAACAAGTGGATTATCAATGTGAAAGACCAGTAGTTGTAACAGTGGATATAAGCCCTATAGCAATTGGATGGGCTATTGGACAAAATGATGTAGAAGGAAGAAGATTTGCTATAAGGTTTGGAGCTAGGGTTCTTACAAAGAGACAAAGGGCTTATCCACAAGTTAAAAGAGAGCTTTGGAGAGCACTTACAGCATTAAAGGCTGAGAGGAATTATTTGATTGGAGCAAGTATGGTTTTAGAAACAGATTTTTTGCCATTACTTGGAATGATAATTAACTGTACTACTCCAGATATTGCCATGCTAAGATGGATAGCCTATATAAGGATATTAAATCCTATTTTGGTACATATTACTGGTAAAGAGAACTTGGTGGCAGATATGTTGTCCAGAGCTAGATATACATTTGAAGAAGAGATGATGGCATATGAAAGAGGTGAAGATGAAGAAGAGAAGAATTATGGAAGTTCATTTGCTACTGGTGGAATGGATTTTAGTGACAAGGTTCAAAATTTCTATGAAGGTACGTATGAAGGCAAGTTGAAGGATATTGGAATTTATTTAAGCACAATGAAAAAACAAGAAGGATAGATGGACAAAACCTTCAAAGATATTAGACACCAATCCTATGGTTATATACTCAGGGATGGATTTCTATGGAAGAAGCCAAAAAGAGGTGACAAAATCCCATTGAGAGTTATAGGAGATCTTGAAACTAAAATTAAGGTTTTAAGAGAATATCATGATACACTTTGGGCAGGACATAGAGGAGTTTGGGCCACATATACTAAGATCAAAGAAAGGTATTGGTGGAAGGGTTTATACAAAGATGTAGAAGACTTTGTGAGTTCATGCACAGAGTGCCAACTACAATCTAAGGTTAGGTATAGAGATGGATTACATCCTACTTATCTACCTTCTATACATTTTTAATGGGTAATTGATTTGGTAGCTATGCCTTCAGGATTATGGGGCATGAAATATTTGGTTTTAGCAGGAGAAGAGTTATCAAACTATGTTGAAGGAAGGGCTTTGAGAACCAAGACCACGAAAGCAATATGCAGGTTTATATTAGAAGACATCTTCAACAGATATGGCTATATTGGGAGGATGAGAGCTGATAGAGGAGAATTGGATGCCATAGAAGCAAGAGATTTTTTCAAAAGGTACAGAGTTCAATTGAAGTTGACTACTTCTTATAATCCTGAAGCCAATGGAAAGAGTGAAAGAGGTCATCCTCCAATCATTTATGCATTGGTTAAGGCATGTAAGGATAAATCAATTCAATGGCCTAAACTGCTTCCATTTGCTTTATGGGCTGATAGAATTACTCATAGTACTGTCACTGGTTATATGCCTATGGAATTAATGCTAGGACAAAAACCTATAATGCCTGCTGAAGCAACCTATCCTACATGGATGTTTTTGTCTTGGGAAGATAACATTAATAGAGAAAGGTTATTAGAGCTTCGAATCCAACAGTTAAGAAGATTACCTGAGGACCTACAAATTGCAGCTGAGAGGTTAAAGGAAGCAAGATTGAAAAATAAAGAGAGGTTTGATAAGACTCATAGGTTAAGGCCTAAACGTATAGAGATTGGAGATTGGGTTCTAGTTTATGATAGCAGCCTTGAGCATCAACATAGTACTGTAAAGAAATTTACAAAAAAATGGTTTGGACCATATGTGGTGGTTATAGTCCATGATAATGCCACATATACCTTACGTGAGTTAGATGGAGCTATCATTAGAATTCTAATAGCAGGGAAGAGGGTGAAGGCTTTCAAAAGAAGAGATGGGCGGTTTCAAATAGAAGATCTTGAAGAATTCTTACCTCAATATTTGGACCAAGAACATGAAGAAGAAGACTCTATGAGTGATTCCAAGAAGTCTCAAAAGGATGAAAAAGAGTAGTATGTGGCACATACCGGAGGATGTGCAGGTTTGGAGGGGGTGGATGTCGTACTGTAATTACTTACAGTATGTAAAAATTAGTGAAAACATGTAATATGTTTATAAGTCTTAATGTGAGTTAGAATATTTAGTATGTTAATTTAAAATGAATTGAAATAAGAAAAATTATTTAGAAGTTAATCTAGTTTGATTATAGAGTTTATATTATATAGGATTTAGATAGTTAGTATAAAGATTAAGGGAAGGGAGGAGTTAAAAGATGAAAATATAACTAAAAGGAGGCTTATTGAGAAGGATGAAAGTAAGGCATGGTTGGATGAAGGCAAGGGGTGAAGAACTTCATCCCTATTGGTCGAATACCATGCCCAATGGGCTTTGAGGAGGCTGCCCGAGGCCATATTAGGAATTAGGGTTCCTCTTTCGATTCCATTCGAGCCTTTGAGGCTAGGGTCAGAAGGTTTAGGGTTTTGGGTATAATTTGGGTGAAGATTTTGTGTGATTTCGAGTTTTTATGGAAAAGATATGAATGTTCAAAGATAAGGTGTCAATTTCGTACCTACTGTCACTTCTTTTGGGCATCACATACAAATACGGAGAGCAACGGAAGATCGGCGACTGGATTTGGAGGGAGCATTTTCTCGGCTACACATTCTACTTACTGTATAGTGAATTCTAAGATTGGGTGAAGGAGTTATGAGGCGTTGAAAACAGCACTTGTAATTTGAAGGCAATAAGTATATCGTTTTGTTGCTAGTTATGGGTGAAGCCATATCTTGAGTTTCTGGACGAATTTTTGGCTCAAAATTTCCACAAGTGTGTGTAATTGGGTTAAAAAGCTTTAGATCAAAGTTTCATAGTATTTGAATAATTACTTTGTGAGATAAGAAGGAAGTTGTACACGGGTGTAAAAAAGCTAGGGTTTGAAGCTACAGTTATGGTTTTCAAGATATCACAAGATCCAAGACGAATTTACGGTTGAATTTTGGTGTGGTAGTTGCTAAAGATATATTAGTACTCCATGTAAAATTTGGAGTTGTTTAGACGGTTAGATCGTAAGTTATGAGCTGTTGAACTTCGGGAAAAATTCCTCATAAGGATATATAAGTTTTTTATAACACCTTATCAAGTATTTTGGTGTTCTTTGGATTTTAAGGCTTGTATATTGATGTAATTGCTCCAAAGGAGAGGAGTTTATATATATAAAATTTTTACCCTTATATTTCAAACTTAATTGAGTATTTAGTGACAGCCAGAAGCCCAGCGCTTTCTTGAGGCAAACTCTCTCTACCCCGACACCGCTGATCCTTTACAAGAGATAATGTGGGAGAAGTTGGCTTCATCCACATTAGTTGCAATCAATCCAAAAGCCTTCTTTTCACGACGTTTGAATTCCTTCTTCTCCTTCATATCAGCAACTTTGCTTGGAGCCTCTTCACTTTCATCTATAATATTCCAAAGATCCAAAGATGCCAACAAAAGCTCCATTTTTACCTTCCAATGGTAGAAATTGTCACTTCTAAATTTTTTAATAATTTTCAATCCTTCACCTTCACTTGAAGCCATGTCTAAAGAAGAGTTGTATCAAAAAAGATTTAAAGAAGAAGTCCTAATGCTCTCAAAAATCAACAAGATGATTATGCTGCTGTAGAATCTCAGAATCCTTCTTTGTAAATAAACTAGTATTTTTACTCTCAAAAACACTCTCAACTTCACTTCTAAGACTTTTCAGAAGTCTGATGACTTATTTAAGTGTCTCAAATCTGATTTGCCACTCTAATATCTCTCTTATGCTAATAAATCACCTCTATATACTATAAGAGGCCTTTTAAATACAATCAACAATTTTAGGACATGAAATCATAAAGTTAGATTACCAAGGATCTATCTCAGCAAAAGCACAATGCAAGCTTTGTCTATAAGTGAAAAACAAGATACTAACTCCAAAATGCTCTTAACCACAAGTAAGAGCAAACTATGAATTAGATCTAGATCTGAATCTGAAAGTTAGGTTCTTCCAAAGCCTAACATCAGCAATAATAACTTGATCTACTCCATAGTTACAAAACCACTTCAAAAAACTTCAAAAAGCACTCAAGCAAGTGTGAATGGGCCCATAACCTATTGAAAAAGAGAAGTCTAGAAGCTACAAACACTTAGCATCAGCAAGGATTGTAGTCTAAGAGAAGTGTAGAGAAAGATAATTCTTACTTCCAATACTTTTTACTTGTAGGTGGTGGTGGTTTGCCCACCAATGAGGCAACTTCCATCAATTTGATATTACATCCATTTCTACCTCATCTTACTAAAGCCTCAATAGTACCACAATAACTTACTTTACCTCTTTGCTACTTTTTTACTATTAATAACATACTATGCTTAAACTTTATGTGGTTGTAACTAAGCAAGTACTTACTGTTCTTCAACAGTCTACATCCTTCATATAAATTGAGTCAATCTATCCAATATAATATCCTTGGATAATCCATAATAACAATAGATGTTATCAAGAAAAAGCTTTGTCATTTTTTCACCTTTGATAGATTTTGTATATAATACAAAATACGTCATCTTAGTAAAATGATCTAATATTATAAATATAGAATTATATAAATCTAAGATTAGAAGATCGATGATAAAATCCATAGAAACAGAAGACCATGGTTGTTCTAGAATAGATAATGGTTGAAGAAGTCCATAAGGTCAATGACAAGGAATTTTGGATCTTGAAAAAAATATCACATGATTGTACAAAGTCTTTGACTACCTTTCACATTTGACGCCACCAAAAATTTCTAAATACTAGCTCTAGCTCCAAAGTTTTGTTATATCCAAAATTACTAAACTTTTTGATTTGCCATAAAATTTGGATCTATCCCTTATCTGTCTTAAGTTGATTGTAACTTGTTGTATTACAAGCTCCTAAAGCAATGTAATGCATCACCAACAAAAGCAAATGCTCCTTCAATCTCTCAAAAAATTCACATCCAAAAAAAATGAATCTAGATTGGTTCAGCAGCTCCGATTTTCACAAAGCCTTGTTCTATCCATGCTTATTCTCTTTTCTCCACCAACTAAGCTAAGTCAACTAGATATTTGTTACAAAACAACTATAAAAATTTAACATGTATATGCCATCAATTTGAAAGGTGTTAATTTGTATTATTTAAATTTTTTATGAATATTAAATGATATGCTTGAAATCTTCATTATCATTTATTATATTATATATATATTTTTTAATTTAATATTATCATTTTTATCTTTCAAATTTTGGGATGTTTAGTCAGTTTAATAGATATGTTAGAACATTTAGCCCATTTTTTGGAATGCTTTATAAAATTCAGGTCCAAAAGTCATCTTATTTGAACAAAAAAAAAATAGTTTATAACCTATTATTATTTTATTATTATACATATATATATATATATATATATATATAAAGTTTTTCTTTAATATTATTTTGATGATACATAATATATTTTTTATTAAAAATATTTTCATTCTTATTTATAGAAATAATTATTTATTATATATTATTTAGTTTGATTGAAAATTCTTGTTTGAAAATGTAGTGTCCAAAAACATGAAAATCTAAATAAGTGAGTGTAAATATATACACATGCATACACTCTCATGTTCATTCTATAAGAACATTGTAGTTCAGTCATTGGTCTTTTTATTTCAAAAGTAACATCAGTTTAATGTTTGAATAGTTGCAATAGTTTTAGTCCTCATTTTTGGAGTATATTTTTATTCTTACCTGTAGAGATATTTTTGTTACAACAAAGCATTCTTATTTTAAAGTTATTTTTTAAGACTTTTTTTAATGTTACTTTTTTGGATTAATTATTTAATAACCAGGTGGAATGTTGAATAATTGAGCAACACTGTGAATATGTACTTATTTTTTTATTGGAGATACTAATGTTTAAACATTATTTTTAAAAGAAAAAAGAAAAAAGAAAAAACGAAAAAAAACGAAAAATGAAAAGAAGGAATGGTAATCAATTTACGTTTGTTTCACACAATCCACTTTGTCAATTGTATTGCTTGTTTGCAGTGGGCCGAGGAAGATCCTAAAATTATTAGTAAACCCCATCATTCTCCAACAGGTTGCATTAATTATCAACATCTTCCTGAAGCAATAATTCATGTTTGAGAGAGATCTTGTTCATGTGTCAGATAAACTCAGACATTTCTCTACTCCAGCTGTGCTACTTTCAAATGTACAGACATCACATAATTACATTAATACAAACAACTAGCGCAGAAACAATTACTAAATGCCAAAACACATGCAAGGAGGGCTGGTGCAGAGCTGCCCTAAGTGGGTGATTGTAAGAAAGTGTTTCTGCTGTAAGTTAGGACACACATCTTTATATATGAAGGAAAGGTCATTTCAAACCAATTGCCCCCAAGACATCGTTTAATCTCCACACCTATACTTATTACAATCTCACCACAGCCGTTTGGGCTGCCAAATGGTTTGCCAAATTTAATGGCTTCGTGCTAAAATCACATTTCCTGGATGAAGCACCTGGATTGCGAAGGGATAAATGACTCGGCATTCTTACCTTGGAAGTGCAATCAACTCACAGCATATTAGCACTCAAGTTCGAATCTAGTACTACCAGAAAGACTGTGACTTCATACCTGGTATTCTAAGCTTGAGACTACGGTGGATTGCTGTACCCGTTTGAGGAGACGAGTCAGTGAACCATGATGCAAAATACAGACACGGGTTCTGTTTTTCTTTAACAAGTTCGATTTTGTCTTAAAAAGTTTCTTTAACAAGCTAAATCGCGTGGTTTTGAACAGGGGTAAATGAACGAACCCATCGGGCAACCGTCTAGGAGTCAGCTGACATAAATACCGTGTAACAATCATGCTTGGAAATATCAGTTCTAAGCTGGGTAAAGAGAAGTTGGGGGGGGGGGGGGGAGGGGTCTAATATGATCTAAAATTGCCCACAGATTCGCTCATCTTGGAGCATGATTGTGAATTCACAGATGCATATCGCTAAGACTCTTTGAGCGCAACCAAGACTTAATGAACAAGAATGTCCCAGTGATATATGATCACAACTATCCCAAGAAAAGGGGATTACACCGTCACATTTAATAAACACATGAAATCAAATTATATACAGCTCAACTCTGTGAACTCTGTTGCCCACTTCTACAGCACATTGATGAGTGTTGACTTCCTACTCCATGACACAGATAT
This sequence comes from Physcomitrium patens, assembly GCF_059467195.1. NCBI lineage: Eukaryota > Viridiplantae > Streptophyta > Bryopsida > Funariales > Funariaceae > Physcomitrium > Physcomitrium patens. The sequence continues at coordinate 12,255,932 of NC_143410.1, forward strand.
TTCATAAGCCCATAGTGCACATCTAAATATAAAGGCAATCTTACAGACCCAGAACCGTCTGCTTTAATCCTTGATTGAATTACTTAGGCAGATAAGGATCACAGGGAACTGCCATTCTTCGCTATATTTCTTCAAAATGTCTCAGACTGGTCACATCTACCAAGTTCACCAAAGGTGGACATTCCCACCAGTGATATTAGCTGATGATCATTCAGATATTCCCTATTTGTGAAGGAGCAGAGGAGATGGATGCTCAAAACCATATTATTGCAGATAAGTATGCAGCTGTTCTATGTGCAAACAAGTACACACCTTCCTCGGTCAGAGTGATTTTGCTCCATAACATTTCAGTGCCTTTGTATAATACGGAGTCTATGTTATTCTTCAGATACGAGTGCCAAGGAAATCTATCGACCCCTGCTGACCCTGCAAAACAATCAATGAAGTTGAAGGGCAGAAGAGGATAAGCCCCACTGGTCAGAGTCATGATACTTGCGAGCCTAGGCAATAATGAAAAAGTCAACATGTGATGGAATATATAATTTCGCTAGACGAAAATTCAATACAAAGATTCGCATGATAATCATCACAAAAATTGCCTGACAACTTATTGCTCAACATCATCAAGTGGTGAAGCACATGAAAGACTTACAAATAGGAATATTAATTCCGCATCATGAGGAACTCTGACCAGTCAGACGGAGTCCTTGGCTAGGAATACTGACCTTACAAATTGCTCGAGGTCGAAAACTGGGGCCCAGCTTCAACATCCTTCAACATCTGTACCACCTGCTGCATTGTTGGCCTTCGAACAGGATCCTCAGCTGTACATATGTCAGCGATATGGAGAACTTTTAGCATCTTTTGCTTCCAAGATCCATTGGCTATGACGGGATCCAAAGCTTCGGCAGCATTACCCTGCTTGATCATTTGCCGTACACATCCGACTAGATTCCCACCTTGGATATTGTCAAATTCTTTTCCAGTCGGCTCCTTACCTGTTAACAGTTCTAACAGGATTACGCCATAACTGTACACATCCCCACGAGTTGTGGCCCTCCAGCAGTGCCCGTACTCTGGAGGTATGTATCCGAAGGTACCCGCAATATCAGTGCTTACATGGGTTTCGTAAGCACTTATTAACCTCGCTAATCCAAAATCTGCAACCCTCGGTTCAAAATCCTTGTCTAACAATATGTTGCTTGCTTTAATGTCTCTGTGGATAATGTGAGGAATAAATCCATGATGAAGAAAGGCAATTCCCCTTGCCGACCCCATTGCAATCTTGAATCGCTTGCTCCAGTCTAAAACCTCAAGAGCATCAGCTCTATTTCGAAGCCAGAGATCTAAACTTCCGTTCGCCATATAGTCGTAAACAAGAAGCTTCTCCTCAGCAAAGGAGCAGTAACCAAGAAGAGGAACCAAGTTTTGGTGCTTGACTTTTCCCAAAGTTTCCATCTCAGCCAAAAACTCTCGGTCTCCTTGGGTGGTAGAAGCACCCAACTTCTTTATAGCCACCACTCTTCCATCGGTGAGAACTGCCTTGTACACAGTCCCAAACCCTCCATCACCAATGATGTTGGTTTTGCAAAAGTTATTGGTGGCATGTAGTATATCAGCCAAGGTAAGACGCGCCATCAATGGCCTCTCAAACATTGCAATATTGATGCTCAGGGGCTCTTTGAATTTGCTCATGGTCACACAAGTATCAACGTCTGAAACCATGTTCAGCTTTATCTTCTCAGCATCTTTAGGTAATCCTTTACGACGTCTTGTCAAGAGGCATACCAACATAAAACAAACAAATATCAAGATGACAATCACGCATCCGACCACGATACCCATGACCGTTCCTTTGTTGATCTTCTTTGAAGCTCCTTCGGATGCACACCATACATCTAATACTTCCCCACAGAGTCTTCCATTCTCAAGTACCGATGATGAATTGAGCGTCTTGCAGATGCCTGTATTCGGAATACGCCCAGAAATCCTGTTGCTGGATATGTTCAGAAAAGCAAGGGACTTGAAATCACAAAAACCTGCAGGAAAATCACCTTGCAGATCGTTGTTTGAAAGGTCTATATATACTAGCTTTCTTAGGCTTCCAAGTTCACTCGAGATTTTTCCAGAAAAAAAATTATTGCTTAGGTCAAGAAACGAAAGCTCGGAGAGGTTTCCAATTGACGAAGGGATGTTGCCGGAAAGCAGGTTTTTTCTCAGGTTAAGTGATCGAAACTGATGCCAATTGACACTTTCTGCCAAGAGGCCATCAATACTTCCATTAAACCTATTACTACCCAAGTCCAAAGCCACCAGGGAAGTCATGTGGGACATGGAGTTGGGAATTTCATCAGATAGGTCGTTATCGCTCACATCCAAGTGGGACAGATTAGTTAGGTTTCCAATTCCTGGAGGCAGCGACCCTGTGAGTTGGTTACCTGTCAAATTAAGCTTCACTAGACTGCTAATATTCCCAATTGTCAAGGGTATGGACCCTTCGAGTTTGTTGTATGCTAAGTTGAGACCTTGAAGTTTGCGAGATTCGCCAAATTCTGAGGGTATGGTGCCATTCAGGTTATTATATGAGACATCGAGTGAGGTCAAATTCATCAATTTGGCCAGCTCACGAGGCAAGGGTCCTGTGAAGTGGTTACCTGATAGGATGAGATCTACCAGTACCGTACAGTCACCAAGTTGAGGTGGAATCTGGCCACTCAGATCGTTCCAAGAAAGGTCTAGTGTTCCATGATGCTGCAAAAAGCTTGACGTAGGGTAGGAGACCACCTGAAAATCAGTGCATATCTCTTTCGGAATTTCCCCTGTGAGGTGATTGTGAGAAAGTACCAAGTGATCTAAGTTCACTAGTGCCCCTATCTGAGATGGAATGGTACCTTCCAGAGAGTTGTTTCCTAGGTTCAGTGTTGTCAACTGTGAACAGTTGCAAAGCCCAACTGGAATTGTCCCGCTGAAATTGTTACCTTGCGCAGAAAAGAAGAGAAGATTTGTCAGATTTCCAATCTCCTCAGGGATGGGGCCTTCAAAGTGGTTGTTGTCCAGGACCAGGAATTGCAACATTGCACTTTTTCCAATCAACGGCGACAAACCTCCATGTAGATTATTATTCCCCAATTGCAGTTCAAGCAAGGTCCGAGAGCTCCACAAAGAATCTGGTATGGGACCCGAAAATTGATTCGCTTCTACTGAAAACATGACTAACTCAGGAAACTCATCAAGGTAGGATGGAAGAGGACCTAACAAGTGGTTTGAAGTGAGGTCTATTTGGGTAAGGTTGGTGCATCTTCGAAAGGTGTCAGTGATATTCCCTGTGAGCATGTTTTTGCCAAGGGTGATGGTTTGTAGATTTACTGCGTTGCAAATTTCAGGAGGGATAGATCCAGACAACCGATTGTCATCTAGTCCAAGTGTTCTCAATTTTGAACAGTTCCCTATTTCTGGAGGAATGCTGCCACTGAGCTGGTTTTCGGAAAGAGCAAGACTTGATAGATTTTGCAGTTTCCCTACCCAGGATGGAACTGGTCCTGTAAGTTGATTTTTACCCAGTGAAAAAGAAACTAAGCTCGTCAACGCTGACAGTTCGTTTGGAATTGAACTCTCGAGAGAATTGAAAGCAAGGTCCAGTACCTGCAAGCAAGAGCAATCTTCAGCCCACTAGCTGCCCTTGCGATGTACGGCTGATATGATAAAACTTATAAGGCTTGTGAAGTTGCCAAATCTTCAATTCGGACACAAGCGCGGGCAAATCGATGCTTGTCACTTTACGAAGAAAAGAAAATTAAGTACACATAGTGACTATCCAATGAATTTCTGCAATGGACTCCTTTCTAGCTCTCTAATGTAAACTGAAATGTAAGCAGTTCGGACAGGTAATTTTTTTACTACTTCAACCTCTGGGGCGGTCTGTGACATGAATGTCAAAGTCCTCATACTCAAGCAGAAATTATCTCCCATCCTCATTCAACTTCGTACAACCAATTTAAAACGGCCACTAACGAAGGAGAGTGGAAATTAAATTAATGACGAGCTGTCAACAAACTGACCTGTAGGCTGACGCACTCGCCGAGAGAAGGAGGGATGGGGCCACTGAGCTGCGCACTTGGAAGATTCAATGTGACTAGATTTTTGAGATTTCCTATAGACTCAGGTATCGCACCATTGAAGAAGTTACCACCAAGATCAAGTCTCTCCAGTTTGGTACAATTAGTGATTTCCTCTGGAATTGAACCTGATAGATGCAATCCTCTTAGGTTCAAGGCGGTGATATTCACAAGGTTGGCGATTTCTTTAGGTATACTGCCCATCAAAGCATCATTACTTCCTAGAGCCAGTTCCTCGAGAGATGTCAAAGTCCAAATTTCCTTAGGAATTTCTCCACTTAGGGAGTTGTTGCTCAAGTCCAAGAGCTTAACACTCTTCAAGGAGGCCAGCAATGGAGAGATCGCTCCAGCAAAAAGGTTCCCACTTGCATCTAAAGTCGTGAGGCTAGTCATGGTATGAAGTGCGGATAAATCACCCGATAGAAAATTGGCATTTAAACGCAGATCCTGCAAATAGATTAGCCCAGCCAGCTGAGAAGGAAGTGCTCCACTGAAAGAGTTGAAACTGAGGTTGAGCTGCTTGAGGTTTACAAGGTTGCCTATTTGAGGAGGCACAGAGCCCACGAAGGAGTTATAGCTGATGATAAGTGTCTGCAAATTGTGCAATTGTCCAATCTCTGGAGGAAGCACCCCACCGAATCCGTTGAAGCTAATGTCTGCATACCGCAACTCGGATAGTTTGAAGAAAGACCACGGAATCATACCGGACAGCTGGTTCACACTCAAGTCCACCCATTGAAGATTTGTCAAAGCTCCAATTTGAGAAGAAACAACTCCAGAGAGTCCATTACAGCTAAGGTCAAGAAAGAGCAAGTGGGTCAATAAATACAGCTCCGGAGCGATAATCCCCTGGAATCCAGTATTACGGAGAGAAACCGCCGTGACGTGAGTGAAATTATCGCAAGTAACTCCCATCCACATGCAGGGGTCGTTGTCTGTGGCAATCCAACTCGAGAGAGGATCGGGACCATCCCACTTGAGTCCTTTTTTGAATGCCAACAATGCTGTTCCCTCGGCATTCATTGCCAGAGTGGAATAGAAACCTCCATTTAGAGCTACTACTTGCAGCAACCCAAACAGTGCGAGAGTGAAGATACTCATGTTTACTCTCCCCGGTCCTTCGATAATTTCAAAAACATGCGAGTAGATAATTTCACGCTCTTCGCTGTTGCGATATTATTGGCAGTGTACACGACCCCCTCAGACACGGTATCACCTTCCGTCACCGTAACCAGGAAAATCCTTGCGCCTGCAGATACAATTAGTATATTTCAGAAAACCCTCACATTGCATGTGTGTTTCAGAATGCAGGACTATGAGTGACAACGGATAATCACTTAAATCAACAGACTAATCTACACCAAAAATGGAAAAATCGCATTAGAAGCTCTGAAGATAGTTTTGGTCGGGACAAAAGCCATTTGTTTCTTATGTAGTTTTCTTACACTTGTAATACAGTTGACTCTATCTTCTGCGCAAGCGAGAAACTGAGAACTCAGGCCCAAAGCCGCAGATTCCCGCAAGTGGTAGCTCCATCCTGAAGGACGCTAAAATAGACATCAAGTAAATACCCTCTCCGTCGATGCAACCTCCCACGGTGTGATATGTCACAAGCAGCGTGTACGAACGCGGGGCCAAGCGATTGATAGTTACGAAGTTCAAATGGTTCGCTCACTAACAGCAGTAGCCTTAATCAACGGGTGACATTGCAACGCTTAGTTACATTCCGTTTGAGAAACATGGCTGACCGAGAACTCTCTTATACTCCTGCCTCTCACGGAACGAATATCACACTACACACACCGTGGCGTTACACCTTACACAAAAGTGGGTCCTAAGAAGCATCTTGTTTAGCTTCGCAGGAATTACAGTCACTGCAAGCTTCGAATGTTCGTCTAACGGTTGCGTTCTGAAAGCCAGGACAACCATGAAACATTTCGTACTCCTCGGGAAACACAGCCGGCGTGCAGCGCCAAAGTCACGGATGTTTCAGGACATGTCCGATTTCACGACAGAAAGGTAGACCAGGTAGTAGATTGTTACATTTCCCACAAGAACCCAAGGGCCAAGTAAAGGGCAACCAGTCCTTGAATTCCGTCTCTGACGTCGGGTAGCAACAGCTAAAGCATCAGACAGTGACTTTAAGCGATTTTCTATGTAAATACCCGCTCCATAGCCGACGGCGAAGACTAAACCACACAAGTCTCGCAGAACAGCGATGGGGGACTCTCAGTACTTTTCAAACGCAGAGGAAGCTCGGGAGTAGTGCTGATACTCCCTAAGACCACGCTACAGCAGCTTGTCGACATGGCTGCATGCAGCTGTAGAAACCCCCTGAAGGCAACACGAGAAAGCATGATCATAGTACAGGACCAAGACAAAGGACACCCTCGTCAGGCACGTGAACGTCCTCCATCGCATGCGTCGGCAAGTAATGCTTTCCATGGTAACTAAAACATTACTCACCTAATCTGATTTCAGTAAAACTCACATCCTTTCGGCCATAACTTCCAAAATCAAAATCCCTTCCTCACTCTGAAACAAACTGCTCATGTCCATCCCCTACAATATTATTGCCTTTCCAGCCCCTCATGATCTACGACAGCTGAAATTTGTCAAAAGAACACCACCACATTCCTAAAAACCTCAACAAAACACTGGACCACGCGTGAAATAAAACAATTAACTAGAATTAAAGTAAAAAGAATCATACTGAGCGTTACTTCTCAACTTCATATTGTCCCGCCGCCACAACATGAAAACCTATACTCAAACAGCAAGCATGCCCACCGGACACCACGAGGCTGAGCTAAACTACAATCTCTCAATCTCAAAATAAGGCAAGGAAAATGCCTGCATGGGGGCTGCCAAAAAAAAAAGCAAAAGCTGTACAATATCCTCACGGTCAAGCTCACCGCAAAGGAAATGACACAATGATCGCATGTCCAAATAAGTCATGACATGGCACAGATGTGACCAACACCTTCCGACAAAATGCAGCACCATGTTTCCCTTCCTCGACAATCGAATCACCGCGGAACCAGCTGATCTATGCGAAGCCAAGTGAAAGCATACTTAGGCTTTGACGGCGTCGTCTTCTTCTACGTCGTGGTTCCATGGAATTGTGACCCGCTCGCTCTTGAGCTTGAATCCAGCAATGAGTAACGAAATGACAGTTGCAGACAGGCAAGCAGAGAGTGACGAGATGGCACGCTGTGAATGCTTGGCAAAAATGATTTCAAATTGCTCTTGACGCCGTTGCTGTTCTCGGTCCTGTCTCATCATCCGCGCAACCTCGCTCGCACACTCTCTCCCGCACACACTCTCGGAGACCGTGCACACCGCTCCCATACCCGGCGGATCCTAAACTGGGTGTCAATCGACTGAAGGAGATATCCGCTTTCTTTCCTCTCGGCGAGACCATGTTCACCACAAAACAAACAGAGCATGCGGGTATATTCAGGGTATCAACTGATCGATGATCGTGTCCAGGGCCTCAGTAGAAACCGGATATAAATGTCGGTGTCCGTGTTTCAGCCTCCACCAGTACACAAATATCATTGCCATGATATCGTATAGTATTTCCAATCGTACATTGTTTTTTTATTCCTGTAATTGTACAGTGATTTTATTGAAGCTGACATGCTTTGTTGGTAAGTTTTTTACACCATTATCTCACCACTTCACTTGCAAACATTGCAGACGTGAGGTCCCTAGGTATGAGTGTTTAAATTATCCATGATTGACCATGTTGGAGACGAAGTGATAGTGGGGTGGTGAGATCCATCACCACGCCATCAATGCTAGAAGCCTAGAATATTGCAGGATGTTAATTGCCATTTGTAGTGTGGATTTTGAGAATCTATAATTGTGTATACATTTGGTGGAATAATCTTTGACAAAATCCTTTGATTGATAATTAGAGATTGAATTTTTAGATAAAGGTGCATTAAGAAAAAAAAAAAAAAAAAAAAAAAAATGCATAAAAAAAAAAAACAAACAAACAAACAAACAAAGTATAGATGAATTCTGAATTCTTAGTGGTTATACATAACATATAGTGGAGACAATAATTTATGGTTTTTCTTTTCACAAAATTGTTGAAGATTTTTTAATTTAAGTTTCACAAGCTTTTTAACTAAATCGAATACTAAGTCTTCAAGACTTGATATAGTATCTACAAAGTTGAAGTGTTGCTTCATATTGGTTTTAGTTTCATTTATTCTTTATTTTAAGGTATAAGTACAAATATTTGTATTTTCACCTTGCATTAATTGAATTTGAACAATTATTCATATCTTTGGATTATAAATAAGAAGATTGTTAAAATAAATAAGTAAAAATGAATATAGAATAAATTACCTTATAAAAGATATTACCTTAAGTAAGTTGCTAATGGTTAAAGGATTAACTCTTGATATATGAAAAGGGCATTTTATAGATATAAGACAAGATCAAGGGCCAAGAATCAAAGTCAAGAAGATAAAGTATCAATTGAAGAATATTTAAAGACTAGGTAAGAATAATTAATATTTGGCATAGGATACTTTTATGGTTAGTAGGATGTCAAAGGATCTAAGGACCATAGAATATTTATGTGATAAGTTAGATACAAAAGGATCCTATAATCATGTATATATAAGTCAAAGAATGAAAGTTGTCTTTTAAGACAGCAACTACCACCTATAAGTAATAGATGTTGGAAATAAGAAACATCTTACTCTATACTCTCTTTGTATATAATTTTGCTAATATTATGTATTGCAACTTCAAAGTTCTCATTTTTTAATAGATTATGGATTTATTCACTTTTAATTATGAATTTTTTTGAAGTTCTTTAAAGTCTTTCTTGTTGTGAGGAGTAGATCTTATGATTGTTGCTAATATTAGGAATTGATATCATCTGATCTTACTTTTATATCTACTTGTTGATATGATTTTTTTCTTATTTATTGTTAAGTACATTCATGGTCTTAGAGGTTGTTAGATACTTTAGAGTGATATTCTAAAATACTAGTATTATATTTTTTTTGCTGAGTTATATCATTGATAAACTAACATTGTACTTTCATATATTTAAGATATTAAAAAATTCTCTTTATAATGATACGAGGTATTTTATAAGATTAGAAGTGTTATATGAGATTAGAGGTGGTTAAAGAGTGGAAAAGCTTAAATAAGAGGTTTAGATAGAATATAAGACTTGTAAAAAGTCTTTTAAGTGAAGTTGAGAGTGATTAAAGAGTGAAATCACTACTTTACTAATAAGAAAGGTATTTTAGATTTCTAAGGTAGCAACACCTTTTTGTTGATTTTGAAAGCTCTATCTTTTTTCTTTTTCTTTTTTCTTTGATATATCTCTTTTTTAGATATGATTTCAAGTGAAGGTGAGAGCTTGAAAGTGATTTAGAAGTTTAGAGGTGACAACTTCTACCATTAGAAGAACAAAATAGAGCTTTTTTTTTAACTTCATTGGACCTTTAGAACATTATTGATGAAAATAAAGAGCCTCTAAGTGAGGAAGCTAATGTTAAGGTGAAAAAAGAGTAAAAATATCATGAAAAGAAGGCTTTTAGGATGATTGTAACAAATTTTGATGATGCCAATTTTTCACATGCAATTACTGGTAATGAACTAGCAAAAACATAGAAGACTTTTTGCAACATCTATAGGAATAAAAACCTTACTAATATTCTATAGACAAGAAAAAAGTTCTTGACAATAAAGATGGAAGAAAGAAATGAACTTATGATTTATGTCAATAAAATAAACCAACTAGGAATTCTTGACACACTGTCATATTATGTTGTTGTATTACATGTATTCTTACTTAAAAATACACAAGGCATTTAATTGTGGAAGGTAAATAAAAATGCAACAAAAATTCTATCAAGTCTAATAAAGTCTTAAATAAACTTTAAGTAATTCTTAATAAATCCAATCAAATTATAACCTATTAAAATAAATTTAAAAGAAGTCATAAAAGAAAATACAAAAAAATCATGATTTTGATTAGAATTAGGATATTTTTAGATCCTAATTCTAATCAAATCCTAGATTAAATCCTAAGTCCTAACCAAACCATAGATAAATTCTAAACCAAATCCTAAATCCTAACCAAACCATAGATAAATTCTAAACCAAATCCTAATCAAATCTTAGATCTTAAAAAAATTCTTAATAAACTTGATAGCAAAATAGAACCTCAACAATTAATGATCAAATCATTGATATCAATTTAAAATTTTTACACTTCTTAATATCTTAATTAGAAACAAGCATAAGAAAGATGAAACTGATTGTAAATACTAATTGAAAGAAATGCAAGATAATCTAATGAGGTATTGGACAACCTCGTATTCCAGCATAAATGTTGAGCTTTAAGTATTAATATCTCCTTATTGAAAAATTGAATTGTACTTAAATTTCATCAAAATTTTAAAAATTGAATTGTACTTAAATTTCATCAAAATTTTAAAAATTGAATTTAGTATCCATATAAAAAAAAGCTCACTTTAATCTAATTGATAAATTTTTGAAGATCTTAGAAACACTTGTTGATCTTCAGACTTCAATTTTTAAGATCTCAATTTACAAAAATCCTCATATACTTCAATTTAACTATTTGATTGACCTCAAAATTGCATACACATTCAAAACTAGCACATCAATACACTATCCAAATTTCATCAATATGCACATCACAAGTCTCAAGAAATCCTCAAATTTATAAAGATATTTATGTTTTTCAAACTCTAATCCTACTAAGAACATTACTAACTTTGAAAATTCTTCAAAATCTCAACATTGCTTCAAAATATATAAAATAAATTTTTAAAATTCTTTTTTTAAGTTTTCCATCAAATTCTACTCTTAAATCTATAAAAGAAGCAAAGAATCACCGTAGATATGTGGTTTTGTACCTCAAGGTCTGATTTTGACATAGATTGTGAACTAGTCCTTTTTGAATATCAATTTTTGGCTTCTTGAGGTAAATTTTGCTAAAATCTATTCTTGATTATTTTTTATATATGCCTATATTATTTAATTTCTTCATCTTTTTTTTTTTCTTATTTATGGCTCTACAAAGTAAGTAGAAGTCCATTTTATCAAAAAACAATATTAACAATTTTTAGTTTTACTATCTTTTTTACTATAATCTATATTTTAAAAATAATTTGCTATAATATTTTAAAATAAAATATTCTATAATATAATTTTTTTTCTTTCATTCATTAGCTATGTTATATCGTAACAATGTGTCTTCTTATTTGAGAATGCATCAGGTACTTGGCTATAGAAGGATAAGTTATATGTTGTAATTATCTAGGAAACTCTAATAGGTTTCAGCAATCAAAAAGGAAGAAAATTGAATTCTAATACAAAGAAATTTAAAGCCAATATAGAGTACTCAAAAATACTCTTTTTAATTAATTTAAGCAAATACAAACCATAATTGTTTTATTATTTTTGTAACTTCTAATTTTCTCTCTAAATCCTAATCTTAGGTAGCAAATTTCAACTAATTGTAATTTTTGATCTAACCATCTAGTTGATGTAAAACTTTTATACTAGTAAAATAATTTATCTTCTGTATGTTTAAAATTTTCAACCAAATCTAACTTATAGATTATGAAAAAAATACAAAAGAACTGCAGTAATGTCCCTCGGTTGCCAACTTAAAGATTAATGATGAAGTTTGAGCAACAATTTCTCCATCTCTAACTATTAACTTCAGCTCCAAATTGATATATAACTTGATATGTTAGTTTACTAAAACTCCACCAATTTTTTTTTTATTCAAATAAGTACATCTTTAGATATCGCAAAAATGCTATTCAATAATAAATTACCAACTTCCAGCACCCCTTTTTACTAATAACTAAATATCATTAAATTTTATTGTTAAAATAATACAAAAATTTATATAAAATTAGCACATCTATTCAACTACATATTAACAAAATTTGAATTATAGATGTTATTTGAATCTTATAAATCAGCCAATAGAGTTAGCCTTAATTTTATTGCATAAATTCAAAGTCACCAATACAAACATTGACTTTGCATAATTATTGCAAAGTCATCTTAAGACTTATAAAAATAAACTTTACTACTTTAAAAGAAGCTTAAAGATAGCTCTCTAATCCAACTCTTTTATTTCCAAAATCCTCCTAATCTTGTTCTAAGTAGCCATTTTAGTGGCTATAAGTTTGATATTGATTCCAATCTACAAACGGTCATTCTTCAAGTATCAATTCAATCTTCTTAGGAATTTTTTAGTACAATCTTATTCTTAACTTTATCTAAGAGTTGAATATACTAAATATTTTTTTAATCTACTTTATTTTTATTAATTTATAGTTTTTCTAAGGCACCAAAATAATTATTTATAATCTAGAAGGTAAATTTGCTAACCAACCTTTAATCTACTAGCTATTAAAATAAAAAGATAAATTAAAAGAATTTCATAAAAATCTTATTTAAATGTCTAAAATTCTTCATAAACTAAGATAATGAAGTAAAATTCATAATATCATTTTTTTTCATATTTTCACTATATAGTTGTGGTACAATACAACACCCGCTTTTTTAAAATTTATGCATCCTCTACTATGTGCCAATAGAACCACTGAATTTGGCTTGCATCACACTACCTCTTTATTTTCAACATCTCATCTATCTTCATTATTGATAATATCCATTTCAATATTATATTTTTTTTAAAATTTTAAATTCTTCCACGAGAACTTCTATATTTGTTTCTCCATCTTGTATCTTAAAAATCTTCACTCAATTCTCAACAATAGATATTTTTAATCTTTTGCCATCCAACTCTTTTAATGAATATGTGGCATTATCATAAATTGTTTCAATCACATATAGTCTAAACCAACATTTTGAAAACTTTTGCTAAGCACTATGTTGGTTATTCAAACTACTATCATAAACAAATATCCAATAATCTTCAATTATTCTAGACTTCAATTGATATCATTTATCAAATCAAGCCTTCTTCCTTAATCTTGTCTTTTGTAATCTTTCTGGTGCTAGCTCTACATCTTTTGATCTTTATTTGAGTTGCCAAATTTTAATTTCTAATAACTCTTTTCTTGTCAATCCATCTCCCTACAGTAACATACTCCAAGTTGGCATATATTCTTCAATTGGCATGATAGATCAAAAACCTATCATGAGTTTTGCTGGTATATGTACTATCTTTGAGATATGTGTTGTATGACCAATCCATAATGTATAAAGTAGAAGTCGAGGCCATTCTTTCACTCTCCCATTGCAAGCTTTAACCAAGGCTTTTATGATTAATAGATGTCTATGTTCATTCTTTACATTCTCCTCAAGATTATAAGCAGTAGTCAATAATAAGTTAATTCCATATTTTTCAAGGAAATTTTGAGCTTCTTGAATATTTAATTCTTTAAGATCTATTGTGTTTTTTTTTATACATCCATATTAGCAAATAATATCTTTAAATAAAAATCTAAAAATTTCTTCTTTATACTTTGTTTTCAATATTTATTATATATATATATTTTTATTATCATTATTTATTTATTTATTTTTATATATTTTTATTTATTTATTTATTTATTTTTAATTAATTATATATTTATTTAAGTACCCAGCAATCAACTTATGAGAGTTTTTACATGCATCACTTTCTTCAACAAAAAAATGACCATACTAAATATTCATCACAATACCACCATTACTTATTATCATACCAAAAATATATATAAGAATCTTTTCAAACTTGGGTCTAATCACAACTAGAAATCAACTATCATCTTGCAACAATATGACAAATCATAGCTAATCTATCATGGTCATCAATTGTCACGGCCATAATCATGTAAGCTAATAATTACATATAGAAATAGGTAGAAGTAAGTAAAAGTAGATAAAAATAAGTTAATTCTATAATATTTAATATAGAAGCTTCCTAGAAACTTCCTAGACGCTGCTTTGACTTCATAGGTGTCTTTAATTGACTTTTTGGATTAGAAATGTGGTCAATAAGTTGGCCATGTGCCACACATGTTGTTAGCTTGAAGATCAAGCTAACTATGTGGCCCACACGTAGAAAAACTTGCCTTATAAGTCAAGGCATGTGTCCTACAAAGTCAAAAAATATTGGAGGTCCTATAGAACGTCGCCACGTAGCCCCTAGTTAGATAGTATATATAGAGACAAGAGTGAAGGCTTCTTCACTCTTGTCAACTCCTTTCTTGCTTCTAGTCCAGGTTCAAGAGTCTTTAGTTTCTTGTCTTGTAGCAATAGCCATTCCAGTTTCCTTTTAATATACCTACTTGTTTATATTTTGACTTATTATATCGAGATAGCCTTTTGGTGTATATTTTCCCTCATCGAGTCTTTGTCCTTGACAGATTGACAAGAGTACACTTACAATATCAGAGCTTTGTTTTTTCTTGAGTAAGAGTGGATTACCCCTTTCTCTTGACAAGACATAAGCGTATTAGAAGTTTGTGGATTACCCACTTCTAAACTGATATTGTTCTTAGTATCTTCTTTGTTATCAAGTCTTTCTTTTCTTTTGTCTTGAGAAATATCAAACAAATTTTTCTTCTTAGTGTCATTATGGCAGAGTTTGTTGAAATAAAGAGTGCAATGGCACAAATGCAAGAGCAAATGAGGGAGTTAATGCTTGCGATGCATCAATTCAATTCACCAACATAGGAAAAAACAAGAATAGCAGAAAGTGGAGATATAGAGATGATCGGAGCTGCTTAAACATCTACAACAAATCACGTTCCTTCTCCAATTGTACAACACCCTATAAGCACTAGAGAACCAAGAATTGCCTTACCTGAGAAATTTGATGGTACGAGATCAAAGTTTCGAGGGTTCATCAATCAAGTATAATTGGCAATTGAACTTCAACCGCAAAGCTATCCAACTCCAGGATCACAAGTCAGGTTTATTGGCACTCTACTTTCTGGTTCTGCATTATCGTGGTTTTCGTCTTTTCTTGAACAACGAAATCCAATATTGGACAATTTGGAAGCTTTTTTGGCGGAGTTTCGATCTATGTATGGTGAACACGATGCAACTCGTGTTGCAACAAATAAGATCCGAATTCTACGACAAGGAAATCGCTCAGTAACAGTATATGCTTCACAATTTCGACAACTTGCAATTGACATCAAGTGGGATGATGCTGCACTCATCAGTCAATTTCTTTATGGATTGCAATACGAAGTAAAGAAATTGATGCTCAACTTACCTGATCCTCAAACTTTGAGTCAAACAATCGATTTTGCGGTAAAATGTGATAATCGACTTTTCGAATTTCGATCCGAGAATCATTCACGGAAACCTCAACGTTATTACTCAATGGCAATATCAACATCTTTGCCAAACGTACATTCAGAAGTAGAAGACATGCAAATTGACGCGGTACGTTTTAAACCCCTAACTGAGCAAGAAAAGATTCGTTGTCGTCAAGAAGGATTATGTTTATATTGTGGAGAACCTAAGCACACTGCTCAACATTGTCCAAAGAAACGACGCAACTATAAAATGAGGGGTACGACGGTCAAAGAAGACAACATGTCGGAAAACGGATTCGTCCAGCTACAATAGGGACCATGCAGTTGGAACCTTATACAATTCCTAATGAAGGTCGTATCCTCTCCTCAGAACCCTCTCCTTGTTTTATAATAGACTTATATTTAGGACCTAAGAATTACAAAGCCTCTGCTTTATTAGATTCGGGAGCCTCAGCATGTTTTTTAGATGAACAATTTGTTAAAAGTCGTAAAATACCCTTTGTACAGAAACCTAAACCAGTACATGTAGAAGTCATAGATGGTTGTCCCTTGTCTTCTGGAGATGTCACTCATGAAACTCATCCTATAAAAGTAACAATAGACGGTCATGATAGCTACATAGCTTTTAACATAATTAAATCCCCGTCCAATCCAGTTATTTTAGGTTTATCCTGGCTAGAAAAATATAATCCTCGAATAGATTGGAATTCGCGTAAACTTGACTTTTTCCAAAGCATTATTAATAGTTCTACCAACCAAGTAAAAAATTATAAGTCTAGTATAGTAAAACCCGTACTGATAGGTACAAAAGCATTTATACACGCAGCAAAAGAAGGATCAACTTTTGCTATTTATGCTGCATCTATTTCTGAAAACATAAAGACTTCAATTGGCATTCCAAGTCAATATCAGGAGTATCAAGACGTTTTTGAGAAAAAGAATGCAGATATTCTTCTTGAGCATCGCCCATATGATTGTTCAATCGACCTCAAGGAAGGAACTCAGCCACCATTTGGACCAATTTACAGTTTATCGCAAGATGAGATGGCTGAACTCAAGACATATATTGACGAGAATTTAGCGAAGAATTTTATACGCCATTCAAAATCTCCAGCAGGAGCTCCAATTCTATTCGTAAAGAAAAAAGATGGATCTTTACCAATGTGTGTTGATTATCGAGGACTCAACAAGATCACAATCAAGAACAGGTATCCATTACCTTTGATATCAGGACTCCTTGACCAGTTGAATCAAGCTAAGATCTATACAAAAATAGATCTAAGAGGAGCATATAATCTAGTACGGATCAAAGAAGGAGATGAATGGAAGACTGCGTTTCAAACCAGGTATGGACATTTCGAATATAATGTCATGCCCTTTGGACTCACGAATGCACCAGCTGCTTTTCAACATCTCATGAATGATGTATTTCGTGAATTCTTAGACAATTTTGTCGTCTGCTATCTAGACGATATCCTGATCTATTCTAAGAACGTCGAAGAACATGAAATACATGTTCGTCAAGTATTACAAAAACTTAGAGATGCAGGATTGTACGCCAAGATGGAAAAGTGTGTATTTCACACTACTCAAGTTAACTTTTTAGGATACATCATTTCAAATGATGGTCTCATGATGGATTCTAAGAAAGTCCAAACAATCATGGATTGGAAGATTCCAAGGACAGTAAGAGATGTCCAATGTTTCTTGAGATTTGCCAATTACTATCGGATCTTCATCAAAGATTTCTCACGAGTTGCAGCTCCACTTACACGCTTGACTAGTAAAGATAAATTCCAATGGAATTAAGAAGCGGAAGCAGCATTTGAAGCCTTGAAGACATCGTTTGTCTCTGCACCAGTCTTATATCGTGTTGATTTTTCCAAGGCATTTTTTATGGAAACAGATGCATCAAATTTTGCCTTGGGTGCAGTTTTATCACAAATGGGAACAGATGACAAACTTCATCCGATAGCTTTTCATTCAAGAAAATTCTCAACAGTCGAGATCAATTATGAGATCCACAATAAAGAACTTCTTGCGATCGTGGATTCCTTTCAAGAATGGCGTCATTACCTAGAAGGCCCTTCTAGTCCAGTCATTGTGTATACAGATCAGAAGAACCTCGAGTATTTCATGTCAGCACGCGTGTTGAATCGTCGTCAAGCTCATTGGAGTATGTCTTTGTCAAGATTCGAGTTCATTATCACTTATCGACCAAGAAAACAACAAGGTTTGTCTGAAGCCCTATCTAGACGTTCTTATTTTGCACCAAAAGAAGGAGATGCAGCTTTTGAGCAACAAAGAACGGTCCTCTTGAAACCGGAGCAATTTCATCTCCGAGCAATGAAATCAACATTGACTGTTGATTCAACTTTTCTCAAGCAAATCTAGTCCAGTATGTCCTCATACCCTCTTGTTCATGATATCGAGAATAATTCTTCCAAGTCTCATGATCCTTCTAAGTTCGAGTTCAAGAATAATCTATTATATTTTGAAGGATGCTTATATGTTCCAGAAGGAGAAGCACGTTTACGTGTTCTTCAAGCACGTCATGACTTTCCAGCAGCAGGGCACTTTGGATATAATAAGACTTTGGAACTCATATCAAGAGATTTTTGGTGGCCACAAATGTGGAAGTCAGTCAAAGACTTTGTACAATCATGTGATATTTGTTCAAGATCAAAAATTCCTCGTCATCGACCTTACAGACTTCTTCAGCCATTACCTATACCAGAACAACCATGGTCTTTTGTTTCTATGGATTTCATCACAAATCTTCCAAGCTCAAGATCTTATGATTCTATATTTGTGATAGTAGATCGTTTCACCAAGATGGCACATTTTGTGCCATGTACAAAATCTATCACAGGTGAAGAAACAGCTAAGCTTTTCATTGATAATATCTATCGCTATCATGGATTACCTAAAGATATCATATCAGATAGGGGAACTCAATTTGTGTCAAGATTTTGGAGGACCCTTTTCAAGATTTTAAAAGTGGACATAAAGTTATCTTCGGCTTTCTATCCTCAAACTAATGGACAAACAGAGCACGTAAACCAAGTCTTGGAGCAATATTTAAGGTGTACTATCAACTACCAACAAGATGATTGGACAACCCTTCTGCCATTGGCAGAGTTTGCTTATAATAATACGGTACATTCCTCCACGCAACAAACACCTTTCTTTGCCAATTATGGCTATCATCCACGACTTGATACTTTTGATTTTTCAAAAGTTGATAATCCTACAGTAGAAGATATGGCAAATCGGTTGTCAGAGTTACATGCAATAATAAAGACGCAATTGAAGGAAGCTCAAGAACGACAAAAGATAAACGTAGATCTATATCGTAAGGAGCAACCACAAATCAACGTGGGTGATAAGGTATGGCTACTTCGTCGCAATATCAAGACTACTCGACCTTGTGACAAGTTGGACTATCGTAGGCTTGGCCCCTTTTCTATTTCTGAACAGATCAACCCAGTTGCATATCGGTTACATCTACCGGAGTCAATGAAGATCCATCCTGTATTCCACGTGTCTCTTCTTGAACCATATAAGACAGTGGATATACAAGGAAGAAGACAAATGCCACCGCCTCCTATAGAAGTAGATAATAATGAAGAATTTGAGGTGGAAGAGATATTAGACTCAAGACGGTGCCAAAATAAGCTGGAATATCTTGTTCATTGGCGCGGATATGATATTAGTGAACGCACATGGGAGCCATCCAGGAATCTAGGAAATGCATCAGCTAAAGTCAAAGTTTTTCATCAACGACATCCATCAAAACTAAGATGAAAATCTCTCTTATAAAAGAGACAAGATTGAGGCAAGATAACATTCAATTTCCTATCCTTGTTTGTAACTTCTTTGCATTTGTGATGCTAATTAGATGGAGAGCCAACAACCAGCGGATTCAACTCAAGAACCTTCGTTTGCTGACCTACTGGACGAGACATTATGATTGTCACAACCTTCAAGATGACGCAATCGAGATGAAGATCTTCAAGAACGACATGTTCTTCCTCAAATAGATGGTGAGATACAATGCGTTTGGTATCACAATTTGGGAAGGGACTCCCGATGTTTGGTGATTTTGCTAGAGGTAGGAACAACTCCTGATGGTGTTCCAAATATTCTATTCGAAGGAAGTTACGAAGGCCTCAACAATGATCAAATAACTGGGTGGTCTTCCCGCCCTGGTATGGGACACTACCGATGGTTGAGAGGCCCTATCAATCATCTTCGAAGAGAACAGAGATCAGAGTATGTGGCGAATACAATTCGTCGCATCATAAATTTCCTCAACATATAATGACCGCTCCTCGTGGAACTCGTCTCTAGAAGGGGGGGTAATGTCACGGCCATAATCATGTAAGCTAATAATTACATATAAAAATAGGTAGAAGTAAGTAAAAGTAGATAAAAATAAGTTAATTCTATAATATTTAATATAGAAGCTTCCTAGAAACTTCCTAGACGCTTCTTTGACTTCATAGGTGTCTTTAATTGACTTTTTGGATTAGAAACGTGGTCAAAAAGTTGGCCATGTGCCACACATGTTGTTAGCTTGAAGATCAAGCTAACTATGTGGCCCACACGTAGAAAAACTTGCCTTGTAAGTCAAGGCATGTGTCCTACAAAGTCAATACATATTGGAGGTCCTATAGAACGTCGCCACGTAGCCTCTAGTTAGATAGTATATATAGAGACAAGAGTGAAGGCTTCTTCACTCTTGTCAACTCCTTTCTTGCTTCTAGTCCAGGTTCAAGAGTCTTTAGTTTCTTGTCTTGTGGCAATAGCCATTCCAGTTTCCTTTTAATATACCTACTTGTTTATATTTTGACTTATTATATCGAGATAGCCTTTTGGTGTATATTTTCCCTCATCGGGTCTTTATCCTTGACATCAATTCCTAAGCCATGTCCTGACTTTTTCGCTGCTAAATCATCTCTACATCTCTGCAATACTACCACTCTAATATCTTTTGATAGGAATTCCTTCACCTCACTGCCTTCTTTAAATAGCCACTGTCATATCATATAAAGTGTTACTTGAGAGTGCATCAAGCACTTGGTTGTGGAAGGTAGAATAGAAATTATAATAATAAAATATTAATTCTAATAGAATACTAAATAAATTCTAATTAAACATTAATAATATTAAATAAGATTAAATCGTATTCAAAAGAAATCTTAAAGAAATTACAAAAGAAAAAATAAAAAATCTTAAACGAGTTGAAAGAAAATCTACAATAAATCTTAAAATAATCCTTAAGAAGTCCTAAAAAATATAAAAATAATCACAAATATATTTTAAATAAATCTCAATGAAATTCTAATTTAATCTTAATGGACTTCAATCAAATCTTAACTCAAATTCTAAATCAAATCTTAAATAAATCTTAAACTCCACACCAAATCTTAAATTAAATTCTAGATCTTAAATCAAATCCTAAATCAAATCTAAATCAAACCTTAGACAAATCTTAAATCCTAAGTCAAACCCTAGATCCTAAATCAAATCCTAGATCTTAAATCAAATCTTCAATCAAATCCTAAACAAGTTCTAAATCCTAAACCAAACCTTAAATCAAACCTTAGACAAATTCTAAATCCTAAATCAAATCCTAGATCAAATCTTAGACAAATCCTAAATCCTAAATTAAATCCTAAATCAAATCCTAGACAAATCCTAAAACCTAAATCAAATCTTAGATCCTAAACCAAATCCTAATCTTACTCAATCTAATCCTAATACAATTTAAAACCTCAATATCTATCAATTGAACCATTGATCTTGCTTAAAAATTTACATACCTTTTAATAACTAAATTTACAATAATTAGATAAAATTTTAAGATAATCGCATTCACCAAATAGAAGAAAAATCCTAAATTTTCCTATGGTGTTGGCTAGCCTCTTATTCCAACCTAAATGTTGAACTTCTAATATCAATATCTCTTTAATGAATTGTTTAATTATTCTCAAATTTTATTTGTATATAGAAAATCAAATCTATTAATTTTAAATATAAATTTTATTCCAATCCAACTAATAAATTACTAAAGATCTTAAAAAACCTAACTACCTTTCAAAGTCCAATTTCCAAGACCTCAATCTACTTAAAATTAACTAACCTTTAATTAACCATTCGATTAAGCTCAAACTTATAGTATACACTTTAGACATATATTCTTATAATTTTTAAAAATTTAAACTATAGATCTAATATCAAACTTATAAATTTTTTAAAAATATATTATCCTTTTTATTTCATAAATTTCAAAGTTATTCAAAACAACTGTGACTTTGCAAAGCTCTTGTAAATTCATTATATACTCAATTCTTTCAAAATTAATTCTTAAAGAAATCTTATCAAGTCTATTTTCAAATTTTACTCTTTGATCTTCCAAAAAAACTCTCAAATTACCATTCATACTCAGTTTTGTATCTTGGGGTCTGATTTTGATCTAGGTTGATAATTGGTCTTCTTTGAGTACCAAATTTTGTCTTTTTGAATTAATTTTTATTCCAATCAACTCCTAAATTCTTCTTATATATGCTCATATTCTTTATTTTTCTAATCCATCTTATTTTATCTTATTTTTGGCCTTACAAAGTAAATTGAAGCCTACTTTACAAAAAGATAGCATTTAAATCTTTAGTTTTATTTTCTTTTGGACTATTGTCTATTTACTAAGATAATTTGTTACAATATTTAAAGTAAGATCTTTTGTAATATAATATATTCTTCATTTCTTTTACTTATTAGTCATATTACATCATGACACCATATAATTAAGATCCATCAACATCAATCAGCACAACACTACTATTGCTTATCTTTTAGTCAATTTGAGCTCCTTTAAAATTGCCACCCTTTCTTCCTCCAATCAACAACCTTCTCTATTGATCTCAATATACTTCTATGCCCACAACCAATAACTTCTTTTCACTACAATCTTCACCCTTTTCTTCTTAGATTTTCTCACTCATCCTCTTATTTAATCACAATTCAATCTTTTATGCAACTCCTACACAAATTGCTATCCTATCCCATAATCTCCACTTTTTTCTTTAGCACAAAATTTTCTAAGTAGCATGTCTCTGACTAGATTTGCTATTGCTCATCTTTTCTATACCATATCTTGGGCCACCTTACCTTGCTGCCTTCATTAATTCCGCCCCATTCAAATTTTGGTGCTCCATACTTCATCTATCTAATATTATTAATATAACTTGCCTAGTCTAGAACCATCTAGATCAAAACTTACACAACCTAAATCTATCTAATAAAGTAGGTCGTCAATTTATATATATATATATATTTTTTTAAGTTTCCAACATATTTTTATAAAAGATTTTTAGAAGCTCTTTTAGAAGTCTTTTTTATTCTATTCTTACCTAAAAATAGTTTGTCTAAATTTTTTACTATTTTTAATATATTTTTTTATTTTTAAAAGTCTAGATAACGTATTTTTTATTATTTATTCCTTTCTTTATTGCTTTGTAAATATAAGACTACTATTCCTATTTAATCTAATTTTAAACCACAATTTTTTCATCAACCATTATGATTGTATTCAATTTAATACCTAAATAAAACTTTTCTTCAATAATTTATTCTATTTAAGTACATCCAACCTTTTTTCTTTTTAATTCCATTGATTTATTCTAATATTTATTTTAACTACATTATAAGTCATGAAATTTGGCTTACATCTTGATATATATTCTTCTACCAATATTGTTCCTTCAATTTAGCAAAATTAGCCAATATTCTTCTATATTCTAATTACAAACTATCATAAAATACTTCGAGTAATTTTTGTTGTTTTTCTTTTATATCTACTATTTGTGGTGGCATTTTGTTGTTCTCGTTGCCTTCAAGCTTTAATAGACCAAAACAATTGAACTAATAGAGGTGGGTTCGAACATAAGAAAAGACTGGTTATATGAATTGGGTCTGTTAGTGTCACAATTGACTATATTCTGGCTATCTGAAATCAAGTATCAAACTACAAAACGCCAAGGCTTACTACTTCTGACTTAATTCAATCCATAATCCATTTTACGATTATCAATTCAACAATACTTCTCTCAATCACCATTCTTCATAAGCAAATAATAAAGAAAATAAAGAGATAGCACCAAGCTTACTTTGGCTTATGACTCTCAGTCTGGCTCTCGATCTCTCTTTTTTCAACCTATTTATCCTATCAAAAAGATGATCCGTCGGCTTGTGGATTCCAAAGGTTATGATCCTTTGAATTCTTAACCATTTATTCTACTAACAACCTACTGTTACCAACTAAACTGCCTAACTATCAGTCTAATTCTCAAGATTGTCAATAATCAACTAGTAACTTATCACAAAGTTTATTTACCTATTCTACATAGCTCCACTCTTAATTATGCAGCATCCTCATAAATATTATTTAGCCTCAACTTATTAAGA
The DNA here is from genome assembly GCF_059467195.1 of Physcomitrium patens. NCBI lineage: Eukaryota > Viridiplantae > Streptophyta > Bryopsida > Funariales > Funariaceae > Physcomitrium > Physcomitrium patens. Next base: position 12,279,825 of record NC_143410.1, read on the forward strand.
CGTAGTAGCATTGGCTTCTTCAATCAATGATGTTGGCTTACCACCCTTTGAATTAGTGACCTTCTCCTCTTTACATCTTTGTCATCTGCCTTCGTGTTCGATGGTTCTCTATCCAAACGCACCATCAAATCTTCATTCAATAAACTCAATTTCCATATCTGAGACTCACGTTGGCAATTTGGTTGTCACGCTCCTCCAACATCTTCTGCCATTCTTTTGTCAGTTTCAAAGGTATCTCCAAAGGTATTATCACTGAAACTGGCGTATTGGTCTATATTAAATTATTGGCCTCCTTCACTAATGCTGCTAGTTGAGACTGCAACATTGCAACCTCTACATATAGCTACTCTTGCCATTCCTTCCAATCGGTCGCCATCCTTACTATCTCATATATCATGTTCGCTATCTTCTCCATAACCAAAAAAAAAAACACAATTCTTGTCAAGAGCCCCCTTCCTACTTCTTATTATAGTCCAATCAATTGGATCAACTCCCCTTTTGTAATAGAAAATCCATCCCGCATTTATGTATAGTAAAGTTTAAGCCGATTACCATTGATCTGTATCATAAATTTAGTACCTATAAAATCTTCCAATTGTATTGAACCATTTGGAAATCCGTCAATAACTCAATATGGCCCATGCCATCGAATTTAAAATTTTCTTAGAAAATTTTTAAATCGACTATCGTGAAGAAGTACCAAATTATTTTGCATAAAAGCCTTTGGTCTAAGCTTACTATCATAATAAGTCTTCCTTCATTTTTGGATAGTTTCTATTATCATTAATGCATTGGCTCTAGTTTCATCCAATTTTTCTAATTCTTCTAAATGGTGCTATAATGAATCCTGATCTCTCAATCTATTATCTATAGCAATTTGTTAACTTTGGACTTCTAATTCAATAGGTAAGATTTCTTCTTAGCTATAAATCAATTGGAAAGGAGTAACATTGGTAGTAACTTTATACATAGTACGGTATGTCGATAAAGCTGCGAACAACTAAGTGTCCCAATCTGTTCCCGCTCCTAAAACTGTTTTTGTTAAGATTTTATATAAAATTCTATTAGTCTTTTCTCTTTGTCTATTGGCTCTAGGATGATATGGTGTAGTCTTTCGATATTTTATCTCATATTTAGCCATGAGTGCTTCGATTGTACTATTTATAAAATAAGTTCTTCGATCAATAACCAATTCTCATGGACAACCGAACCATGTAATAATATTTTCATACAAAAAGGTTGCTACTGTACTTGCAATATCCATTTTCGTAGCTACGGCTTCAGCCCATTTTGTTACGTAATCTGTTGCTACCAGTATATACTATTTTTGTCAATTTCTCGAGGCTGGTGCAATTGGTCCCACAAAATCAATTCTCCATTTTTCAAAAGGCGCTTGAGCCAGAATTGGTACCAATGGCATTGTTGAAGTTCTAGTAGGTCGACCCGTTCTCTAACATGGATCACAATGACAAAGGAATTGGTCGGCATCTGCAAATATTGTTGGCTACCAATAACCAGCCTGTAAAATTTTACAAGCCGTGCTGTCCCCCACAAAATGTCCACCACAACTATCTAAGTAGCAACCTTCCAATACAGTACACACTTTAGTCTGATAAATATAGCATTACAAAACTCCATCCTTGCCTTGTTTATATAAAGCTTCACCAATCATTATATAAAGTGCACATTTTAATATTAAGCGATGTTTAAGTTTTTCATTAAAATTAGGTGAGAAGGTTTGAAATGTCAAATATTGAATTATTTCACTATACTCTGGAGTAATTACATCTATCGCAATCAGTTCCATATTAGGTAGTGCATCGTTAATGGATTCATTACCCAATATATTGGATAACCGAGATAAATGGTCCATATTGGAATGTGATTTTTCTGATCTTATATGAATAGGAAAGTCAAATTCCTGCAAGAGTAGAACCCATCCTGCAATACGACCACTCAATTGATGCTTATTAATCATATATTTTAAAGCATCATGGTTGACATAGAAAAAAAATTTATAACTAAGAAGATAATGTCGAAACTTTTGTATGGAATAAATCATTCTCAATACTTCTCTTTTGGTTGTTGTATAATTTCTTTCAGCTCCTACCAATTGACAACTTGCATAACAAATAGGATGATCAAAACCCCGGTCATCTTTTTGGCTTACCACAGAATCAGGCACAACATTAAATGCATCCACATAAACTTAGAATGGTTTTGTCCAATAAGATGCCACCAATATTGGTACTGAAACCAATTTTTGTTTCAATGTTTCGAATGCAATTGTACATTCCTTTGTCCAAAATGAACTGATTCCATCAGTTAGTGGTTTCTTCAAGAGATTTGTCAAGGAAAGGTATATAACTAAGAATAGATAGATAAATCACCGATAATAAGTGACATGGTTGACAAATGTTCAAACACTCGTAATAGTGTTTGGTTGCTTTAATTCTACTATAATCTTTATTTTATCCGGATCTGTAGCAATGCTTACCATCAAAACTATATGACCTAATAGTTTATCAGAAGGCACACCAAATTGATACTTTTCTAAATTTAAAGAAATTCTATATTTGGTACATTGATTCAAACATTGATCTAGACATTCTAAATGCCTAGTTCTCATACTAAATGTACAAAAATCATCTAGAAATATTTCTATTGAAATTCGTAGATAATCCTAGAATACTTGCATCATTATCCTTTGAAATGTAGTTGGTACATTACAAAGCCTAAACGACATAACCTTATAGGCAAACGTCCCCCAATCCGTACTAAAAGTAGTTTTTAATTGATCTTCTTTTGTAATCTTAACTTGATTATAACTGGAGAATCCATCAAGAAATGAATAACATTCATGTCCAGTGACAACATCTAATATACTATCTGTGAATCATAAAGAAAAATAATCCTTCTAGGTAGTCGCATTTAATTTTTAGAAATCTTGATAGATGAGAACTTTTCTATTCTTTTTCGGTACCATAACAATTGGTGAAATCCATTCACTGAAAAGAACTAGATAGATAAATCCAACCTCCAAGAATTTATTCAGTTCTTCTTTTACCATAAGTAAGTATTTTGGATTAAGTCGATATTGTCTTTAGCGTACTGGTGTAGCGTTCTTCTCAAATATAATTCGATGCTCAAAAACTTCAAGTAGAATTCCTTTCAAATCTACATACGACCATGCAAAAGTAATTTTATGCATTAAAAAGTAATCCATCCAAATTTCTTGGACTGATGTTTTGCTCAATTCTAGAATCTTTCATAAAATCGGACACATTAGAACTTTCCAACTTCAGTTCCATAGCACTAACATGATTAACATCTCGTCTATTCATCCAATATACAATCATATGATCAGAATCCTCAATAATATCTGGAAGAATTAAGTACTCTGTTGGTCCCCTACATTGGTAGTTCATTCTAGTGTGCTTGATAACTTACCTTGTATTACCATAGATTGGAGCAGGTACACCAATTTCTTCTTCTGTAGACTCATCTTCATAATCTGACGTGAATTTTGAACTGGCAGCTTGAGTTTCTCCGTGATATTGAACATGGTACATTTGAAGCACAATTTTATTATTACATTTCTCAATTGTCAATGTACCATGGCTCCAGTCATTTTGAGCTTAAGCTTGATACAACCACGGTCACCCTAATAAAATTGGATAGACAATATAGAGCTTCACAATTAAAAAATAATATAATCAATTTTATAGGTAATCCTCATAATTACAATATCAATACTTTGTAAAATATCCATAGGTTTAACTCGACTAGAGTCAGTCATTCTCAAAACGACTATAGTAGGCAATAAGTGATCCAAATCCAGCTCCTGCATTATAGCCGTATTCATAAGATTTATACTAGATCCTCTGTCTATTTACACTTCCAATAATAATACTCCATCAATTGAAACATCAATCGTAGGTGCACTCGGATTGGGATTCAAACTTCCTTCTCGGATTTTTTTATTTCGAGATCTACGACAAATTAATGAAAAATTTAAGATAGTTTGGCACTCAGGTGCTACCGCCAATAGTTGATTCATGGAGATTGTGGATTGTATGGTGTCCAAATCTTTTAGAATATCATATGGTTCTGTATTAGTGGTAATTCATAATGTCTGTTTCTTCTTCTTAATCCTAGACATCGATGCAGATAAATTGGTTTTTTCTATATTGAAGATTGGTAAATTTTTTGGAATTCAATTTGATAGAGTCTGTAAAATCGGTTCTTTCAACAGATAAGATTGTTCTCCCAATTGGGCTAATATTGGTTCTTTGGAATTCATGCCTCTTAGAAAATCTTTAAACGGAAAGAACGTTTTTTGAAACTGTGTAGAGAATAGAACAGCTCGACAGAGAACCGAAGCCTCCGTAATTGGTATCTCATTACAGTGCACAACCAATTCAAATCTTATACTAAGTAAAGGATCCATGTCAGGACCTGGATTGGATGTCTCCATAATTCGGTCCAATTAGCCCTTCGCTTCAGGATCACCCAAATGTTGAATTGGTCCTTTTTCCTTTTGTTGACTTCTTGTAAGGACACCTCGGACTACTTCTACCCGATGAACTAGTGAATCTTGAGGACCTTAATTTATCTCTTCTATTTTTTCTTCACTTTGGATCTACTAATCTCGATTATTGAAATTGAACGGAGCATTACATTCTTGATAAGTATGTCCCAACTGCTTGTAATTTGTACATATTGGCGCATAATCGTCACTGGCTTTGGGATTGAGACATTCACTGGCATAATGATCAATCTTTTTGCAACGGAAATAACAAAGTGGTCTTCTTGTACCTCCATTTGGCATATTGGATGTCTCCACTGGTATATACCTACTAAGCTTGTCCCATGTAGGGTTAGAAAATGATCTTGGTTGTCTCGTTGGTACGGAGGATACTTGGTTTGATGACGCTAGTGGAGTATATTGCTGATACCTCTGCTGCTCCTTTTAGTAGTTCTGAGGGTTTAATGCAGACCCCTGATTAAAATTGGAACTTTGAAAATTATTGAATGTTCGATTAGATCGATTTCCATTCCATCCATACGTATTTTCTATTTGAACTAGATTGACTTTCCATTGAGTCGGTGGGACCATGGTCTGATTAGTGAATTGTTGTTGCTTGTGTAAATCCCAACAGTTTTGGGTAGGGTACTTTCCTCTGCAAAATGTATATTGAACACCCGTTTGTCTGGGTGATGGACATTCTGTATCAAAATGACTTTGTTCCTTACAATTATTACAGCATACATTAAGTCTCGTATTAGAAGGCTTATGTTGTTTTTCCTTGTCTTTAGCCAAATTGATGGCCAATTCTTCCATCTTCTTTGTTAGATTTAATAACAAGCTTCATTTGGATCTTTAATAGTTGCATTTGTGAACAACTTTGGTTGTTGATAGGTTGGTAATGTAAAATAAGGTGTCATCATCATTGGCGCTATTGCTTGAAGTGGTGTAGCATTAATTGATTGTTGCAACATAACATTCTTCACATTGGACACAGCCATTTGTGGATAATTATCCATCAACACATTTCTTGGTTGTATTTATTAGCTTTCTAAACTCGGAATCATCATGGCCTCCACTGTTAACAATTGATCATAATGACATTCTTTCCACACCTTTGCTCGTAGCAATGATGCATCTACTGTAGCTAGTCGAGTCTCTTTTACAAACATTTTTAATTCTGGTGGATGCAAACCATTAATTAATATCAACAATATAAACACATGTGGCATTTGATTATTTGACTATTTACAAAGTATATCCGTGATCCGGCCATAATAGGACTCTACAAATTCTCCTGCAAACATCCTGCTATTCATAAAACTTTCTCGAAGCCGATCTTCAAATCCAATTGGTCTAAAATGGATTAGGAAGGCATTCCTCAAGGCCTCTCAATTAGAAAATCTACCCACTGGTTGCCGAATATACCATTCAAAAGCTGTATCTTTTAAAATTGCTGACAACCATCTCAAGCAAATGTCTTCAATTCTATCATTATTAGCTACATAAGCTGTCAAGAATTGAGATACATGGTGATCGGGATCAAAGCCTGGCCAACCACTAAAAGTAGGTAATGGTGCCACACTTGTAGTTCAGTCTCCTACTGCTCCCATTTATACTGCAATTGGTACTTCTGGCACTCCCGCGGCTATTTGTGTTATCACTGGTCCCCTTACTATTTGAATTTGAATTTTTCTTCCTTTGGTTTTTTTTGGACTTACAATTCCTTTTTGTTGTTTCCGTAGGCTATTTCTTATGCGTAATCACTCTTGTCTTTTCTTTGCTTGTAGATCAATTCTTTGATAATCCTCTCCTTCATGATTATCACTCATAATCTTTCATTTTTCTTGACAAAATCAATATTGCCTTGAATTATAACTCACATATTTGTAACCCTAAAATTGGTTCTTTCCACGTTCTCATTCAACATATAATTCCATCTCCCATACAATCAATTTCTAATATTTTATATTGTTATCATTTCTTTGGCAGCAGTGCCAAAATGTTGTTCTCGTTGCATTCAAGCTTCAGTAGACCAAAGCAATTGAACTTATAGAGGTGGATTCAAACACGAGAAAAGACTGGTTATATGAATTGAGTCTGTTAGTGTCACAATTGACTATATTCTGGCTATGTGAAATCAATTATCAAACTACAAAATACCGAGGCTTACTACTTCTGACTCAATTCAATCCATAATCCATTCTACGATTATCAATTCAACAATACTTCTCTCAATCACCATTCTTCATAAGCAAATAATAAAGAAAATAAAGAGGTAGCACCAAGCTTATCCAAGCTTACGACTCTTAGTTTGACTCTCGACTTATGACTCTCAGTCTGGCTTTCGATCTCTTTTTCCTCATCTTATTTATCCTACCAAAAAGATGATCTATTGACTAGCGGATTCCAAAGGTTATGACCCTTTGAATTCTTAACTATTTATTCTACTAATAAACTACTATTACCAGTTAAACTACCTAACCATCAATCTAATTCTCAAGGTTGTCAATAATCAACTAGTAACTTACCACAAAGTTTATTTACCTATTCTACATATTTCAATGTTTGATTTTTGCCTCTTTTATAAAAATCCTTATTTTAATTTAAACTTCTATATATATATATATATATATATATATATATATATATATATATATATTTTTATGTATTTAAATTTTTCAAATAATTAATTAATATGCTTAATCAAAGTGCTCAAATAATGTCGAATATCTAATAATTCTTTTTTATAATATTCTTTGTGAAATGACTTATCTTTCTTTTTTAATTATAAAACCAAATAAAATTTTGTACCTACATCATCAATATCTTGTACAATAAGTAGTTATTTTCAAAATGTAGATACCTAGTGTATAGTGTAAACAGGGATAGATAACTACTGAAAAGGTGGTTCAGTAGGTTGAATGGATGAATAGCCAGAAAAAGTAGTTATCATCTGTAGTATAGGAGTTGGTATCTCGGGATAGTATAAGGAGGATGAGAGAGGGGAAGAAAATGCCAGACTGTGAGAGTCGTAAGCCGAGGGCCAGACTGTGAGAGTTGTAAGCCGAGGGCCAGACTGCGATAGTACTGAGCCGGGGATAAGCTTGGTGCTATCTCTTCTTCTTAATTTTCTTGTTTCTTTTGTGTTAGTGTTGATTCTAGTGAAGAGAATCGATTTAATGAATTAATATTTGATTTACGAAGTTATTTATGGATCACTGTTTATCAATTGTTGTAAAAGATTGAGGACGTATGGAAGTTTCTAGTCACTGTTTATTGCAAGGTTGTAAGTTTAGTGGAGAGGAATTGTAATCGAAGGAATTGTCTTGATTAGATTTTGTAGATTGAAAGTTGTTCATTCCAGGGTTTGAGATATGCTTGTATGTTCATGAATTATACAAGGTACTGAAATTGTTATCGTGGATGTTATTGTATTGATATGAGAGAGTGGACAGTAGGAAGAAAAGTTAAGTATTCTTCAGTATGGTAAGCATTCAACAGTAGCGGTTAATTGCGTGATCCTAACAATTGGAGCTCATATACATGGTCATTCCCCGTGTTCAAATCCTCCTATATGGATTTATTCTGGGAGGTTTCTTCTGGAATAAGTAAAACGAGCAATTACATATCCTCAATCATTTCATCTTTTCTATCATATCTTGTTTGAGATAACATATCTCCTATTGGATTGTTTTTACTTGTAACATGCCTAAATTTTAGATTTAATGATTTGATATAAATAATTGTAGAATGGATAGGATCTTTTTTTCTTACAATACATTGTATGTAGGGTTAAGAAAAGCCAATACACTGATGAATGGATAATTTAAAGGATATGATAGATGATTAAGAAAAAAAAGTAATTATCATTGGATGTGTAATGTTTGGTATCTAAAAGTAAGTATAAATTTGTTGAAGAAGAAGTACAAGGGGCCCAAATTATGAGAGTTTAGAATCAAAGTATACTTCGTATTACCTCTTATTTTTTTATTTTATTTTCTTTTGTAATAACATAAAAGTTGAGAGATTTGGAATCCATTCTGCTTGTTGAACAGTGTAAATCAAGAGTATTATAATAAAAATAAAAATTGGATCTTTATATTGTTGAGTAAGAAATTGAATTTGTTGATTATTTAGTTCTATTTGGATGATTAGAAGTCACTGACTAAAGATGTTGGTATAGTTCAATTATAAAGGATGATATTATGTTGTATTGGTTGTACTAGATGAATAGTGAAAGTGATCTATAAGAGATGAATAGAATTGGATGTGTGAAAGAGAATATAGAAAAAATGATTAGTTTCAAAATATATTCTTAGTAAAGATTTATATCCAGTAATTGGAATATTGAGTGAGTGTATATAATCTGTTAAGGCAATACAATATTACATGATGGTGTTATGAGATTAGAGAAAGACAAGTGAGTAAAATAGGTGATTTATGGAAGACAAGATTACAAACATTTATATTTGACTCTAAATAGGAATCTTTGGATAGTTATAGAAATTGAAGTCATTTTAGAGTGTTTTATATATCAATAGAATTTAGCCAATCAAGAACGGTTAATTATGTAATTCTAACAAGTATATCTCATATAAATAGTCTTTCTCCATATTTGAATCTATCTTTGTAGGTTTATTTTTATTAGATTAGTCTGAAATAAGCAAAATGACACTACAACAATCTATCTCAATATTACAATATTAAATATTATATAATTAGTAATCATTTTAAATAGAGTTAAATAATTTATTTCAATCACAACTATTACTCCAATCAAATAATATTTTTTTAGCTTTTGTAGCTAAAACAACTTTCCATAATTTCTTCTTTACTTGTAAATATTCATGTTGGCATTTATTTAAAATCTTTGCCATAAAATTGATCATAGCCGAAATACAAATCATCTATTGAATAAATTTCCTTCTTTACAAATACTTTAGTAAATTCATCTACTGTTGGACCAATTTCTATATTTCTAATAGTTATTATATTTACTAACTGTATATTTTAAATAAACCATAAAAATCTATTTTGTTTAGATACTATAAACCATCAATTAGAATATAGTACAAAAAAAGGCTCCAAAATATTCATTTACATCTTTCTTTTCAATAATTCTATCAAACTTAATAAATGTGCCATTGGTATTAAAATTAGTCTCAAATTTTAAGATATATGTGGTGCAATAAAAATAATCATAGATGTTATAATATTTAAATCAACTCATCCAATTTCATGAGATTCAAAGGCAAATGATTTATCTTCTTTTATCAATATTTCTTTGAAATACACAATTTCCTCTTGTAACAAAGAACCATCAAATCTAATCCTTAATTCTTTAGAAGTCTCCTTAAGAAAGTTATATCCAATATTCTTTAAATCCTTTAAATTCTTTTTACTTGATGCTTCTATATTCTATTCTTTTGAATCTTTTAGCAAAGGTTCCACAATAGATTTTACTTTCTTATTGCTATCTTATATTTTATTTCTATAATAACCTCTAGTATTTGAAATAATTTAATCATAAAGTTAATATTTTAATCTAATAGATGCAATCAATTCCAAAGGATCATCCAATCTATTTTCTTTATAAATACCAAAAATAATTTTATCATTTCTAATATATTGTCATAGACATATATATTTATCTTGATAATTATCTAGATAATAAACATAGGTAGAAGTAAGTCAAAGTAGATAAACATGATAATATCTTGTAGAAAGCTTCCTAGAAGCTTCATAGATGCTACTTTGCCTTTATACATGTCTATAGTTGATTTTTAGGTTAAAAACTTGGCCAATAAAGAGGCCATGTATCGACATGTTGACTACTTATAGTACAAGTTGGACATATGGCGTACACCTAGGAAACTTCTCTTACAAATTAGACATGTGTCTTGTAAGTTGGATGCATATTTGAGGTCCTATAGCATATTGCCACATATTCCTTAGTTAAGTAGTATATATAGAGGCAAGAGTGAGGCCATCCTCACTCTTATCAATTCCTTTCATGGTTTTTAGTCTAATTTCAAGAGTCTTATGTTTTTTAGTCTTTGGTAATAGCCATTCTAGTTCTTCCTTGAATATATATACTTTCTTCTATTTTGTCATTTTTTTTTTGACACAAATTCTACAACTTTATATATCTTTTTCTAGTTAGTATTATTGACAAATTGACAAGAGTACACATACAATATCAGAGTTTTGTCTTTTCTTGATTAAGAGTGGATTACCACTTTCTCTTGATAAGACATAAGCATATTAGAAGTTGCTGATTACCCTCTTCTAAATTGATATTGTTTCTAGAATTTTTTTTTCTTGATTCTTGAGCATTGTATTTTTTGAGAATAAACACCTTTCTTTTTATTGTGCTAGCATGGCAAAGCTTGCTGAAATGTCGAGTGCAATGGCTCAAATGTAAGAGCAAATAAGAAAATTAATCCTTGGAATGCATCAACTCAGTCTACCACTACAAGAAGCAACAAGATTATCAAGCAATGAAGATATAGAGATGATTGGAGTTACTTCAATATCTACACTAAGCCATACTACTGCTCCTATAATGAAACAACATTCAAGTTTCAAAGACCAAAAATTAGATTGTTTGAGAAGTTTGATGGCATAAGATCTAAGTATCAAGGATTCATCAATTAGGTACAATTGGTGATTGAACTACAACTTCAAAGTTATCCAACTCAAGGATCATAAGTCTGGTTTATTGGAACATTACTTTCAAGTTCTACTTTATCATGGTTTTGATTATTTTTGAATGACGAGATCGAATATTGGATAATTTAGAAGCATTTGTAGCAGAGTTTTGATGTATATGTAGAGAATATGATGCAATCTATATTGCAATCAACAAGATTCCTATCTTATAACAAAGCAATCAATTAGTGTTATTATATGCTTCATAATTTTGAAAATTAAGGATAAATATCAAGTGGGATGATACAACACTCATTAGCCAATTTTTCTAAAGATTACAACATGAAGTAAAGAAATTGATGCTCAATTTATCTGATCTTCATACATTGAGTCAAGCAATTGACTTTGCTGTAAAATAAGATAATTGGCTTTTTGAGTTTTGATCTGAGAATCACACAAAAGAACCTCAACATTATTACAATTCAATGATGGTACCAACGACTTTTCAATCTAAGCATTTAAAAGTAGAAGACTTATAAATTGATGCATTACATTTTAAATCTCTTATCGATCAAGAAAAGACTTATAGTTGTCAAGAAGGACTATATTTATATTATGGAGAAGCTAAGCATATTCCTCAATATTATCAAAAGAAACGACACAACTACAAAATGAAGAGTACTACTATCAAAGATGAAAACATGTCAAAAAATAAATTTGTCTAACTATAATAGGAACTATGCAGCTGGAATCTTATACAATTCTTAATAAAGATCTTATTCTCTCCTTAGAAACCTCTCTTTGTTTTACAATAGATATACATTTAGGATCTAATAATCACATGGCCTCTGCCTTAATAGATTCAAGAGCCTTAGCTTGTTTTTTAGATGAAGAATTTATTAAAAGTCATAATGTATAATTAGTATGAAAATCTAAACCCGTATACGTAGAAGTTATAGACAGTCGTCTATTATCTTTTGGAGATGTTACTCATGAAATACTTCTTATAGATGTAGTACTAAATGGTTATAATAGTCGTATAATTTTTTATATTATTATATCTCCTTCTAATTCAATAATTTTAGGTTTATCATGACTAAAAAAACATAATTTGTAATAGATTGGATTTCTCGTAAACTTGACTTCTCTTTGAACATCATTAAGATTTTTTCCAATCCAATAGAAAGCCATGAGTTTAGTATAGTCAAACCTATATTTGTAAGTACAAAAGTTTTTTTGCATGCTGCAAAAGAAGGATTGTCTTTTGTTATTTGAGCCACACCTATTTCAAATCATAGAAAGATTTCAAGTAAAATTCTAAGTCAACATCAAGATTTTCAAGATATTTTTGAGAAGAAGAATACAAATATTTTCTCAAAGCATCTTCCACCTGATTGTTCAATTGATCTTAAAGAAGGAACTTAGTCGCCATTTTATCCAATCTATAATTTATTACAAAATGAGTTGGCTGAATGTAGAAGGGATAAAATTTGTTTTTGTAAGATATTGATAAAATAGATTAATCATTCCTAGGATAGCCAATTCAATAGGATGGATGATTGAATTAGTTGTGAAAAAAGCTAAGTAAAAAATGACGATTAGAATTTAGAATTTGAGCAGTAAAGCATAAGTAAGTTGAAGAAGATATTGTAAAGGTCAGATTGTGATAGTCATGAGTTAGGATAAGCTTGGTGCTACCTCTTTGTTTCTTTGTTGTTGAAGAGTAATGGATTTTTTTTGAATACTAAGAAGTGAATCTGTGAAATAAATCAGAGATTGATTTATGAGTTGTTGATTATGTAATTGGAATACTATGTAATTGAATTATATGAGAAGTTATTCGAAGATTGATTATAGATAGAAGATTATGATTATTGTTTATAGAGAGTTGTGTGTGTTTCAATAGAAGAAGTCTATGATTACAAAAATTATGTGAATCTAGATTGGTTGGAGTGAAGTCTATTATTTTTGATATTGGATGGAATTTATGTAGTTTGAGCGGTCTTTTGAGAGTGCAGGGTTGTACATTGTTGTTATCAGTTGATGAAGGAGTATTGTTATTGGAAGAAAGCATTGTAGTATTTCTTAGTATTTTAGTGGTTCAAATTACAGTTAATTTTGTGAGCCTAATGTGTAAGCTCATGCAATAGTCTTTCCATGTGTTCGAATCCCTCTCTACGGGTTTATTTTGAAAGGAATGTATAGAACAAGTAAAATGATAAGCACATTTTGGCGCTACTGTCAGGGAATGATAATAATATTGAGTATTAGGAATTAATGGCCAAATGAATAGTTTTGGAAGTTGCATGAAGAGATTAAAAAATTGAAATTGGTTCGAAAGTCTAGAATATTGTGTAGTTAGATGGAAGATAGGAAGCAAATTTAGCAGTATGTAATGAAAGATTATGGTTATTAAGAATGAGAACATTGCAGTAAAGAAAAGATATCAATCAAAAGAAAGACAAGAGAGAGCATAATCAAGAAAATTGTTGCAAAATAAGCAAGAATGTAAGTTAAAAAAGAAGCATCAACAAAGTTGGATTATGCCATGGTTGCATGCTTGTCGGCATATCTGAACATACTCAAAAGTTGATCGATCTTTAATATTTTAGATATATATACCGTTAAAAAAATTACCAAGAATACTCGCAAGAAATTTTGTCAATAGTTCAGCGTATCTTTTGAGCTTGTTAAGTGTAAGTCGAGGAAACATAGAAGAATTAGGTACTCCATTGGGTACCTTTCTAATAGCAAAAACTGTCGATTCTTTCAAAAGTGGTCCCGTAGAATGACATAAATTACTTGTCAATAAGAGCCAATTTAGCATATTTTAAAATCCATTGTTTTCACCTCCAATTCAATCAATAAACTTATTCAAGGATAATAATAAAAAATTGAGGAGGTTGAAAAGTTTGAAAAAGATAATTAAAGAAGGTAATGCTAATTTTAATAAAAAATTAAGTGGCATATTGTCCTCTTCAATGATGATGAGTAATCCGGTAGTTCCAATAGTAGTCCAAATAGGTAACGTGGATGATTACACAACTAGTGTGGCTCTATTATCTATTTTTAGGAACTTACTAAGTATAGATCCAAATCAATACTTGTCTTAGTTCCTGATCGCATGTGTAGCTAATAATGGTAGAACTAAAGATATTTGGTTGCGATAGCTGCCAAAACCTTAAAAGATACGACGTTTGAATGATATAACTGTCAAATTGTGGATCAATTTTCTAATTGGAAAGTATTGAAGAATAAATTTTTAATCCATTTTTGCTTTATTGGTTTTGAGAATCGACTTTGAGAAAAATTAATGAATAGCAAAATGAGTCTAAAAGAGACAGAGGAATTGTACTATAGCTGTATGGCAGATATACTCTACAAGTGGCCAAATCATCAAATACTGAAGGCTTTTGTATTTTCCATATTAATCAATGGATTACATCCACCCGAATTAAAAATGTTGTAAAAGAGGCTCAATCAAATACAGTAACTGCATCTCTTAATCGAGCCAAGGTTTGGGAGGAATGCCATTATGATCAATTTTTAACTACGAGAGCTACTATGATTCCAATTCAAGGAGGTTATCAAATCCCAGCATGGAATAGAGTAGTGATTAGTTATCCAAGAATATTCAATACAAGGGCCAATTCAAGTGCCAATACATAGGAAATAGTTAATGTCACCCTGTTACAAGCTATACTACCAAGCATGTTAACATTGTAGTCTCCATACTTTTCTTATCAGCAACAACTATTGATTATGGTAGAGTTGCCAATATTATCAGCTCTGAAGGATTCTAATGAAACCTTGTTGTTAAATTTGACTAAAAAAATGGAGAAAATGGAAGTCAATAAGATAATTGACAAAGAAAAGAGGCAAAAATCTACTAATATTAGGCCCAATGTATGATACAGTAATTGTAAGGGCCAAGGTCATTTAGTGATAGAATGCCCCTCTCTTTTACAAATGATAGTACAATGTACATTCTATGGAGGAAAGCATTTAGTAGCTAATTGTTGGAATTGAAAAAAGTAACAACAGTTTGGTAATTAGACCATGATTCAATCCACTCAGTGAAATATCAATCAAGTCCAAATGAAAAATATGTTTGGCTGGAACAAAACTTGTTCAAATAAGAAAAATTGAGCCTTTAATAACTTTCAAGGTCTAAATTATAATCCGGGTTCTACATCAAACTCCCATAATTATGTGAAAGAACAGCCAAGATATCAGTAATATTTTCCATTATTACAATCGATTCTAATTTCTTCCATACCAACAAGACAATTATGATCATTTATTAATTCAATTTGAAATAGGCCTAGTCAGTATATATCAATGGAGACACCCAATATGCGTAATGGAGGTGGAAGAAGACCACTTCGTTATTCCATGCTAGTGAATGTCCTAATCCAAGAACCAATGATGACTATACTCTTGTTTGTGAAAATTATAAGCAGTTAGGGCATACATATCACCAGTATAATGTTCCATTCAATTTCAACAACTGTAATCAACAGATCCAGCTACAAAATAAGATCGAGGATAATAATCGAGGTTTTCAAGATTCTTTGATAAATAAGATGGAATGTGTCCAAGTAGTACTTACTAAAAGCCAGCAAAAGGACAAAGAATCAATTCAATACTAGGAAGAATTAATTACGAAGGACCAATTCAATCTAATTATGGGAACATCAAATCTAGTTTCTATAATGGGCATCTTACCAATGATGACACCTAGTCCATCTATGCAAACTAATGAGGTCCCAACCACCGAGGTCTTGGCTTAGTCTAAATGAGTTTCATCCTCTCTGTAATTCCAAGAGACGTCTTATCGATTAAAAGATCTTCTCATGGATGGACATTTTGCAAAAGCTCTTTCAGCTATTTCAATTCCAAGTCCAAGAAAAGAAACTATATTATCTCAAGGGATAAAGTTGAAACAAATAAAAAAAAAGTGGACATTGAAAATTTCTTTAAACATAGAGCCTTATGACATTCTGAAAGATTTAGACGGTATTCAACATTTTATTTCAATAAAGTAGCTTCTAGCAGTAGCACAAGAGTGTTATTTTATATTGAATTCATTGTTAATACCGCATAGACAACACAACAAAGAAGTTCATGAGGTCAGTTTGAACCTTGACCCGGATGCACCAACTATTGACGTATTAATAGACGATGTTATGATTTCTAGAGTCCAAGTGGATGGTGGCTCCAGCGTCAATTTAATGAATGTAGATACAATGAATGCTTTAGACTTAGCACATTTAGTACCCATGACATTGATATTATGGATGATAGATCATAGCTAGGTTAAATCCATGGATATTGTGTAAAATATTCAAACTATAATTGCTAGTATTGAATACAAAATAGACTATATTGTTTTTTAGTTACAAGGCTCAACTTTATCATATCTGATTTTATTTGAACAATCCTCGCTTTATCAAGCAAAAGTCAAGAACAATTCGAATCATGGTACTTTGACAATCAAAAAAGATGGCGATAAGATGGTGTTACAAATGTATCTAGTATACTATCATGGAGAATCTCAAATGTCAGCATCTAAATTGACATTTGACAATGAAATCAATTTTGATGAAGATACCATCGTACCAAAAGAGAGAGCGTCCTTTGAGACAGCTCAATACTATGGGATGGTGTATCAATGTGAAGAACCGGGAGAATATTTGATTTACCTATCGGATATGAAAAATTCCAATCATGTTATTATACATTGGATGATAAAACATGATGTACACCAGTTCAGTGCATTTCAATCAGAATTGACAACCTGTCATGGACACAGAAATACAGACTCGAGATCTAACAAGAAGTTCAAGAAGAACTAGCAAGAACTAGATTAATCAGATGAATACAAGAACAACACCAGAGAGGTGAGCAAGAGCTCCAAGAGATATGTTGTCGAGATTGAAGAACTCTTCAACCTTGATTCCAATATATACTCCTATTTAGGAAGCTTCTCAAGCAACTTCTACCAATTAGGAAGCTTCTAGAAGGTTCTAGAGACGTTGTCATGTTGTAACATGAGTATACAGTGAAAATAAGAAGAAAGGGGAATTTTATTAATATTCAGTTACCTTGAATATTGGGAGCATCGATCAACTCGAGTACAAATACTGAGTGGTCAGGTTCAGTCACTCCGTTACAGTGAGCCGGGGCATACTGAAATGCTCCATTCGATTCCAATAACGGGAGTCAGCAGGAAGAGAAGGACCAATTCACACGACGGGTTCGAGGAGCCAATTGGATCCAATTTCGATAATCCAATCCGGGTCCTCTTATCCAATATGAGACCTGAATTGGCCGGTCAACCCAGTGCAGTCTAATTACGGGAAATCCAGGTCTTACTACGGGTCTTAGCCAATCTGACGCGAGGACCAATTTGACCCAATTACGGGAACATCCAGGTTACTACGGGCATCTTTACCAATATAGGACCTGAATTGGTTGGGCGACTCAATGTGGTCCCGATTACGGGGTTCGATTCTGTTTCAGGCTGTTCTGTTCTCTATGCCGTTTCAGGGAACGTTGTTTTCGGTAAATGGATTTTGTAAAGGTGAAAACGGAAGAGAAAGCTTGACGGCGAGAGCCAATTTCGGATCCAAGCTTGAGGTGGGAGCCAATTCCGGATCTAAGATGGAAGATTGAAGAAATTCAGAGGATAAGGTTAGGTGGGATATAGTTTTGGGGGGTGTGGTTTTTTTTTGAGGGGAAATCAAGAAGGGAGCTAGTTTTCAAGCTTTTGCAAGGTTACCTGTTCGGTTTTTTCATTAGAGGTTTTTGGAAGATCAAGGGAATTAGAGAGAGGAGCTTCATGCTTCGGGTCGGGGAAGGAAAGACATAGAATTTGGATTTTTCTTCTTCGTAGAGTTTTGGAAAGACTGAGGCAATCGCTGCTGAAGTCAGTGTTGTAATGGTGAATCGGGATTTTTAAATGAAGTGGGTTTGAATACTCTTGACTGTTTTGTGAAATCGAGTTACGTCTGTGATTGAAGGATTAAAGGGGTGTCTATAGGATTGAGTATACGGAGTGAATGAAATTTATTGGGTTAATCTAACAGGACAGTCAGTGGATACAAGATCGTAAGTACAAAGGGGTATTGAAGATTAATAGTTTGGGTTGTTCGGGGTTCTCTGTAACGTCTAAAGACCTATCGGCTGGGGCAAAAAGGACTTCGACAAGCAGTCGAAGAGCACCCGTATAGATTTACTGTACATTGTTGCAGTCGTTTATATTCCAGCAGTCAAAAACTGATAGACTGCTTGACTATCGGCGAATCTCCATACTACCTTCTACAGCCAGACGCTCGGCGCGTTCTCGAGCAAGAAAGCACGTAATACGACATAAGTGGTGAACCCGACGTGAAAGCTTGAGGTAGAAGGTATTGGATTTCGGTTGATTTTATCTTTATTTTTATGGAAAACGAAAATAAAAATTTTGAAGGATTTTTGGGAGAAGTTTCTGGTGGGGAGTCTTCTAAAGGACAAGGTATGCACATGGATCCATCTATTGCTAGTTTGTTTCAAGCCTTCTCATTGTCAATGCAGCAACAGCAAAGCAATGATCGAAAGGAAGCTTTGGCAACCAAAGCATTGCAAGCAGTGGTCAATAAAATTGATCAATTTGATGGGAGGAATATTTCAAGGTATTTAAGATGTTATGTTCGTGAAATGGAATTAAATCGGGTTTCTGAGAAGAAAATGGTTGCACTATTTGGACTTGCCACGATACCGGAGATAAGGGACCACATTACATCGATTACGGATCGTTGTGGGAATTCATGGGAGGATTTTTCACATGCATTGAAAGACGAATATTTCTTGGAAGATGCTGATCGCGTTACTAAGAAGCTGTTTCTGGGATGGATTGAACGGCCCAATAAGAATTTGCAAGCAACAGAGCTACTAAGGGAATTTGAGAGGCAGTACTCTCAATTATTGAAGGTAGAAAAATTGACATTGGAGCCGAACAAAGTTGATCTATTTCTTCAAGCTGCTGATGGAGAATTGCAAGAGAAATTAGAACCCCTTCTTGAAGACAAAGAAGAAGATGAAGGATTGACAACAAAGTAGAAGAACGTTGAAGATGCTGTGGGGTTGCTTACAAAAAAAGAAAGGAGGAAGGATAGGAGCAATATTCCGAAAACAGTACAAGCACCCAAAGCTCCAGTACGTACAACACCACCGACAATGCCTACAGTTCAACCTTCGACATCCTTGTCAAAGAAAGCAGATATGGGTATGGAAGAAATTATACGAGGAATGCGAGATCTTCAAATCAAATTGGCAAGACTTGAAGAGAATACTTCTATAAACAATTCTAAGAATGTTTCAAAACAAGGATATGTACAAAGATGCATTTGGTGTGATGATGCTTCACACACTAGAAAAGATTGCAATGAATTTAATAATATGATACGGCAGGGAATTATTTGCTGGAAAGATGGAAAGATAGCATTGAAAGATAGGAAGGATCTTCTTCAAACCAATTTTGGCAAGGGAGGAATGAGAGCATTGATTCAAGATTACTTAAAAGAGCATGAAACAGTAGTACGAGAAAGTGCAAGTTATGGTGCTAGAGTAGATGATGAAATTGGTGGAAGTACGGAAACTAGTGAGTTTTGGGCTTCTGCCGTTTCTACAATGCAAGAAGGGAAATTACCTCGAGAAGCGTTATTGAGAACTGCAGCTACAATACGAGGAAGAACAGGTCGGGAGGATCCTGTTGAGTCTCTTTCAGTTCATGCATATATTGCTAAGAGCCAACATGAAGCTTTGATGGAAGAAAAAAGACGAGGAAATTTTGATGATACTAGAGAAGGAAATTCTTTTAAGAGGCAAACTCGAGGAGACAAGGCTCGGGAGGCAGCTTCACAAGAATTGCCTGTAAAGGATACCTCAGCATCATTGGGAGAAAAAACAACGGAGACAAAAGATAAGGGCAAATCAATTGCTTATAAGCTACTTTCTGACATTGAAGCGGCAACAAATTTGAAAGGGGTGTTGGAAGAACGTATATTAAACGCTAAGGTGGAATTCACATTGAAAGAAGTCTTGGGAATTGCAAAGAAGGAGTTTCATGATGTTATCATTGACAGCATTAAGCGAAAGAGGCAATTAATGAGCAAAACTGGAATGAGTCATGCTATTGATGCAAGAATATGTAGAGATGAAGAAGAGGTTGATATTGGTTACAAGCAACCAACAAATGAAAAGAATGGGTATAATCAGCGAGTACGTTTCGAAGATTCTAGTGACAAGGGAATGGAAACTTTGAGCCATTATACTCGAAAGCATTGGGCAAGGGCAACTACTGAGGTATTGGTGAAGGTAGGAGATATAGAAGAACCAATAGTTGCTTTGGTGGACCATGGTTCTGAAATAAATCTCATGTCTAAAGATCTTTATAAGAAGCAAAAATGGCCAATTGATATGGAACATGGATGGGCAATACGAGCAGCTAATAACACACGAGGCGAATTATATGGAGCTTGTCCAGATGTCAAAATTCGGATTGGGGATGTTGCGACGGAGCAACATTTCTTCGTTCAAGATACAACGTCTTATCCGTTGATTTTAGGACAACCTTATATCACGGCAACACGGATGGAAACAAAGGTACTTGACGATGGTTCTGCTTATGCAAGGGTACGGAGCGAAGATGGGAGGAAAGCTGTACAATTTCTAACAGTACCTCCTAACCATGAACGGAATCGAGATAGGTTGAGGGAGAAACCATTGCCAAAGATTGTTGAAGGATTTAAGGATTTTGGGGAGGTACCACTATAAAGCGAGATTATGGAGGTACAAAAGAGGAGGTACTCTCGCGAGATGAAGGTGCCTTTGATGCGAGTTTTATTGGTATATTGGAGAATGGAAATATTATGTATAAGAAAGTTGATGATTTTAAAAGAAAAGAAAGAAAAAGATTATATGATATTGAAGGACAGTTACGCAAGATAGGTACATTGCAAGATGATGAGAGGATTTTGGGTGTTTATGAAGAAAATGGGCTAGAAGATTCATTGGAATTGATTACATCTATTGGGTTAGGGGATAATGATAAGATTGTTGAGATTCATTCGAGAGAGGTTTATACCATGCTTGAATCTTTTCAAGCACCAGAAGTCACAGTAGAGACGAGATATAAAACGGCAGATAAGAAGGTAAAGCCTGTTGCCGGACCATTACCAGAGGATTCTAAAGAACAAATGGGAGAAGCATCAAAAGAAGCAAGTTTAAGAGATCCAATGAGTATTGGACATCAGTTTACTGAAGAGACTTTTGAAGAATTGAAGATTGGTTCTGATGGTTCTTTATTGCCGGAGGAAATTACTTGCTTCAAAAAGATGTTGGCTAAACAAGGTAGATCGTTTGCCTTCGAATCTCATGAAATTGGGTGTGTGGATCCAAATATTGTAACACCTATGGTTATCTTCACTGTACCGCATGTACCTTGGAATCTAAGACCGATTCCAATACCGAGGGCACATTTACCTAAATTGGTGGAACTATTGAAAGAAAAGATAAAGATGAAAATATTAGAACCTTCATTTGCGCCGTATTCTAGTCGATGGTTTACGGTACCTAAGAAGAATGGATCACTACGGTTTATTCAAGATATGCAGCCGGTGAATGCTGTAACTGTTAGGAATGCAGGAATTGGACCTATTGTGGATGAATTTGCTGAGGCGTTTGCTGGAAGGGCGATCTATTCAATGGGTGATTTGTATTCAGGTTATGATCAATTTCAACTTGCCGAAGGAAGTAGAGATATGACAACGATGAGGACACCGCTTGGATTGGTTAGAATGTGCACTCTTCCTCAAGGCACGACCAACTCAGTTGCGCATATGATGAATGGGATGAATAAGGTATTGAGAGATTTTATTCCGAAAAAGACTATGCCTTTTCTGGATGATGTTCCAATAAAAGGGTGCAGAGAAGGAGACAAGGATGAAACTTTAGATACGAAGGGGTGTCGCAGATATGTTGTTGATCATATAATAGATTGTGAAAAGATTTTAACTCGGCTTGGAGAAGTTCATCTTACATTATCGGGTATGAAGTCCGTATTTGGAGTGCGAGAGGTTGTAATTGTTGGACATTTATGTGGATCTTATGGAAGAAAACCAGATCCGACTAAAGTTGATGCAATTGGAAGGATGAAAGAGGATTGTGGTTCTTTAACAGAGGTTCGCAGGTTTTTGGGTGCATGTGTATTTTATCGAATTTGGATCCCTCATTTTGCTCACATAGCGGATCCATTATATGAACTGTTACGCAAGGGTTATCGATTTGAATGGAAAGAAAGGCATATTCAGGCAATGCAAAGATTGAAGAAATTATTGATGTCACCTCCAATATTGAGGAAGGTTGATTATAAGTGCAATAGACCAGTGATTCTTACTGTAGACGCTAGTCCAATTGCCGTTGGATGGGCTGTGGGTCAAGATGATTCGAATGGGAGTAGATTTGCAGTTCGATTTGGGGCTAAAGTTTTAAGTATTCGTCAGCGTGCATATTCGCAAGTCAAAAGAGAACTTTGGGGAGTCGTTTTGGCTATGAAAGCTGAAAAGGACTATTTGATTGGGGCAGTAGTAGTAATTGAAACAGATTGCTTGCCATTGCTTGGAATGATTATTAACTGTTCAACGCCAGATATTGCAATGTTGAGATGGATTGCTTATATTAAGTCACTAAATCCAGAATTTAAGCATATCACTAAAAAGACAATTTATTAGCAGACATGCTATCTCGAGCAAGATACGAGAGGGAGGACGAAATGGTTGAAGACATTGATGATGTCGGATTGAAATTCTATTCAATATCAAATCTCAACAGAGAAGACAAGCTATTTCTTGAAGAATCTTATGAAGGAGAATTATTGGATATTGGTCATTATTTGAATACCTTGTCTAAGCAGGGGAATTGGTCTACAGAAAAATTCAAACAAATAAGAAAAAAAACATATGGATTTTTACTTTGAGATGGATTCTTATGGAAGAGACCGAAGAAAGGAATTGGGATGTCACAACGAGTGATAGGCAAAAGGGAAGAAAAACTAAAATTATTAAAGGAGTTTCATGATAGTTTATGGGCAGGGCATAGAGGAATCTGGGCTACTTTTGCTAAACTCAAGGAACGATATTGGTGGAAAAATATGTATCGAGATGTGCTCTCATTTGTAGAGTCATGTGAAATCTGTCAATCGTATTCTAATATCCGACATCAAGATAGTCTTCATCCTACGTATCCTCTGGCTATTCATTTTAAATGGGTTGTTGATTTGGTTATTATGCCGGTTGGGTTATGGCAGATGAGATATTTGGTTTTAGCTCGTGAAGATTTATCAAATCAAGTAGAAGGAAGAGCATTGAGGACAAAATCTACAGAGGGGATTTGTAGGTTTTTGCTTGAAGATGTCATTTGCCGTTACGGGTGCGTAGGAAAAATCACTGCAGATCGTGGAGAATTAAATGCACAAGAAGCTCGTAAGTTCTTTGAAAAATGTGGAGTTAAACTATCACTGACTACTGCTTATAATCCGGAAGGGAATGCGAAAAGCGAACGCGGTCACCCGCCGATTGTGAAAGCATTGGTTAAAGCTTGTAATGGGAAGGTTAAAGAGTGGCCACGGCTTTTGTCATTTGCATTATGGGCTGATCGAACAACACATAGTTTGGTGACAGGATATATGCCAGTAGAACTTATGACAGGTCAAAAACCAATTATGCCGATTGAAGAAAAGGTACTTACTTGGAGTATGCTACCATGGGAAGATGGATTGACAAGAGAAGAACTTCTGGCTATTAGGATTCGACAATTGGAGCAAAGAACGGAAGATGTCCAGATAGCATTGGAAAGGTTAAAAAGAGCAAGGTTACAAAACAAGGCGCGATTCGATAAGCAACATCGATTGAGACCAAAAGCAATCGAGGAAGGTGACTGGGTACTTGTTTATGACAATAGTCTGGATAATCAACATAGTACTTTGCGGAAATTTTCAAAACGTTGGTTTGGACCATATGTTGTAACAACTGTTCATGATAATGCGACTTACTCATTACGGGAGTTAGATGGTACAAAATTGAAAATACCAATTGCAGGGAAGCGAGTAAAAATATTTAAACGAAGACACGCGGAGATGAATATGGAAGACCTTAATGAAGGTACAGAGATTCCGCAGCAAGAAGATGAAAGTGATATGGATAATGAAGGTGACGACGACAAACTGGACAAAGACGTAGGGGATATATTTTGAATCAAACAACAATTGGATAAATTGGTGCATACCAGAGGATACACAGGTGCAGAGGGGGTGGATGTCGTGTTGTAACACGAGTATACAGTGAAAATAAGAAGAAAGGGGAATTTTATTAATATTCAGTTACCTTGAATATTGGGAGCATCGATCAACTCGAGTACAAATACTGAGTGGTCAGGTTCAGTCACTCCGTTACAGTGAGCCGGGGCATACTGAAATGCTCCATTCGATTCCAATAACGGGAGTCAGCAGGAAGAGAAGGACCAATTCACACGACGGGTTCGAGGAGCCAATTGGATCCAATTTCGATAATCCAATCCGGGTCCTCTTATCCAATATGAGACCTGAATTGGCCGGTCAACCCAGTGCAGTCTAATTACGGGAAATCCAGGTCTTACTACGAGTCTTAGCCAATCTGACGCGAGGACCAATTTGACCCAATTACGGGAACATCCAGGTTACTACGGGCATCTTTACCAATATAGGACCTGAATTGGTCGGGCGACTCAATGTGGTCCCGATTACGGGGTTCGATTCTGTTTCAGGCTATCCTGTTCTCTGTGCCGTTTCAGGGAACGTTGTTTTCGGTAAATGGATTTCGTAAAGGTGAAAACGGAAGAGAAAGCTTGACGGCGAGAGCCAATTTCGGATCCAAGCTTGAGGTGGGAGCCAATTCCGGATCTAAGATGGAAGATTGAAGAAATTCAGAGGATAAGGTTAGGTGGGATATAGTTTTGGGGGGTGTGGTTTTTTTTTGAGGGGAAATCAAGAAGGGAGCTAGTTTTCAAGCTTTTGCAAGGTTACCTGTTCGGTTTTTTCATTAGAGGTTTTTGGAAGATCAAGGGAATTAGAGAGAGGAGCTTCATGCTTCGGGTCGGGGAAGGAAAGACATAGAATTTGGATTTTTCTTCTTCGTAGAGTTTTGGAAAGACTGAGGCAATCGCTGCTGAAGTCAGTGTTGTAATGGTGAATCGGGATTTTTAAATGAAGTGGGTTTGAATACTCTTGACTGTTTTGTGAAATCGAGTTACGTCTGTGATTGAAGGATTAAAGGGGTGTCTATAGGATTGAGTATGCGGAGTGAATGAAATTTATTGGGTTAATCTAACAGGACAGTCAGTGGATACAAGATCGTAAGTACAAAGGGGTATTGAAGATTAATAGTTTGGGTTGTTCGGGGTTCTCTGTAACGTCTAAAGACCTATCGGCTGGGGCAAAAAGGACTTCGACAAGCAGTCGAAGAGCACCCGTATAGATTTACTGTACATTGTTGCAGTCGTTTATATTCCAGCAGTCAAAAACTGATAGACTGCTTGACTATCGGCGAATCTCCATACTACCTTCTACAGCCAGACGCTCGGCGCGTTCTCGAGCAAGAAAGCACGTAATACGACATAAGTGGTGAACCCGACGTGAAAGCTTGAGGTAGAAGGTATTGGATTTCGGTTGATTTTATCTTTATTTTTATGGAAAACGAAAATAAAAATTTTGAAGGATTTTTGGGAGAAGTTTCTGGTGGGGAGTCTTCTAAAGGACAAGGTATGCACATGGATCCATCTATTGCTAGTTTGTTTCAAGCCTTCTCATTGTCAATGCAGCAACAGCAAAGCAATGATCGAAAGGAAGCTTTGGCAACCAAAGCATTGCAAGCAGTGGTCAATAAAATTGATCAATTTGATGGGAGGAATATTTCAAGGTATTTAAGATGTTATGTTCGTGAAATGGAATTAAATCGGGTTTCTGAGAAGAAAATGGTTGCACTATTTGGACTTGCCACGATACCGGAGATAAGGGACCACATTACATCGATTACGGATCGTTGTGGGAATTCATGGGAGGATTTTTCACATGCATTGAAAGACGAATATTTCTTGGAAGATGCTGATCGCGTTACTAAGAAGCTGTTTCTGGGATGGATTGAACGGCCCAATAAGAATTTGCAAGCAACAGAGCTACTAAGGGAATTTGAGAGGCAGTACTCTCAATTATTGAAGGTAGAAAAATTGACATTGGAGCCGAACAAAGTTGATCTATTTCTTCAAGCTGCTGATGGAGAATTGCAAGAGAAATTAGAACCCCTTCTTGAAGACAAAGAAGAAGATGAAGGATTGACAACAAAGTAGAAGAACGTTGAAGATGCTGTGGGGTTGCTTACAAAAAAAGAAAGGAGGAAGGATAGGAGCAATATTCCGAAAACAGTACAAGCACCCAAAGCTCCAGTACGTACAACACCACCGACAATGCCTACAGTTCAACCTTCGACATCCTTGTCAAAGAAAGCAGATATGGGTATGGAAGAAATTATACGAGGAATGCGAGATCTTCAAATCAAATTGGCAAGACTTGAAGAGAATACTTCTATAAACAATTCTAAGAATGTTTCAAAACAAGGATATGTACAAAGATGCATTTGGTGTGATGATGCTTCACACACTAGAAAAGATTGCAATGAATTTAATAATATGATACGGCAGGGAATTATTTGCTGGAAAGATGGGAAAATAGCATTGAAAGATAGGGAGGATCTTCTTCAAACCAATTTTGGCAAGGGAGGAATGAGAGCATTGATTCAAGATTACTTAAAAGAGCATGAAACAGTAGTACGAGAAAGTGCAAGTTATGGTGCTAGAGTAGATGATGAAATTGGTGGAAGTACGGAAACTAGTGAGTTTTGGGCTTCTGCCGTTTCTACAATGCAAGAAGGGAAATTACCTCGAGAAGCGTTATTGAGAACTGCAGCTACAATACGAGGAAGAACAGGTTGGGAGGATCCTGTTGAGTCTCTTTCAGTTCATGCATATATTGCTAAGAGCCAACATGAAGCTTTGATGGAAGAAAAAAGACGAGGAAATTTTGATGATACTAGAGAAGGAAATTCTTTTAAGAGGCAAACTCGAGGAGACAAGGCTCGGGAGGCAGCTTCACAAGAATTGCCTGTAAAGGATACCTCAGCATCATTGGGAGAAAAAACAACGGAGACAAAAGATAAGGGCAAATCAATTGCTTATAAGCTACTTTCTGACATTGAAGCGGCAACAAATTTGAAAGGGGTGTTGGAAGAACGTATATTAAACGCTAAGGTGGAATTCACATTGAAAGAAGTCTTGGGAATTGCAAAGAAGGAGTTTCATGATGTTATCATTGACAGCATTAAGCGAAAGAGGCAATTAATGAGCAAAACTGGAATGAGTCATGCTATTGATGCAAGAATATGTAGAGATGAAGAAGAGGTTGATATTGGTTACAAGCAACCAACAAATGAAAAGAATGGGTATAATCAGCGAGTACGTTTCGAAGATTCTAGTGACAAGGGAATGGAAACTTTGAGCCATTATACTCGAAAGCATTGGGCAAGGGCAACTACTGAGGTATTGGTGAAGGTAGGAGATATAGAAGAACCAATAGTTGCTTTGGTGGACCATGGTTCTGAAATAAATCTCATGTCTAAAGATCTTTATAAGAAGCAAAAATGGCCAATTGATATGGAACATGGATGGGCAATACGAGCAGCTAATAACACACGAGGCGAATTATATGGAGCTTGTCCAGATGTCAAAATTCGGATTGGGGATGTTGCGACGGAGCAACATTTCTTCGTTCAAGATACAACGTCTTATCCGTTGATTTTAGGACAACCTTATATCACGGCAACACGGATGGAAACAAAGGTACTTGACGATGGTTCTGCTTATGCAAGGGTACGGAGCGAAGATGGGAGGAAAGCTGTACAATTTCTAACAGTACCTCCTAACCATGAACGGAATCGAGATAGGTTGAGGGAGAAACCATTGCCAAAGATTGTTGAAGGATTTAAGGATTTTGGGGAGGTACCACTATAAAGCGAGATTATGGAGGTACAAAAGAGGAGGTACTCTCGCGAGATGAAGGTGCCTTTGATGCGAGTTTTATTGGTATATTGGAGAATGGAAATATTATGTATAAGAAAGTTGATGATTTTAAAAGAAAAGAAAGAAAAAGATTATATGATATTGAAGGACAGTTACGCAAGATAGGTACATTGCAAGATGATGAGAGGATTTTGGGTGTTTATGAAGAAAATGGGCTAGAAGATTCATTGGAATTGATTACATCTATTGGGTTAGGGGATAATGATAAGATTGTTGAGATTCATTCGAGAGAGGTTTATACCATGCTTGAATCTTTTCAAGCACCAGAAGTCACAGTAGAGACGAGATATAAAACGGCAGATAAGAAGGTAAAGCCTGTTGCCGGACCATTACCAGAGGATTCTAAAGAACAAATGGGAGAAGCATCAAAAGAAGCAAGTTTAAGAGATCCAATGAGTATTGGACATCAGTTTACTGAAGAGACTTTTGAAGAATTGAAGATTGGTTCTGATGGTTCTTTATTGCCGGAGGAAATTACTTGCTTCAAAAAGATGTTGGCTAAACAAGGTAGATCGTTTGCCTTCGAATCTCATGAAATTGGGTGTGTGGATCCAAATATTGTAACACCTATGGTTATCTTCACTGTACCGCATGTACCTTGGAATCTAAGACCGATTCCAGTACCGAGGGCACATTTACCTAAATTGGTGGAACTATTGAAAGAAAAGATAAAGATGAAAATATTAGAACCTTCATTTGCGCCGTATTCTAGTCGATGGTTTACGGTACCTAAGAAGAATGGATCACTACGGTTTATTCAAGATATGCAGCCGGTGAATGCTGTAACTGTTAGGAATGCAGGAATTGGACCTATTGTGGATGAATTTGCTGAGGCGTTTGCTGGAAGGGCGATCTATTCAATGGGTGATTTGTATTCAGGTTATGATCAATTTCAACTTGCCGAAGGAAGTAGAGATATGACAACGATGAGGACACCGCTTGGATTGGTTAGAATGTGCACTCTTCCTCAAGGCACGACCAACTCAGTTGCGCATATGATGAATGGGATGAATAAGGTATTGAGAGATTTTATTCCGAAAAAGACTATGCCTTTTCTGGATGATGTTCCAATAAAAGGGTGCAGAGAAGGAGACAAGGATGAAACTTTAGATACGAAGGGGTGTCGCAGATATGTTGTTGATCATATAATAGATTGTGAAAAGATTTTAACTCGGCTTGGAGAAGTTCATCTTACATTATCGGGTATGAAGTCCGTATTTGGAGTGCGAGAGGTTGTAATTGTTGGACATTTATGTGGATCTTATGGAAGAAAACCAGATCCGACTAAAGTTGATGCAATTGGAAGGATGAAAGAGGATTGTGGTTCTTTAACAGAGGTTCGCAGGTTTTTGGGTGCATGTGTATTTTATCGAATTTGGATCCCTCATTTTGCTCACATAGCGGATCCATTATATGAACTGTTACGCAAGGGTTATCGATTTGAATGGAAAGAAAGGCATATTCAGGCAATGCAAAGATTGAAGAAATTATTGATGTCACCTCCAATATTGAGGAAGGTTGATTATAAGTGCAATAGACCAGTGATTCTTACTGTAGACGCTAGTCCAATTGCCGTTGGATGGGCTGTGGGTCAAGATGATTCGAATGGGAGTAGATTTGCAGTTCGATTTGGGGCTAAAGTTTTAAGTATTCGTCAGCGTGCATATTCGCAAGTCAAAAGAGAACTTTGGGGAGTCGTTTTGGCTATGAAAGCTGAAAAGGACTATTTGATTGGGGCAGTAGTAGTAATTGAAACAGATTGCTTGCCATTGCTTGGAATGATTATTAACTGTTCAACGCCAGATATTGCAATGTTGAGATGGATTGCTTATATTAAGTCACTAAATCCAGAATTTAAGCATATCACTGGAAAGGACAATTTAGTAGCAGACATGCTATCTTGAGTAAGATACGAGAGGGAGGACGAAATGGTTGAAGACATTGATGATGTCGGATTGAAATTCTATTCAATATCAAATCTCAACAGAGAAGACAAGCTATTTCTTGAAGAATCTTATGAAGGAGAATTATTGGATATTGGTCATTATTTGAATACCTTGTCTAAGTAGGGGAATTGGTCTACAGAAAAATTCAAACAAATAAGAAAAAAAACATATGGATTTTTACTTCGAGATGGATTCTTATGGAAGAGACCGAAGAAAGGAATTGGGATGTCACAACGAGT
This sequence comes from Physcomitrium patens, assembly GCF_059467195.1. Taxonomy (NCBI): domain Eukaryota; kingdom Viridiplantae; phylum Streptophyta; class Bryopsida; order Funariales; family Funariaceae; genus Physcomitrium; species Physcomitrium patens. The sequence continues at coordinate 12,310,397 of NC_143410.1, forward strand.
GATAGGCAAAAGGGAAGAAAAACTAAAATTATTAAAGGAGTTTCATGATAGTTTATGGGCAGGGCATAGAGGAATCTGGGCTACTTTTGCTAAACTCAAGGAACGATATTGGTGGAAAAATATGTATCGAGATGTGCTCTCATTTGTAGAGTCATGTGAAATCTGTCAATCGTATTCTAATATCCGACATCAAGATAGTCTTCATCCTACGTATCCTCTGGCTATTCATTTTAAATGGGTTGTTGATTTGGTTATTATGCCGGTTGGGTTATGGCAGATGAGATATTTGGTTTTAGCTCGTGAAGATTTATCAAATCAAGTAGAAGGAAGAGCATTGAGGACAAAATCTACAGAGGGGATTTGTAGGTTTTTGCTTGAAGATGTCATTTGCCGTTACGGGTGCGTAGGAAAAATCACTGCAGATCGTGGAGAATTAAATGCACAAGAAGCTCGTAAGTTCTTTGAAAAATGTGGAGTTAAACTATCACTGACTACTGCTTATAATCCGGAAGGGAATGCGAAAAGCGAACGCGGTCACCCGCCGATTGTGAAAGCATTGGTTAAAGCTTGTAATGGGAAGGTTAAAGAGTGGCCACGGCTTTTGTCATTTGCATTATGGGCTGATCGAACAACACATAGTTTGGTGACAGGATATATGCCAGTAGAACTTATGACAGGTCAAAAACCAATTATGCCGATTGAAGAAAAGGTACTTACTTGGAGTATGCTACCATGGGAAGATGGATTGACAAGAGAAGAACTTCTGGCTATTAGGATTCGACAATTGGAGCAAAGAACGGAAGATGTCCAGATAGCATTGGAAAGGTTAAAAAGAGCAAGGTTACAAAACAAGGCGCGATTCGATAAGCAACATCGATTGAGACCAAAAGCAATCGAGGAAGGTGACTGGGTACTTGTTTATGACAATAGTCTGGATAATCAACATAGTACTTTGCGGAAATTTTCAAAACGTTGGTTTGGACCATATGTTGTAACAACTGTTCATGATAATGCGACTTACTCATTACGGGAGTTAGATGGTACAAAATTGAAAATACCAATTGCAGGGAAGCGAGTAAAAATATTTAAACGAAGACACGCGGAGATGAATATGGAAGACCTTAATGAAGGTACAGAGATTCCGCAGCAAGAAGATGAAAGTGATATGGATAATGAAGGTGACGACGACAAACTGGACAAAGACGTAGGGGATATATTTTGAATCAAACAACAATTGGATAAATTGGTGCATACCAGAGGATACACAGGTGCAGAGGGGGTGGATGTCGTGTTGTAACACGAGTATACAGTGAAAATAAGAAGAAAGGGGAATTTTATTAATATTCAGTTACCTTGAATATTGGGAGCATCGATCAACTCGAGTACAAATACTGAGTGGTCAGGTTCAGTCACTCCGTTACAGTGAGCCGGGGCATACTGAAATGCTCCATTCGATTCCAATAACGGGAGTCAGCAGGAAGAGAAGGACCAATTCACACGACGGGTTCGAGGAGCCAATTGGATCCAATTTCGATAATCCAATCCGGGTCCTCTTATCCAATATGAGACCTGAATTGGCCGGTCAACCCAGTGCAGTCTAATTACGGGAAATCCAGGTCTTACTACGGGTCTTAGCCAATCTGACGCGAGGACCAATTTGACCCAATTACGGGAACATCCAGGTTACTACGGGCATCTTTACCAATATAGGACCTGAATTGGTCGGGCGACTCAATGTGGTCCCGATTACGGGGTTCGATTCTGTTTCAGGCTATCCTGTTCTCTGTGCCGTTTCAGGGAACGTTGTTTTCGGTAAATGGATTTCGTAAAGGTGAAAACGGAAGAGAAAGCTTGACGGCGAGAGCCAATTTCGGATCCAAGCTTGAGGTGGGAGCCAATTCCGGATCTAAGATGGAAGATTGAAGAAATTCAGAGGATAAGGTTAGGTGGGATATAGTTTTGGGGGGTGTGGTTTTTTTTTGAGGGGAAATCAAGAAGGGAGCTAGTTTTCAAGCTTTTGCAAGGTTACCTGTTCGGTTTTTTCATTAGAGGTTTTTGGAAGATCAAGGGAATTAGAGAGAGGAGCTTCATGCTTCGGGTCGGGGAAGGAAAGACATAGAATTTGGATTTTTCTTCTTCGTAGAGTTTTGGAAAGACTGAGGCAATCGCTGCTGAAGTCAGTGTTGTAATGGTGAATCGGGATTTTTAAATGAAGTGGGTTTGAATACTCTTGACTGTTTTGTGAAATCGAGTTACGTCTGTGATTGAAGGATTAAAGGGGTGTCTATAGGATTGAGTATGCGGAGTGAATGAAATTTATTGGGTTAATCTAACAGGACAGTCAGTGGATACAAGATCGTAAGTACAAAGGGGTATTGAAGATTAATAGTTTGGGTTGTTCGGGGTTCTCTGTAACGTCTAAAGACCTATCGGCTGGGGCAAAAAGGACTTCGACAAGCAATCGAAGAGCACCCGTATAGATTTACTGTGCATTGTTGCAGTCGTTTATATTCCAGCAGTCAAAAACTGATAGACTGCTTCACTATCGGTGAATCTCCATACTACCTTCTATAGCCAGACGCCCGACGCGTTCTCGAGGAGGAAAGCACATAATACGACAACGTGCTTCTAGAAGGTTCTAGAAACTTGTCTCTAGAAGGTTCTAAGGATTATGTCCCTAACATCACCCTCTCCTTTAGCTTCGAGGTTTCTGAGAAGCAATATTATTGTTAATTAGTACCGATACAAGAAAATGAAGATCTGTCGTAGTATGGAGATTTGCTAATATTCAAATAGTCTAGTATGGAGATTTGCTAATATTCAAATAGTCTATCGGTTTTTGATTGTTAGAATATAAACAACTGAAGGAATACACCGTAAATCTATACGGATGTTCTTTGACTGCTTGCTGAAGTCCTTTTTGTCTCAGCCGATAGGTCTCTAGACGTTACAGAGAACCCCGAACAACCCAAACTGCTAATCTTCGATACCGCTTTATACTCACGATCTTGTATCCACTGACTGTCTCGTTAGATTAACCCAATAAATTTCATTCACTCCGCATACTCAATCCTATAGACACCCTTTTAATTCTTCATCACAGACGTAACTCGATTTCACAAAATAGTCAAGAGTAATCAAATCCACTTCATTAAAAATCTGGATTCGCCATTACAACACTGACTTCAGCAACGATTGCCTCAGTCTTCCCAAAACCCTATGAAGAAAAAAAATCCAATTCTCTGTCTTTTTTCCCCTTCCCGAAGCATGAAGCTAGCTCTCTGATCCTTCAAAACCTCCAAAAAAACTTCTCTCCCCTCTCATTTCTTAACTTTAATTCTGAATTTCTTCAATGTTCCGTCTTGGATCTAAAATTGGCTCCCGCCATCAGAGCTTGGATCCAAAATTGGCTCTCGCCGTCAGAGCTTCCTCCTCCATTTTTACCATTAAGAGATCCTTTTATCGAAAGGACGTTCCCAGAGTGGCACAAAGGATGGAACAGCCTGAAACGGAATTGGAGCCCCGTAATCGGGACCACATTGAGTCGCCCAACCAATTCAGGTCTCATATTGGGTAAGAGTCCAGTAGTAAGACCTGGATGTTTTCGTAATTGGATCAAATTGGTCCTTCGCGTCAGATTGACTGAGGCCCGTAGTAAGACCTAGATTTTCCCGTAATTAGACTGCATTGGATTGCTCGACCAATTCAGGTCTCATATTGGGTAAGAGGACCCGGATTGGATGTCTTGAAATTAGATCCAATTGGCTCTTCGAACTAGGCTCACCCGTCGTGTGAATTGGTCCTTTTCCTTCCTGCTGACTCCCGTTATTGGAATCGAACGGAGCATTTCAGTATGCCTCGGATGACTGTAACGGGGTGACTGAACCTAGCCACTCAGTATTTACACTGGAATTGGTCGTTGCTCCCAATATTCGAGGTAACTGAATATTAATAAAAGTCCCCTTTCTTTATATTTTCACGATATACTCGTGTTACAACACGACATCGGTTACTCGGTATCCTCCGTTGTCGTCGTGGTGTAGGCGATTCTTCATCTCGGGGTCGCCTTCGTGAGCTAGTCGGTTGAGATAATCTGACTGGCATAGTATCTATCTCTTGGCTATCCATATTAGAAGACCAAACTATGGCTACTGAAAAAATTCTATTTTATCTTGGAAAAAATAACTACATCAACTACGATTATTGGTGGTGCTCTCTCCCTTTCTTATATTCTTGGGTGAGCAAGCTTCAGAAGGAAGCTATCGTCGAACCGGCTTAGATTTATAAAGATGTTGTTGATGAAACTCCTGTACCTTTCGTGGCGCATTGGTGAGATTTTTAGCTGGCTCCCACGTTCGCTCATTAATATCATAGCCGCACCAATGAACAAGATACTCCAACTTGTCCCACCTTCGTCGTGAATCCAATACCTTTTCAACCTCATAATCCTCGTGGTTCTCAATCTCAATACTAGGTGGCGGACATTGCACTCTTCTAGAAAAAGTCGACTCTCGATAAGGCTCCAACAGAGAAACATGAAAGACTGGATGTACCTTCATAGAAGCCGGTAATTCTAGACGGTAAGCCACTGGATTGATTTGCTTCTGGATGATAAATGGTCCCAATCTTCGATAGTCCAACTTATCACATAATCGCTTGGTCTTGATATTCGATCGAAGAAGCCATGCTTTATCTCCAATTTTAAAAGTAGGTGCTTGATTCTGAAATCTATCTGTAAACGCCTTCTAGGATTCTTGAGCAGATTGTAATTGAAGCTTCAACGTATTTTGAAGCTCTGATAGTTGTTTCGCAAATCTTTCAGCTCCTGGATTGTTATTTATTGACGGACTCAATAAATCAAGCTTCGGATGATACCCATAGTTAGAAAAGAATAGTATGTATTGAGTCGATGCATGGAGGGTGTTGTTATATGCAAACTCGGCTAGCGGTAGATATGTGGTCCAATTATCTTGCTGATAGTTGATACTGCATCGTAAGTATTGTTCCAAGACTTGGCTCACCCGTTTCGTTTGGCCATCATTTGATGATGAAAAGCCAAAGAAAGCTTGATATTCACCTTCAGTATCTCAAAGAGAGATCTCCAAAACTTTGATACGAACTGGGTTCCTCGATCTGATATGATATCATCTGGTAGTCCATGATATCGATACACATTATCAAAAAAAAGCCTTGTTGTGACTTCACTGGATGATGTCTTCTTGCAAGGGACAAAGCGTGCCATCTTTGTAAGTTGATCTACCATGACAAAGATGCTGTCAAATGAGTTCGATGATGGCAGGTCCGTGATGAAGTCCATGGAAATTGAAGACCATGGTCGACGTGGAATCGGCAATGGCTGTAGGAGTCTATAAGGGCGATGTCGAGGATTCTTGGATCTTGAACAGATGTTGCAGGAGAGGACAAAATCTTTCATATCCTTCTACATTTGGAGCCACCAAAAATCTTGAGAAATAAGTTCCAAGGTCTTGTTGAATCCAAAATATCCCGCAGCTGGAAAATCGTGGCAAGATTGAAGAACTCGGACTCATGTTGGTCCTTTTGGAATATACAAGTGCTCCTCAAAGTATAAAAGATCTCCCTCGACCAAGCTTGATGTCGAAGTATCTCCTTCAAAGTATAAACTTATCGTCATTGTCATGCTGCTTAATATCAATGGCTTCTGAATCTTTAATGGTCACGGCACGTACTTGATTCAGGAAGTCAGCATCAATTGGCACAATAGTAGTGCAAAGCTGAAATTGCTCTGGCTTCAACAATATCGTACCTTGTTGATCAAACGCTGCTTCTCAAGCGTTTGGTACAAGATACGATCTCCTCGATAAGGCATCAGATAGTCCTTGCTGCTTTCTAGGTCAATAAGTGATAACAAAATCGAACCTACATAGCAACATACTCCACTGAGTTTGACGTCGATTTAGAACTCGAGCCGACATGAAATACTCCAAATTCTTGTGATCTATGTATACGGTCACAGGGTATGCAGCTCCTTCAAAAAAGTGACGCCATTCTTGGAAAGAATCCACTATAACAAGAAGTTCCTTATCATGGATCTCATAATTGATTTCAGCAGTAGAGAACTTTCGAGAATAGAATGCAACCAGATGGAGCTTCTTGTTTTCTCCCATTTGTGAAAGTACAGCTCCCAAAGCAAAATCCGAAGCATCAGTTTCTAAATAAAAGGCCTTTGTAAAGTCTGGATGTACCAAGATTGGAGCCGTAGTAAATGCAATCTTCAGGTCTTGAAACGCCTTCTCCACTAGAGGTCCCCATTTCAGCTTATTCTTGCATGTCAATCGAGTGAGAAAAGCAGCAACTTGAGAGTAATTCTTGATGAAGATCTGATAGAAGTTGGCAAAATCAAGAAAGCATTGTACATCTCTAACCGTCTTCGGAACCTCCCAGGACACGATTGCTTCCACCTTCTTGGGGTCCATCTTCAAGCCTTCCGTAGTCGCAACAAACCCCAGAAACTCCATCTCTATTTGGTGAAATAAAAACTTCTCTAACTTGGCATATAGTCCTCGCTCGCATAGTTTTTCTAAGACCAAACGAACATGCTTTTCATACTCTTCCTCATTTTTAGAAAAGATCAGAATAACATCCAAATAGATGACAACAAAATCGTCAAGGTGCTCTCGAAAAATGTCATTCATCATATGTTGAAAGATCGTTGGAGCATTGATAAGACCAAAGGGCATGACATTATACTCAAAATGGCCATACCTTGTACGGAACGCTGTCTTCCACTCATCTCCTTCCTTGATTCGTACGAGGTTGTAAGCTCTCCTTAGATCAATTTTTGTAAAGATCCTTGCACGTCCAAGTTGTTCTAAGAGACCAAAAATCAAGGATAACGGGTAACGATTCTTCTTTGTTACCTTATTGAGGCCTCGATAGTCCACGTACATCCGCAACGAGCCATCTTTTTTCTTCACAAATAAGATAGGTGCTCCAGTTGACGATTTTGAATGACGGATGAAGTTCTTGGCTAGATTCTCATTGATGTGCTTCTGCAACTCCGCCAACTCCGTCTGCGATAGATTGTAGATTGGGCCTAAAGACGGTTGTGCTCCTTCTTGTAAGTCTATGGTGTAATCATATGGTCTGTATTTCGGTAGCATGTCGGCATTCTTCTTTTGAAACACGTCTTTAAAATCCTTATATTGCTCAAATATACTTATTGTCGAGATCTTCTCCCCGGTAGTTGGAGCTGTATAAATGACAAACGGTGTGCCTTCCTTGGACGATCTTATAAACGCTCTTGCTCCAATAAATAAGGATTTCTCTATTTGGGGTTTTTTACTAGGCTTGCTCTTGGATGGTTTTGTGGGAAAGGTCATCTTCCGCAACCTCCAATCTATGGATGGATTATGCTTTTCCAACCAGGGAAGACCAAGAATAATAGGATTTGATGGGGTTCTAATAATATTGAAAATAATATGACTACTATGGCCCTTAAACGTCACTTCTATAGGTTTTGATTCATAGGTGATACTACCGGACAATAAAGGTCGTCCATCTATGACCTCAACGTGAACAGATTTGGATTTCTGTACTAAAGGGATCTTATGACACTTTGCAAATTCTTTGTCTAAGAAACAAGCAGATGCTCCTGAATCTAATAATGCTAAGGTTCTCAATTTCTGAGGGCCAATAACTAAAGGGATTGTAAAGCAAAGGGCAGGTTGAGCGAAAAGAAAGGAACCTGGTTGATATTGCGATATTTCACTGTCCAGCCGCACGGTTCCTATTATGGCTGGGCATCCTCGTTTTCTTGAACAAACGCGCCCTTAGTCCTGACAATACGTCGATTTTGCTTCTTGGGGCAGTTTCCAACTTTGTGGCCTTCTTCATCGCACTACAAGCATAGACCTTCCTCCATACGCCGCTTTTTTTCTTCTAGGATAAGAGATTTGATATGTACCGCATCAATTTGCATGTCTTCTACCTCTGAATGTGTATTCATGCTACTTGCCGACATAGTTGGGGCGTGGTGAACCGTATGTTGTCTTAAACGTTGATCTTGGCAGCGTTGGAATAGGCGGTTATCGTACTTCATAGCTTGGCTAATAGCTTCGTTGAGCGTTTGTGAATCACTAAGAGTTAACAGCAAATCCTTCATATCATCCCTTAAATTCCAATAGAATTGACTCATCAATGCTTCTTTGTCCCAATTGATGTCGCATACTAATTACCTGAAGTTTGATGCATAGACTGATATAGAGCGCATCCTTTGTCGTAGTGACTGGATCTTTGTTGTAGTCCATCGAACCTTGTCGTGTTCACCAAATGCTTCCGCAAATGCCTCCAAAAAGGTTTCAAAGTTGTTTAGTATGGACAATCGTTTCTCAAACACATGAGCAAACCATGATAGAGTTTGTCATGTAAGTAAGGTTCCAACAAGCCCAACATGTGACTCCTCCATTAGATAGCGTTCGGGCTGTAAAATTGTTATCAACTTGATTTGATTGACGAATCCTCGAAACTTGGAATGCGTACCATCGAACTTGTCCAGAAGGCTAACTCGGAACTCCTTATGTTGTAGAACCAGCGGTGCTTGTCGAACCTGAGGCAAAGTTGCTTCTTTAAGTGTAGAAGTTTGAGGTTGGTGCAACCTAGATTGTGCCATCCCAGATGCTCCATCATTATGAAGCCTTGCCACGACTCCTTCAATCTCTGCAGTTCTTTGCGATAATGTAGCGAGGGCATTCATGATAGCATCCAACTTGGACTCCGAACTTTCAGTCATACTAATGTCTTGGCCTCCAGCCATTCTAAAAGAAGGACAGAAATGACTCTACAAGAAGACAATATTGGTTTAGAGGAGGGTACTCCGCAACCTCTAAAATGCCTTAAGAGCTTCAAGAAAAGGGGTAATCCACTCTCTCTAAGAAGAATAAGACTCCAATATTGTAACAAAAGAAGTATCAGTTTAGAGGAGGGTAATCTGCAACCTCTAAAATGCTAGTACACTTCCAAGCAGAGGGGTAATCCGCACTCTAACGAGGAAGAAACTAACTCTGATATCTGAGGTGAGTGAAGTCTTGACAAACTGTCACGGACACAAAAATACAGACTCGAGATCTAACAAGAAGTTCAAGAAGAACTGACAAGAACTAGATTAATCAGATGAATACAAGAACAACATGAGAAAGGTGACCTAGAGCTCCAAGTGATGTGTTGTCGAGACTGAAGAATTCTTCAACCTCGATTCGAATATATACTCCTATTTAGGAAGCTTTTCAAGCAACTTCTAACAACTAAGAAGCTTCTAGAAGGTTCCAGAGACTTGCTTCTAGAAGGTTCTAGAAACTTATCTCTAGAAGGTTCTAAGGACTATATCTCTAACATCTTCTATCAACTAAGAAGCTTCTAGAAGGTTCTAGAGACTTGCTTCTAGAAGGTTTTAGAAACTTGTCTCTAGAAGATTCTAGAAACTTGTGTCTAAAAGGTTCTAGAAACTTGTCTCTAAAAGGTTCTAGAAACTTGTCTCTAGAAGGTTCTAAGGATTATGTCCCTAACAGTACCTCCATTATGTCAGAGTCGACGAATAGATCAGAACTAGTGAGGGAGTTGAAACAAGAAAAGATATCTGAACCTTTATGTCAAATTATTAACTTGGCAACAAATAAAATATTTCAGATAATTAAAATTTACAAAGGTATTCAAGATCAGAAGTTGACATGTTAGAAAGAATTTTTCATTGACCATAATTCCGCTTTTTTTTGGACCTATGCTGATTTGAAAGATATCCCTGTAGAAGTCTGTGAGCGTTGGATCATTTTGGAAGAAATGCTAAACCTGTCCATCAAAGACAACACCGACTTAATTCAAAATATTTCCTAATGATGAACAAAGAATTAGAGAAGCTTATTGAGATTGGTTTTATTTATCTGGTATTGAACAGTGAGTGGATTTTTCCAATCGTGATGGTGCCAAAGAAAAATGGTAAAATCAAAATTTGCTAGGACTTCTAGAAATTAAATGCGGCTACCAAAAAAAATTACTTTCTATTATCTTTTACGGATAGTATATTGGACGCCGTAGTATGGCATGAATGTTATTTTTTCCTAGATGGATTTTCTAGTTATAATGAAGTTGAAATTACAAAGGAAGATCAACTAAAGAGTACTTTTACTATGGATTGGAGAACATTTGTTTATCACATTATGTCATTTGGATTATGTAATGCTCCAACCACATTTCAACAGGTGATGACTCAAGCATTTTAGGATTATTTACGAATATTTATAGAAATATTTTTAAATAATTTTTGTACTTTCAATACAAAACAAGATCATTTGAAATGCCTAGGTAAATATTTGGATCAATGTGCTACATATGGGATATCATTGAACTCTGATAAATGCCAATTTGGTATTCCATCTAGAAAATTCTTGGGACATATAGTCTCCAAACATGATATTGCCACTGATCTAGATAAAGTTCAGCACATTTTATGTATATGTTGAGGCATCCAATGTTGTTAATGGATCTGTATTAAATCAAAAGGATGAAAAAAGAATGGATCATCCAATATATTATACCAATTTACAATTGGTCGCTACCAAAAGAAATTACACTACTACTGAATAGAAAGCTTTAGGCATGATATATTCAGTTTAAAAATTTTGGCATTATTTGCTAGGTTATCCATTTGTATTTTATATGGATCATGATGCCCTAAAATACATGATTAATAAGCCTCAATTGAGTGGACGTATTGCTAGATAGATATTACTACTATAGGACTTCAATTTTACTATTATTGTAAGATCTAAGAAGAACCATGCAAATTCTGACCATTTATCCTGGTTGTCTTATATCTTGGGCAATGAACATGTTCCTAATATACTTCTCGACATTGATTTATTTATTGTGGATATGTTTTCACTAGAGTATAATGAAATAATTTAATTTTTGACATTCCAAAAATTTCTACTTGCATTTAGCGAGAAGCTTAAGAAATACTTAATTTTGAAAAGTATACAATATACAAGGATTGGTGATGCTTTATATAAGCAAGGAAAGAATGGTATTTTACAATTCTATATTTTTTAAAGTGAAATACAGTCGATATTGGACAATTGCCACTTGGATAGTTATGTTGGGCATTTTGCTAGTGATAGTACTACTCGAAAAGCTTTAATAGCTAGATATTGGTGACCAACAATGTTTTCAAATGCACACCAATATGTTTGTCGCTGTGATCCGTGTCAAAGAATTGGTCAACTAATTGACACTTTTGCCATGCTATTAGTACCAATTTTGGCTCAAGCACCATTTAAAAAATCGGTAATTGATTTTGTTGGACCAATTGCACCAATGTCGAGACATGAATAAAAGTGGTATATTTTAGTCACCATGGACTATGTAACCAAATGGGCAGAGGCTATTGCAACACAATATGATAATGCAAATATTGTTGTCACTTTTCTATACAAGAATATTATCACTCGATTTAGGTGTCCTAAAGAATTGATTAGTGATCGAAGATCCCATTTCATTAATTCTACAATTGTAGCTTTGATGGATATGTACAAGATCAAGCATACGAAAACAACTCCATATCATCCTAGAGCCAATGGATAAACAGAAAAGACCTACAATATTCTATGCAAGATATTAAATAAGACTATTTTAAAGATGGGCATGGATTAGAATACCAAATTATTTGCAGACTTATAGGCATATCATACAATTTATAAAGTGACAACCAATTCCATCCGATTCAAATTAATTTACAAACAAGAAGCACTCTTATCTATCGAATTGGAAGTCTAGAGTTTACGGACTACAGTCGATGAACGATTGAATGATAAAGAGTCCATGCACTATTGGTTGACAAAATTAGAAGAATTGGATGAAATTTGGGCTATTACTCTTTTAACAATGGAAGCTACCCTGAAACGATGGAAGAATTACTACAATAATAAACTATAACCTAAGAATTTTATGTCCAATGATTTGGTCTTGCTTTATGATAGTTTTTTTAATACTTTTCTAGAAAAATTTTAAATCTGATGGTATGGTCCGTATCGAGTGGTTGAAAGATTTTTCAATGGATCAGTCAAATTAGAAGATTTTATGGTCTATCAATTTAGTACACATATTAACGAAATCGATTACGGTTGTATTATACTTAAAATCCAAGATAGATTTCAAATTTTTTTTTGAAGCTATACTTATTGATATATGTGGACTATGGTGTAGAGGCGGTTGAAAGGATAGTTAGAGGTATGATTAGTCATAGGTCAGATGGGACGATGGAAGAAATAGACAATATGGATAATATGTTGTTGTTATCACCACTAGGTAAAAGAATAGGAGTAGGGCATGTATTCAAGGTGATTCTATGGTGTCACATTCTGTTGTTATTTTTTTGTATTACAATTTTTTTGTATTTCGAGAGTATTGGACAATAACACTGACAGTTAGAACTTGGAAGAGTGGGCATCATAGCATTTGAAAGTGCAAAGAGAGCTATGGATAGAGAAGAAAGTGGCCAAAATATGAAAGCTAAAGATAATTTGAGACCACTATCAATTAATGTGGCATTAGTGGAAGAATAATGGAGCCTATGAAATTGGAGATCTACTAGACGCCAAGAAAAATACGAGATTTTTGAAATGTATAAATATTTCAATTTTTACAAAGGTCAAATAGCTTGCCATCAATTGATGTGGTATTAGTAAAAGAATACATTGCAAACTATGATCCAGAGGATGGATTGAGCATAGTACAAAGGCACATTATCGATATTAATGAGAAGATCTTAAAAAAGGTATTGTATCTTCCAATAGGAGAGCTTGTAATGGAGGCAATGGACTTAAGCAATTTCAATTTAGGATTATTTTTCAAAAGTGGAATGTCATGATTTGAAAAGAACCAAGATTGGCAGATAGTTGAGGAAATTATACCAGAGCTCATAGAATGGATGTGCTTCGTGCTCAGGCATTTAGCATTATATCGACACTACACATATATTTCAAGACAGTTAATATTTGTAGCAGTAAAAATACTTGATAGGATGGTATTCAATTGGACAGTTTATGTAGCAATCCATATTCTTGTAAAAATAGGAGCCAAGCAAAAAATAGGAAAGTTTACAATGTTGCTCTGTTTCAACTATGTATATGTCATCATTGCATTTACATTGAGTCAAGCAATGTAAGTAGCAAAGAAAAATAAATCCTTGCCAGTGCTTTAAAAAGGTGAACCAAATTTATTTGCATTGATTGCCAATTCATGGAATATAGTACACAAAATTGGAGGATCCAATTGTATATTGGCATAGGAGCGAGTTCTAGAAGTTGTACCAAAACCGGCTCCTATTTGTTCAAGAGTCGAGGAAGAGAACGAAGTCCAGATTTTGTTAGATGTCAATCAATTGATATTTCCATAGGGCCAACTATCGGAAGGCATACATCTTAAGAATGTTTTATTGAAGTACATTTTGTAAATACATTACATAATATGAGTATTGAATACAGAGGGCAATATCAAATCAGAATTAGAGGCAAGCAAAAAGGTGATATCGGAGCAGAACCAAAGAATTGTAGAAAAAGAATGAATCGTCTAGGAGAATGCAAAGTCCGAGTTGACATTAGAATGAAGGTTTTTATAAAAACAAGAAGCTTGGACAAAAAAAAAAGAACATATCTTTAATATCATGGAAGGTCAATGAGACAAATTGATCCAGAATCATTGGACATGGAATTTGAAACGAAAGAAAGTTAGGTGCTAATTACAAGCAGAATAAAAAAAATGGTAGAATTCTTGCGGCAAGAGAAAGCGATACTGAATGACTAATACAAAAGTGAAATGGAGCAATTGAGGGCTAAAATTGAGGCATTGAATACTGAGGTGATAAAATTAGTAGATGATTTAGTCAATATTGGTCAGTCACATGTATTGATGATGCCAATTTTTGAAGTTCCAAAATGGATGATTCAGCATCAGTACCAGTTGGAATTGAGGGATACCCAGATCATGAAATTGGAGGCTCAAGTCCGTGAATTAGGTGAGTACAATGAAGACATTTCAGCCTAGTTGAAAAAAGAGCTGATGGAAGGATTGGAAGAAGATAAAAGTTTACATTTAGAACTAGAATTGGTAGAACCAACAACAGATAATGCGATAGTTGATCAATTGGATAGGCTAGAGGAATAGCAATTTGGTAGAATTATGTTTAGTTTTTTTTTAAATATGCATCAATTCTATGTTTGCGAGGATGCTGCACAGTTACGAGTGAGACTATATAAAAAGAATAGATATTTGTTTTTGCAAGATATTGATAAAATAGATTAATTATTTCTATGATACTCAATTCAATGGAATGGGTGATTGAATTAGTTGTAAAAAACGGTTAAGTAAGAAATAACAATTAGAATCTAGAAAAATGAGAAGTAAAAGATAAATTGAAGAAGATATTGTAAGGGCCAGAGTGTAATAGTGATGAGCTGAGGTAAGCTTGGTGCTACCTCTTTGTTTCTTTGTTGTTGAAGAGTAATGCATAGTTTTTGAATACTGAGAAGCAAATCTGTAGAATAAATCAAAGATTGATTTATGAGTTATTGATTATATAATTGGAATACTGTGTGATTGAATTATACGAGAAGTTATTCAAAGATTGATTATGGATGGAAGATTATGATTGTTGTTTATAGAGAGTTGTGTGTGTTTCGATAGAAGAAGTCTATGATTACAAAAATTATGTGAATCTAGATTGGTTGCAGTGAATTCTGTTATTTTTGGTGTTGAATGGAATTTATGTATTTTGAGCGATCTTTTGAGAGTGCAAGATTGTACATTACTATTATCAGTTGATAAAAGAGTATTGTTACTGAAAGAAAGCATTGTAGTATTTCTTGGTATTTTAGTGGTTCAGATTATAATTAATTGTGTGATCCTAATGTATAAGCTCATGCGATAGTCTTCTCTTGTATTCAAATTCCTTTCTATGGGTTTATTTTGAAAGAAATTTGTAGAATAAGTAAAAACATAACTACATTGAACTCAAAAAATACATTGATGAGAACTTAGCTAAGAATTTTATATGCCATTCAAAATCTCCTATAAGAGCTCCTATCTTATTTGTGAAAAAAAAGATAGATCATTGCAAATGTACATGGATTATTGAAGACTCAACAAGATTACCATCAAAAATAAATATCCTCTGTCTTTGATATCTGGACTTCTTAATTAATTAAATCAAGCTAAGATCTATACAAAAATATATCTACAACGAGCATACAATATGATCCGCGTTAAAGAAGGAGATGAATGGAAGACTATATTTCGAACAAGATATAGATACTTTGAATATAACATCATGCCTTTTGAACTCACAAATGCACAAGTTACTTTTCAACATCTTATGAATGATGTTTTTTGTGAGTTTCTAAATGATTTTATTGTCTGTTACTTAGACAATATTTTAATCTACTCTAAGGATGTAGAAGAATATGAAGTTCATGTTTGTCATGTATTATAAAAACTTAGAGATACAAGATTGTATGCCAAGATAGAAAAGTGTATATTTTATACTACCCAAGTTGATTTTTTAGGATATATTATTTCAAACAATGGTCTAATGATGGAACTTAAAAAAGTTCAGACAATCATGGTCTGGAAGACTCCAAAAACAGTAAGAGATATACAATGCTTTTTGGAATTTGCCAATTACTATCACATCTACATTAAGAACTTTTCTCAAGTTGCAGTATCACTTACATGCTTAACTTGTAAAGATAAGCTCGAGTGAAGTAAAGAAGCAGAAGCTTCATTTAAAGTTTTGAAGAAATCTTTTATTTTTGCATCAATCTTGCATTGCATCAACTTCTCCAAAGCATTTTTTTTGGAGACAGATGCATCTAACTTTGACTTAAGTATAGTCTTATCATAAATAAGAGCAGATAGCAAACTTCATCTAGTAGCTTTTCATTCAAGAAAATTTTCAGCACTCAAGATTAATTATGAGATTGACAACAAAGAACTTCTTATAATTGTGGATTTTTTTCAAGAATGGCATCATTAATTAGAAAGCACTTCAAGTTCAGTCACTATATATATGGATCATAAGAATCTTGAGTATTTCATGTCAACACATATTTTGAATTATTGCCAGACTCATTAGAGTATGTCTTTGTCAAGATTCAAATTTAATATCACTTATCGACGAGAAAAATAACAAGGTTTTTCTAATGTCCTTTCTAGGTGTTCTTTTTTTATACCAAAAGAAAGAGAAGTAGCTTTTGACCAACAAAAGATAGTTTTATTGAAGCTAAAAAAATTTCATCACTAAGCAATAAAATCAACATTGACTGTTGATTTGACTTTTCTCAAGCAAATCCAAGCAAGTATGTTCTTAGACCCTCTTGTATATGATATTAAAAATAATTCCTCTTAGTCTCAAGATACTTCCAAATTTGAGTTTAAAGAGAATCTATTCTATTTTGAAGGATGCTTATATGTTCCAAAAGAAAAAGCACGATTACGTGCTCTTGAAGCTTGTCACAATTTCCCTGCAATAGGATATTTTGGATATAATAAGACTTTGAAGCTTATATCTAGGGATTTTTGGTAGCTTCAAATGAAGAAGGCTGTTAAAGAATTTGTACAAATATATGATATTTATTTAAGATCAAAAATTCCTCATCATTGACCTTGTGGACTCCTCCAACCATTACTTATACCAGAACAATCATGGTCTTCTATTTCTATGGATTTTATCACGGATGTTCCAATTTCAAATTCATATGATTTTATATTTATAATTATAGATCATTTTATCAAGATGGCACATTTTATACTATGTACAAAATCTATTACAGGTAAAACAACAACTAAACTCTTCCTTGACAATATCTATCGCTATCATGGATTAGCTAAACCTAGAAAACTTGCCTTGTAAATTAGACATGTATCTTGCAAGTTAGACATGTATTAGAGATCCTATAGTATGTTTCCACGTATTTTTTAGTTAAGTAATATATATAGAGATAAGAGTGAGGCCTTCCTCACTCTTGTCAACTCCTTTCTTGCTTTTAGTCTAGTTTCAAGAGTCTTATGTTTTCTAGTCTTTGGCAATAGCCATTCTAGTTTTTCCTTGAATACACATGCTTTCTTTTATTTTTTCACTTTCTTTTTGACAAAGATTCTATGACTTTATGCATCTTCTTTGAGTTTGTGTCCTTGACATATCTTCAACTTACAAAAAAAAAAAAACAAAAATCAATATCATACAATCTTTCTTTCTTTTCTTTTTAAATATTCAACCGTCTTATATATAGTACTTTCATATTCAAAAACTCCAATAAATCCTATATCAAAGATATCTATATCTTGCAAAAGTACCTTCCTTTTTGTATCTCTATAATCTTACTTTATAGTAGTATGTCTCCAAAATTCTTAAATTTTGTAACAATTCTTGATGATAGATCCTTCCTCAAGTTATCTTGATTTTGTTTATGATTTGGAGATATTGTTAGAAACTGTATTATCCTTCTTCTGTCTTCACTAAAAATTCACATGTAGGCTAAACTACCATCAAGTATCTTTATTTCTATTTGTGTTACAATAGTATATGGTTGTTCCAAAATAAATAGATAAGATGTTGTATCTTATATAAAGAAATTTTGTTCTATTATAACATCACCAATTTGAGTTTTTATATCTAAGCATGCATTATATAATTCATTTTGTGTATTATTAGCTACCAATATCATCCATCTATATTCAAAATTAATTGGCAACCTTCCTTGTTTATAAAGATTTTTAGACATAAGATTTATTTTTAAATTATAATCAATCAAAGCAACAATCAGTTCATCCATATCTCCAACCTTCACCAATGCCTCACTAGTTGCCATAGCCTAATGCTTTTTAGTATAATGACTTGAATCCTCATTTTTTTTTTTTTTACTACTTTTATCATCAAAACAAATTCTTTCATTAAAACTTCTCTCACTTATTGATTGCTTGCAACAATTATCAAACTTATCTTCTTCACTTTCATATATACTATCATAATATAACATGGCTAATGAAGAAAAGAAAGAAAAAAAATCATATTATAGAATATCTTATTTTAAAATATTATAGCAAATTATCTTAAAAAAATAGATAATTGTCAAAAAGATAGTAAAACTAAAAAATGCTAATGCTGCCTTTTTGCAAAATAGGCTTCTACTTACTTTGTAGGACCATAAATAAGGCAATATAAAAGAAGATGGAAAAATTAAATAATGTAGACATATGTAGGAGAGAGTTAAGAGTAGATTTAAGAAAAATTTATCTTAAGAAGCCAAGAATTGATACCCAAAGAGGACCAATTGTCAACTTGGATCAAAATCAGATCCTAAGGTACAAAACTACATATTTATAGTGACTTTGATGCTCTTTTGTAGTTAAAAGAATAGAATTTGAGAGAAAAACTTAAAGAGATATTTTTAAGCATTGGTTTCATATCATTTGAATCAATATTGAGATTTTGACGAATTCTCAAAGTAAGTAATATTCTTGATAGGATTAGAATTTGAGAAATAAAAATATATTTATAAATTTGAGGGTTCCTTGAATTTTTTAGTATATATACAAATGAAATTTGGATAGTTTATTTATGTACTATTTTTAAATATTTATGCAAATTTTAAAGTCAATCAAATAGATAGATATGAAGGTTTTTACAAGTTGAGGTTTTAGAAATTGAATTTTAAAGATTAGCAAGTATTTCTAAGATCTTTAGCAATCTATCAATTAGATTAAAGTGAAATTATTTTTTAAGAATACTAGACTTGATTTTCAACATTTCAATGAAATTTAAGTAAGATTCAATAGTTCAATATGGAAATATTGGCATTGGAAGTTCAACATTTAAGTTGGAGTAGGAGGCAATCTAATACCTAATTGGATTATCTTGAATTTTTTTCAATTGGTAAATAAAATCAATTTTATCTTTCTTTTGTTTGTTTCTAACTAAGATATTAAGAAGTGTGCAAATTTTGAGTTGATATCAACAATTTGATTATTAGTTGTTGAAGTTCTATTTTGCTATAGGATTTGTAAAGATTTTATTTAAGATCTAAGATTTGATTAGAATTTGGTTTAGGATTTGATCTAGGATTTAATTAAAAATAGAGTTTTTTTAGGATTTGATTTAGAACTAATCTAGGATTTGTTTAAAATTTAATATTTTTATTAGGATTTTATTAGTATTTGATCTAGGATTTTATTAAGATTTAATTAGGATTTTAATTAGGATTTGACTTAAGATTTGATTAAGTATTATTTAGGATTTTAATTAAAATTATATTTTTTAGTATTTTTTAGTATTTTTTTAGGATTTTTTGTATTTTTTTTTTAATTTTTTTAAATTTATTTTGATGGATTAAAGTTTGATTGGATTTATTAGGAATTATTTGAAGTTTATTTAAGGCTCTATTAGACTTCTTAACATTGTTGTTGTATTTTTACTTACCTTCCACAAGTAGGTGCTTGAGGTATTTTCAAGCAAGTATATATATAATATAATAATGCATCATCATTAGCATGACTCACGTCAACTTCTTCCTTTAATTCCCTCTTTTATTTAATACTATCAAAAATGATATCATAAAATTCTTTTTTAATAAATTCTAGAATCTTCTTTAATGTGAATTCAATATTAGCATTAAGCATATGTTTCTTAAGTACTCACTTTAAATCTATGCTGCCTCTATATTAAAGAATAGCTTATATACTGATGACTTATCTTTGTTTCCTATGATTTTAATTTTTTTCCAATGTTGCTAAAGCATCCTCTATATATAATTCTTATGAAGCTATCTCATGAGCCTTGTCTCTTTGAGTTTGTTTCTTGGAAGTACTTCCTCTTCTTGAATCTTCAAAATCTTACTTCCTATTTTCTTCTATCAAAGCTTAATGTTGGCTTCTAGTAGTGTATGCATGTATTCAGAGAGTTTCTATACAATCCTTTTATCCTATATTTCCATGAATTATAGCAACAATCTTCAATAATGCTTCATGTGGCATCTTCTCTTTTTACATGGTAGAAATGACAAAAGATCAAAGTCTACTTGATTCAATATTTCTAGTAAAAGCTTTTTCCTATTATCATCTACCATAGTACTATAACTTATGGCTTCCATTATTGTAATTCCATAAGAAATCAAATAATCTTTAATTAATATTTTTATACTTCTTTTACTAAAGTTGATTTGGATAAGATAATTAGTATCTTTCAATGCTACTTTTCCATCATTTTAAAAAATAATACTTTGTTGAACTATCTTATTGAATTCATTGTAATTTTTTTGAAAATAAGAAAATATCATTACATCAAATATATCTTTATATATATCTTTATTTAGAAATAATCCTTGAACTATTTATAGAAGTCTTATCTTTAAACTTTATAAATTTGATTTCTAAAATTCCATGTGTAAACTTCTAAAGTTCTATGTTTTCTTTTTTTGATGTAGTTATTAAAAGCATAGATAATAGTAACTATTGATTGTAAAGTAGGTACTTGAGTTTTAGGTACTTATATAATTCTTTGAATATCAATCCTATCATTTTATTTTTTTTCGTTTTACACATAATCCTACATTATTTTTAATTTTTCTCCATTTCGTTGTCAATCCTTCATCTTCTTCTTTACCATCAAGAAGAACTTCCAACTCTTCTTACAATTTTCTATCAGTTGCTCAAAGAAACTATTTTATCTTGTTTAGTCCCAATGTTAACTTCTCCACTTCTGATAATTGAGAATATTGTCTCTCAAATTCCTTTAATAACTTTGTAACTTATAAATTCTTGTTAGGTTTTTCAATCCATTCTAAAAATGATTTTTTAGTAATTTAATTAGTATCTTCTAAGAAATATTCATCTTTTAATGTATGTAAAAAAAAATCTCCCATAAACTTCCAAATTATTTTATAATTAACCTTATATGCTTTCTTATCTTCAATATCATAGAAAACTCAAATAATTAAATCATCTCTTTTTCAAAATTATAATTCAATTCTATTTTTTATATATATTTTAAATATTTAGAAATATTTCTCCCATTAAACTAATCAAATTTGTTAATCATTGCTTGCAACACTTTGATTGCCTCATTACAATTATTTTCATGATTATTATTATATAAATAATATGGATGTATGAAACATATTTGAGATATTTAGATCCAAATATATCCTTTGTCTTCCAGTAGAAAATCTATCTGAAGTTCTACTTGAAGATCTAGTTCAAGCTCTATTCAAAGCTCCATCCAAAGCTCTACCAAAACCTCCACCAATAGATCCATTTAAAGCTCCAATTAAGCTCCAACTTCTACCTTCTTGCCTTCTTTCTCTATCAAATCTAAATAAAAATAAATAAAATTTAACACCTTCTATTCTAAACTTTCATATTATTTTATTATAATTATTTATAATATGTTAAAATTAACTAAAATACATAATATATTTATGAGTGTTGATATATATTAGAGTGATTAATAGATTAAAATAAAAAAAAAAATGATATAAGAAATTTATTTTAAGATTTTTCTATTTTGATTATAATATTTAAATTATATAGAATTTAGTTATTTAGTATAAAATTTTAAAAAAAGATTAAAATTCAAAGATAAAGATCTAAACCTTTGAGAAGCTTATTTGGAGGAATGAAAGCAAGGTATAGATGGATGAAGGTAAGAGATGAGGATCTTCATCTCTATTGGTCAAAAGTCATACCTTATAGGTTCTTAAGAGGCTACCTACGACCATAATAAGGATTTTAGTGACTTCAAAAGAGCATTTGAAAATCAAAAAAAAGAATTATAAGGTTTAGGATTTGGACTATAATTCATATACAAATTTTAGAGGGTTTGGACTTAGACTAATGAAGTTATAGCCATTTGAAGTTAAGGTATTTTTTTTAGACATATTATTATTCTTTTGAAGATATGAAGAATTCTACAATAGCTTTTGAAGATCACAAGGTACAATTACAAAGGTGATTTTAAGATCTATGTCTTTTGTGAAAGAATTATTATATTTAGAATGTATATAAAGGAGTTATAGAATATTAAAGATAATACATGTAAATCAAAGACAATAAGTAAGCCGTTTTCTTGATAGTAATGGTAGGAGCTATATCTTAAGTTTTCAAACAAATTTTTCATTCAAAATTTTTAAAGTTGTATATTATTAGATTAAAAAGCCATATATCAAAATTTTATAGTAGTTAAGTACTTAGTTTGTGAGATATGAAGAAAATTACACACTCATATATATACGTAAGGATTTGAAGCTATTGTTTGGATTTTGGTAATATCTAAAGATCTGTAATGAATTTGTAGTTGAAATTTATTTTGATAGTTGTTTAAAGTACATCAATACTTTATGTAAAATTTTAGTTTGTTTGGATTGTTTAATTGTGAGATATGATCTATTGAAGTAGAAAAAAATTTTACCTTAAGGATATATAAGTATTTAGAATATTTTTATCACATTTTGGATACTTTTTGGTACTTAGGAAATATGTATTGATGTAATTACTTCTATCGGAATAAATTTATATACATAAACTTGATGTTTTTTTTATCTTGAGACTTGATTAAGCAATTAGCGATAGCTAGAAGCTCAACACTTTCTTATGGCAATTAATGTCTATCTCAAAAACATTGAGTTTATCATTTATGTTGTATTACTTGTCTTCTTGTTTGAGAATGCATTGAGTACTAGTCTATAGAAGGATAAGTTGTATGTTCCATTTATTTAAGAAACCTTAATAGATTTTAATTATTAAAAATAAAGGAATATAAATTCCAATATAAAAGGGTTCAATACAAAGTATTCAAAAATTCTCTTCTTAATTACTTTAAGTAAAAACAAATCCTAATGGTCTTATTATTTGTCATTTTTTGCAACTTTTAATTTCCTCTTCAAATCCTAATCCTAAATAGCAAGCTTCAACTAGCTGTAATTCCTGATTTAACTATCAAATTAGTACAAAATTTTGCATAGAAGTAAAACAATACATCTTCTATATGCTTAATTTTTTTTAATTCAATTTAATTTATAAATCATAAAAATATATATATATAAAAGAACTATACTTATGTCCCTTGGCTACCAACATAAAGATCGATGATAAAATTTGAGTAACAATATCTCTAACTTCAACCATTAACTTTAAATCCAAATTAATATATAGCTTGATATATTAGTTTATAAAAATCTCATCAAATTTTTTCTTGTTACTATAAATAAATCTTCTAATATTACAAAAAATCCTATCTAATTATAAATTACCAACTTTTGGTACTTTTTTGCACTAATAACTAAATATCATCCAATTGCATTGTCAAAATAATACAAAATTTTATACAAAATTAACAAATCCATTCAACTATGCATGAGCAAAATTTGAACTATAGATATTTTATGCATCTCAAAAATTAAACAATAGTACTAGCATTAATTCTATTGCATAAATCCAAAGTCACCAATACAAACCTTGACTTTGCACAATGATTACAAAGTCATCTCAAAACCTACAAAAACAAGCTTTACTACTTTGAAACGAGCTTAAAGCTGGCTCTTTGATCCAACTCTTTGATTTCCAAAATCCTCTCTATTTTTTCCTAAGTGGTTAGAGGTCTGATTTTGATTCCAACCTAAAGATGGTTATTTCTTGGATATTAATCCAACCTTTCCTAAGAAATTTTTAGCATGGTCCTATCCTTAACTCTATCATATAATTGACCATATTAAATATTTTTTTAATCTATTTTATTTTTATAAATTTATGGCCTTTCTAAAAGACTAAAAGAATTTTTTATAACCTAGAAGATAAATTTGCTAATCAAACTTTAATCTACTAGCTATTAAAATAAGAAAATAAACTAAGAGTCTTTCATAAAAACCTTATTTAAATGTCTTAAATTATTATTAAACTAAATAATAGATTAAAAATTATAATATTATTTTTTTTCATATTTTTACCATATAATTGTATTATAATACAATAACACCATTTGATGATAGAAAAATTGTGTTAACATTTCTCATGAACCTTTTGGAATACTATAACTACTTCATTAAGCTATAGGAGTCTATTAACATGAAGGAACTTACCATGAATTATGTAATGTCAAGACTTATATATGAAGTGAATAAGAAGAAAGAAAAAGAGCTTCAAAGTGATGATTTGGCTCTATTTTTAAGACAAAGAAAAAGTAGCTACTTTCACCAACATAATAATCTAAGAAGTAATATAAAAAATTATCATATATGTGGAAAATTAGGTCACTTTGTAAAGAATTGTTATAAGGCCAAAAAAAGAGATGGAAAAAATACAAATAATTCTTGTGTTAATTTTGGTAGAAATGACTATTCATACATGGCAAGTGAAGGAGCTTCTATAGCTTCCAGATCCAAGTGGATTAAAGATTTAGGTACTACTAAGCACATGATAACATTCAAGTATTCATTTAATATTTATGAAGCAATTTCAGCAACTAAAGTTTGATTGGGAGACAATGGCATGGTACAAGCTATTGAAATTGGTTTTTTTGTTGTAGAAATTTTTGTAAAAGATCAAATGAAGATGATCAAATTGAAAGAAGTCTTACATGTACCAAAGATAAAGAAGAACCTCTTTTTGGTGAGCAAGCTTGTAAGGTTCAATTTGACATATATGGATATTTTGTGAAGATATTGAATAGAAAAAATGTTGCCTAAGGCCTAAAAGATGGCAATCTATTTTTTATCAATTGTAAGAAGGTCAATAACGTTGAAAAAATAGCATTTGATAAGTTTTTACAAAATCAAGACAAGTTTGAAATTTGGCAATAATGACATTGTCATTTAAATGCCAAAACCATAAAAGAGCTCCAATCCATGATAAGTGATTAAGATCTTGGTCAATTAAGCCACAATACCATGATACTTATTTATGAAGGTTGTATTCAAGGCAAACAATAAAAAGCTTCATTTTCAAGTAGAATTGTAACATATTATTCTATTATATTTGTGCACAATATATAAAAACTAGATAAAAATCATAAGTTATTTTATTTTTATTTTTTATTTTTTATTTTAAATAAAATATTTTAAAAATAATTAATTAATAAAATTTTAAATTAAAATAAATATTAATAAAAATTTATTTAGAATATAATATATATATATATATATATATATATATATGAATGAATTCTATTAACAAGAATTATTGTAGTTATTAGAAAAAACTAAGTTTGTACAAGAAAAAGATAGGATTTAATATAAATAATCATTAGAGTGTCTATTGAATATAAAATTTGGTAGAAATATTTTTAATAGATTTATAAATAGGTGTATAAATATTTTGTAGGAAAAAATTTATAATTTATGAGAAATAAAGATTTAAAGGAAGAAAAGAGATTAGGCAGAAAGCTGACAAGGAGAAGAATTGAAGCTTTGGACATCAACAGGCGGCATTGGACTTATGGAGGTTGATTGATGGTAAAGGTCTTGGATGGCTCGTAGAAGGTTCCGAGTTCATAACCCCATGGCAGCACATAGAGAAGATGAAGAAAAAAAATATTTTTTTAAAATCTTTAGTTAATTTATTAAAAATATCCAAAATGTTGGTCTCACAATACTTGCATTAAAAGGATTACATTAGATGACGAAGACACTTGTCACTTATGAAAAGAAAAAAAATAATCTCCTTTAATAGTAGCATGATATGTAATACCCACTCCTTTTATATATTCATTTTTTTGATAAATTGATATATAGCTTTTTTAAAATAAAAATAATAAAAATAATAAAAATAATAAAAGTAAAAATAAATCATAAGTTAGTGGTGGCTTAAGTGAGATGGCATCAATTCTATAGAATCCTCAATCCATTTTTATTTTTTAAAATATACAAAATTCAAAAAAACTAAAAATAAAAATTTTAAAAATAAAAATAAATAATTTTAAATCTTAAATTTTTAAATTAGGATTTAGAATTTAAAAATAAGGTTTAGAATTTAGTGTTTAGAATAGGATTTAAGATTTAGGATTTAGGATTTTAAAAGGACGGCAACCTTCTAAGGAAAGAGATATAAAAACTTTCTAAAGAGGTTTTTGCTTTCTTATGTTTTTATTTTTATAAATTTTTAATGAAGGAATTTATTGATATGAGGGGCAAGAAAACTTATAAAGGATTTTTATTTTATGAAGTGTTTTATATGTTTTAAAGTCACAAGATAGTAGGACAATTAATAGCAGTTAGAAGCTCCATATTTTTTTCAAGACAAATCATTCTCTATAATAACAAGCTATTAAATTATTAAAAATTATGCATTATGATATTTATGGATTAATAAGGATGCCATTAATTAGAAGAATAAGATACTATATTATATTTATTATTTATTTTTTTAAAAAGATATGAATTTACATCTTTAAAGCTAAAAATGAGGATTTTTTTAAGTTTTAAAGAATTCAAAGTACTTATAAAGAAGCAACGTGAGTATAAGGTCTAAGTATTGCATGCAAACAATATGAGTGAATATATATTAAAGTATTTTGATGAATTTTTGAAGATTCAAAGTATTACAAGATAAACATCTATTTGTCACACTCCAAAAAAAAAATAGAGTTGTTGAAAGAGTTAATTGTACCATTGTGGAAATGGCAAAGAATATACTTCATGAACAAAATCTTAGGCATATAAGGCAAAAGCCATGATTATTACAATATATATAAGAAATATGTGTCCATCAAGTATACTTACATTAATAACTCCATAATAAGCTTAAAATAACAAAAAATCTTATGTTTCACATATGAAGATTTTTGAACGTATTGCATATACACAAGTAACTAATCGTAAGAGGTTCAAACTTGATGTAAAAGGTATAAAATATATATTTTTTGGATATTATGAAGGTATCAAGGTATATATGCTAATATATTTAGAAACAAAGAAGTTCATCAAGAGTCATAATGTAGAGTTTTTAGAACATAAGAGTATTTGTGAACACTTGGAGATGTATTCTAGTTAGAATAATGGTATGTTTGTGGACATATCTTCAATTCTAGTAAATAAAAGAGAAGAAAATGATGACAATGAAGATAGTGGAAATACAAATCAAAATGAAGAGCCAAAAATGATAGATAAAAGTGTATCTGAAATTGTTGGAACTTGTAATGAAGACAACCAAAAAGTTGAAGATGATGATGATAAAGAGTATCAACCTTTGAATATGAAGAAATAAGTTTTAAGAGAGAAAAAACTTGTAAGAAATCATAGAATGCATGAAGGTGAATCTTCATGAAGTGAAAAGAGATATTCTCTAACAGACAGAAAATAACTTGGTGAATAATAGAAGAACCTCATCTTTTTTGAAGTAAGTGAAGAACATGCCAATGTTGTATTTCTTATTGATCCATTGATTTTGTGTGGTGCAATGAAGTCCATAGATGCTATAGAATAGAACCTATTTCATAGAATTGGAAGAAACAACCAATAATTATAAGATCAACAATGAAGGTAGAATATATGGTAGTAAACTATGATGTAATATAGGTAATATGGTTAAGACAACTTTTGGAGGATATTGGAATAATACAAATGGAAGCAACTCTTATGATATGTGATAATTAAAAATGTCTTGCTTTTTTAAAGAACCCAAAGCACCATTCAAGAACCAAGTACATTAACATTCAATATCACTTCATAAAAGAGAAGTTTGAAATGGAAGTAATTGATATAACTTATTATGCAAATAAAGACATGCATGCTAATTTTTTGACAAAGTCATTAATAAAAGATAAAAATAATATATTGACAAAGACATTAGAATTGAAAGCCTTTGATCAATAGTAAAGTATGAGGATTAAAGCAAGTAAAAATAAAAATAAAATAAGTTATTATATAAAAGATATTATGATAGATAAATTACTAATAGTTGAAAGATTGACTATTGGTATATAGAAAGAGCATTCTATTAATATAGAACAAGATCAAAGACCAAGAATCAAAATTAAAAAGATAACATATCAACTAAAGAATATTCAAAGACTAGATAAGAATAATTAGTATTTGGCATAGAATATTCTTATAGCTAGTGAGATATCAAAAGATACAAGGACCATAAAATATCTATATGATAAGTTAGATATCAAAAGATTCTTTGATCATGTGTATATAAGTCAAAGAGTGAAAGTTGTCTTTTAAGAGAGCAACTACCACCTATAAGTAATAGATGTTAGAAGTAAGAGACATCTTATTCCATACTCTCTTTGTACACAACATTATTGATGCTTTATGTTATAACTTCAAATTTTTTGTTTTTCAATAAAGATATCTTTGAATAATTTGCATGGTATTTTTTTGTTTTAAAAGCAACTTTGAAATCTTTGGCTACTATGACTTATTTATTATTCTTATAATTTTTATGAAATTAAATAAAATAAAATAAAATTTTACAACTTCATTAATTCTTTGGTGTCATAAAATTTTGATTATTTTTAAAATATAATTCTAAATTTTAAATTTTGATATTTAATAATATTTAATTTTATATTTTTTTAATCAAAAAATATTTTTCATCATTTTAAATATATATATATATATATATATAATTTAAAAAAGAATTCTAAATATTTTTTATTTTAAATCAATCATCTAAGAAATTAAAATTAAAGAAAGAGAGTTTTTAATTGAAGTCAAGTGTAGTGAGTCTAAGATATGAAAGCACTAAAGAGATGGAATGGAATAGACATATGACATAGCACATAAATTGTTCCAAGACAAGGAAATGAAGCTTATACACTAATGGTGCAAAGGACACTTATGGTCCTTTATATCCTTTGTTATTCTTTTACATTTCTTTTCAATTATTTTTGTTTTACTTTAGTTGTCTCTCTTCTACCATTCAAACTTATTTAAATGCCATATTGGTTGTTATTACATTTGATCATACTCCTATCAAAGGAATTTGGACTTAAAATTTTTGGATAATATAATATCACAGATTTTTTTGGTTTTTAGAAAATCAAATATCATGAATCACTTGAAATATCACAATCTAAAATATCACCATTCAAATTTTATTACCTCCTCTAAGTTTTTGACGTATCACTTGATATTTTGGTGACGTATCAAGTGATATCAAGTCAATCTAACATGTCAACTTAGCATTCTATATTTATTCTTTTTACTCTTTTGTAATATTCATTATGCCTCTAAAGAAGGTCCTGGGACTTGCAAATAATGGTAAAGGAGGTCATTTTGGTATAAATGAATATACAATGATTGTCAGCTAGCATAAGACACAACAAATTTCAAAAAACTACATAATTTCTTGCTTTTGTTAAAGTTTATTCTCATGATGTTTTTTTGAAAAATAATAATAATAATAATAAAAAAAAAATTGAATAACTCTACTCCTATTTACTTTGCAACAAATGCTAAGTATAAATGTTTGTTGAATGGTTTTTTCATGTAAAAACACCTACAAGTATTGAAGAGTATAATTCAAATATTGTATAAATTAGAAGCTTCGCAAGTGCATACTTTATAATATTTAATTATGACCTTACTCAGCACATTCACACTTGACACATATGATTTAATATAGTTTTGATAGAAAAAATATATAAATCAACAATTTTTCCATGGGTATTGAGGATTCAATTGTTATGCCAAATGACTTACAAAATTAAAGAACAAATGAAATGTGAAAAAAAATTGAAATGAATAAATTTTATATTTTATCAATATCACAAAAAACACACCAATTTTTTCTAACAGCCAAATTGTTTTGTTAAAGATTTTCATTTTGGTCTTGTATGATTATTTAATATAATACATTTATTTGGATATCCAAATCTGATTGTGCATTTTAATCTTAAATCAAGTGCTGAGTCACAAATATTTTTTTAAGGACTCACATAATAATAATAATAATAATAATAAATAAATAAATAAATAAATAAAATACAAAAAGTTGAACTTATAAAATTGTTGTAAGGATGAAATAATAATAAGAATAATAATAATGAAACTTTAGTTACATCATTAGTACCCACAATACAGAAAATGTTTTGTACTTTAGTCATACCAGAAACTAGGTGAAACATATCAAAGTATAGTAAAACAATTGGACTATGTGTACACACACATATATATATATATATATATATACATATATATTTATTTATTTATTTATTTAGAGAACATCCAAAATGTTAGCACTTGCTAAATCTACAACAATATATCACCAGAAAATTAGGCAGTGACTTTAAAGGTAGCAAGTCCACATATGTATTCTTTTATTATTTAAGTTTCCCTTTATCTTTTTTTAAGTTTTCTAGTTCTTTAATTCCTTCAAACTTACGAGAGCCATTCTCTGTCTTTTAAAAAATAAGAAGAAAACTTGTCATCCTTCCCCATTCCCTTTTCCTTTGACTGTGGGATCATGCAACCCAAATGAACTTGCCCCATCCTCTTTCTTTTGTAGTTTTTTTTTGCATTTCAGGAGTTTTACGATGTGGATGAGCCGCTTTCTCCTCCAATCCATTGCTGCAGTGGCAAAAGAGCCACGATCGTGCAAGCCAGGAAGAAGAATGAACGATGGATGGGTGGGTGAGAGGGTGCTGGTCCATGGCCAAACGTACACACCCATTTTTTCCACGTGTTAAATCTCGCACACACTAACACACAATTCATTTTGTTGCCTCTGCTTAGCTTAAGCCCTGCCCCTCATCTGGACCTGCTCGAATGAAAATGATGTAGGCGCATGCATACAAATATATATATATATATATATATAAATATCTATCGCTACTAGTGGTTTTACTTTATAGAGTTTAACTAGTTAAAAATGCATGTGTTAACCTCAGCAGTAATATGTGAAACTGGATCTGTGGATACACAAATTGCAATCAAGAAGAGAACCACACAAGTGGCTGTTGGTAGTGTTTATGGCAGAGTTGCAACTCCAGATGACTAAAGGTAACACAGATTGCTAACAATTTGACCAAGGTTACCCATTTCCCTAGTGCTGATATGTTTGCATGGCTGAAGCGTTTTTAAGATAGGAACTGGGTTGGCCAGGGGAGCAGATCATCACTTTGACTGGGGAAGATGCCATGCACAACACTACTGGTCCTACAGAAGAAGAAGCAAACAAAACACAGAGAGCGAAATAGCAAGTGTTGGAGACCACAGTGAGAGTGGGCGCACCTCCCTTTGATTTTCCACTTGGTAGGACACATGGGCCCCAGTGGGAGACGTGATGGTCGTATTCTGTGCCACATCATTGACAGTGCTTCTTGCATGCCCCCCTTCCCCAAGGTTGCACTGCGGCTCAGTGGACTGCTCACATTTAACTAATGAATCCACCAGGGTTTTAACCATTCCCACATGAGCCAACTTCCTCTCTGACATTCTTTCACATTCATGTAATAATAATAAACTACTCGCATTCCATCGAACTTTCGAATCCCATAACTAGTTCAAAGAAAAATCGAAACATCCTAGAGCAAATTCGGCAAATGTATTTGCGCTCTATTTGTTGCTTCAGCTTACACAGAAGGGCATGCAATCTTACACAGGCAGTGGTCGCACCCCAACTACACTTACACGACACGATAATCTTTAGGAAAGTACCATACTTAAGATGCACAAGAATGAAGTAGCAGTCAGGTGAACTACAATACACAGAATGCGCCGAAATTCCCTGTAGACAGGCTTTCCGTAGGATTTACTTTCCCTTTCAAGTACTCCTACTAAATCTTTGAGTTGATAAAATTGAGCAAAACTTCCACGGAAGACCACGGTCACCTAACAAACTTACACAAACGCTGACTGGAGATCAATATACTGCTTAAAATTCAATTGACATTAATCCAAAATAACTGTGAGGGACGACCGGTAGCAGAAGCACAGCCACACGGTCATGGAAAAATAAGTTTCAATGGGTTTTCTCAGTGTACGATGGACTCGTGGATCAGATCCCAAGAAATTATACTAGAACATCAGCTCTCTACCTCCTGTAAAAAGAACTCGAATGTAAGGCAAAAGCACAGGAAACGTACAAGGTGTCTAACGGGAACAGAAGTCATTGTTTAACACAGTTCTTGATCGAGAAACTACAGGTAGAGGAGGAAAATCTGAAACACATAACCCTAACTTAAATATTCGAAAACCGAGTGGGTCAGGTCACCCAAAAATATCCACCAGCAAATGGCGCACATGGAACTTGAAGAAGAGCAGGCACTAAGTGACATTATGTATGCCCCCTATTGGCATGAGTGTACGAGCAGTATAGGCAGAAAATAAACTACACATTGTGCAGCAGTATTGACATACAAAACTAGGGCAAAATTGAGAATATTAATTCCGACATTAACGAGCGTAGAATCATAAACTAACAGGTTTCAGGGTAGCCAAGAGTTCTCAACCCTAAAAACATCCAAGGTTCTTCAATGAAAACAATAATTGATGACAACCGTCTAAATGTCTACATCATTTTCGGGGATCAAGACAAACTTCCCAGGTTGCTGAAATAAGTGAAACGGAATAAACTGAAAAACAAGAAACGCAAAGAGTGACAAGATCAAACGAGACTCATCATTCGAGAATTCACAGTCAATCCAATGACATTCAGTGGGGAACACTAACAAACCATTGTGGTTGCCAACTTAAGTGTGCATTACGAGAATTAGATTAGCCATAAATTGAACAATGCCACAAGACATGAAGTTCTCATTGCTTGCCCTGCATACTGCCGCCCTTAACGCTTGCCTCCAGCGCCGGTCTTGCCAGCCTTGGGCTGGGGACCCCGTGCCACCTGCTTCCCCGCTCCCTTCGTCGTCTTCACCACCTCGGCCTTCTTCGCCTTCTTCTCATCCTTCGTCTTCTTGATCCTCTCTTTGATCTCCCGCAACGCCGCCTCGCGAGCTGCGGCACGCACCTCCGTCTTCTCCGTCCTCTTCTTCTGGATCACCTCAAGCGAGGCTCCCACGATGGACCGAGAGTACGGCTTGTTGGTGGTGCGGCGTCTCTTCTTCACGGTGGTGTCGTGAAGGTCCTTCTTGTGCTGCTTCCTGAACAATGCCGTCCATGACAGCTTAGCGGGCTTCAGCCGGTTGTGGAAGTACCGCTTGCACTTACTGTTGAGGAACAGGAACACCTGACTGTCGCTCCGGATGAACCTGATCCCCCGCCCAGGGTAGATCTTGGCGCCGGAGAACCTGCACACCTCAGTCTTGAGCACCATGGTTACGAGCTAGCTAAGCTATGGCGGAGCAGCAGCGCAAGCGCGAGAGAGCGAGAGAGAGAGAGAGAGAGAGGGTTGAGCGACGGGGTGCGTGCGAAAAGGAGGGTTTCGGTGCAGCCATGGCCATTGAAGGCAGCCCCCTCCCTCTCTCCCGCAGCCTGCCTGGCTTCGTGGCAAAACCCTAATTCCGTTCCCCAGGGGGGTCCCTTCCCATTCTGATACCGCCCTTTGACACGGTCATTCTTGCTTCACATTTTGGGCTGTTTTAGACGTAGCACATGGTCCAGCGTGGCACACTCTGACGTGGCACACATTACATGCGGTTTACACTAATATTGTATTTTTGTACTTTAGAATTCAGGGTTAACACTAATTTAGAAGCAGTCATCATGTATGATTTGAAATTTGGATTCTAGAGTATAAGATACAGACATAGGATTAGGGTTTAGGGTTTGTAAAATGTCTCATTTACCTTCAAATTTCTTTCATAATATTGTTTGGTTAACTTATTTTTTTATTAGACTGATTTTATGATGGAATTATTGTATTGCATAGAATCAATATTTGCAATTATACAAGGATAAATTTGTAATACATACACACACACTCACACACACACACACACACATATATATATATATATATATATATATATATTATGTGTTTATTTTTTAAATCATTTATGAATATACTAATAATTTTAATTTTTTGAATTTTTTTGAATTTCAAAAATTAATGATATTTTTAAGTACTTTTTGCATGACCTATATTAGAAGACTTATTTTTCTTTATTTTTCTTTATATTTTTATTTTTTGCAAAGAATCAAATCCAAATATATTTTTTGGTCATTTGAAATAATATTTGATGTAACAAAAAAATATAATCTAGATTAAGTGCAAAGAATTGTAATAATATAAATATTCAAATATTATGTAAATAGTATTTATTTATATAATAAGTTTATAGATTAATATAAACTATTTTTTAAAGACAGCCATTATATATTATGTTTATATACGTATAAAAATAGGTTTAGTTCAAATTTGTTAAAGTATGTTTATTATACAATTCTCTTGCAATCTTAATAATGTACAATCATAAAATATGTGACCATTTATTAAAAAATGTGAAAAGATTTCTAAAAACAAAAACAAAATTTCATTTCTTGAATTCACATTCAATCTTGTTCTTTGTATCTACTTGCTTATTTTTTCTAGCATTTATGGCTAAAATAGTTTACTTTCTAAATTTTTCTCTGTTATTTATTTTTCTTGTTATTATTATTATTTTTGAATGGATCAAATACATCAAATGTATTAAATGTCAAATCATAAAAAGTTATAATTATGTTCTATACAACATTTAGTCTTTATTTTCTTGCAAACTAAAATAAAATTTGAACTTAGAATCACAATCAATAGAATTATAAAAAAGAATTCTTGGTAAGATAAATTATAAATTATAAATTAAGATTCACTTGTACATAGTGATTTATAAGTTAAAATTTTATCAAAATGCAAAAAACTAAAGCTTTAGAATGATATAGCAAA
Organism: Physcomitrium patens; assembly: GCF_059467195.1. Taxonomy (NCBI): domain Eukaryota; kingdom Viridiplantae; phylum Streptophyta; class Bryopsida; order Funariales; family Funariaceae; genus Physcomitrium; species Physcomitrium patens. Next base: position 12,345,233 of record NC_143410.1, read on the forward strand.
ATAAAGATATAATGTGAATATTATAAACAAAAGAAAGTTGACAACAAAGAGAACTTTAAGGTTTTGTGTTTTATATTCTTGGCTACTATAGAAGCTATTTATATACATAATCTTCAATCCAAAAGTCAAGTTCTATAAAATCCTTAAAATAACACAATTATAATTAATGTAGGACAAAAATATATATTAATAAAGATAATATATGTAATTTGATAATACTTTGTTCTTTTTTATTTCTTTCTTTGTATTAAATATTGTTTGATTTCTATCCTATTTTGACACTAATTCTAACAATTGATAGTATAAAAAGTTCATGTAATAAGAATGGATATCTTAAAATTGCAATTCCTTGCAATAATGACTTTGAATTATAAGTAATAAACATTAGAATGTAAAAAATCTTACAATTATTTTGATTTAAATTAATAAAAATTATAAAACATTCTACCAAAGTATGTACACAATTATTAATTAGTCTTCAATTACTTATTATTATTTTTTATTTTATCATATTTATTATACTTTTATTTTTAAGTTTTTTAAAGAAAATATCTTTTTAGATTTTTCACTTAGAGTAATAATAAAATTTCTTATTTAGATTGCAACATACAAAGTCAAATCTTTATGTGGCATTAATATATGATTTAGATTTATAAATTAAATAAATATTTTAGTTAATGAATTATATTTAAATAACATCATTTAATAATGTCAAAATAAAAAATAAATTAGAAATTTTTTTCTATCAAATAAAATATTTTATAAAATATAATTTATTTTTTATTTTTATAAAATCAACTTATTATCTAATTTTAACTAAATAATTTATTTTTTATATATTATAATAATTTAAAAATGTATATTATATTTTATAATATATATCATTTTAATTTTAATTTTTTAATAGCAATTTTTTTAGCACAAGTAATTAGATTTGGTTATTAGATTTCAAAGATGAATCATGAATTTAATATGAACTTGAAAATGGAATGGATCAAATTAGGCCTTATAGAGATTTATAGATTCATGATAAAATCCATAGAAATAAAAGACTATGGTTGTTTTGGTATAGGTAGTGGTTGGAGAAGTCTATAAAATTGATGACAAGGAATTTTTAAGCTTGAACAAATATTATATGATTGTACAAAAACTTTTACAATCTTTTACATTTGAGGCCACTAAAAATCTCTTGATATTGGCTTCAAGGTCTTATTGTATCTAAAATGTCTTATAGCTGGAAAGTTTTGACAAGCTTAAAGAGCTTGTAATTATAGTACAACTGTTGGAACACATAAATATTTATTAAAATAGAATAGATTATTCTTGAATTCAAACTTGGATATATAATGAGATTTAGAAATTTATTTTTGATATTATGAGTAAGAAAATTTGAAGATATGCTTCATTGGATATAGTGAAGAAAGATTAAATCAATATTTAATGTTAATTTCATTGCAAAAAAATAAAATTGCTCTTGCTTCAAAAGAATAATTTGTTGTTGGTCAAAAGCTGCATCTTTTTTTTTTAGATTAAAACTAAAAAATTTAGAGAAGAAATCTAACAAACTTTATTTTTTTCTTAGCCAATAAGTGATAATAAATATAATTTTCAATAAAGACATGCATTAATAGACTTGAAAACAATTCAAAATATGTATTGATATAAAATACTTGAATTTCTTGTCATATATAAATAATCACTAAATTAGAAGCATCTTCTATATTATAGTTTCATTCTTTGAATGAATCCATAAATGGAAGAAGCTCTTTGTTGTATATCTTGTAGTTCATCTTTGTTGCTGAAATATTATTTAAATAAAATATTATTGGATAAATATTTTCATTTGCTTTCATTTGTGATAATACTATGTATAAGGCAAAGTTTAATGTGTCTATTTCCATAAAAATGGTTTAAAGAGATTAATGCAATATAATTTTGATTATGTAATAAAAGTTTTTTCAAAGCTTTAATTACTACTTTAACTTCTTCATTCTACTCAAGTTTATCTTTACAAGTCAAATATTGTTATATAGTAATACAACTATATGGTGAAAAATAAAAATATGGATGTTATTATAGAAGATCCTAGTAAAAAGATGTAGAAAAATAAGGATAAATGATAGGAAAGTAGTAAAAACATTTAGTCTTAATGTTACTTTTTATAGAAGGTACTTCTGTTTACTTTGTACAAGTATAAATGCCTCAAATCAAAATAAAAAAGATAAGTAATTAATATATGTATATTAAGGAGAGAATTAATAATAAATTTAACCAAATAATATTCCATATTATTAAAAATTAATACCTTGAGAGGATTGGTTGTGAACCTATGTCAAAATTAGACCTTGAGGCATAAAACCACATATCTATAGCAATTGGATTTTTTTATAAATCAAAGAATGGGATTTGAGAGCAAACTTATGAAAAGTTTTTTAAAAGTTTATTTCATATCATTTGGATTAGATTTAAGGTTTTAAAGGATTTTTTAAATTAGTGGTGTACTTATTGGATTTAGATTTTGAGAAATAAAAACAGATTTATAAATTTTAGGATTTTGTGAGTTTCATAGTATGTTTATAAATGAAAATTTGACTGTTTGTTGTTGTGCTTGTTGTGAATGTGTGTGCAAAATTTGAAGTCAATCAAGCAGTTAGATTGAAGAATATAAGAGATTTTGTGGATCATGGTTTTAGATAATTGAAATTTAGGATCAATGAGGAATTCTACAATCTTGTAATATTTACCTATTCAATTGAAGCAAAAATTAATGAAAGTAATTTAGACTTGAATATCTATATACAATCCAATTCTTGGAGCAATTGAATGGTTTAGCAAGGAGAATTTTTTGTTGAAAGATCAACATTCAAGTCGGAGAAGGATGTCAGCAAATAGTTGAGAGGTTTTGTGAGGTATTTTTATAATTAATAAGTCCAATTATTTTCAAAAATTTTATACTTTTTAATTATTTATTGATTGAAGTTTGGGTGAAATTTTAGCTAAGATCTATGATTCAAGTAATATTTATTGAGGTTTCAAACAACTATAGTAATTAATTAAATTATTTAGAATTTAGGATTTAGCTAGGACTTAAGATTTTGTTAGGATTTGATTAAGTTTGGTCTAGAATTTAGGATGTAGCTAGGGCTTAGGATTTTGCTAGGATTTGATTTGGATTGGTCTAAGATTTAGGATTTTGTTAAAGCTTAGAATTTTGCTAGGATTTCATTAGGACTGATTTAAGATTTAGAATTTGTTTAGGATTTAGAATTTCATTAGGATTTAATTAAGGTTTTATAAAAAACTTGATTAATATTCATTAGGATTTCAATTAGAATTTTAATAAGGATTTTAATTGAAATTTAACTAAGATTTGATCTAAAATTTGATAAAAATTCATTAAGATTTTAATTAGGATTTGATTAAAATTTATTAGAATTTTAATTAGAATTTTATTGAGATTTACTTAAAATTTATTTAATATTTCTATATCTAATATTTTTTTAAGATTATTTGTTATTTTTTTAAAAAAAATTATTTCTAATATTTTTTTAAGATTATTATTTCTTTAAGGTTTATTTATTATATTTCTTTAGGATTTCTTTATTATTTTTTAAAAAAAAATTAATATATAAATTCTTTTCATTTCTTTTGTAACTTCTTTTAAATTTAGTTTAGATTGGTTAAAATTTATTTGGATTATTAAAGATTACTTAAAATTTAAGATTCTATTAAATTTGATAGGATTATTGTTGTATTTCTTCTTATCTTCTACAACTAGATTCCTAGTGTATTTTCAAGCAAGAATATGTGTAATACAAAAACACTTAAATAAAGCTAAAACTTGAGAATTTTTTTGATAAATATTTGATATAAATTAGAAAATTTTAAAAAATATAAAATATATCTTATTTTTCTTAGAAACTTCCAATCTATAATAGTCTAAACTTTCTTAGAATCTATCATAAAGCCATCATTTGAAATGATATATTCTAAAAAGTCAACTTGAATTGAATGTAGTACATACTTATCCATTTTAGTATTTAGTCTTGTATGACTAAGTTCTTATAATTTACAACAAAATGTGAAGTTTATGCTCTTCTATATTTTTAGAATAGATGAAGATGTTGTATAGATAATAGATAAAAAATCATCTAAAAATTCTTAATAATATTATTCATTAGATATTCAAATGCAATTGGTATATCTTTTTAGTTTAAATGGCATTGAATTATATTCAAAATATAAATATATGATTGTAACTGAAGTCTTTTATTTATATCTTTTTTTAATATATACTAAATTATTTGCTTTTTATAGATCTATTTTTGTATACATCTTATTTAATTCAATTGATCAAAAATCTTGTTATCAAAGGTAGAAGATATCTATTTTTTATAGTGATTTTCTTGAGCCTTTGAAAGTCCACACTTATTTGATATGATTTGTCTTTTTCCTTTGACAAATAAGATATGAATTGTTAATAGGGATTTCAAATAATTTATGAAATTTTTAGCTAAATTTTCATCAATATATTCTTTGAATATAACCTATTTATTTTAAGATAAGCAATAGATTGGTCCAAATGGAGATTGAATTTTTTCTTGAAAAATAATTGAAAAATAATAAGGATAATATTAAAAAAAATCCATATTATTTTTTAAAAAATCATCTTGATAATCTTTATATTGGCTAAAATTTTGTTTAAAGTCTTTATATCATCAAAATTAATTGTAGCATAAATTAAAAATCGTGACCATTCTTTTATTGCATTTATAAAAGTTCTTACACCAATACATAAGAATTTGATTGTAACAAATTTATGACTTTTTACTTGTATAAGAGTTGTTTAGATTATGGTATAGAAAAAACAAAGTTACAAAAAATTTAATTTATTTAAAGATCATACTACATAACAACAATAAATCTAAAATAATTAGATTAAAAGAAGATTTAATGATATTAAATATTATTAAGCTATTATAACCATTAGTTGTTGCATATAAAGGATTTTTTTTAAAGATAACATCATTAAAAGACAATAAATAATTATTTATAATTATTTCATATACAAGTTTAGTTTTCTTCACTTAGTATAACTTCTATTTATTAATAAATTCTTTTTTGAAAAAATAAGTTGATGATCTTAAATCTAACAAGATAATAGATTTATAATTTTTTATTTCTAAAAAAATATCTATTGTAAAAAAAAGTGAAGATTTTAAGAAAAAAATTAGTTCTTTATGAGGTGTTGTATAAGATTAAAATTGCTTATTTCCTAATCTAATTAGAAAAACTTGTTTTTAAATACATTATCTTCTTTGGAAATTATATTCTTCTTTTTGTGATAGCATTGCTTTTTTAAAAAAATTGAGTATTGTTGTCAAGAGGGCAAGCCTCCTCAAGAGAACATAGGGTCTTTGATCACAAGTAACTTATAAGAAGGCACAATGTTGTTTCAAATGAAATCAAATATAAAGGACAATCCAAAGGCTAGATACAATTAATACATTGATTTCTGTAATAGGATGCATCCAATTCCTAATTCTAATCTCAAATTTCAAACCTTTTTTACTAAAATATTTATAATTTATTTATTATTAATTCAAATTAGATAAATTTTAGCTCATTGTAAATAAAAATATAAATATAAATATAATAAATAGCATAAAAAATTCCAAACCAATCTTGAAATTCATTGCTAAAAATTCTAGTCACTCCCTTCTATAAATTTGCTTGAATATTCTTCATCATAGCTTCATTTCTTATATGCTTAAGATTATTAGATAGTTTATAATGAGATCTAGCTTTTCTCTAAATTTCAATACTAAAGATAAAAATACAAGTGGCATAAAAAGATCTAAATTAGTATTGAATCTCTACTTCCAAAAATTCAAGTAACTTTCTTCTCGTAAATTTGTTTGAATCTCCCTCTTTACAACTCAATTTTTTGTGTGCTATGGCTTATAAAAAAAACTCATAATTAGATCTAGTTTCTTTTTAAATATCAATACAAAAAATATAAATGTAAGAAGTGGCATAAAAAAATCCAAATTAATATTGAATCTCCTCTTCCCAAAAAAAAAAAAAAAAAAAAACTACTTGATTCCAAAATCTCTGTCCTAACCTTCTTTCAATATCCACCTTAAACCACTATATAGTTGGATATCTATTCTAAAAGATAATACCTTTAAGTTCAAATAATCTATTTAAGCTAACAATCTCTTCTTCTAAATTACATTCAAATTTATAAATATATTAGCATTATGTTCATCCCCTCCTACAAGTGAATTTATTATCCTCTATATAACTTTGATTCAACTAAATTAAGTGTATCATGATACTCACTTCCTTCAAACCTACACATACTTTGGTATGTGCTAAAGAATTAATCCACAATACTATTATCATTAAAATCATAATCATTGTGAGTTGTATCGCTTTTGAATCATTAATCAAAATATTCAAGATCAAAAGCCTCTAAATCCTCCATATAATTCATTTCATTTCACTGCTTGAAGAATTTAATTTGCTTTCTTATAATCTTTATCTTTAATAATGTTCCATTTTACTTTTGAAGAGAATAAGTTATATTATTATACAATTCAACTACCACATAGGGTCTAAACCAATGTCATGCAAATTTACAAAGAATAGAATATTGGTGCATCAAACTACTATCATAAAACAAAATCTAATCATCCACTTTAATTGGTTTAGGCCTCAATTGATGAGTTTTATTAAACCTCTTTTTATTGTTAAATCTTATTGCCTTAAGCTTCTCTATAATAACTTGATGATCCTCAAGAAATCTTTTCAATTGATGAATTCAAAATTCTAACAATCTCTCTCTATCAATGCCACCATCTAAAGACAAAAACAATCAAGAAAAAATAGACTAATGTAGGAATTAAGGACTTTTGTTTCAATATTAACTCTATTGCCATATAGCTAGTAATTGTGCTATAAGTAGTCCTATTTGTCCATAAAGCAAATAACAAAAGCTTAGGCTTCAATTTTGCTTGATCGCTACATACTTTCATCTTTACTATGGCATCAATCTTAACCGAGTTTGATTTCTTTCTATAGCTTTTGCATAAATATTCAATAACAATAATTTTTTAAAATCCAAATATGAACTTTTCAAGTGATAAAGTGAGATTTATTTCCTCAAGACTTTTCAAAATATGATCTACATCTTGAATAAGTTCTTTTACAAATGTATGGCATCTATCTTCTTTGAAAGTTAAATTTCTAGCCTCATTTTTATAACTTTTTATTAGAATATCATCAAAAAAAAATATAGTCTTTTTAGGCACAAATTTTCTTAAAATTTGATTCATTGCATTTTACATATGAGCCATGCAATTAGTTGCACCTTGCAACAAGGTATACATGCATACTAGATCCAAAAGAGTCTTTATAGTGGTTAAGTTCTTACTTTCCTTTGCTACTTGAAATAAATCATAACTTGAGTGTGAATTTCTATTAGAGTAAATAACATGCCTTGTAAAAACTTTTGCTACTTTATATACTACTGGTCTAGACCTCATATTTTTAATAGTCACCTTGTTGACCGATTGCATGTCTTGAATGAATTATAGTATCTCAAACCTCTTTGGCATAGTGAACTATTGATTGGAATAATTTGCAATAGATAATTCAAGGATGCCCATCTTGACCTTTTCCTTGAACAAATCTACCAATTTGAGAAGCAAAGTCTTTAGCACCAAAATAGGCTTTAAAATCCAAGGAACATGTGGAATGATAAAAATAACTATAGATGCTTCTATGCTAGGATCTACACAACCAATTTCTTTAAGTGCAAAGACAAAAGCCTTATTATGTTTAGAGAGCATTTCTAAAAAATTCTCCTTCTCCACCTTGGTAAAAAAAATCACCTCTTTTAATTATCAACTTATTCTAACACTTTTTAGTAAACTTATGCTCAATCTTTCTTGACTCTTTCAATCCTTGCTCTATTGTAGCTTATTTGATATACTCTTTGGTATCTTAAGGCAATTGAGTTGCTACATGCTTCATCTTCTTGGCCATAGTTTTATACTTAGTCTATACTACAACCTCTTACAATATCATATGACTATCAATTGTCCGAAGCTTTCTAAAAAATTCTAAAATATCTTCATATATTTATTTTAAATAAAGCTCTATAATAACATTAGCTCCACCTCCATCCATATACAAAGCCAATCCCTCTAAAATCTTTACATAATTATCCTCATTTTTTTTTTCCAATAACACATAAAATGTATTCATCACTTGAAATCACATCCAATTGTTTTATTTTTTTTTCATATTTATTTATCCAATTCTTATACATATGACCTAAATCTCTAACCTTTTGAAATCTTAAAACCTCCAGAGTTATCAAATCTAAAAATCCACATTTAAAGCTATCTACAATGAAAAATATATGGATAAAAGATTCACTTCTACCCTTATATTTCTATGCTATAAGGTTATTCTTTGAAATTCCAAAAACTCTTTATTGGTCTTTAAAGGAGCTTCTCTCAATTGGTCTCTATTTTATTCATGATCTGGTCTTATTCTGAAGAACCGCAGTGACTTTTTTCTATCATAGTTGTAGAATAGATATTAGTTCATTTTTATAAGATATTGATAAAATAGATTAATAGTCCATAGAATAGTCAGTTCAGGAGGATGGATGGTTGATTTAGTTATTAAAAGTAGTTAATTATAGAATTACGGTTAGAATCTGAAAATCAGTAGCAATTATATAGGAGTTGTAGAAGTTTATTGGGGTGCCAGATTGTGATAGTCATGAGTCGGAGTTAAGCTTGGTGCTACCTCTTTGTTTCTTTGTTTTTTTTGTTGTTGAAGAATAATGGATAGTTTTTGAATATTGAGAAGTGAGTTTGTGGAATAAATCAGAGATTGATTTAAAAATTATTGATTATGTAATTGGAATATTATGTAATTGAATTATATGAGAAGTTATTGGAAGTTTGATTATGGATAGAAGATTATGATTGTTGTTTATTGAGAGTTATGTGTGTATTTTGATAGAGAAAGTCTGTGATTACAGAAATTCTGTGAATCTAGATTGGTTGGAGTGAAGTCTATTATTTCTAGTGTTGGATGGAATTTATGAGTTTTGAACAGTCTTTTAAGAGTGCAAGGTTGTACACTGTTGTTATCAGTTGATAAAGGAGTATTATTACTGGGAGGAAGCATTATAGTGTTTCTTGGTATTTTAGTGGTTCGAAATATAGTTAATTGTGTGATCCTAATAAGTAAAGCTCATGCACTTAGTCTTTTCTTGTGTTTGAATTTTCCTATACAAGTTTATTCTGAAAGGAATTTGTAGAATAAGTAAAACAACAATCATATTTTGGCACCGCTGCTAGGGATTGACAATAGCATTGAGTGTTAGGAATTAACTACCAGATGAATAGATGGGAAATAAGAAGCAAATTTAGTAGTATATAATGAAAAATTATGGTTAATAAGAATGAGAACATTGTAGTAAAGAAAACAAGCCAATTGAAAAAAAGACAAGAGAGAGAGCAAGAAAAAGAATCATTACAAAATGAGCAAGAATGCAAGTTAAAAAAGAAGCGTCGACAAAGTTGGATTAAGCCATGGTTGCATGTCTGTCGGCATATCCGAGCATATCCAAAAGCTGACCAATCTCTAATATTTCAGACATATATACCATTATAAAAATTGTTAAGAGCACTCGTAAGAAATTTTGAGAATAACCCAGCGTATTTTTTGAGCTCGTTAACTGCAAGTCGAGGAAATACAAAAGAATTGGGTACTCCGTTGGATACCTTCCTAATAGCGAAAACTATCGATTCTGTAAAAACTGGTTCTGTAGAATAGCATAAATTGCTTGCTAATAAGAGCGAATTTAGCGTATTTTAAAATCCATTGTTTCACCTCCAATTCAACCAATAAACTTATTCAGGGATAATAATAGAAAATTGAAGAGGTTAGAAAGTCTAAAAAAGATAATTGGAAAAGGCAATGGTAATTTTAATAAGAGATCGAGTGGCATATTATCCTCTTCAATGGCAACGGATGATCCATTGGTTCCAATAGTTGTACAAATAGGTGACGTGAGCAATCGCACAATGAATATGGCTACATTACCTACTTTTAGGGACTTTTCAAATGTGAATCCTGATCAACATTTGTTTCAATTTTTGATAGCATGTATAGCCAATAATCGAAGAACCGAAGATATTTGATTACGATAGTTGCCAACAACCTTAAAGGACACAGCATTTGAATGGTACAACCGCCAACTAGTGGGTCAACTTTCAAATTGGGAAGCATTGAAGAATACATTTTTAACCCATTTTCGGCCAATAGGTTTTGAGAATCGTCTTCAAGACAGGTTAATGAATAGCAGAATGATTTTAGGAGAGGCAATGGAATCATATTATAGCCGGGTGGTTGATATACTCAATAAGTGGCCGAATCACCAAATGCTGGAGGTATTTATCTTATCCATATTAATCAATGGTTTGCAACCACTAGAGTTGAAAATGTTTGTGAAGGAAGCTCAATCCGTTACGATGTCTACATCCCTTAATAGAACCAAGGTTTGGGAAGAATGCCATTATGATCAGTATTTAACTATGAAAGCTACGATGATTCCAGTTCAAGGCAGTTATCAAAATCCGACTTGAAATGGATCAATAGGTAGTTATCCATAGATGTTAGATATAGGGGCCAATTCCAGTGGCAATATTCAAGGGCTAGTTAATGTCACCCCATTGCAAGTTATACTACCGAATGTGACAACAGCGTATGCTTCTTATTTTTTGTAACAAAAATAAACGTTAACTATGGCAGAGTTACCAATAATACTAGCTCCAAAACATTCCAATGAAGCCTTGTTGTTGAACATGACAAAGAAAATGGAAGAAATGGCCGTTAATATAGCCAAAGATAAGGAGAAGAGACAAAAACCTACCAATAGTAGGACCAATGTTTGGTGCAGTAATTGTAAGGGCCACAGTCATTTAGTAATAGAATGCCTTTTACCCTCAAAAATGATGGATCAATATACATTTTGCGGAAGAAAACACTTAACAACTAATTATTGGAATTTGCAAAGGCAACAACAATTCAGTAATCAGACCATGATCCCACCAACTCACTGGGACATCAATCAAGTTCAACCGAGAAATACATTTGGATGGAATGGAAAGCAATCTAATCGACAAAATCAAGCATTCAATAACTTTCAAAGTTCCAATTTTAATTAGGGGTCTGCATCAAACTCCCAGCACTATGGAAAGAAGCAGTAGAGATATCAACAATATGCTCCTCTGGCATCATTGAACCAAGTTCCCTCCATTTCAACGGGACAACTAGGATTATTTTCTAATCCTACATGGAATAAGCATAATAGGTATATATTGGTAGAGACACCCAATATTCCTGATAGGGGTGCAAGAAGACTACTTCGTTGTTTCTATTAAAGACAGATTGATCATTATACAAGTGAATGTCCTAATTCCAAAGCCATTGACGATTATGCACTAGTTTGTGGGAATTACAAGCAGTCGAGGTATACTTATCAGTAATATAATGCTCCATTCAATTTCAATAATTGAAATCAACAGATCCAAAATCAAGAAAAAATGTAGGAAATAAATCAAGGTCCTCAAGATTCTCTGATAAATTGGGTGGAATGTGTCCAAGCCGTTCTTGCCAAGAGTCAGTAAAAAGGAAAAGGATGAATTCAGCATTTGGATGAGTCTGATGCAAAGGGCCAATTTGACCAAATTATGGAGACATCCAATCCAGATCCTGTTACGGGCCTCTTACCCAATATGAGACCTGACTCGGTTGGGCAACCTATTGAGGTCCCGATTACGGAGTCTTTGGTTCTGTGTCAAGTTGTTCTGTTCTCTATACAGTTTCGGAAAATGTCCTTTCCATTGAAAGATCCTCTAGGAGGCGTGAATTCTAAAAAAGATCTATTTTGGTATAGATCTTAGTTTGATCAAATTGCTCTAATAGCCTTGATATCAATAGTAATAGATAACAATTCTTCACTCTTATTTTGTTGAAGCCACAATATTCAATATACTTTTGCAAAGATCTATTTTTTTTTTCTTCACTAAAACTATAGGTATACTTATCAAAGATTTGAAATGATAAATAAAGTTCTTTATAAGATTCAATCTTTCAATGTCAATGCAATCTTTTAATGCCAAAAGCTTCTTTTATAATAGATTATAAATTGGACCAAATTGAAGTTGAATCCCTTCTTAAAGATCAATGGCACAATTATATGATCAATGCTCTAATAATATGTTACTATTTTTTTTAAGATATTTTGAAATTCCTAATATTACTTTAAAATAAAAACTAGCAAATTTACTTTTTATAAGTAATGATTGCATAAATAATAAATAATTTTTTTTTAAGCCACCTTCATAAAAGCTCTTATTCTAAGAAATAAAAACTTTGTAGTTGATGATTTCTTAATAGATTTTTTTTAAAGAGTTTCTATAGGAAATTCAATCTTATGAAATCTATAATTTCTAAATAGGTTATAACTTTTTAATCATAAAAGTCTTAAAATAATAAGATTGAACAAGATTTTAATAATTTAGAATACTATTTTGTTACTATAGCCCTCAAATATTATTTCTAGTAAAATAGGTACATAAATAAAATTATGTGAAGATAAAGATTAACTATCTATTGCTTCTATGTGTAAAAATTTTGACTTCTATATTAAAAGAATTTTATAAAATTTGATAAATTTTTCATCTTAAACCAAATAAATATTCTTGAATCTAATAAAGTATTTATTTGAAGATTTTGGAGACTAAAAAATAAAATATAACAAATAACAAGAAAGTTGCTCAAAGAAAGAAGGATCTTGATGAACTTAACGTATTAAAATATCTAGCTACATGCTCCTTATTGTAGATAGGCCTCTTTATTTTTTTAAATGGATGCACTTTTAATCCCAGTTGTACATTATCCTAGAAAGAGAGTTTGCTTGAGAAAATACTAGACTTTTGATTCCTACTAATTCTTCTACTATCATATAATTTTAGAACATATACAACATTCTATAAACAAAATTCTTTTTTAACTTACTTGCCCTCATATCAACAATTTTTTCTTTCATTTAATATTTTTAAAATAAAAATATGAGACAATAAAACCTCCCTGGACAGTCTTTATATCTTCTTTCAAAGGAAATTGTAATCCTTTCAAAATCTTAAATCCTACTCTAAATCTTAAATCCAAAATTCTACTCTCAAACCTTAAATTCTAAATCCTAATTCTTAGTTTGAATCTTAAATCTTAAATCCTAATTCTTTTATTTTTTATTTAAATTTTTATATATATATTTTTAAAAAAGAAAATAAATTGGATTGAAGATTCTAGAAGATTGATGCTATCTCACTTTAAACTACTACCAATTTATGAATTCTTCTTTTTTAGAAAAAGCTATATATCAATCTATTAAAAAGATGAATATATAGAAGGTATCGGCGTCGCATATCATGCTACTATTATAAGAGATTCTTTTTGCTTCTATCCATAGACAATAAGTGCCCTTGTTATCCAATATAATTTTTAATAATTATAATTCTTCTTGTTAATAGGATAATATTCTAAATATATCTTTATTAATCTTTATAATAATTAATTAATTAATTAATTTTAATTTCTAATTATTTTTTTAATATTTTATTTAATAAAAAAATATAAATTAAAAAATAATATATTTCATAATTCTTATCTAATTTTTATATATTGTACATAAATATGATACAACATCCATCTCTTTTAATCTTGCATAGCTTCTAGTACGTGACATTAATCTTCTTCACTTTCTTCACATTTTGTCAGTATTATCTTGAATTCTTCATTTTCTTCATCCTCTTCTTTTTGTGCTTGTAAAAGGCCAATATTTTTTTTTTAGAATCTTATATTTCTTTGCTTAAAAACCTTCACTTTCTTGCCTACCATTGGATTTTTGATAATTATTTTATCTAATTTATGTAAAAAATAAGTAGTATTGTCAAGGACTATAATTACTATATAAGATCAAAACCACTTCTTTGCAAACTTCTTTACTATGCTACGTTGATAAATCAAGCTACTATCATAAATTAAAATCTAATCTCTAACTTAGATGGGTTTAGATCTTAATCAATATATCTTATCAAATCTTTATTTGTTCTTCAATCAAGCTACTTTTAACCTCTCTATTGCTGCTTCCAAAATTTTTGATAGTCTCCCTAATTGTTGAATCTTAAGTTCCAATAGGCTTTTTCTATCAATTTCATCTTCTAAGATAGAAAAGTCTATGTAGGATAAGATTCCTTAGTTGGCATCATTGGTTTCTATCCTAGCATATATTCAATTGGCATATAATTAATTACCATACTATGAGTAATTTTATTAGTCTATAATGCAAATGATAGCAATTTTGTCTATTGCATTGATTTATCTTTATAAGCTTTTATCAATGCATTAATGATAGGAAGATGACCTCTTTCACTTTTGTAATTTATTTTTGGATTATAAGAGGTAGTCAATTTTAATTGAACTCTATATCTTTTAAAGATTTTTTTTAATTCTATTACATCTAATTCTCTTCTATCTGCTATCATCTTTTGAATGCTTCTATGTTAGCTAAAGATATCTTTCAATATAAATTGAAATATTCCTTCTATAAATTTGGTTCTTAAAGTCCTTCCTTCAATAAAATTTGATAGTTTTTTCTTTGCCAAAATCAAATATTTCATATTCCATAGTTCAAATGGCATAGCTACCAAATCAATCATCCATTAAAAATATATGAAAGATGGATAGGCAGGTCAAAGTCCATCCCTATATTTAATCTTGGATTGTACTTGAAAATCTATATATAAGCCCATAAAATCTTCTACATCTTTGAATAGTCCTTTCCACCAATACCTCTCCTTGATTTTAGTATAAGTAATTCAAACTCTTCTATGCTCAGTCTAAAGCATGTTATGAAATTCTTCTAGAACTTTATTTATAGTCATTGGATCTTCTACCATCTACAATGGAAACTTATCATCTTTCTTTAATCTCTTCTACAAAAATCCATCTTTGAAAAGATAATCATAAAATTAATGTTAAATATCCTTTAAAGTCTTATCCATCCAATCTTCTTGCTTTTTCATTGTGCTTAAATAAATTATAATAACTTTAAGCCTTCTTTCATATAGATCTTCTTGGAAGTCTTCAATCTTATCTTTGCATCTTACTTTTTTGATGACAAATAAATATCTATTGATCTTTTTATTTTCATCATTTCTATCTTCACAAGCCATCATCTTTTGATCACCAATATATCAAGCTTTAGATATCATATTTACTACCAAATTATCTTTGTTGATAATGTGCTCCAAAACAAGATTTAATGTTGAGATGTGAGCTATCCATCTCAACATAATAATATCTGAAATAAAATAATTACTTACCATGTCAAGTAAAGGTAATTAATCTATTTTTAAAACCATATTTGCTCTAATCAAATAATTCCTCTTAGTCTTTAAAGCCATAAGTGCTCTCCAAAGTTCACGCTTAATTTGTCAATATGCACTTTATCTTTCTATAAGAATTTTGGCTCCAAATCTTGTAACATATCTCTTTTTTTTAAAATATTTTCTCTAATAGTCCATCTAATTGTTATTAAAGTATTATCTATTGTTACTACTATTGGCCTTCTATATTAATAGTCTATATATTTAAAGACAAGTCGTAAAGTTAAAATCTTCAAATTTTCCATAGCTTTTTCATATTACTCATTCCAAATGAATTTTCTACCTTTTTTCAATAGCTTATAATATTTGATAGTTGCTATGAAATATAGGCAAAATGAAGCACCAAAAAATTTACTAACTTTGTAATACTATTATATGCTTTTATTTTGGATATGGTACAAATTATATCTGGATTTGATTTCTTGCCATATTTTCTACATATATGTTCGACTATTAGAATTTTTTCAACTCCAAAACTTTATTTCTCTAAAGATAATATCAAATTTATTGATTGAAGCTTGTCTAATATTTGAGCTACATTTTTAATATATTTCTTAATAAATATTTTGTAACCATTTGCATCAATAGTTTTATCTCTTTCTTCATATTTATAACCTTTCATTGATATATCATTCAAAAATAGAATGATTTTTTTTGGTACAAATTCTTTCAATATATGATTCATTGAATTTTTTATATAAGCCATTTAATTAGTTGTATCTTAAAATAAGATAGACATCCTCATCAAATCCAAAAGAATCTTCATGGTTATAAGATCTCTACTTTCTTTTGCCAATTACAATTGATTATAGCCAAAATATAAGTCCCTAATAGAATAGATAGCATGACTGATAAATTATTCTGTTATTTTATCTACAAGCAGTCTAAATTACATATTTCTAATAGTCATTTTATTTGCTAGTTGCATATCTTAAATAAATCTCAATACTCTTGATTTCTTAGGTATTGTGAACTATCTATTTGAATAAATAGCAATTGAATGTTCTAAAATTTCTATTTCCACCTTTTCTTTCAACAACTCTATTAATTTAAGAAATAAAGCTTTTGATAATAGAATAGGCTTCAAATCCCATAGAACATGTCGCACAGTGAAAATTACCATTGATACAATAATACTAGAATCTACACAATCTTATTAGGAGTCAAGGAAAATATCTTATCATATCTAATAAGAATTTTTTGAAATATCTTCATTTTTGGTGTTGTTAAAAATTCACCTCCTTCAATCTATAATTTAGTCAATGATTTATTAGTGAATTGGTGCCCAATCTTTTGCTTCTCTTTTAATCCTAGCTCTTTAAAAGCTTGCTTGATATATTCTATAGTATTAGGTGGTGATTGAATAGCTATTGGCTTAATCTCCTTAGCTACTATCTTATACTTTGTTTAAACCATAGCCACATACTTTAGCCCATAACTGGTGATATCTTGTATATTTTCTATTACCTCCTTCAATTCTTTATAAGATTCTCTTGAATGCAAATTTATCCATACCTCTTCTTCTTTGCTCTTTGTTATGCTTTTCAAATTATATTCTAAACCTATTTTTTTAATATTCCATCTATAATTTTTTCTCTTAAAATTAAATTCATATTTTTTTTTAAAAAAATATTGTTTTTTCATCCTTCTTCTATTTATTGAATTCAAATTTTTATTTTTTTTAAAATTCATAAATCCACTATCATTCAAATTCAAAAATCTATTATTTAAAATATTTATTTTAAAATTGGCATAATTTTTATTTGTATCCTTATGTCTCTTTTTTAAAAGAGTATTCTTTAGAAATCCATCAATCTACCTTTAGGTTCCAAAAGTACTTCTCTTAATTGATTTCAATGCCTTTCATGAATAGATTTAATTGTAAAAAATTATACTGCTTTCTTTCCATTACAACTACAAATCTTAGCATAATAGGAACCATTATCTAAAATTCTAGTTTCTATTTTTGTAGCAATGATATAAGATTGATTAAGAATTACCAAATATGTAGCTGAATTTTGCACAAATTTGTTTTGTTCCACCTCCATATCTCAAATCCTTGTTATTATTGGATAAGCTTTATAAAGATTTTTTTCTTGATTATTTGCTATTCTAATTACCTATCTATGATTCATATCAATCAATTACTTAACTTTTTTATATACTTTTCTTAATATGATATTAATTTTTAACATGTGATTAATCAATGCCAACATTAGATCATTTAAATCACTAAATTTTATTTGTATCTTTGTAGTTGCTTTAGTCCAATAAAAAATTAAATATTTTACTCTATCTTCTTCATGGTCATCACACTTAATACAATTTACAACTAAAGTTTTTTGTGCTTGATATACTTCTATAAGCATATTATTATTAATCGAATTCTTATTTTCCAAATTTGCTTCTTTTCTTATTTTTAATATTATAAATTGAGCAAATACATGTCCTATCTTTGCTTCTTCATCTTCGGTCATTCAAGTATCTAATGCCTCAATTATAATAGCCTTAGTTGTCATTTATCTTTATTTTTTTTATTACATCAATGACCAACTCTCAGGGACATGAATCTTAAAGAAAGAAAATCTTCAATATACTCTTGTGTCACTAAAAAGAACTAAAAAGTCACTCAAAAGATAATATGATATTAACTAGAATGGCTATTGCTAAAAAGAAAAAAACTAAAAAGACTTCAAATAAGACTAAAGACTAGAACTACATTGATAAGAGTGAAGAAGGCTTCATTCTTGCCTCTATATATACTCTTAAGTAGGAATTATGTGAGGATGTCCTATAGGACCTTGAAAACATGTTGACTTTGCTAGCCACATGTTTTGACTTGATAGGCAAGTTATTTATGTATGTGCCACATGCTTAGTTTGTTCCATAAGCTATTATATAGAGTTAATTTGTTTCATAAGCTGTCAACACGTGGTTAACTTTTTGGCCAAGTTTCTAACCTACACATACATCTAAAGTCAAAATTGCATCTATAAAGCTTTTAAGAAGCTTCACTAAAAGACTTTATGAAATTAATCTATATTTATATACTTCTACCTAATCATATAAGTAATTATTGATGTAAATATATATATCCATGATATTATCCCTCCTTCTACAGACAAGTTCTACGAGGAGCAATCTTCATATATTGAGAAAGTTCAAGATGTAGCAAATTATATTTGCTACATATTCCAATCTTTGCTCTCTTTGAAGATGGTTGATAGGCCCTCTTAGCTATTGATAGTATCACATATCAAGGTGAGAAGTCCACCTTATTATTTGGTGGTTGTTGAGGCCTTTATAACTTCCTTCAAATAAAATATTTGGAATACCGTCATGAGTTGTTCCTACGACTAATAAAATCACCAAATAGCAGGAGTCTCTTCCAAGGTCGTGATACCAAACACATTGTATCTTGCCATCTATTCAAAGAAAGATATGTCATTCTTAAAGATCTTCAACTTGATTTTCTTATTTTGAATGTTGTCACAATTACAATGTCTCATCTAATAAATCCGCAAATGAAAGCTCTTGAGTTGAATCTACTAGTTATTAGTTCTCCATCTCCTTAGTATTACAAATACATACAAGCTACAAAAAAAATAGATGATAGAATGTTATCTTCCTTTGATCTTGTTTCTTTTATAACAAAGATTTGTTATTCTTCATCTTAGTTTTGATGGATTTTGTTGATAAAAAGCTTCAACTTTCTTTGCTGTATTTATAAGATTCTTTGATGGCTCTCATGTGCATTCATTAATATCATATCCATGCCAATAAAAAAGATATTTTAAGCTATTTTGGCACTTCTTTGAGTCTAAGACTTCTTCTATCTCTAACTCTTGATTATTATCTACTTCTATAAGAAGAAGTGGGATTTGCCTTCTTTTCAAAATATTCATTGTCTTATACGACTCAAGAAGAGACACATAAAATACAAGGTAGATTTTTATAGACTCCAGTAGATATAATCGATAAGCAAAAAGATTGATTTGTTTATAAATAGAAAAAAGTTCCAGCGTATGATAGTCCAACTTATCACAAGGATGAGGAGTCTTGATATTGTGACAAAGTAATCATACCTTGTCATCTATGTTGAATTATGGTTGCTCTTTGTAATAGGCATCCGCATTGGTCTTTTGCCATCTTTGAGCTTTTTTTAATTATATCTTCATTGTTGCATGTAGCTCTGATAAATGATTTGTTAAATCTTGTGCCTTAGGATCATCAACTTTTGAAAAGTCAAAAGTATCAAGTCATAGATGATAACCATAATTGGCAAAGAAAGGTATTTGTTAAATTAAAAAATATACTGAATTATTATATGTAAGCTGTGCCAATGGCAAAAGAATTATCCAATCATCTTAATGATAGTTGATGGTATACCTCAAATATTGTTCTAAAGTTTGATTCATCCATTCTATTTGTCTATCAATTTAAAGTTGAAAAACCAAAAAAAACTTTATATCCACCTTTAAAATCTTGAATAAGGTTTTTCAAAATCTTGATACAAATTGAGTCTCTCTATCTGATATAATATCCTTTGGCAATCCATAATAGCGATAGATATTGTCAATGAAAAGCTTAGCTATTTCTTCACCTGAGATAGATTTTATACATGGTATAAAATGTACCATTTTGGTGAAGCTATCTACGATTACGAATATGAAATTATGTGAAATTGAAATTGGAAGATCTATGATAAAATCCATAGAAACAGAAGACCATGATTATTTTGAAATTAGAAATGGTTAAAGCAATCCATAACATTAATGGCGAGGAGTTTTGGATCTTGAAAAAATATCACACGATTATACAAAGGCTTTGACTGCCTTCCACATTTGAGACCACCAAAAATCTCTTGATATTAGCTCCAAAGTCTTATTGTATCCAAAATTTCCAGCTATTGAAAAACCATGACGAATTTGAAGGACACATAATCATGCCTTGCCTTCTGAAATATATAAGTGATCTTCGAAATATAGTAGGTTGTTCTTGAACTCAAACTTTGAAGTATCATAGGACTTAGTAGAAATATTTTTGATATCATGAATAAGAGGATTATAGGACATATTTAATTGAATTTGCTTGATAAAGGTTGAATCAACAGTCAATATTGATTTTATTGTTTGAAGATGAAAATGCTTGGGCTTCAAGAAGATTATTTTTTGTTGATCAAAAGATACATCTTCTTCTTTTGGTATAAGATAAGAATGTTTAGAAAGGATGTTTGATAGACCTTGTTGCTTTTCAGATTGATAAGTGATCTTGAAATTGAATCTAGATAAAGACATGCTCCAATAGACTTGATAACAATTCAAAACATGTATCGACATGAAATACTCATGGTTCTCATGATCCATATATACTGTGATTGGATTTGAAGTGCTTTTAAGATAATGATGCCATTCTTGAAATGAATCTACAATTCTAAGGAGATCTTTGTCATGGATCTTATAATTAATCTTCGCTACTGAAAAAAATTGGAAAGGAAAGCTACTGAGTGGAATTTGTCATCTGTTCCCATTTATGACAACATGACACTCATAGCAAAGTTAGACACATGTGCTTCTATAAAAAATACCTTGAAAAAATCAACATAATATAAGATTGATTAGAAATAAATTCTTTCTTTAAAGCATCAAATGATACTTTTGTTTCTTTATTCCACTCAAGTTTGTCTTTATAAGTCAAATGTGTAAGTAGAGCTGTAACTTGAAAAAAGTTCTTCATGAAGATTTAATAATAATTAGCAAAGCCTAAAAATAATTGGACATCTTGTATTATTTTTAAAATCTTCTAATCTATGATAGTTTGGACCTTCTTGGAATCCATTATAAGGCCTTTGTTGGAAATGATGTACCCTAAAAAGCCAACTTGAGTAGTATGGAATACATACTTTTTCAACTTCATATATAATCCTATATTTCTAAATTTCTGTAATATACAACGAACATAAAGTTCATATTCTTTTGTATTTTTAGAGTAGATTAGAATATCGTCTAAGTAGCAAACAACAAAATTATCTAAAAACTCATGAAAAATATCATTCATAATATCTTGAAAAGTGGCTGGTGCATTCGTGAGTCCAAAAAGTATGACATTATATTCAAAATATCCATATTTAGTTCGAAAAGTGGTCTTCTATTCATCTCCTTCTTTGATACAAACTAAGTTGTATGCTCCTTGTAGCTCTATTTTGAAATAGATCTTTACTTAATTGAATTAGTGAAGAAGTCTTGAATCAAAGAAAAAAGATATCTATTCTTGATGGTGATCTTATTGAATCCTTGATAATCCACACACATCTGCACAGATTCATCTTTCTTCTTTATAAAGAAGATAGGAGCTTTGGTTGGAAATTTAGAGTAGCATATAAAGTTCTTTTCCAAGTTCTCATCAATGTATTCTTTAATGCAACCAACTCATTTTGTGATAAGCTATAGATTGGTCCAAATGGTGGTTGAGTTCTTTCTTACAAATCAATTGAACAATGATAAGATCAATGCTCTAGAAGAATATCTGCATTCTTTTTTTCAAAAACGTCTTAGAATTCTTCATATTGGCTAGGAATACTACTTGATATTTTTTTACTATTAGAAATGGACATAGCATATATAGCAAAAGATGATCCTTTCCTTGCAACATGCATGAAAGTTCTTGTATCTATTAATAAAGGTTTGGATGTACTAGACTTTTGTACTTCTACTTTACTAACTCAATCTTAGATTATACTACCAAAAAAATTAAAGTTATAAGAAATCCAATCTATTTGAAGATTTTATTTTTCTAGCCACAATAATTCTAAAATAATCAAATTGGAGGCATATTGTGAGCTCTCAATTATATTCTAAAATTTAAATTTTTATTATTTTCCTATTTTATGATAATAAAATATGTTAGATTAGGATTTATATAAGTAGAATTTAGTTTTATAGAATTTTTAGGATTAAAATCCTTGATGGTAAAAATCATAGCTTAATTCCTTGAATTAGATTAACTAAGACTAAAGTGATAAGAGTTAGAAAATTCGAATAGTAACTTAGTTAATTTAATTATTTAGAGCTTGTGAGTCATTACTATAAGGGTTGACTAAAAGCCTATGACTGCATCAATAATCATTTACATGATTTAGGAGTTGGAATTATAATTCTCTAAAAGATTTAGGAAAGTTAGCAATGATAATTTTGGATTTTCTTCCAAATTCAAAAAATTTAAGTGGCATGGTGGTTCTTCTACTTAATGGGAGTCTTTTTAATGCAATGGTGGCACCGGATTTACCTCGTGGAGTGAAGAAAACAAGATCAGCAACCTCTCCTTCAAAATACAAGAGAAGCAATGAAATTCTCATTTTGAAGAATTTCACAAAAAAATTGTCAAGATCCTTGTAAGTAAAAACTTCCATAAAAATTATAATTGAGCAT
Organism: Physcomitrium patens; assembly: GCF_059467195.1. Taxonomy (NCBI): domain Eukaryota; kingdom Viridiplantae; phylum Streptophyta; class Bryopsida; order Funariales; family Funariaceae; genus Physcomitrium; species Physcomitrium patens. Next base: position 12,368,205 of record NC_143410.1, read on the forward strand.
GGATTGAGGCATGTGAGTAGTCGATCTTAGCTTAAAAAGTTGTTTTGAACACAATAGTGAAGTTAGATTTACAAAAAAAATGCTTTCTTGACCACTTACAAGAGCCATGAGCCTTGGTAACGAGATTGGCTCTTGGATGAATGAGGGCCGTAGATCTAGATTAGGGATCTTAAAAATCAAGGGTAGAGATGTAGCCACCCTTCTATGAGCCTCCACTCAATTGTATAAGAGAGGCTTGGTTTTCCAAGCCCTCTCTCTTTCCTCTTTTGGGTGAAAGGCGGAGCCATGCCAAAATTTGGCCGAAACCCTAATCTTAATTTTATTTAGATTTTAATTCTCATTGTGAACCTTGCGATTGTGTATGTATGGATTTTGCATTTTTAAGGATGGTCATTAAGTTTTAAAATATGTTTCATTGAGGTAGATATCTCCTCAGCCTTTCAAATACCCCAAGGGTTTCAAGGGCCTCGGATTTTCTTTAGTCAGTCACTCAATTTCTGTTGTCTCAATGTGAGATTTTGAATAATTATAGCTTTTGTTGTTAGCTTTCCAAAAAGATAAGATTTTCTTGATTTGGAGTAAGAAGGAATTTTTGGTGAATTTTTGAGTTTGAGGGAGTCGACTGCCTTTGCAGTTTGAATCAATCGAGTTTGGAAAGGTATTTCTCAGTGCCTAGTGATTGGATTTATTTGAAATTTTGGGAGAATCAATATTTATAAGCTAAGCTCTGAGAGGCATAAGATTTGGTGAATTTTAATACAATCTGAATTTTTAGTGAATTTCTAAGTGAAGAGGGTTAGTCAGTACGGCAGTTTGGATCACTCAACTTCAAAGGAGGAATTCTCATGATTGGATCATTAGATTGCAACAAGCATTGTTGGATCAAAAGCGTCTTCAAGTTAGCCTTGCAAAAAGCTAAGAATTATTCAAATTTAAGCCGATTACAATTTTGGAAAATTTTGGAGTAGAGGGGAGTTGCTGCCTTCAATCCTTAGGTGTTGTCAAGGTACCTTCACTTTCACCTCTCTCACTTTATTTTTACTATCATCTTCACAGTGAATTGTAAGCTCTACATTTCACTATTTGGCTAATAAATTTTAAGTTTAACTTTTAACCTTTAATATTTTACTTTAACTTTTAACTTTTAACTTTTAACTTTAACCTTTAAATTAAACTTTCAATTTTAACTTTTTACTTAATCTTTAATATTAATTTTTAACTTAATTTTATTACTTAAACTTTTAATTTAAACTTTAACTTAACCTTTTAATTTTAACTTTTAACTTAACCTTTTAATCTTAAGTTTTAATTTTAACTTAACTTTTAACTTAACTTTTAATTCAAACTTAAATTTTATTCTTATGGTCAATTAATAGTAATAATTTAGTTAATTATTTTTATTGTTTTTGCATAGTAAATTTTATTTAACATGTTAATTTAATATCGGTAATCATTGCTTGGAAGGCCTAAACTAATTGAATTTTTAATATAAAGATTTAAATTAATCTAACAATTACACAATTGAGAGCTCTCTAATTTCACCTCTTGGACTTGTTGTGTGACATAGGTTTCATCAAGTGGTGAAATTTGGCCTCACACAGATCTTATTACATTAAATACTAATATGCTTTTATGATCTTTAATTGTTACATCTAAAGGAACAGTGTCATAGGTAACATTTTTAAAAAACAACAAATGACCATCTATGACTTCTACATGTACAAATTTAATTTTTTTGACTTAAGGTGTTTTTTGATTTTTAACAAAATCTTTGTCTATAAAATAGGTTGAGACTCTTGAATCTAATAAGGCAAGGACTTTGTGATTTTTAGGTCCTACGCACATATTTATTATAAAACAAGGTGAGGGATCTAAAGAGAGAATAGGACCCTTATTAGGTATTGCAGATGATTTCAGCTGCATAGTCTCTATTGTAGATGAGGAAACTTATTTTTTGACATATTATCTTCTTTGATAATTGAGCTCTTTATTTTGTAATTGCGTTGCTTCTTTGGACAATGTTGAGCAGTGTGCTTAGCTTCTCTAAAGTATAAATACAAACCTTCTTGGCAACGTTGAATCTTTTCCTGCTTTGTGAGAGTTTTAAAATATATTTTATTAATTTGAATTGGTTCTGGCCTTGATGAATACATTTTAAAAAACTTGAAAGCTACCGCCATTACTTGACTTGTTCTTCTCTAGTCAAGTCTTTGTTCTTCATGCCTTTCAAATAATCAATTATTGCATATAATAGCTTGAGCAATAAATTATTTCAAAGATTCTATTTTTAATATTATTAATAACAAATCTTTGAAAATATCCTTTAATACATATCAAAATTGATTGATGAATTTTTTATCATTCCAATCCATATTGCAAGCAAGATTTTGGAATTCAGCAACATATGTGGTGGTTGATCATGATCTTTGTCGTAAAGATAAGAGTTTGGTCTCTGCTACTCATTTTTGATCACTTTCTCTGAGTGTTACCATAAATACTTCTAGGAATGAATTTAAATCATAAAGGAGTCACGAATCTTTTTCCATTAAAGGTACAAACTAAAAAAGATGTCTTCCTAATAGAAGTGTACCTATGAATTCAACTTGAGTCAATTCTTCAAGATATTGAAAAGGTGCAACCTTAGAAAGAGCTTGACTTATTACAAAAATCATCAAAATTTTGATCTTGTTCCATCAAAATTTTCAAGCATACTAATCCTTGTTCCCATCATATTTGTAGTAGCTAAACTCCTTGGATTTGGTTGTGAAGTCGATCTATTTGCTTCCTTCAGTTGGATAATTTCTTGCCATAGACTCTAAACTTCTTCCATAGGTATAGGCATAGTACCTCCATGATTTATGTTAGAAATACATGAAATTTTTACTCTAAGAGTGTTGACTAGCTCATGGAGATTTGAAATAGTTGCAAATCTATTCTCACTTCTACTAGATGTAGCATCCATAATCTTTCCTTCCATATGCAAGTCAAACAAATCTAAAAAGTTAAATTAGAGGAAGATAATCTGTAACCTCTAATAAAAATTTGACAAAGAGGACTAATCCACTCTCTTTAAAGAAAGATCAATATTAAAAAAAAAAAAAAAAATTGTTTAAAAGGTGGATAGTCTGTAACCTTTAAAAAATAATAATAGAAGTGGGATTATCCACTTACTTTTAAAACAAGAAAAAAATAGTATGTTAGCACTCTTATCAAACTGTCAAAGACATCAATCTCTAAGAAAGAGAATCCTCAATATATTCTTGTATCATTGAAGAGAACTAGAAAGTCACTCAAAAATTAATATAATATTAATTAAAATGGCTATTACCAAAAAAAAAGTAAAAAGTCTTAAAACAAGACTAAGGACTAGAATTGCATTGAGAAGAGTGAAGAAGGCTTCACTCTTGCCTCCATATATACTCTTAACTAGGAGCTATGTGGCAATGTCCTGTAGGACCTCCAAAACATGTTGACTTTACTAGCTACATGTCTTAACTTGTAAAGTAAGTTATTTATATATGTGCCACATATTTAGCTTATTCTATAAGCTATTATGTAGAATTAATTTATTCCACAAGCTACCAACACGTGATTAACTTGTTGGCCAAGTTTCTAACCTACAAATATATTTAAAGTCAAAATTACATTTATGAAGATTCTAAAAAGCTTCACTAAAAGACTTTATGAAATTAATCTATATTTACTTACTTCTACTTAAACATATAAGTGATTATTGAGGTAAATGAATATGTCCATGACATCAATTCATGAAAATCCTTCTTTGTTATACCAAGAGCTTCCCTCAAGATAAATTCAATTTTGGTATCCAAATTTTTTTTTTGAAAATACATTTCATATTAGTAGATGTTTCAATATTAAGTTGAAGTTTATAAATAAGATTTTTTACTTTTGGCCTTCTTTGAATGTATTTTTTTTTTTTTCTTTTTTTTTTTCCAATGCTTTCTTTTTGCTGAAAAGTTTAATAATTTTTTTTTTCTTGAGTAGCTCTATTTCTCTTTTTTTTAACTGCAACACCATAAAAACTAGCAACTTATTAATTTCCACTTAAAAATTTCTAATACTCATACCATCAACTAGATCTTCTCATCAAGTTATTCTTTTAGTAACCTCAACTCAATTCTTTATAGCATTAATTGTTACTGAATTTACAACCTTTACTTTTGTTTGTTTCACTTTTATGGCATAAGACTCTACTTCTTTTTTGGATATGTTGCTATTTTTATTAATTTATTCTTCTATTAATTTTTTCATAAATTTTTTTTCAAAATTGATCCTAAAAGATTCATCAAAGCTTGAAAGTCTTTTCTTTTCTTCTTTAAAATAAAAAATACCTTCTTTGCCTATTGCTTTATAATTATCACATTTATTGCACTTGTAACTTGGACTATTATACTACATATGTCTTTCAATATATCTTTTGAGTCCTTCTAAATATTTGATGTACTAAATTTTTGAGATCTTTTTAATTTTGTCATTTCTATCCTTAAATCTCTCATACCTTTGATTAATTCCTCTAATGCTTCATTATGAGTGGCCTTGTTCATCTTTTGAGTTGATAAAGAAGTTTTGACAATGGAAACAAGATCTAATTGTGCTAGGTAACTTTGAGCCTTGAACTTTTGTTACTTAGCTAAAAATCCAACTACATCCTTTATCTTTCTTCAATCATTAGAAAAGTCATTTTTAGATGCTCTATTTGTTAAATAAAAGAATATTTTTTTTTTTCAAATCATCATTTGTTTCTTGCAAAAATAACTTAGTTTTCCTTATATTCAACAATTACCTTTTATAAATTTTTGTATTTGCACAATTACCTTTCATATCTTAGCAATTGGCCAAACTTCTTCTTAAAATTCTTAATTAACTTACTTGGTCTTATTTGACATCTTTTTGTTTAATTTATTCTAAAAATAACTTCTTGATTATTCTTTCTAAATCTTCTTTAAAAAATCCATCATTAAGGCATTCTACAAATTTTTTCTAAGAAATAGAGTCTTTATGAAATTTTTTTACTCTTTTTCTAATCTCAAGAACAATACTAAGACCAAAAGCAAAGATCATCTTTACTTCTAGAACTTAATATACTTTTATCTCATATATGTAAATCCTAAGGAATTTGGTGATGTCTCTCCTTTCAAATTATTCAATTTTATCAATAATAGCTTGCAAGACTTTTGTAGTATCCTTGCCACACTCTTGAATTTATTATTATTATTCTATGAATTGTGCAAATACAAAAAAAAGTCATTTGAAGCAACTCCTCTTGGAATTCCAAAACTTAAATCAACATCCTCCATTATTCCTAGTAGAATAATAAGTGCCTCAAGTCTCTCTCAATTGAAGCACCAATATGTCGTAAAAAAAAAAAAATCTTCAAGAAAATATTTGACTTTTAATTGCTACTGATTGCTTTACTATCATGTTACTTTAGAATATACACAACACTCTATAAATAAAACTCTTTTGTAACTCACTTGCCCTCATATTAACAATTTTTTATTTCATTAAATATTTATAAAAAAAAAAAACATGAAAGAGTAAAACTTCCTTCAATAGTCCCTATATTTTCCTTCATCGAGAATTACCACCCTTTCAAAATCCTAAATCTTACTTCAAATCTTAAACTCTAAATTCTACTCTCAAATCTTAAGTCTTAAATCTTAAATTTTAATTCTTTTGTTTTTTATTTGAATTTTTATATATATTTTTTTAAAAAGAAAAAAAATTGGATTGAAGATTCTAAAAAATTGATACTATCTCACTTTAATGTACCACCAATTTATTGTTTTTTTTTTTTTTTTTTTGGAGAAGCTATATACCAATCTATCAAAAAGATGGATTTTTAGAAGGTATAAGCATCACACATCATGCTACTATTACAAGAGATTTCTTATGCTTCCATGCATAGGTAATAAGTGCCTTTGTTATCTAATGTAATTTTCTAATGTAAGCATTGTGGGACCAATCCTCTAAATATCTACAATAAATTAATTGAAGATTTTTGGAGAATATTTTTTTTTCTACTCTCCCATGTGCCACCATGGAATTTCAAACCTAGGACCTTCTAAATGCCACCCAAGCACCTTATCATCCATCTACCTCCATAAGCTCCAAGCTGCCACTTAATATCTAAAGTCTCAATTCTTTCTCCTATAAGCTTGTTGTTTGATTTTTTTTTAAATCTTTATTTTTTATAAATAATTTTTTTTATGAAATTTTTTATACCTATTTATAGAACTATTAAAAATATATCTACTAAATTTTATATTAAATAGACCTAATAATAACTAATTATTCTAAAATCTTTTTTTCATACAATCTTAATTTTTTATTTCTAATAATTATAATACTTTTTATAAATAAGATAATATTCTAAATATACCTTCATTAATCTTTATAATAGTTAATTAATTAATTAATTTTAATTTCTAATTATTTTTTATTATATTTTATTTAATAAGAAAATACAAACTAGGAACTAATATATTTCATAATTCTTATTTAGTGCATAATACTTATATTGTGCACAAATATGACACAATAAAGTTGATTCTTTGGAAAATTTTCAAATTTGTGGCCTCCATCACCACAATATAAGTATAGGCCTTATTGAAATTAATATTTCTTTTCTTTTATTGTAAGGGGTTTTAATTTGCATATCTTCAATTTCAAAGTATAAAAATAATATATTTATTGAAGCAAAAAAGTATGAATTTTTAGTGCATTGCTTTGTCAAAGTCTATGAGTGTGGAATTTGATGACATTGAAGTAATTAATTATTATACTTCACAGCTTAGTTGATGGTTTCATTGAGTGTTTAAGGATCAGATAATAATAATAATAAATCTTTCACATTGTTCCTTAGTTTTCAATAGAATTGGCTCATAAGAGCTTTTTCATTGATATCAAAAGCCAATTACCTAAAATCAAATACATAAATTAATATAAAATATGATCTTTGATATAGTGAATAAATCTTTATTTTTTTCTATCAAATCTTGTCATATTTTTCAAATACCTTTTCAAATGCTTCTAAAAAAGCTTAAAGTTGTTCAAATTTGGAGATTTCTTTTCAAATGAAGGAGCAAATTAAGATAAGACTTATCTTATAAGCAAGGTTTCAATTAAATCAACTTATTACTTCTTTGTTGGATGGTGCACAGATTGTAGAAAAGTTACTAATTGAATTTAGTTAATAATTCCTCAAAACTTTGAGCGTGTGCTATCAAATTTTTTTGAAAGATTAATCTAAGGCTTCTTATGCTCTTAAATAAGTGAATTTTCTTATTGAAGTATAAGTGCTACTGCCTCTTTAGATATAAAAGCTTAAGGAAGTAATTGCATCATATAGTGAATTCTTTTAAGTCTTACATCACTATGAAATCTTGCAAAAAAATCTTTAAATTCCAGTAGTTCTATAAGATAAAGTATTCAGTGTATTCATAATAGCATTTAACTTGAACTAAGTAGACTCAATCGTATTAATATTTCTATTTTAAGGTATTTTGAAAGAAAAAAATGGAATATCTAAACAATTTTTACTCACAAGAGGATAATCTATAACCTCTAAAGTACTTAAATGTCTACAAGAAGAGGGATAATCTACTATCTATTAAGAAGGATCAAGCTCTAATGTTGATAAGAGGGAAATTTCAACAAATTGTGACTAATATACTATATAGTAGACCAAACAAGAAATTGAACATAAGAATTTCAGCAAGAAAACTAGCATGAACTTGATTAAATCTAACATAAGATCAATATCAAGAGAGGTGAATTAGAACTCTAAGAGATGTATTGTCGAGACTAAGGATCTTTTCAACCTCCACTCCAATATATATTAGGTATGAAAAAGCTTCTTGAAAAGTTTTTATAGTGCTTGGAGATGAAGCAACCCTAAGATCCTTCTAAGACAACTTCTTTAATCTTTTTAGAACTTTTTAGAATCTAATAGAATATTTTAAGATTTTTTTAAAAATTTCTAAAATATTCTAAAAATCTCTCTTTAATATTTTATTTAAATATTTTTAAAATCTTTTTATTAGATATTTGTAATACTAAGATGGATTAATAAATGGTTGTAGATGAAGCCTCTGATTTTGAAAGAAAAGATACCTATAGATTTTGCTTTAGAAAATAATTACATTTACAATATGTGAAGAAATACAAGTAAAGAAAGTGTGGTGGAATTAAAGCAAAGAGAAGCAAGGATTTCAAAAGTAAATAGAATATTTAAGGACCAATCAAGAAATATAAAGACAGCCAAAGATGACCAATTATGATCTAAGAAAAGAGAAGGAATGTTATATATACAAATGCATTTCAAAAATAAGATGGCAAAAATATTAATGTTAAAAGCAATAGATTTAACTAACCAAAAAAAATTCCTCTTTATATCTATAAAAGATGCCATCTTAAAGGATCTCAAGGCTACGCTATATTTCAATTGAAGAGATTAAAATAATTAAAAAAAACTTTAATAGAGATTAATCATAAAAAAAAAAAAAAAAAAAAAAAAAATCTAATTTCATATATTTAAGCTAAGAGATGCTCAATTAAAGAAGAATCAAGAAGATGAAGAGTAGTTGCAAATAAAACTATGATAAAGATGTAAGAGGGATGATATTTTGTTAAAAATTTAGTTATAATGGTGCATGAGAGGTAACAAATGCTAATAGTTTGTAGGCAATACATACGTATAAGAAAGGAAGTAGAATAGAAGAATGTAGTGCATATTGATTTATAAAAGCTAAAATCTTATAATACATTTGGTAGAAATCAATAGAATTTTTAAATTCAATATATTCCACAAGTTTTCTATGATTCACAAATAATTAATTTAGATGGATATATAGAAAGTATAAATGTAAGATTATGCCTTTATAGACTTTACTATTGATAATAAATTTTAATCATATGTATTGGTATCTTTTATAGTCTAAAACTATTCAATAAAGTTATTAATAAAATCATAATGAATGTTCTCATTTTTAATCTTAAATATATGTATTATGAATTTTTTAAATATAAGCTTTTATTTAATGGTACATTCTTATCAACTAGCCTTATAATAATATTTTTAAAAAATAGCACGTCATGTTTATCTTCCAAAATTATGTTATAAAAAATGCAACATGCAAACATAATGTCAACAATAATGTTCATATTCTATTGATATCAAGAATTGTGGATGATGTTGAAATAAGTTTGCAATATTTTAAAATAATATTTTAAGATTTATAGCCATCGACTAATTAAATTGAAACAAAAATTTATAAATTTTTAGTTGATTTGATTTTAAAAAAACTTGCAAAGACTAAAAGCCATTGAACAATGAAATCAAGAGATATTAATACTAGAAGATTGGCATCAAAGTTAGAAAAAGAAACCAACTAACATTCAAGTGGATTTTGGAGATTATCTTCTTTTTAGTGAATTTAATTTTCTTCAAAAAAAATTTATTTTAAATTAAATAATTAAGAAGTTTTCAAATTTTGAGCATAAGTTTTTAAATTGAAACAAATTCAAATCTACAGTTAAATTATTAGTTATTTAATTTTTAATTTGTTATTATGATGGTTAAAAATTAATTTAGAATTTAAGATTTGATTAATATTTCATTAAAATTTGATTTGGGATTTAATATTTTATTTAAGGTTTAGAATTTGATTAAGATTTTATTAGGATTTATTTAGATTTTATTGAAATTTTATTAAGATTTATTTAGAAATGTATTAATTTTTAATTAGGATTTATTTAAAATTTGGTTAAGATTTGTTTAGATTTTACTTAGGATTTACTTGGAATTTATTTAGGATTTTTTTTAGGATTTTTTAAAATTTCTTTTATAATTTTTTTAAAAATACTTTGGAATTTGATTAAGATTTGATTTGGATTTTTAAGCTTTAATTTATATTTATTTATAATTCTATTCAAATTGATAGAGCTTTGTTGTTATAATTTCTAATTTATTTTCTACAATCAAATATCTAGTGCATTCTTGAGTAAGACTTCACATAACCACATATGAAAGTTTAAAATAGGAGGTCTTGGAATTAATTTATTTTTATGTTGATTTAATAGAGAAAGAAAGCAAGAAATTTAAAAAAGGAGCTATGAATGGAGCTTTAATTGGAACTTCAAGTAGAATTACAAACAAGACTATAAGTAGAGGTATTAATAGAAGGTAATTATATATTTTTATTATAGCTCTTTAAGCATGTTTTAAGCATTCATTTTATTTATGCAACAACAAGAAGTTAAAGATCACAAAGAGAGCTTGATAAACAAATTTTAACAAGCAATTATAAATAAGTATGATCAATTTGAATGAAAGGACATAATAAAGTATTTAAGGTATTTCATTAAAAAAATAAAATTGAGGTATGTTTTTGAAGAAGAGATAGTTAAATTATTTGAAATAATTTTATTTTAAAAATAAAAAATCATGTCAAGTTAATTATAAGATATTTTAGAGGTTCATGAATTTTTTTCAAGCATTGAAGGATGAATACTTTTAAAAAGATAGTAAATGTATTACAAAGAAGATGTTATTTAAATAGATTGAAGATCTAAAAAAGATCTTTAAGTAATAAAAATATTAAAGGAATTTAAAAGAAAATATTCTTATTTATTAAAAATAAAAAGATAATTATTGGATCTAAGAAAAGTAAAATTATTTCTTCAAGTTGTTGATATAGGATTAAAAAAAATAAAATTAGAGATTTTTCTTAAAGATATAGAAGAAAACAAAGAATTAATAACAAAGTAGAGAAATATTGAAAATATTGTAGAATTAATTGATAAAGTAAATGTTAGATAAATAAAAGATATTACCTAATTTAAGTTGCTAATAATTAAAGGACAGCAAAAAGTAATAAGAAAGTTACAAAGGTGGCGGCTAGGATTTATAGTGGTAGCTAGGTTAAATGGCGGCTAGGATTTTGAGTAACGGCTAGATTAAGTAGAATCTAGGGTTCAGTTGGATGAAATAAAGATGAATGAAAATAAAATTGAGCGACAATGGATGTAAATTCTATCTATAAATAAAGAGTGTTGGAGGTGAGAGGTATCTCATTCCACACTTCTCTTATGTCTAACCTTGGTGATTTTTACTTACTTGTATCTTGCTTATTGTGTTTCTTCAATAGGTCATGGGCCCACACACACTTGATTGTGCTTCTCAAATAAGTTGAAGTTATTTGCTGGTTGTTGCTCTTGTGTGGAATAGATCTTATGGTGTTTACTGATGTTAGGATTTGTATGATCTAATCTTGTGTTTTAGCTTGTAGAGGTTCTCATTTGGACCTTATAGATCCCTAATATTTATTTAAAGGTTCTTAATTCTTAAGATTGAGTGATTAAGATCTTATACAATGACCTTGATAGTGTCTTTGGTGTTGTGACAGCAAGACTTACTCATGAAGTGACCAAGAAGAAAAAAAAAAAAAAAAAAAAAAAAAAAAAACCTCAAAGTGAGGATTTGGCTCTCTTTTCAAGACAAGGCAAGGAAAATTATTCTAACCAACGTGGCAATACAAGAACTTACTTCATTTGTGGAAAACTAAGACATTTTGCTAGAAATTACTACAAGGCTAAGAAATAAGATAGAGAAAGTGCAAAGAATGCTTGTGATGAATATAGAGGTGATGATTATACATTCATGGCAAGTGAAGGTACTTCCATGGCTGCCATTTCTAAGTGGATTGTTGATTCGGATGCCACCAAGTACATGATTTCATACAATGTTCATTTGACACTTATGAAGAAATTTCAATAGTAAATATATTCATGAGACACAACAGCTTAATACAAGCTATGAAGGTTGCCGAGAGGGTAAATCAAACTATTGTGGAGATGGTAAGGAGTATGCTTCATGCCCAACACCTTAGATATGAGTTTTGAATAGAAGCAGTGGTAAATGCAATGTATACAAGAAATAAGTGTCTTACAAGTGCATTTATATCAATGACTCCGGAAGAAGCTTGGAGTGGAAGAAAATCTTGTATTTCCCACATGAAGACCTTTAGATGTATAGCATATGCAAAGACACCAGATTGTATGAGATCAAAATTTGATGCAAAAGGTACAAAATATGTATTTGTTTGATATTGTGAAGGTACAAAGGCTTATAGACTCATGTGTTTGGAGACTAAAAAGTTCATCAAAAGCCATGATGTTGAATTTTTGGAGCACAAGAGTGCTTGTGAGCACTTAGAAATGTGTCCAAATAGAAGTAATAATGTATTTGTGGATACATCTTCAAATTCAGCAAAAAAAGAAGAAGGTGAAGACAATGATGGTTGTAAAGGTAGAAATGAAGATGAAGACGCAAAGAAGATAGACAATTAGGCCTTTAAAAATGATAAGACTAGTAATGAAGAGCATGAAGATGTTGATGATGATGGTAATGAGGATTATCAATCTTTGAATGAAAAAAGACTATTTATATAAAAAAAAAATGTTGGAAGAGACCATGAAATGCAACAAGTTGAGTCTTCTTCAAATAAAAGGAGATATGCTTTGAGAGATAGAAAAAACATGGCAAATAGTAGAAGAATCACATCTTTCCTCAAGTATGTGAAGAACATGCCAATGTTGCTTTTCTTGTTGATTCGTTGAGTTTTTATGATGCAATTAAGTCTACAGATGCTTTGAAGTGGGAGAAAGCCATAGAAGAAGAGTATCAATCAATCATGGACAATGAAACATGGGAATTGACTCAACTTCCACTAAATCAAACTTCAATTGGTTGTAAGTGGGTGTGTAGAATAAAGAAGGATGCAATAGACAATGTTATGAGGTATAAGGCAAGATTGGTTGCCAAAGGCTATTCACAAGTTTTTGGTATTGATTTCAATGAGACATTTGCTCCCATGGCCAAATTCACCACTATTAGAACCATTGTAGCAATTGAAACAACAATAGATTTAGAGATGCATCAAATGGATGTGAAGACAGCTTTTTTGAATAGAGAGTTGAAAGAAGACATCTACATGGATCAACCTCAAGGATTTGTTGAAGAAGGTAAGCAACACCTTGTTTGTAAGTTGAAAAAATCTTTGTATAGATTCAAGCAATCACTAAGGATATGGTTCCAATGCATTGACATATTCTTTGTGAATGAGGGATTTGTCAGAAATAAAGGTGATCATTCCATGTATGTGATGCAATCAAAATTCTTCTTGTTGATTTTTATTATTTATGTTGATGATTTAATCATCTTAAACTACACCTTGAAAAAGATGGATTGATTGAAGGCAAAGTTAGCTAAAGAATTTGAGATGAGTGTTTTGGAAGAGCTCCAATATTACTTAAGAGTAGAATTTGTGAGAGATCAAGCTAAGAAGATCATTACATTAAGCCAAAAGAAGTATATTGAAGAAGTGTTGAAACGATTCAACATATTGTAAGTCTATTGGAACACCATTGGAGGCCAATATGAAGTTGATGAAGTTCACGGATGAAGAATTGAAAGATGTTCTATACAAGGCAGCAGTAGGCAATGGTTGGTACAAGCATGGATCTTGCATATGCGATGAGTGTTGTGAGTCAACACATGTTAAAGGCTAGACCAATCCATTGGGCAATCAATAAGAGGATCTTGAGGTATTTAAAAGGTACTTTAAATGTCAAATTGTGCCTTGGAGGTGATAATATTGCATTGCATGGTTATTGTGATGCGGATTGGATTGGAGATACAAATGATAGAAGGTCAATAATGGGATATATATTTTTTGTTAGAATGGGAGCAATTTCATGGAATTGCAAGAGACAACCAACAATTGCAAGGTCTACAATGGAAGCAGTGTACATGGCAGCAAGTCATAGTGTAATGGAGGCAATATGACCAAGACAAATTTTAGAAGACATTGGACTTGTGTAATTGGAAGTAAATTCAATGAAGTGTTACAATCAAGGATGCCTTGTCTTTACAAAGAATCCAAAGTATCATTCAAGGACAAAGTATATTAACATTCAATATTACTTCATACAAAAAAAAAATGAAATCGAAGTGATTGACATGAGGTATTGTGCAACACAAGACATGCTTGCTGATTTGCTTACAAAAGCATTGGTGAAGGATAAATATTACAAATTGACAAAGGTATTAGGTTTAGAAGCCTTTAATTAATAGCAAAGTAGGAATAATAAAGTAAAAGTTGGACAAATAATAGATATTACTTAACGTAAGTTGCTAGTAGTTAAAAGGTAGCAAAAGATAATAGAAAAGTTACCAAGGTGGCAGCTATGGTTTATAGTGGCAGTTAGATTAAGTAACAGCTAGAGTTTGGAGTTGTGATTAGGTTGAGTAGAATCTAAGGTTTAATTGGATGAAGTAAAGATGAATGAGAATGAAGTTGAGCCACAATGGATGCAAACTCTACCTATAAATAAAAGATATTGGAAGTGACAAATATCTCATTCTACACTTCTCTTGTGTCTAATCTTGCTCATTTCTATTTATTTGTGTCTTGTTTATTATATTTCTTCAATATTATTTATAAAATAAGAAAGAAAGAAAGATAAGATTAGTATTCTAAAAGTAGTATAAGTATCTAAAATAAAAATATATATTACACAACCAACAATAAATATTATCTAACTTTCAATGTCTATATCAAAAAAAATATATATATATATGAAAGTTGAAAACATTATTGTAAAAGATAAGAACTCAATAAATGCAAATAAATAATTGAGTCATTTTTTTTAAATAAAAATGATAGAAAAAAATAATAAATATGTATATTCAATAAGAAAGTAGAATGGTGTTAGGGACATAATCTTTAGAACCTTCTAGAGACAAGTTTCTAGAACCTTCTAGAAGCAAGTCTCTGGAACCTTCTAGAAGCTTTTTAATTAGTAGAAGATATTAGGGACATAGTCCTTAGAACCTTCTAGAGATAAGTTTCTAGAACCTTCTAGAAGTAAGTCTCTAGAACCTTCTAGAAGCTTCTTACTTGGTAGAAGTTGCTTGAGAAGCTTTCTAAATAGAAGTATATATTGGAATCGAGGCTGAAGAGTTCTTCAGTCTTGACAACACATCTCTTGGAACTCTAGCTCACCTCTCTGGTGTTGTTCTCATCTGATTAATCTAGTTCTTGGTAGTTCTTCTTGAACTTCTTGTTAGATCTCGAGTCTGTATTTCTATGTCCGTGACAGTTTGTCGAGACTGCACTTACCTCAGATATCAGAGCTAGTTTTTTTTTTGTTAGAATGTGGATTACCCCTCTGCTTGGAAGTCTACTAGCATTTTAGAGGTTGCGGATTATCCTCCTCTAAACCAATATTGTCTTCTTGTAGAGTCATTTCTGTCCTTCTTTTAGAATGGCCGGGGGCCAAGACATTAGTATGACGAAAATTTCGGAGTCCAAGTTGGATGCTATCATGAATGCCCTTGCTACATTATCGCAAAGAACTGTAGAGATTGAAGGAGTCATGGCAAGGCTTCATAATGATGGAGCATCTAAGATGGCATAATCTAGGTTACACCAGCCTCAAACTTTTGCACTTGGAGAAGCAATTTTGCCTCAGGTTCGACAAGCTCCGCTAGTTCTACAACATAAGGAGCCCCAAATTAGCCTTCCGGACACGTTCGATGGTACGCATTCCAAGTTTCGAGGATTCATCAACCAAATTAGATTGATAACAGTTTTACAGCCCAAACGCTATCCAACGGAGGAGTCACATGTTGGGCTTGTTGAAACCTTGCTTACAGGATAAGCTCTATCATAGTTTGTTCATTTGTTTGAGAAACGATCGTCTATACTAAACAACTTTGAAACCTTTTTGGAGGTGTTTGCGGAAGTATTTAGTGAACACGATAAGGTTCAATGGACTACAACAAAGATCCGGTCACTACGACAAGGGATGCGCTCTATATCAGTCTATACATCAGACTTCAAGCAATTAGCATGCGACATCAATTGGGACGAACAAGCGTTGATGAGTCAATTCTATTGGGGTTTAAGGGACGATGTGAAGGATTTGCTGTTAACTCTTCTTGATCCACAAACGCTCAATGAAGCTATTAGCCAAGCTGTGAAGTGCAATAACCGCCTATTCCAACATTGCCAAGACCAATGTTCAAGACAATATATGGTTCGCCACGCCCCAACTATGTCGGCAAGCAGCGTGAATTCACATTCAAAGGTAGAAGACATGCAAATTAATGCGGTACGTATCAAATCTCTTACTCTAGAAGAAAAAAAGCGGCGTATGGAGGAAGGTCTATGCTTGTATTGCGGTAAAGAAGGCCACAAAGTTGAAAACTGTCCCAAGAAGCAAAATCGATGTATTGTCAAGACTAAGGATATGTTTATTCAGGAAAATGAGGATGCCCAGCCACAATAGGAACCGTGTGGCTGGACAGTGAAACATCGCAACAACAACCAAGTTTCTTTCTTTTTGCTCAACTTGCCCTTTGTTTTTCAATCCCTTTGCTTATTGGCCCTCAAAAATTGAGAACCTTAGCATTATTAGATTCAGGAGCATCTGCTTGTTTCTTAGATGAAGAATTTGCGAAGCATCATAAGATCCCTTTAGTACAAAAATCCAAACCTGTTCACGTTGAGGTCATAGATGGGCGACCTTTATTGTCTGGTAGTATCACCCATGAATCAAAACCTATAGAAGTGACGTTTAAGGGCCATAGTAGTCATATTATTTTCAATATTATTAGAACCCCATCAAATCCTATTATTCTTGGTCTTTTTTGGTTGGAAAAGCATAATCCATTCATAGATTGGAAGTTACGGAAGATGATCTTTCCCACAAAACCACCCAAGAGCAAGCCTAGTAGAAAATCTCGAATAGAGAAATCCTTATTTATTGGAGCAAGAGCATTTATAAGATCGTCCAAAGAAGGCACATCGTTTGTCATTTATACGGCTCCAACTACTGGGGAGAAGATCTCGACAACAAGTATACCTGAGCAATATAAGGATTTTAAAGACGTGTTTCAAAAGAAAAATGCCGACATGCTACCGAAGCACAGACCATATGATTGCGCCATAGACTTATAAGAAGGAGCACAACCGCTTTTTGGCCCAATCTACAATCTATCGCAGACGGAGTTGACAGAGTTGCAGAAGTACATCCACGAGAATCTAGCCAAGAACTTCATCCGTCATTCAAAATCGTCAGCTGGAGCATCCATCTTATTTGTGAAGAAGAAAGATGGCTCATTGCGGATGTGCATGGACTATCGAGGCCTCAACAAGGTAACAAAGAAGAATCGTTATCCGTTACCCTTGATTTCTGGTCTCTTAGAACAACTTAGACGTGCAAGGATTTTTATAAAAATTGATCTAAGGGGAGCTAACAACCTCGTACGAATTAAGGAAGGAGATGAGTAGAAGACAGTGTTCCGTACAAGGTATGGCCATTTTGAGTATAATGTCATGCCCTTTGGTCTTACCAATGCTCCAGCGGTCTTTCAACATATGATGAATGATATTTTTCGAGAGTACCTTGATGATTTTGTTGTCATCTATTTGGATGATATTCTGATATTCTCCAAAAATGAGAAAGAGCATGAAAAGCACGTTCATTTGGTCTTAAAGAAACTACGTTAGCGAAGACTATATGCCAAGTTGAAGAAGTGTTTATTTCACCAAATAGAGATGGAGTTTTTGGGGTTCATTGCGACTACGGAAGGCTTGAAGATGGATCCCAAGAAGGTGGAAGTAATCGTGTCCTGGGAGGTTCCGAAGATGGTGAGAGACGTACAATGTTTTCTTGGCTTTGTCAACTTCTATCGGATCTTCATCAAGAATTACTCTCAAGTTGTTGCTCCTCTCACTCGGTTGACATGTAAGAATAAGCTGAAATCCTACAAGGCATCTGCAGATAGATTTCGAAATCAAGCACCTACTTTCAAAATTGGAGATAATGCATAGCTTTTTTGATGGAATATCAAGACCAAGCGACCATGTGATAAGTTGGACTATCGAAGATTGGGACCATTTATCATCCAGAAGCAAATCAATCCAATGGCGTACCGTCTGGAATTACCGGCTTCTATGAAGGTACATCCAGTCTTTCATGTTTGTCTGTTAGAGCCTTATCGAGAGTCGTCTTTTCCTGGAAGAGTATAATGTCTACCACATAGTATTGAGATTGAGAACCATGAGGAATACGAGGTTGAAAAGGTACTGGATTCACGACGAAGGTGGGGCAAGTTGGAGTATCTTGTCCATTGGTGCAGCTACAACATTAATGAGCGAACGTGGGAGCCAGCTAAAAATCTCGCCGATGTGTCGCAAAAGGTATAGGAATTTCATCAACAACATCCGCATAAACCTAAGTCGGTTCGACAATAGCTTCCTTCTAAAGCTTGCTCACCCAAAAATATAAAAAAGGGAGAGAGCACCACCAAAATTAATAGTTGATGTAGTTATTTTCTCCAAGATAAAATAGAATTTTTTCAATAGCCATAGTTTGGTCTTCTGATATGGATAGCCAAGAGATAGATACTATGCCAGTTAGATTATCTCAACCGACTAGCTCACGAAGGCGATACCGAGATGAAGAACCACCTACACCATGATGACGATGGTGGATACTAAGTAACCGATCACTGGTGATTGTATTTGAGTCCAAGCCTGCTTACGATGGTCAGCCAGAAGGCATGTTTGCAAGACAATTTCATAATGAGGACACAGAAGTTCATGCTTGATCAGAAATTGAAGGAGTGGGCCACTACCGTTGGCTTCAAGGGTCGATGAACCACTTGCCTCGTGAACAACAATTGGAGTTCATAGCAAACGTTATGTGATAGATCTTCATTTTTTTGCATTGGTACTGATCAACAACATTGCTTCTCAGAGACCTCGAAGCTAAAGGAGGAGGTGATGTTAGGGACATAATCCTTAGAACCTTCTAGAGACAAGTTTCTAGAACCTTCTAGAAGCAAGTCTCTGGAACCTTCTAGAAGCTTCTTAGTTAGTAGAAGATATTAGGAATATAGTCCTTAGAACCTTCTAGAGATAAGTTTCTAGAACCTTCTAGAAACAAGTCTCTGGAACCTTCTAGAAGCTTCCTAGTTGGTAGAAGTTGCTTGAGAAGCTTCCTAAATAGAAGTATATATTGGAATCGAGGCTGAAGAGTTCTTCAGTCGCGACAACACATCTCTTGGAGTTCTAGCTCACCTCTCTGGTATTGTTCTCATCTGATTAATCTAATTCTTGCCAGTTCTTCTTGAACTTCTTGTTAGATCTCGAGTCTGTATTTCTGTGTCCACGACAAATGGTTATTGCCAAAAGATAGGAAAACTAGAAATTCTTAAAACTAGATTGGAAGCAAAAAAAGAGTTGACAAGAGTGATGAAATCCTCACTATTACCTTTATATATACTATCTAATTAAGAGCTATGTAGTGATGTTGTCATAATACATGGTGTTTACCTTGAGAATGCATCAGGCACCTAGCTGTAGAAGATAAAAGAAAAATTATAACAGTAAGTCTTAACAACTTTAATAGATTCTTAAACAAATTATAATCAAATATTAGCAAATATAATCAAACATCAAATCAAATTCAATCAAAATTTCAAAAGAATTATGTAAAGAACACAAAGTATTCTTAAAAAATATTTAAAAGAATCATAAAGAAATAATATAGAATTCAAAAATATACTAAAATAGAAATCTTAATAAAATATTAAAATGAAAACCTTAATTAAATCCTAGTCAAATCCTAAAAAAATCCTAAACAATTCCTAATCAAATCTTAAATAAACCATAGTCAAATCCTAAACAAATCTTAACCGAATTCTAGTCAAATCTTAACAAATTCTAACCAAATCCTAATCAAACTCTAAACAAATCCTACTCAAATCCTAACAAATTCTAACCAAATCTTAATCAAATTCTAACCAAATCCTAATCAAATCCTAAATAAATCTTAAATAAACCTTAATAAAATCCTAATCAAATCCTAAATAAACCTTAATCAAATCCTAACCAAATCTTAATCAAATCCTAACTAAACTCTAAACAAATCCTAAACAAATCTTAACCAAATCCTAGTCAAATCCTAATCAAATCCTAAATAAACCTTAACCAAAACCTAATCAAATCTTAAATAAATCCTAAACAAATCCTAATCAAATCCTAGTCAAACCCTAAATAAACTCTAACCAAATCCTAAATAATTCCAAGTAATTCCTATAGCAGATTTAAACCTCAATAACTAATGAATAAACCATTGATTTTAATTCAAATTTTGCACACCTCTTTAAAATTAAGTTAAAAATAAGCAAAAAAAATTTAAAGATCAAATTCACCAAAAAGAAGTTCAATCCTAATATTTACTTGGATGTTGGCTAGCCTCATTCTTCAATCTAAATGTGGAATTTTGAGCATCAATATCTCCTTATTGAACTATTTGATTGATTTCAGATTTCTCACATACATAGGAAAATAATTCTTTTACCTACACACATAATTTCTACTCCAATCCAACTAATAGATTGCAAGAAATCTAAGAAACCCTCTTTGGACCTAAAACTCTACTTCTCGAGATTCTAACCCATTTAAACCTCAATAATCCTTGATCCACCCTTTTGATTAAGCTAAAACTCACAACATATATTGAACACATATGTACCCACAAACTCTTAAAATTTCACTTATAGATCTAATGCCAAACTTACAAAATTCTCCAAAAATTATCACCTACTTTATTTTACAAATCTAGAGTCACCCAAAACAAATCCTGACTTTCTAAGGTTCTTACAAAGTCAATACTCACTCAAATCACATCAAATCAAAACTCATAAAAAACATATCAAGTCAAATTCTTAGATCCTATCCTTTGATTTCCAAAAAAAAACTCTAGAATTGTTGTCAGAGCTTGGTTTTGTGCCTTGGATCTGATTTCAATCCTAGTTCATAACCGGCCTTCTTTAGGTATCAATATTTAGTTTTTTCTAGATAATTTTTGCTATAAACTACTATTAATTTTTTTTCAAAGGTGCCTATATTATTTATTTTTCTATTCTACCTTATTTTTCTTTATTTGTGGTCCTATAAAATGAATAGAAGCCTATTTTATAAAAAGGTAGTATTAGCACATTGAATTTTTCTATCCCTTGACTATTATCTATTTCTCCAAAATAATTTGTTACAATATATTTGAAATAAGATCTTCAAAAATATGATATTTTCTTCACCTTTTCACCAATTACTATTTTACATCATGACAACATTCTATAGGATTTCCAACACATATCCAACTTGTAAGACATATGTTTAAATGAAAAGACAAGTTTCTTATACATACAATAAATGTCTATCTTGTACCACAAATCAGTGACATATATAATATGTGGCCAATTTATTGGCCAAGTTTTCATCCTATCAATTACCTATAAACAAGTATAAAGGCTTAGTCATATCTATAAAGCTTTTAAGAAGCTACTCTATATGATATTATAAAAATTATTTATTTTTATTTATTTCAACATATTCATATTATCTAGATAATTATTAGAATAAATATAGATGTCTATCATAACTATACATAAAATATAAGACCTTTAAATCAAACTTGCAAGGCTTGAAAAAAAAAACTTTTAGAAATAATTTAAAGACTACTTTTAAACAAGAATATGTGCAAAGATGTATTTAATGTGATGATATTTTTTATTTTAAAAAGGATTGAAATGAATTCAAAAATATGATATAACAAGAGATTTTTAAAAAAAAAATAAAAGAGTAGCATTGAAAGATACATGCGGCCTTCTTTAAATCAACTTTAAAAATAGAAATATGAAAGTATTGGTTAAAAATTATTTGGTAATACATAGAGTTGCATCACAAGAAAGGAAAAGTTATAGCATTAAGATGGATGATGATTTCAAAAAAAATATAGAAATAAATAAATTTTGATCTTCTACCATTTCTAAAATACAAAATAAGAAGATTCCATAGGAAGCATTATTGAAGACTATTGCTACAATTTGTCGCCCAATAAGTTGAGAAGATCTTATAGAGAGTCTTTTAATCAATATATATATTGCTAAAAACCAAGGTTCTATAAAAACACAACTTTTATTATGTATTGCATAAGATTTCATTTGCACAATTCTTATTGTAGCTGAAAAAACTTTTTTTCCAATATATCATTTTCTTTACCAACAATGCTTATCATTTTGTCATTGAATTGTTTTTTTCAGCAATATTGGATTCAAAAATTGTCATATTGGATGTTGAAGTTACTATATGATATCAATCACATCCTCTCTTTCTTCATATATTAATTAATTATTATTTTTTTTAATTTTTTTTTAATATTAACTATTCTATTATTTATTAATATTAACTCAATCATTACTATTAATATATGTATGTGGTATTAAATTTAAATTGTGTTTAAATGTAATGCTAGTACATTGGATGCCAATGCTACATTAGATTTTAAATCCAATACCAATACTAAAAAAATGCTCCATTGGCTATTTAGAACTTGCATAATTGTAAAAAAATAAAATAAAATAAAAAAATCAAACATTAAGACAGTAAGACAAAAGAGATGAAAAAATATAAAAAAATCACTTTGACTTTGTTCTTGGTGCCTTTCAAAAAATAAATTGTTGCATGCTATGACTTGAGCAATAATTTTTTTAATAAGTGCACTTTTAAAATTTTAATTAATAGATCTTTAATATTATCTTTTAATCCATATTAAAATTAATTAATAAGAACTTTATCATTTTAATCCACATTACAAGCAAGGTTTTGAAATTCAATAACATATATGATAGTTGATCATAATCCTTGTTATATAAATAGAAATTTTATCTTTTCTACTGTCATATATATATATATATATATATATATATATATACACTTAGATTACATGAATTAAATAGAAGTAAGTAGATTCTACAATATCATATTAAAAAAAACTTCTTAAAAGCTTTATAGATATAGATTTGAGTTTATATGTATTTGTAGGTAAATGGTAGGTTGAAAATTTGGCCAATAAGTTGGCCACATATTGCACATACTGATAATTTATGGTGTAAGTGGACTACATGATGTACATGTAAAAATCTTGTCTTACAAGTTGGACACATGTCAGAGATTCTATAGAACATTGTTACGTATTTCCTAATTAGATAGTATATATGGAAACAAAAGTAAAGCCTTCTTCACTCTTATTAATGATTTTTTTATTCTTAAAATTATTTCAAGAGTCTTTTATCTTCTTTTCTTTGACAATGGTTATTCTAATCATGATATTATATTATATTTGAATGATTTTTTTATTCTTTTCTAGTAACACAAGAGTCTATTGATCTTTTGATTTTGTATGCTTCATATCTTTAACAACTATCATTTCTCAATCATTCTCTATAAATGTAGTTGTAAAAAATACTATGAATGAATTTAGATTATATAAGAATTGTAAATCATTTTCCATCAAAGGTTCAAACTACAAGAAAATATTTTAAAATATAAGAGCGTTTATGATTCTAACTTGAGTAAATCTATTAGGATATTGAAAAAAAATATAATCTTAAATAGAACTTAATTAATTGTAGAAATCATCATAATTTTGATCTTATTCCAAAAAAATCTTTGGCATACAAATCTTTGTTTCTTTTATATTCATAGTAATAAGATTTTTTTGTTTCACTTGTGAAATTGTTTTAGTTGCTTCTCTCAACTATACAACTTTTTAGCATAGATAGTAGATTTCATTGTTGACTTCTTTCAAAGGCATAAAAATAGTACTTCCATTGTTAGTATTGATGATATATGAAATTTTATTCTTAAGAGTGTTGACAAGCTTGTGAAGTTTTGCAATATTTACAAATCTATTTTTATATTTACAAAGTATAGTATTTATATTTTATTTTATCTTCTTAATTTTATTTGTTTATATTTATTTTTACAATTTTAATTAGATTTATATCTTTGACAAAATGATCTTTTCAACTTGATAAATTTTAAATAAGAGAATAAATCAGAAATTAAATTTCAATTCATTTGAAAAGATGTGAGGTTCAAATTAATAACTTGTGAAGAAATCTCGTCAATATATTTGAGTTGAAATTTTAAAAATATTATTTTATGTATAATTTATGAAAAAATTATTAAAAAATTATTATTGATATGCTAAAAAAATTATAATTGATTTTTTTATATATTTTGGATATATTTTTAAATTAGACATATTTAAAATTCAACCAAAAAATTTATTATAAAAATTGGAAATTAATCCTAAAACATAAAAATCTTAATAATACATCTTATTAGAATAATTTGTTGAAAAAAACAAAGCTTCTTTAAAATTTTATAGAATTTGAAGCAAAATAGTCATTTATGGATTATATAAATTTTAAAAAATAATTTTTTTAATAGAAAAAATTAGGATATTCTATAAACATAAAAACTAATTTGATTTAAGTTTACTATTACAAAACCATTGCAAAAAATAAGATATGAATTAAAATAAATTAATCAAATGATTTTTTGTTAATAAAATTAAGAAATTAGAATAAGTTTTGAAAGGCTCAAATTACACTTATGTTTTTTATTAAAGAAATAAAAAAATCGCTCTTAAAATTTCATATACCAAATGAATTATTTATAACATAATGAGTTAAAAAAGTATTTGAAGAAACTATAAATGTCACGGACATACATATAATTACCTATATGAATAGATAAAAGTATGTAAAAGTAGGTTAATTGTGTAATATCTTCTAGAGAAGCTTCTTAGAAGCTTCATAGACGCTGCTTTGACTTTATAGGAGTCTATAGTTGACTTTTAGGTTAGAAACTTGGTCAACAAGTTAGCCATGTGCCACACATGTTGGAAGCTTAAAGAACAAGCTAACTACGTGGTCCATCCATAGAAAACTTGCCATGCAAGCAAAGGCATGTGGCCTAGAAAGTCAACATATATTGGAGGTCTTATAGAACATCCCCACGTGGCTTCTAGTTAGATAGTATATATAGAGGCAAGAGTGAAGCCCTCTTCACTCTTGTCAACTCCTTTCTTGCTTCTAGTCCAGGTTCAAGAGTCTTTAGTTTCTTGTCTTGTGGCAATAGCCATTCCAGTTTCCTTTTAATATACCTACTTGTTTATATTTTGACTTATTATATCGAGATAGCCTTTTGGTGTATATTTTCCCTCATCGAGTCTTTGTCCTTGACAGATTGACAAGAGTACACTTACAATATCAGAGCTTTGTTTTTTCTTGAGTAAGAGTGGATTACCCCTTTCTCTTGACAAGACATAAGCGTATTAGAAGTTTGCGGATTACCCACTTCTAAACTGATATTGTTCTTAGTATCTTCTTTGTTATCAAGTCTTTCTTTTCTTTTGTCTTGAGCAATATCAAACAAATTTTTCTTCTTAGTGTCATTATGGCAGAGCTTGTTGAAATGAAGAGTGCAATGGCACAAATGCAAGAGCAAATGAGGGAGTTAATGCTTGCGATGCATCAACTCAATTCACCAACACAGGAAAGAACAAGAATAGCAGAAAGTGGAGATATAGAGATGATCGGAGCTGCTTCAACATCTACAACAAATCACGTTCCTTCTCCAATTGTACAACACCCTATAAGCACTAGAGAACCAAGAATTGCCTTACCTGAGAAATTTGATGGTACGAGATCAAAGTTTCGAGGGTTCATCAATCAAGTACAATTGGCAATTGAACTTCAACCGCAAAGCTATCCAACTCCAGGATCACAAGTCAGGTTTATTGGCACTCTACTTTCTGGTTCTGCATTATCGTGGTTTTCGTCTTTTCTTGAACAACGAAATCCAATATTGGACAATTTGGAAGCTTTTTTGGCGGAGTTTCGATCTATGTATGGTGAACACGATGCAACTCGTGTTGCAACAAATAAGATCCGAATTCTGCGACAAGGAAATCGCTCAGTAACAGTATATGCTTCACAATTTCGACAACTTGCAATTGACATCAAGTGGAATGATGCTGCACTCATCAGTCAATTTCTTTATGGATTGCAATACGAAGTAAAGAAATTGATGCTCAACTTACCTGATCCTCAAACTTTGAGTCAAGCAATCGATTTTGCGGTAAAATGTGATAATCGACTTTTTGAATTTCGATCTGAGAATCATTCACGGGAACCTCAACGTTATTACTCAATGGCAACATCAACATCTTTGCCAAACGTACATTCGAAAGTAGAAGACATGCAAATTGACGCGGTACGTTTTAAACCTCTAACTGAGCAAGAAAAGATTCGTCGTCGTCAAGAAAGATTATGTTTATATTGCGGAGAACCTAAGCACACTGCTCAATATTGTCCAAAGAAACGACGCAACTATAAAATGAGGGGTACGACGGTCAAAGAAGACAACATGTCGGAAAACGGATCCGTCCAGCTACAATAGGGACCGTGCAGCTGGAACCTTGTACAATTCCTAATGAAGGTCCTATCCTCTCCTCAGAACCCTCTCCTTGTTTTATAATAGACTTATATTTAGGACCTAAGAATTACAAAGCCTCTGCTTTATTAGATTCGGGAGCCTCAGCATGTTTTTTAGATGAACAATTTGTTAAAAGTCGTAAAATACCCTATGTACAGAAACCTAAACCAGTACATGTAGAAGTCATAGATGGTCGTCCCTTGTCTTCTGGAGATGTCACTCATGAAACTCATCCTATAAAAGTAACAATAGACGGTCATGATAGCTACATAGCTTTTAACATAATTAAATCCCCGTCCAATCCAGTTATTTTAGGTTTATCCTAGCTAGAAAAATATAACCCTCGAATAGATTGGAATTCGCGTAAACTTGACTTTTCCAAAAGCGTTATTAATAGTTCTACGAACCAAGTAAAAAATTATAAGTCTAGTACAGTAAAACCCGTACTGATAGGTGCAAAAGCATTTATACACGCAGCAAAAGAAGGATCAACTTTTGCTATTTATGCTGCACCTATTTCTGAAAACGTAAAGACTTCAAGTAGCATTCCAAGTCAATATCAGGAGTATCAAGACGTTTTTGAGAAAAAGAATGCAGATATTCTTCCTGAGCATCGTCCATATGATTGTTCAATCGACCTCAAGGAAGGAACTCAGCCACCATTTGGACCAATTTACAGTTTATCGCAAGATGAGATGGCTGAACTCAAGACATATATTGACGAGAATTTAGCGAAAAATTTCATACGCCATTCAAAATCTCCAGCAGGAGCTCCGATTCTATTCGTAAAGAAAAAAGATGGATCTTTACGAATGTGTGTTGATTATCGAGGACTCAACAAGATCACAATCAAGAACAGGTATCCATTACCTTTGATATCAGGACTCCTTGACCAGTTGAATCAAGCTAAGATCTATACAAAAATAGATCTAAGAGGAGCATATAATCTAGTACGGATCAAAGAAGGAGATGAATGGAAGACTGCATTTCGAACCAGGTATTGACATTTCGAATATAATGTCATGCCCTTTGGACTCACGAATGCACCAGCTGCTTTTCAACATCTCATGAATGATGTATTTCGTGAATTCTTAGACAATTTTGTCGTCTGCTATCTAGACGATATCCTGATCTATTCCAAGAACGTCGAAGAACATGAAATACATGTTCGTCAAGTATTACAAAAACTTAGAGATGCAGGATTGTACGCCAAGATGGAAAAGTGTGTATTTCACACTACTCAAGTTGACTTTTTAGGATACATCATTTCAAATGATGGTCTCATGATGGATTCTAAGAAAGTCCAAACAATCGTGGATTGGAAGATTCCAAGGACGGTAAGAGATGTCCAATGTTTCTTGGGATTTGCCAATTACTATCGGATCTTCATCAAAGATTTCTCACGAGTTGCAGCTCCACTTACACGCTTGACTAGTAAAGATAAATTCCAATGGAATCAAGAAGCGGAAGCAGCATTTGAAGCCTTGAAGACATCGTTTGTCTCTGCACCAGTCTTATATCGTGTTGACTTTTCCAAGGTATTTTTTATGGAAACAGACGCATCGGATTTTGCCTTGGGTGCAGTTTTATCACAAATGGGAACAGATGACAAACTTCATCCGATAGCTTTTCATTCAAGAAAATTCTCAGCAGCCGAGATCAATTATGAGATCCACGATAAAGAACTTCTTGCAATCGTGGATTCTTTTCAAGAATGGCGTCATTATCTAGAAGGTGCTTCTAGTCCAGTCATTGTGTATACAGATCACAAGAACCTCGAGTATTTCATGTCAGCACGCGTGTTGAATCGTCGTCAAGCTCGTTGGAGTATGTCTTTATCAAGATTCGACTTCATTATCACTTATCGGCCAGGAAAACAACAAGGTTTGTCCGATGCCCTGTCTAGACGTTCTTATTTTGCACCAAAAGAAGGAGATGCAGCTTTTGAGCAACAAAGAACGGTCCTCTTGAAATCGGAGCAATTTCATCTCCGAGCAGTGAAATCAACACTGACTGTTGATTCAACTTTTCTCAAGCAAATCCAGTCCAGTATGTCCTCAGACCCTCTTGTTCATGATATCGAGAATAATTCTTCCAAGTCTCATGATTCTTCTAAGTTCGAGTTCAAGAATAATCTATTATATTTTGAAGGACGCCTATATGTTCCAGAAGGAAAAGCACGTTTGCGTGTTCTTCAAGCACGTCATGACTTTCCAGCAGCAGGTCACTTTGGATATAATAAGACTTTGGAACTCATATCAAGAGATTTTTGGTGGCCACAAATGTGGAAGTCAGTCAAAGACTTTGTACAATCATGTGATATTTGTTCAAGATCAAAAATTCCTCGACATCGACCTTACGGACTTCTTCAGCCATTACCTATACCAGAACAACCATGGTCTTCTGTTTCTATGGATTTCATCACAGATCTTCCAAACTCAAGATCTTATGATTCTATATTTGTGATAGTAGATCGTTTCACCAAGATGGCACATTTTATGCCATGTACAAAATCTATCACAGGTGAAGAAACAGCTAAGCTTTTCATTGATAATATCTATCGCTATCATGGATTACCTAAAGATATCATATCGGATAGGGGAACTCAATTTGTGTCGAGATTCTGGAGGACTCTTTTCAAGATTTTAAAAGTGGACATAAAGCTATCTTCAGCTTTCCATCCTCAAACTGATGGACAAACAGAGCGCGTAAACCAAGTCTTGGAACAGTATTTAAGGTGTACCATTAACTATCAACAAGATGATTGGACAAACCTTCTGCCATTGGCAGAGTTTGCTTATAATAATACGGTACATTCCTCCACGCAACAAACACCTTTCTTTGTCAATTATGGCTATCATCCACGACTTGATACTTTTGATTTTTCAAAAGTTGATAATCCTGCAGCAGAAGATATGGCAAATCGGTTGTCAGAGTTACATGCAATAATGAAGGCGCAGTTGAAGAAAGCTCAAGAACGGCAAAAGATAAATGCAGATGTATATCGTAAAGAGCAACCACAACTCAACGTGGGTGATAAAGTATGACTACCTCGTCGCAATATCAAGACCACTCGACCTTGTGACAAATTGGACTATCGTAGGCTTGGCCCCTTTTCTGTTTCTGAACAGATCAACCCAGTTGCATATCGGTTACATCTACCGGAGTCAATAAAGATCCATCCTGTATTCCACGTGTCTCTTCTTGAACCATATAAGACAGTGGATATACAAGGAAGAAGACAAATGCCATCGCCTCCTATAGAAGTAGATAATAATGAAGAATTTGAGGTGGAAGAGATATTAGACTCAAGGCGGCGCCGAAATAAGCTGGAATATCTTGTTCATTGGTGCGGATATGATATTAGTGAGCGCACATGGGAGCCATCCAGGAATCTAGCAAATGCATCAGCTAAAGTCAAAGTTTTTCATCAACGACATCCATCAAAACCAAGATGAAAACCTCTCTTATAAAAGAGACAAGATTGAGGCAAGATAACATTCAATTTCCTATCCTTGTTTGTAACTTCTTTGCATTTTGTGACGCTAATTAGATGGAGAGCCAACAACCAGCAGATTCAACTCAAGAACCTTCGTTTGCTGACTTACCGGATGAGACATTGCGATTGTCACAACCTTCAAAACGACGCAACCGAGATGAAGACCCTCAAGAACGACATGTTCTTCCTCGAATAGATGGTGAGATACAACGCGTTTGGTATCACGACCTTGGAAGAGATTCTCGATGTTTGGTGATATTATTGGAGGTAGGAACGACTCCTGATGGTGTTTCAAATGTATTATTTGAAGGAAGTTATGAAGGCCTCAACAGTGATCAAATAATAGGGTGGTTTTCTCGCCCTGGAATGGGACACTATCGATGGCTAAGAGGACCCATCAACTATCTTCGAAGAGAACAAAGATCAGAGTATGTAGCAAATACAATTCGCCGCATATTAGATTTTCTCAATATATAATCAC
The DNA here is from genome assembly GCF_059467195.1 of Physcomitrium patens. Lineage (NCBI taxonomy): Eukaryota > Viridiplantae > Streptophyta > Bryopsida > Funariales > Funariaceae > Physcomitrium > Physcomitrium patens. Next base: position 12,398,635 of record NC_143410.1, read on the forward strand.
CGCTCCTCGTAGAACTCGTCCCTAGAAGGGGGGGTAATGTCACGGACATACATATAATTACCTATATGAATAGATAAAAGTATGTAAAAGTAGGTTAATTGTGTAATATCTTCTAGAGAAGCTTCTTAGAAGCTTCATAGACGCTGCTTTGACTTTATAGGAGTCTATAGTTGACTTTTAGGTTAGAAACTTGGTCAACAAGTTAGCCATGTGCCACACATGTTGGAAGCTTAAAGAACAAGCTAACTATGTGGTCCATCCATAGAAAACTTGCCTTGCAAGCAAAGGCATGTGGCCTAGAAAGTCAACATATATTGGAGGTCTTATAGAACATCGCCACGTGGCTTCTAGTTAGATAGTATATATAGAGGCAAGAGTGAAGCCCTCTTCACTCTTGTCAACTCCTTTCTTGCTTCTAGTCCAGGTTCAAGAGTCTTTAGTTTCTTGTCTTGTGGCAATAGCCATTCCAGTTTCCTTTTAATATACCTACTTGTTTATATTTTGACTTATTATATCGAGATAGCCTTTTGGTGTATATTTTTTCTCATCGAGTCTTTATCCTTGACAATAAATTACATGTTGGAATTCTCTTAATTCTATTTTAATTGTAAGATATTAGAGTTGTACATAATTTTTTGATATCTTTTTCTATTTGTAAAATGGGTATAATCCATTTGTGTGAAAAAATAAAAATAACAACAACAATTAAGCCTGGAAGCTGAGTTGAAGGCTTTCACAAATAGAAGCGTCGAAGCACAAGATCATATCTTGACTTTGCATAAGACGAGTGCTCGAGGGCTTGCAAGATACCGGCGATGAAAGAAACGGGAGATGGCGGCGCTAGGCAGGCCAAGCAAACAAGCGCGGCAATCGCTTCGAACTCGTTCTCCGTGGAACTATTTGCTCGTGATCAGTAACCGGACATCCAAACATTTGGGGCGTGATCGACGCGATGAAGCTCAAGCGAGTGATTCCTGCTCATGGTACAAGGCCATCGCCAAGCAAGCCGGACACGGAGATCACCGAATGAAGTCCATTTAAGAGAAATTTCGCACCAGAATTAGGAAGCTTGAGCGCTCCGAGACGACCCAATATCAGCAGTTAGAGATGTGGTGTGACACTCAATTAAGTAGTTGGTAGCCGAACTTTCGACAAAATAAATTTCTATAGCAGTTCATGACCTGGTGTATCGTTGAACTTAATATCCCTGCTGGATTTTCCACCTAAACTACAAGTTCCTGCCATGAATTTTATCCACCAGTGGATTTGAATGCTATAAGGGTATGAGAAATTCTCCCAGTTGCGATCTCCTCACTTACTGCGAATTAAACCTTGCCCTTGTGAAATGGAGGCATTATTTGTACTGAGCTCCTGGGCGATCTCCGTGTATGCATCCTCATATTTTTCTCCAGTCCATGCTGTGTGCTCGGTTGATCAAGATAATTACGTGTTTTGAAGCTTTCTTTAGCTTTCAATTACAGTTTTGCAGAAGAGGGTAGGTAAGACAGAGCTGCAAGTCTGAAATACGCGAAATTTTAGATTTGTGCTTAAGTAAAAGCAACGTAACATAAAGGAACGTAACACGGAATGGACTCGAACTGCGAATTATGCAAGATGAAGTAGCAAATTTGAGGCCACAAGCTGCACTTTGTATACTGAGCAATTCTAGCCCATTCCAATGCGCTGTGATCACCTTGGAAGGGCACTGCGCTTACGTGATTATCCTGATGGAAATCGCCCCTGTGGATTCCAGAAATCCTTACCTGCTGCCGCTGGAGACAACAGAGTACTGTGCAAACAAGGGAATGCTCTGCTTTTTGGAATTTACTTTGGGGCATGGCAGTACTCTGTTTGAGGTGGAGAATAACAGGTTGTGAATATAGGTTAGCAGGATTCCGTTATGCCGTTACCGTTATCAGCAATGCAGCTGCGAAACGGTCGCCTCCCTCGACAACTGCGCTACAACAATACTCCCCACGAAACCCGTCAGACATCTCACCTACCTGGTTCGCCTTCCAGCAATTCATCGGAGGTATTCCAATTTTCTCGTGCGTAGCTCTGCTGATGTAATTTGTGATGGCGATCGGTATCTCCTGAAATGAAACGCTAATGAGAGCACAAATGGGGCTTGGCGAATTAGGTCAAGAGTCGCTCACAGTGGAACACCTATGGAAGCAGGACCTGGAAAAAATTCAAGATGCAAGGCCGTCCTTCTGCAGGCAATCGATATGATTATTCTATCACTGTTACACAAACTCTGGAAGTTAAACATCGTGTAAACAGTCATTGGCTCCGTGTATGAGGAACAATGACGACCTCATATGGCTGTTGCTGCTGTGTGGTTCAGATACTCTGCAACGTATTCTCCGCCGGCATGTGCTGATAGGAAGTTACCAACTCCATACACCCGTAAGTTAACACAAGCTTTAATACCAAGGTCCCCCTCACACTTTAATCACGTAGTTGATCATTATTGAATGACTGAAGGGAAAGCTCAACATGTGATATTTTCTGTGATGAGGATTTAGCTAGATTTTAAAAAGATGCTAAGTCCAATCATGCCACTCGTCACACTTGTTTCTGGATTTCAATCTGGCAGTTGTTAAAATTTCGAACTTTTCAAAATATGTTTTAAAACGTCGATGGAGGCGATTTTGTAACCTTGAAATAGTTGGAGGGTGGAATTTGAGCTTTTGTAGGGTCCCCTCAGAGACCTCCACCAGCTAACAAGATGGCACTAAGGGCTCCGAACAAAAACTTGTAAGTAACTTATCAGAATCGTGTCATCAGTAGGCGCTATATATGTGAACCTTGCAAGTATTCCACGAGGATGTTGCCATGCACCCATTATTAAACCCTACTTTTAGGATTATAGTTCGAGTGAGAGATGGAATGAGATACCTATTAACCTGTAAACCTATAAACCTCGACATGAGGATGTCAAAAATTCTTTGCCTTGAACGAGGGCTCAACTTTATGAACGCCGGAGTCACAGAATCAGGTTCCGGTGCTTTTGGAAGACAACTGTGATTTTCGAAGTCTTGAAGAACCGGGGTTGGACTGAGACAAACAGGTAATCGTCATTTTAATTTCTAAATCCATCTTGATTGAAGTATTCGCCACCGTCACTGCATGACATAATCATCGAGCTTTTAATTCTAGATTTTTGTTGGAATCGTTTGGGGGCTTAGTGCACCTAAATGAATATTTCATTATTTCATCTGCTCTAGAACATCCAATTATACGTTAGCCGGATTGGTTGCTTACATTGGAAAGTGCAGCGAATTGGATTGGGACTTTTTTTGGTCAGATGTCGGGTGGATGTATGAGTTCTTCGATCATATACACCTTGCAGATCATCAGGTGACATGTCAATTTATTCACTTCTCCTTTCCTGTTCGTAGAAGTGCACATATGCTGTATTTGTAATTCTGAATCTAATCCCCCTGATGTATAACATGAGTAATTGATTATAACATGCACAATATTTAATGTTATGTGTGTTGACTACCAGAGATTCAACCACTTTCGTAATTATTATGAGGTATAAATCTGTATCTCATGACAAATCTTACCAACAGACGTCCACAGTGCTTCGTTTGCAGAAGTTTCTGGGCTGGTTTGAACTTGAAGCAAAGTGATCTAGATTCAATTTCACTTGCTAATGGTAGGACTCTATCATTGCAGTTGACAAGGAAAGACTTATTGATAAAAAATCTTAAGCGTATGAAGAAGACTCTGGAGCGTGATGGCCAAACTGTGGAAGCAGGAAAGTACGCGTCATTCTCATAAGTTATCATCTGGATGGAAAGAACAACCTGGAGCAAATTAGTGTATTGACTCATTTGTAGCAAGTCTTCTCGATTTCAATCATACCTTCTCATTTTCCATGACTGCAACTAATCACTAATTGAATCGCAGGTACAACTTTTTCCCGCAAACCTATGCACTGCCCGCGGAGTATGGCCTTTTCGTTGAAGAGTTCAAGAGAATGTCACCGGTATATGAACATTTATTCCTAAATCATGTGGCACAAAAAAAGTTACTCATCCATCTGAAATATAATGAAGAATTACTTTTGCACTTTTGGTTATTGCAATTACTTCTTATTTCTCCTCTCTTCTCACAACATGGATGCTTCAGCTTAGAAACGATGTAATTTCAGGACCCGAAACTCACAAAACTGCCGAAGGGGGCTAAAAGCTTACAAGAAGTTGTAAGTATTCACAGGGCTCTGTTCTTCGTATTTGAGGAGGTTTGATTGTTATTTGACCACGGTACTGAGGATCGTAAACTTCGAGAAGCAGTCATGTGCCTCCTCTTTTCCATGCAGGGTGTGTGGATTATGAAGCCTGTGGGTAAAGCAAGGGGCAGGGGCATATTCCTTTTCACCCGCCTGAGCCAGATCAGTGAATGGAAGAAAGATCATCGCTGGAAAATCGAAAATCCTCAAGTTAGGATTAATTTCATTTGATATTCAAGTATTTGGTATGTTTTTATCTGATGGATTCATGTAAGAGAAACGTAAGAGATGATTTTGCTTTATTTCTAAGATTTCATTCAGAACTCGTTTGGTAGTCTCGGAAAGAAAGAATGGTAGAATGAACTTATTCTGGAGTGGACTATTGGGATATGGCCGTTCAGGTGGAAAATTACATTGTGCAGCGGTACATCGACAACCCCTATTTAATAGGTGGAAAGAAATTTGATCTCCGCCTCTACGTGTGTGTTCTTTCCTACGCTCCACTCAAGGTAATTTTTACCCCAACGGAGCATAGCTGAATTTGACGCATAGCTGAATTTCAAGTGTTGATTGAGCTTATTTTCGCCACAAAGTGCTCCACTTACTTTATAAGTTGATCGGAGGCAGGCGTATGTGTACAGATCAGGATTCGCCAGATTCACGATTGCTCACTTCACCGTAAAAAAAGAAGACATTGTCAACAACTTGGTGCATCTTACCAATTTCTCCATTCAGAAGCATGCTCCCACCTTCAAGTCGAAGACTGGTACTAAATGGTCAGTTATGTCCAGTGCTCTCTTTCACATGTGAGACAAATAATGAAAGTAATCGTGCATTGATCTGAAAAAGACCTGGAATCATTGATTACTCCGTAACAATGTCATTGAAGCAGGTCCCTGCACAGCCTTAAGATGCACATGATATCGAAGCATGGAGAACAGGAAGTAAATGCCCTCTTCCACAAGATCCATATGCTCATCCTGCGGTCACTTCTGGCAGTTCAGAACGTCATTATTCAAGACAAGCATTGCTTTGAGCTTTACGGCTACGATATTCTGGTGGATGATACATTGAAACCATGGATCCTTGAGGTGAGTGCCACAGATCCACATCACTTCCTCGCGTGGTTTACATAACCTTCTAAGTTTGGATCGTACACACCAAGTCAATTGTCCTTAGATGGATGAAGCTCAAGTCGTCTTTGTTGGCTACTCTCACTCAAACCATTCGAATGGCTGAACTGATCTCGAAGGTGAATGCGTCCCCTAGTTTAGCTGCTGATACACCCGTGGACCATGAGCTCAAGTATGGGATGCTTGATGATGTTCTCACCCTCGTCGACATGGAGCACAAACTGCCACCCCAGAGCTTAACTCAGGTGCAATCAAAAACTTTACTAGTGTTTATAGTTTGTTCATCACATGTCAGTATTCTTTCTAACTGTTTCGAGCAACTGAAGTTAAAAACCTATGGATGATGCGAGACTGGAATCCCATAAATTTCATCACCTTGCTGAGGAAAATGCTGACTGCAAACGTTGTGTCAACATAGGTTGGGGGATTTGATGTGTTGATAGATCAAACAGCTCCTCCAGCCGCCAAGCCTCCACAGCAATCTCACCTCTTGGGCTGTTACAATGACCGATTGGAAAACCTGAAAGAGTTGAGAAAGCCGGCTAGACAAAGCACCGCTTGAGAAGCGAACTTATGGTGATCTTTTGAGGATTGCAATCCAGGTCTTTCGAGGCATTTTCTTATTTGAATATGGCCCTTTTCATTTTTTTTCATTTCTCATCTTTTTATATATTTTTCAGTTCAAGTCAATTTTGCTGTTTTATGTAAACGACGTTTGCTAAGTGAAGTAAATTTATATCACTTGTGCAGCAATCAGGTTCAACTTGAGTTAATTTTGCAAATTTGAATGGACGAAACTAATGATTTAAAGCCTTGGGATTGATCAATAATGAGTTCATTAATGTGCAAATTGCATGGAATCGAAGTGTTCGGTCATGTTTTAGTAAATAGAGTTGCTTGCAGCATGTTATGTAAATTGATTTAATTTTGGTGATGGAGCCAAAGGTTTTCACATGATAATTGACTATTTTATTGCAACCTTCTGAAAGATACAAAACCTTCGTGTGACCAGATTGTAAAAATTTGGTGGAATGATTAATTTATTGTGGTCGAAAAAGTATTCAAAAGGATAAACTTCACATCCATACATAAAATACCCATCACTCTACTCCCATTTATTGTGGCAAATTACACTAATTTAGATGTAAAAATGTCGAAGTGGAACTTCACCAACTCTAATCTAATCTAATTTAGTTCATCTTGAATACCTCAAAAATTCTTCACATGGTTAAATGACTTATTTAAATAAAATAAAACAAAATAAATGGTGTAAAGATGCATATTGTCATTAAACTTATCCTTCATCAGTCAAAGTCACGATACAACCTTTCTAAAGAAGTGTCACGAAATTAATTGTCTAATGAAAAGACTAACCTAAGTAAACTTGTTCTAAACTGAGTAGACAAAATTGCTTACAAGCGAAACGACTGATCAAAGAAGTTGTGATCATTGATCAAACTCGCATCTGTAACTAAGTGAACTGTTTCAACATCCAGTTATTGATGAAAGTATAGAACGGTTCTTACGCGACAGCTGCCTCTTCAATCCTTTCATGTACATCATGCCCTTGATTGAAATTGGGGGGCTTGGAGATAAGACCAAGGGTCTGAAACATCTGCTGGTCTGCATCTTTATCATTGTTTGGTGTCGTTAACAACTTCTCACCCGTGAAAATTGAATTGGCTCCTGCCATGAAGCACAGCGCCTTCACGGACAAAACATAAGGTCCAGAGGAAGGTTAATTAGCACCAACTCTTCTTTGCTTTCAAGCCAACCCACACTGATACACAAGGCCGAACATCTCGTCCTTAAAGGATAAAGGTTGGAATTTACCTGCTCTGGTTGGGAGAAGCGCACACGGCCAGCTGACAATCGCACCATTGCTTTCGGCATAACAATGCGAGCCGTTGCGATCATTCTCACCATCTCCCAAACCTCTACGGGCTGCAGTCAGACCACTATAAATCGGTTAGAATTAAGGATAGCAAGGACATGGCATGATCCATCCAAAGATTCAACCTGGTTGCAGTTGCAATAGGATTCATTCATGTTTCTGGAAGAGAACCAAGTATGGTGCAGACTCGGGATTGAAGTTAATCGTACAACCTTTTGGTTCTCGAGGGGGGTACCCTTGACCGCAAGGAGCGCGTTTATGGGCACACTTTCAGGGTGTTCGGGCAGGGTGGCCAAAGTGTGTAGCAGCCCCACTCGATCTTCCTCAGCTTCACCAAGTCCGATTATACCTCCTGTACACACGGTACGACGAGCCCGTTTCACATATCAGCAAATAAAATGCAGCATAGTTAAATGTACAGAGATGTATGTGTATATATATATATATGATGAGGGAAAAAAAACGAAGATGCCATGTCTCTAACGATGGGTGTCTGAAGATTGGTATCGCACCTGAGCACACACTGATCCCAGCGTCCCGAACGAGTTCAAGTGTTTTCAGTCGTTCGTCATATGATCGTGTGGTGATAATATTCGGATAGTATTCCCGAGATGTATCCAGATTGTGGTTATAAGCGGTAAGCCCAGCAGCCTTGAGTTGTTCTGCCTGCTTCTGTTCCAACATGCCTAATGTGCAGCATACCTCCATCCCCATGCCCCTGCTCATGAAGAACAGAGTGTGAAGGCAATGATTGAGATAGATATCTTCACAGCTATTGGGCTCTTCAAAGCACATGGCTTAAGGGTTTGAAGCGAATGTAAAAAAAACTTATCCTAGAACATCCTAGGACTCTCACACCCTCATATACAACTAAATGAGATTGGTTTTATTAGACATTACCTAATCTCTTTAACATACTCTAGGATCTGATTGAAGTTGGTTTTCCTTCCAACAGTGTCCCTCCAAGCAGCACCCATGCAAAACCTTGAGCTCCCTGCCTCCTTAGCCTGTTTTGCAGGACGATAAAGTTTCATCATTCACACTGTACCCATAACTTTAAATCTCGCGTGCAAACGCAAAAATTGACATGGAGAAGAATGCCGACATTAAAAAACTACTTTGCACGTGTGGATCCGAGCTAGGACCCAAGCGCTGTATCACAACTTCAGCAAGTACTAAAAAAACAAGGAAACTTACCTTCTTCGCAGCATCCAAAACGATATCTTCAGAGAGCAGCTTTTGTGCCTTCACACCAGTGTCGTACCGAGAAGATTGAGGACAGTAGGAACAGTCTTCGGAGCATCCGCCCGTTTTTATGGAAAGTAATGTGCACTGCTGCACTTCCCTCCATTTATGTGTGTGCTTGTGAACTTGAGCCTGGCAACAACTTCGAGTTCAGATCACCACCAATGCACAGCATGCTTGAAACCTACGTAGATACTTCCCAAAGCCCTAAGAAATAAAATAAGAAGCACCAATTTGAGAGAAATTCTGCACCAAAGACACACCCCGTAGAGCAGAAGATCCATCAATGGCGACTCGTAGATGGCCTGAATCTCGTCACGCGTCCAATCATGCCTAGGCTCGTTCCGGATAGCGTACTCTCCCGCAATCGCAGCGGAAGATACCTGCCTCAATGAAGAGCTAGATATCTCTTCGCTATGATACTCCCGCACTTGACCCAACAACGCGAAATAGCCGGAAGGTTTCAACTGGCGGGGCAGGGCAAAGTCTACATCCCGAGACTTGCGAACCGAATTGGAATACACAATGCGAGAGGAGCGCGAGAACGAAGCCACGCGACGAAGAAGGCCCACACTCGAAGCCAAAGAGCGCATTCCGACCGCCATAACTGCAAATCTTCCACAACCAATACTTCCAAGCCCACCCAATTCTATCAAAACTAATGTAACAGGGCAGAGAATGCACAAGTTCCCGTCCACATTGAGCTACGCCTCGACGATTGAATGATGCGACAATCGCACACAGCAACCAAAAATCAGAATCTAACCCTCGCAACACATTCAGCACATTCTGATCAGAGAGAGCCCTAGCTTCGACTGTAGAGGACGACAGTTTCCACGCAGAAACTGTGGTGGCGGCGATGATTCCGAGGGCTGGGTGCTTCCTTCACCGGAAGATGCTCAGCACGTCCAATTCTTGACGGACTTCGTCGTCATTTCGTTGTCATTTCGTCACCGAGGACGTGAGGGATAATGTCGATGATAGTCCTTGCGTCTATTAATGTCTTCAAGTCAAAGATTTGTAGACGAGGCCAAATTTTCATTTGCATGCAAAAGAAAACTTGCAGAAATAAAAACTAAACTTTCCAGGAATTCTTGAGCATCTTATTCATCAAATAGGAAGTATAAGTAACACTTTAGATATTTAATGAGTTCAAAATGTGTTTCCTTTTACAAGCACTCATCCACAGATTATATAGATTTTCAGCGAGCTTCAAACAATGTTCATCTAATTTGAGTTTGAGAAATACTTTGCAAGATTCTTATTTTTCACTTTGGTTCATTGCACACTGATGTACCAAGTGTGCACACAATAATCACAACTGGGTTGAAATTTCCAACAGCTTTTTGAAGTGACAAGATTCCTTTCAAAAGAGTGACAAGTTCTGGTCAATTCACCAACAACCCTTGAGCGAAACAGCATCAAATTCCGTCACAAAAATAAATGGAAGTCTTGAGGCGTTACACTGCAGCATCAATTCACCATCTCGTTCACTTATGCAATTCAATCATTCAGACGGAACATGATTGTGACCCTACTGGACCCACAACTTACAACAATGTTTTTCATATACTTCTTTTTCCAGGTCATACTCGTCGAAAAAGTTCCCAAACAGATACCGACAGCTAGCTCACTTAGCTTCCTGAATTGCATACTAGAATTACACTCCGAGTTGGATCCTCATACCATGTTGGATTCTACCCATGCCGACCTTACAACTGCTCTTCCGTAGGAGATTCAAGAGTAACGCTGTGTCGGTGATGTTTGAGTGGTTACAGTTATCGATCAGATCCATGTCGGCTCACCGACACAAATGCTACAGGTTGGGTACATTCGGCGGCTTGGTGCTGATTATTGTGAGACATCTGGGAAGAGATGCTACGGGCTCAGATTCCATCGAGCAAGCAAAATGGTGGAAGGATTTGTCTTGTAAATGATCGTACATGTGGAGGTGGCGGGGGATATCTACAAGGATCAGGTCACCGCCGAGTTCTCGATGAATGTGTGGCCAAAACCGCCACATACGGGACCGAGTGTCGTGGTGAAAAATTCCTGTAGACACGCAGCGACACACTGAGGGACAGTTCATGAAGACCGCTCTTCTTAGTATCTTGGACGCCGAGACAACATGCGAAGCTCAGCGATGGAAGCTGCCGGTGGAAGTAGCATCTCTCCTGCATCGGTTTAGAGGCCGATCTTGTTCATGGCCAACTCCCCAGGTCCATCCCTGAAGGGAGTGTTTGCCGCTGAATATGACTCCCGTGTGGATTGAGAACCGGCGGGAGCACCAGGGGAATTCATCGCCGTCATGCAGCGGCAACACCACTCATCCATTTTCCTTTGGAAGGAAATTTGCTTCAATCGAACCCCCATGCTTCTGTAGTAATGATCCAAGTTTGCCTGCAGGTACAGAAGAGGAATTGGCATCAGGTTTAAGATGAGACTGCAGTGGAGTTGATAGTAGACGGTAAGATGACGGAGGTTTCATCATAGAAGATTGGTGGACAGACCAGATCGTCGGCAGATGCAGCCTCCATGCGGCGCTCCCAGTCGTGGAATGCGTCTTCCTGAACAACACCTTCCACCTCCCCGTAAATGGCTGCGTGGAGGCTCTCAGCATGACGTCGCGCTTCAGCCAACTCCTTTTGAAGCGCTTTGATTTTTCCCGACCGAGAAGAATTGTCATGTGATTGGACTCCGGATAGCTTTCTGCTGTCTGAGTCTGCATATTGAAATCGAAGAAAAAAAAGCATAAGAACGTTGAGACGATGTGAGTGCCAAACGCACGTTGAACATTTTCAGAAGATAGATGAGAACAAACCTGCTGCTTGAGGAGGGCATTTCTCGAAGTGTCCAGTGTCTCTGGAGGAGGTCCGGGTTGAAGCTCGGCTTAATCTTCGACAATCAAAGCCCATGGGATACAAAGCATCCGAGTGATTGGGTCCTTGCGACCCAGCTGTCCAGTGGACTACTGGAGTCTCCGGAGGCCACACCACTGGACACGGAAACCAGCTGTCGGAGGTATGTCCTGAACCTAGAACTCCACGCTGACCTCGTTCCCACGCCCAGATATCCCTACCGCCATCAGACATGGTGACCGTGTGTGCTGCCCCGCACGTAATGCCTTTGGATCCCGTGACAGGATGACAGTTTGCCGAGCTATCCCCGAACACGCGCACAGGAGAGAGAGCATCGCCGCTTCTTGAACCAGGGGGTCCAATTCCAGCGCAGAGGCCTAATCCTCCCTCCATTCCCCACACCCAAACGTCACCTATTTCAGTAACCACAGCTGTGTGAAAGAGTCCACAGGCAACCGTCCGAAGCCGCTCGTTCGGAAGGCCTTCAACAGGAGCAGGGTAGGATTGATTTACCGTAGTGCCTTGACCTAATTGTCCATTCTCTCCCTGGCCAAATGTCCAACAAACGGACAATCGACCCTCTAAGCAAAAGCTCTCTTTCGATCTGGTGCTGGCACACTGTGTGAGATTACGGCTGGAAGATACGCGCGACGAGCCCCAAGCGGTCGACCTGAGGGAGGAACTCGTCACACTGTCTTGCCTCGTGCGCACGTTTGGAGAGTTTCGATTGTGTTCCAACTGGTCGACCATCGATTGATGAGTCCTGAAGAAACTATGCCTGGGAGTGGGGGAATCTTGGATGACGTCCCAGCCTTGCTTGTTACGTCTACTTCTCGGGGAGTTCGGTTCCAATATAAGATCCGTAGGATTGTCATCCTTCACAGCAAGAATCGCAGTGTGAAATGCGCCGCAAGCAAGGTCAACTATAGAACCCACGACGGATGCGGCGAGATATTTCACAACCTGAGGGTATGGCCTGTCTCTGAAATCTCCAAGTCCTAGCTGACCAAATTGGTTGTTACCCCAGGCATAACAGTCGAGATCAATCTCATCTCTTCCTTCCACAAGAGCGACTATGTGTTCATTCCCCAAAGCGACTCGATAAACCCTGAGCCCCGAAAGTCCTCTTACCCTCTCAGGGCTCTCTATGTTTATGGCACGGTAGCTCATATCTCTGCTGCTGTGGTTGTCAGAATAGTCCGAAGGGTTGGACACAGCACCCCAGAGCCAAAGCGCACCGTCTATGTCTACAGCGCAAGACATCATGCCACCAGCTTCCACGAGGATGATCTGCACCAATTTTTACTAGAATCTCAGAACTCACTCACAAATCAAGGTATAGCGATATTTCTCGTGAGGAATTCGGACACTCAGAAATCACCTTTGGCTGTATGCTCTCCCAGTCGGAAGTTGCTCCCTCGTGGCGCACAACCCCACTTCGGCGAACCTCATCGCCGGAGGTTCTGTGAGTGAAGGAAATTGGTGAGGGCTGCGATGTAGCCTTGTCACGACCAAGCTGACCGCCCATGTACAGTTAAGGAACAAGAGCTTCAAGCAGCATTTAAGCAAGTAAGAAACGCGTAGAGAGCATATTGATTTCGAGAGAGGAATTTGTAAAGAGAAAATGAATCGAATGTAAAAATTTCAGAGCTGGATACAGGCATTGTAACCCCAGGACCACACCACGCCGTCCGCAGTCAATGCGAGGTTGTGGTAAGCCCCAGCTGCGACCTGCGTAACTTTAGGTGGCCGATAGACGCCATCTTTGCCAAGCACGTAATGGGCGTGGGAGTTGTCCTCTCTCCCGATTGAGTGCGAGCCCCCAGGACTGTTTTCATTGTCAAGGTTCGTCCCAACGGCAACAAGGGTAGGTATAAGCTCGTCTTGGAAGACACCCGATCGCCCAAATAGGCCTCGCCCCCATGAATACACATCTCCCGTGGCTGCACAAACACATTTATCTTCTGTCAATCGACATTTTCCAGGTATAAAATATTCCGCAGCCTTTGTGTAAATTCCGAAACCTTCCAGACTCAACGTCCGAATTTTGGTAGCTCCAGCAAGTGCAATAAGAAATAAGAGAGGTGGACAATTGCTACGAAATGGAGGGATGCATTCAGAAACTCGCAAATCTCTGCCGCGGAAAACTCCGCCCAGAGTAGGAGCAAACTTGGATTCCTACACGAGTCACAGAAACTCGAGGGCTGCATGATTTGTGTGCTTAACCTCAACAGCAAGCTCCATCATTCTGGAACAAAGAAAAAGAGTCTTGTTCCAAAGGCAGTCAGTAGCTAAATGCGTTCCGCTTGCATTGTTCTCGTCAGAACGCGTAACGTCACACTGATGTCACAACCTTGAAGAGTTACACAGGTTTAACGAGCACTTCAATCCCAGGATACATTTCACCCCTGGTTTCTCCTGTGAGGATTCCGTCACACGATCTCATCAGCCTGCGCCTAGTTCAGTGCCATGCCCCGCAACAACCTCCACTTGCGTTCGACTCAGCACGTAGTAATCCCAGCTCTCGATCACAATCCAACACGAGTTCTCCAACCTGCACAAACGCAAACGAGAAGAGCTATCTAAGCAAATGCGGCGATCATTACCTGTGAGAGCAACAGTGTGGGCATCTCCGGCAACAAGTTGCACTACAGTACCCTTGGCATACTCAGAAGCTTCTCTTCTCGCCATACCTCTTCAGCCGATTCTTCTTCACGATTCTCCTCCAACGCCTCTCTAACTTCCCTCGGATGTAAACTATTCTTCCTACTGCCTCTTTCTACTTTCGCAGCCAACCTCGCACACTGAAATTCCCTGCAGTAGGCGATGAGCGTCATGTCCATGAGAAGCGAACCAGCACACCAACTTCACCTGCTCTTTCTTCAAGCTGATCCATAACAGCCTTTCCCCACTCTCCACCACCATACGAAATCCGAGGAGTTCCATTCTCTATCCCTCTCACCCCCTTGCGGAATCAGCACATTACAGCCAGCTGATCACCGCAGCTGAAAGGACGCAGCCGCCTGTACAGCAAGCATGTTAGCCGCGCAGTGCTCAGTGGCGATCATCAAGTTCAACCCTCGAGAGTAAAACTCGTTGAGCAGATCCCACGCTTGCTCTCTGGCTGCCTGACACCCACTCCCCACTGACACCCACAAATCACCAGCAGACTATTTTACCCCGAGCTTGCGACAGAGCATAGATATTCATATGCCCACGGCGTGTCTGAGCCCGCGGATCACTCAGAAACGAAAGTCCAGGTTGAGCGGCGCCGAGACGAATCCAACCCCAACCCGGTCCAACCATCGCTGATCGGTGTTGCATCTCGCCTGCGAACGAGGATTGATCGGGTGCGGATTGACCGGGCTCATCGACCAAGTTTAGATCTGAGAGGGCTTTTCACTGTAGCTCGAATCACATCGCGACAAACGACGTCGCGAGACTGCAAGCCCAGTGCAACCTGGCATTGCCGCTGCGATGAAATCTTTCGACCCAGTTAGTCTTGGGTTTCAACTAGTTCTACGTCCTGAGCATTCTGTGCTTTTTGTATAGTATTTTTATGCGCTCGTTCTTAAAAATCAAACAGTGCAAGAACTCAACATGATAAAACAAACTATTTTTTCTTCATTTTTCAGTTATTATGTGCCATTGTTGTCATATTGAGGTGATGAAAATGCTTACACCAGTACCAGAGTCTTCTCCTTGTGGAAGTTTTATTTTATAGTTGAGATATTAAAACAATGACAATATATTGTTATATATATATATATATATATGTGTGTGTGTGTGTGTGTGTGTGTGTGGAGGTTTTGATTTTTTTACTTTTTGGTGTTTTGGTGGAAATTAGCTTGTGTCACTTCATGGTTCATAAGATACATGCAATAAATCTTTCACTTTTCATGCAACAAATGCATAAACCATCATTACAGATCTCATACTATGTTATACAACACATAAATTGTTATTACTACTCAAAGCATGTACTTGGAATTTTGATGATGGATTTTCAAAGAAACACTTCAATAAATTTTTTAAATAGTTTTTTTTTTTTTTTGTTTTTTTTTTGGTTTTTTTATCAATACATAATAACTTCTAGATTTATTAAAAAATAATATCATTTAATTTATTTAATTATAGTATATTTATTCATAAAACTCTATATTATGTTAATTGATCTTTAGATTGATTGTTGTGTAGGTACTATGTTTGATACATAATAATAAATGTATCTCATATAGACAAGATTTCTTATTTAGAAAGATATAAATAATACAAGGTTTCAAATAAGGTAGTTTTGTAAAACCAAATAATTGAGATTTATTTTTAGGATTATTTTAAATATCAAATCCAAAATATCACCATTCAAACTTTATAACCCTCTCATATTACCTCTTAATTCAAATTTTATTATCCCCTAGTATGTAATCAAAGAGAAAAGAGAGTGTTGCAGATATATATATTTATTCCAACAATTATCTATATGAGTAAGTAGAAGTAGATAAAGGTAGATTAATTCTATAATATCTTCTAGAGAAGCTTTTTAGAAGCTTTTTTGACACAATTTTGACTTTTTGCATGTTTGTAGTTCGTTGGTAGATTAGAAATTTGGTCATTAAATTAATCATGTACTACATATGTTGATAGCTTATAGCACAAGTTAATTATATGGTGCACATATAGAAAACTTATCTTGCAAGTTATAATATGTGTCTAGCAAAATCAATATGTATTGGAAGTCATATAGAACATTGCTATATAGTTCCTAGTTAAATAGTATATATGGAGGCAAGAGTGAAGCCTTCTTCACTCTTATTAATGCCTTTCTAGTCCTTAGTCTTGTTTCAAGACTTTTTGGTCTTCTTGTCTTTAACAATAGTTGTTTTAATTTAATATCATATCATCTTTCAGTGATAATCTAGTCTTTTCAAGTGAAAAATATATATATTGATATTTTAGTTCTTTGAAATTCATGTCTCTAATAATTTGATAAGAGTCATAATTTATTATTCTTATCTTATTTTAGAAGTGAGTGGATTATTCCACTTCTATTGTTGTGTTTTAAAAGTTATAAATTATCAACCTTTAAACACACTATTTATTTTTTTAACACAACTTTTTTTCTTAAGGAAAGCAGATTATCCTTCTTTGTAGAAATTTTCATTTGATATTAGAGGTTACGGATTATCTTCCTTTAATTTGACTTGTATATTTTTTAAGTTATTTGAAATAGGAGAAAAAATCATGGATGCTATATTTGGTGGAAGAAAGAATAGATTTGCAACTATTATAGATCTGCAAAAACTTATCGACAATCTAAAGATGGAAATTTCACATATCACTAGTGCCAACTAAAACAACAATAATCTTATGCCTATGGAAGAAGTATAGAGTCTACATCAAGAAATTGTGTAATTGAAGTAAGTAGATCAATTTCACAACCAAATTATGGAAGTTTTAATTCTACAAGAATGATAGAAATGAGGATTAGTATGGTCAAAAAGTTTGATGGAACAAGATTAAAATTTCAAGGATTTTTGCAACAAGTCAAGTTTTATCTAAATTTTCATCTCTTCTAATACCTTGATGGATTTATTTAAGTTAGATTTATGGACACACTTCTATGTGGAAGAGCTATCTTTTAATTTCCACCTTTGATTGAAAAAGATTTACAATTCTTTTATAAATTGAATTCATTCCTAAAAGTGTTTATGGCCACATTTGGAGAAAGTAATCGAGAAAGAGTAGCAAAGATTAAGCTTTTATCTTTATGACAAGGATCATAAGAATTCTAAAACCACACTCACGACTTTGACTTGAATGATAAAGCTCTTATCATTCAATTTTGATATGGATTGAAGGATAATGTCAAAGATTTGTTATTGGAAATGTAAAAAAAAAAATCTTCAAAATAATTTTATTGTTCAACCATTGCATGCAACAATCAATTATTTAAAAGGCATCATAAAAAAAGATTGGTTGGAGAGGAATAAGTCAAGTAATGATGGTAGGTCCCAAGTTTTCAAAAACTTATTCATCAAAGGTGGAACCAATGCAAATTGTTATGATAAGTTTTCAATCCATTATGGAATAAGAAAAGATTTGACGTTGTCAAGAAGATTTATGCTTATATTGTAGAAAAGTTAAGCATAATGTTCAATAGTATCTAAAAAAGAAACATAATTACAAAATGAGAAGCATGATTGCCAAAGAAGATAATATATCAAAAAATGAATTTTTTTACCTATAATAGACATTGTGGGGTTGGAATCAAGTAAAATATTTAGTAAACGTCTTATTTTTTCTTAAGATCCTTCATCTTATTTTACAATAGATGTGTGGTTAGGATCTAAAAATTATAAAGTCTTTATATTATTAGATTCAAGAGTCTCAGCTTGTTTTATAAATAAATTTTTTTTAAAAAAATAAGAAATATCTTTAATTAAAAAAAATAAACTTATACATGTAGAAATCATAAATAGTCATTTGTTGTCTTTTAGAGATGTTATTCATGATACTATTTCTTTAGATAAATTAATTAAAGATCATAATAGCTTAATACTATTTAATATAATAAGATCTAATTCCAACTTAGTTATTTTAGGATTATTATGGTTACAAAAATATAATCCTTAGATATATTGGATTTCTTCTAAACCTAAAATTTTTTATAGTTTAATCCAAAATATCATTAATCAAGTAGAAATACATAAGTCTAGTACATGCAAATCCTTACTAGTATGTGAAAGAACTTTTATGTATGTCATAAGAGAAGAATCATCTTTTGCTATATATGCCACACCCATTTTTGATGGTGGAAAGATGTCAAGTGGTATTTCAAGCTATTATCAATATTTTTAAGACATTTTTTTTTAAAAAATAAAAATATTCTTCTAGAGCATTGATCTTATGATTTTTCAATTGATTTGCAAGAAAGAGCTCAAATACCATTCAAATCAATCTACAATTTATTGTAGCATGAGTTGGTTATACAAAAAGAGTACATTGACAAGAATTTGGCTAAAAACTTCATATGCCATTTAAAATCTCTAACTTAAGCTCCTATCTTATTTGTGAAGGAAAAAAATTGAATCTCTATGGATGTGTATAGACTATCAAGGACTTAATAAGATCACCATCAAGAATAAATATATCCTACCTTTGATTTTAAGACTTATTGATTAACTCAATCAAGCAAAGATTTATATAAAAATAGAACTACATGAAGCATACAACTTAGTCCACATCAAAAAATGGAATAAATAAAAGACTACTTTTCAAACTAAGTATAGATATTTCAAATATAATATCATGCATTTGGACTCATAAATACATCAATTCTTCTTCAATATCTTATAAATGATGTTTTTAATGAGTTTTTTGATGATTTTGTTGTCTGCTATTTAGATGATATTTTAATATACTCTAAGAATACAAAAGAACATGAATTTCATATTCATCGTGTATTACAAAAACTTAGAGATAGAAGATTATATGCCAAGATGAAAACATATATATTTCATATTACTCAAGTTGACTTCTTAGGATACATCATTTTCAACAAAGGTCTAATGATGGATCCAAAGAAAGTTCAGACTATCAGAGATTGGAAGATTCTAAAAACAATAAAAAAATGTGTAATATTTTATTGAATTTTTTAGTTATTATAAGATCTTCATCAAGATTTTTTTTTAAATTACAACTCTTCTCACATATTTGATATGTAAAGAAAAACTTAAGTAGAGTAAAGAAGTTAAAGCATCTTATAAAGCCTTGAAGATAATATTTATTTTTACACCAATTTTATACTACATTAATTTTTTTAAGACATTATATATAGAAATAGACACATCATACTTTGCTATAGGTGTCATTTTGTCACAAATAGAAAGTGATGATAAGTTCTATCTAGTAGCTTTTAATTCCAAGAAATTTTTAGTAGCCAAGATTAACTATGAGATCTATGACAAAGAAGTTCTTGCAATCATAGATTCATTTAAAAAATGTCATCATTATCTATAAGGCACCTTGAGTCTAATTACTATGTATATAAATCAAAAAGACTTTGAATACTTCATGTTTGCAAGTGTTTTAAATTATGACCAAGGTTGTTGAAGCATGCCTTAATCAAGTTTTGATTTTAAGGTAAATTATCAATTCAAAAAATAACAAGATTTATCGAATGCTTTTTTTAGACATTCTTATCTTGTATCAAAAGAAAGAAACATAAATTTTGATCAACAAAGAATGATTTTCTTGAAACTAAAGCATTTTAATCTCCAAGCAATAAAATCAACGTTGACTATTGATTCAACTTATAATAGAATATAGATAAAATAGTTATATTATTGATACATAAGGATAGATAGTTAGAACCATGTTTGAGAAGTTATAGAAGTTTTAGAATTAGGATTAGCTTAGTAGACCAAGTAGGACCTATCATAGAACATTTTAAAAAGAATTTAGGGTGGTTATCTAAATAGAATCTATGATAGAATCTTCTAGAAAAGGCTTATGGCGGTTATTTAGGTGGAATCCACTATAGAACTTTCTAGAAGGAATTTAAGGCAATTATCTAAGTAGGATCCATCATCTAAGAACATTTTAGAAAGTCCAATGTAGTAGAATAAAGTATAAATAGGATTAGCAAGGGCCTTTTGGGGCATTTGGTCAAGAATGGCTTTAGACCCTTTTTCTTAATATAATTAGATTTTATATCTTCATATTTTATTCTATTCTATTTTAATTTTGATTGCTTAGTTTTGTCTTCTCTGTTTCATTTTGTTTATGTCTATTCAATTTTGTTCTAGTCTAGTTTGTCCTGCCTTATGATGAGGTTTTATGTTATTGTGGATTAGAAGGATTTTGGACTTTTGAGATAGACTAGTCTTATTTTATTAGTATTAGAGCGAGTGTTAGACTATTTTTTGGTAGTGTGTCAATAGTTATCATCTAATCTAAGGTTAGTTGAAATCATAGAGCACGACTTATAGCACAAAGTCTTATGCTACTACATAATATTATGGCACAATAATCAATGTTAATGGAGATTGATGCCTTACAAGAATCATTGATACCACAAAGATGATAAATATTGATATAAAAGAGATTATATTTCTATTATTGGAAACTAAGCCATCAAATTGAAGGTTGTCTAAAATGTCAAAATTTAAGCATCTACAAAATAAGACAGATTTATAGTCTTGAAACTCACCAAGTCAATAATAAGACAGAATAAGAAAATGGGGCCCTTTAATAAAGGCACCAAGAACTAGTACTGAGGATAGCTACTGTCTCTAAGAAATAAATGGCATGATCTTAAATAGTTATAAAAAGAATCAACTGATATATCTAATAGGACTTCTAAGAAGAAAACCATGTTTATTGCTTGTAGATTGTGGCTCTACAAAAAATTGCATTTCAATTGAAATTGCCAACTGACTAGGAATTAAAACTAAGGAAATCAAAAGACAAAATATATACCTTATAGATGATCAAAAAAATGTATTGTGTAAAACATGTGAAAAAAAAACCTTGAGGTTGTCTGACACTTATGTCTTAAGAGAGAGGTTCAAGGTGACAAAGCTAAGATATGATATTATGCTTGGTATGCTATGGCTAGAGATGAAAAATAAGTAAGTTAATTAGGTAGCAAAGACAATCTCTTTTAAAGATGGTAGATGCAATGTGACTCTTTGTACCTCTGCATTAAGTGAAGAAGAAAGATAATTTGTAACTAAAGAATTACTTGTAGAAATGACCTTAATAAAGAAGCAAATATAATATAAGCAATTGGTATATATAGTGGTTTCAAATCTTGCAACAGTAGTAAGCAAGATAGTTGGAGGAACAGAATGTACAAAGCAACTCAAACAAGAATATTTGGATGTCTTCTAAACCAATCTACCTAGTGGCGTGCCTCTTGATCAAGGTGCCTCCTTTCAAATAGAACTGTTACATAGAGCCAAACTAGCAAATTGACCAATTTATCACGTAGTATCAAAAGAACTTAAAGAGCTATGAAAGACATTGGATGAACTCTCGGAAGAATACCTTATTTGAGAAAGCACATTACTATAGGAAAGACTTGCACTCTTAGCACCCAAGAAGGATGGTGGACTTTACCTTTGCATCAATTATCAAGGCTTCAATAAGCAGCCTATTAAGAATGCATATCCACTTCCACGTGTAGATGATCTTCTTGATCAAATTTGACGTGGAACCATCTTTAGTAAATTGGATCTTCAAAGTGACTATTAGCAAAAACCTATTATAAAAGAAGATGTAGAAAAGATGATATTTTGTATATGCTATGGATATTTTGAATGGCTGATTTTATCTTTTGGTTTCACTAATGCTTTGACTTCTTTCATTGATCACATAAATAGATTATTTTGGGATCTTTTGGATAAGTATATAATTTTTTTCATTGATGATATCCTTGTATATAATAAAATCCTTGAAGAATATGAAGAACACCTATAAAAAAAGCTGTATCTACTATAAGATAGTTTCTTCTATTGCGAGCAATCAAAATATAAACTTTGGAAGTTAGAAGTCACTTTTTTGGAGAATGTAGTGTCCTTCAAAGTCGTGTGTATGGACCAAGTTAAAGTGAAAGCAATGTAAGATTGGTCAAATCCCAAGGATGCTTTTGAAGTTTGTTCATTTTTAGGCTTTACTAGATATTATCGCCATTTTGTTTGGTAATTTGTACATATTGCTTCCTCATTAATAAACCTATTGGAAGAGGGTGCCTCATTTGAATGTAAACTGTAGCAGCAAAGTACCTATGATAGATTAAAAGAAGCACTCATTTTTGCTCCAATATTGCAATTGTATGATCTCAACATTTCTTATACGTTTGATATTGATGCTTTTGACTTTGCCATTGAGATGGTCCTTCAACAAGACTTTGATAGGGGCCTTCAATTTGTGGCATATGAATTACGCAAGCTCAAAAGGACAAAGCGCAATTACTCTATACATGATCAAGAGTAATTAGCAATTATAAATGCCACAAAGGTGTGGCAATACTATCTATTAGAAAAGCCAGTGGTTGTTTGGATTGACCATCAATCTTTGCTACACAATTTATATTTAAAAAATTTAAAATCACCACATTATCATTAAAAAGAATAATTACATCTTTTTGATATTTAACTTAAGTACAAGTAAGGACCGCAATATATTGTGCCAAACAACTTATAGTAGAGACTAGACTTAAAAGACAAATCAAGAGACAAGACAAAAATTGCTACTATTAGTAGTGTCATTTCAAATCTAATCAAAGAGGCAAAATAGAAGGAACCTATGCATCGGGATGTTTATTTCAAGATAGTTAGTTATTGATTAAAGATGGATAACATACAATATCAAGATTAATACCTTAATGATGGCTTACTCTATTTCAAGAAGTGAATTTATGTATCCAACAATGCTATACTCAAGACATACATACTTCCTGAGAGACATGACATCTTAATATTTGAATATCTAGGATGAAAGAATATATCTCAAGGATATGGTTTGGACAAATTTGGAGCATGATATTTGAGCCTTTATATGTTCTTGCAAGTCATGTCAATGTAATAATATACGTAATATAGCGTCTCCTGAACTATTGTAGCTAATTTTACTACTTATGGCATGTTGAGAGCAAGTGACTATGGATCTCATTACGTGTTTGTCACAGATGCTTCATAACCATACCATGGTCTTTGTCTTTGTGGATTGACTCTTGAAGCAATTTTATTTGGCCACGATGCATTTGAATATTGATGCTCAGTGCTTGTATAAGTCTTCTTTGATACTTTTTTTTGTCACCATGGATTACATCATATCATCATTTTAGATCAAGATCTATGCTCTATAAGAAGTTTTTGGCAAGTCTTGTTGTAGCTATTATGCATACGATTTGCCATGTATACAGCCCCCTATCTCCAAATAGATAGACAAACAAAGTGTAAAAATCAGACCTTCAAAGATATGTTGCAAGAATTTGTTGTGATTCATCATAATGATTGGGATGAATACTTGATGCCCTTGAATTTTGCTTATAATGATAATATTCAAACAAGTACCAATCATTTACCATTTTTTCTCAACATCGGTTAATATCCAATTACTCTAGCAACCCTCTATTATACCATCGATACTAACAATTCAACAACAAAAGAATTTATACAACAGCTTACAATAATCTTACAACAAACATGGCATCGCCTCTTTAGCACATAGAATTGACAAAAGCAGTATACAGATAACTATTGGCAATACAAGACCTTTCAAGAAGGTAATCAAGTGTTACTCTCTAATACCAACTTGCTACTTGTTACATCAACTCAAATTTATAAACTAGTACTTTAATGGCTTCAATCTTTCCGCATTTCTGTACAGATTTTTGATATTGCATATTTCTTTGAGCTTTTGTCACATATTTGGATCTATCTTGTCTTTTATATTTTGTAATTAAAAGAATTTCATATCGAGCCAAAGTGCTTTTTGGATTGACAACAACCACCACCCAGTCTAACTATAATTAATGATCAATAAGAGTGTAAAGTAAATAGCATTTTGGAGCATCACTACCTTTGCCGTTGTCGTGTTGTGGTTCGGCTACTATATGAAAATAATGTAATTATGTACTTAATATATAATTTATTAAGTAACATGGTAAGAGCCATGTTAGTAGATTTTAGTTGGTTGTAGGATATAATTTGATTATTACTGTGAGAAGAGGTTGTTTAAAAAGATTACTATAGAATTTGTATAACTTTAATTTCTTTTTGATAGTGGCTTTTAAGAATGGTTTTGGTTGATAGTAACTTCTAAATATTTAGAGTCACCTTTGTTAGACATTGGTGACATTTGAAAACTTATTTTGGTTTTTTTATTTGGTGTTTAGAGCATACATTATGTAAATCTTATAAGAAAAAGGATTGGAGAAGGATTTTGGTAGCAAAGGGAGGAATTAGGGCACCAATATAGATGAATGGAGATGAAAAATAAAAATCTCCATTCCTATTGGTCAAAAATCATGACCAATGGGCTTTGAGGAGGCTGCCCGAGGCCATATTAGGGATTAGGGTTAGTTTCTCGAGGCCATTCGAGTTTTTGAGGCTAGGGTCAGAAGGTTTAGGTTTTTGGTTAAGGTTTTGGTGCAAGTTTTGTGTCATTTGGGGTTTATATGAAGAAGTTATAGGTGCTCAAAGTTAAGGTGTAAGTTTTCGACGTACTGTCACTCTTTTGAGCATACCGCACGCGTACGGACAGCAAACGAGGATCGGCGACCGGATTTGAAGAGAGCACTTTTTCGGCTACAGTTTTTCCATACTGTTTATCGAATTCCAAGCTTTTATGAAGGAGATATTGGCAGTTGAAGTCAGCGCTTGATATCTAAGGGTAGTAAGTAGCCCGAATTACTTGTGCTTGTGATTTGAGCTATATCTTAGACAATTTGATGAGGTTTTAGCTCAAAATTTCCAAGATTGTGTGTAACTTTGTTATTAAGCTTTCTTTATAAGTTTTGAGTGATTTGAAGCTTGGGTTTAAGAGATATAAGGAAAATAGTTTTCGGGTGCTTGTAAGTTAGGGTTTTGTGCACCTGCTAGGGTTTCTAAGATGCCGAACGATCGGTGATAGATGTACGGTTCAAATTTTTTGTGGTATAAGTTAAGTGTAGCATCTAGCTTACGTAGAAATTTGAAACAAAGTGAACGGTTGGATCAACATATATGAATTTCCAAAGTCAGATGGAAAAAAGTCTTTGGCGGGAAGAAATATATTTTGAAGAATTTTAATATATTTTGAGTTTTTATACAAAACAAAGAGCTTTTTTTTTGGGAGCTAAGGCATTATATACAAAGGAAACCTAAACTATCTACAGCTACATACCCAGTGTCATCTTGTAACATGAGTATACTGGGAAAATATAAAGAAAGGGGACTTTTATTAATGTTCAGTTACCTCGAATATTGGGAGCAACGACCAACTCCAGTGCAAATACTGAGTGGCCAGGTTCAGTCACCCCATTACAGTCAGCCGGGGCATACTGAAATGCTCCGTTCGATTCCAATAACGGGAGTCAGCAGGAAGGAAAATGACCAATTCACACGACGGGTGAGCCTGGTTCGAAGAGCCAATTGGATCCAATTTCAAGAATCCAATCCGGGTCCTCTTACCCAATATGAGACCTGAATTGGCCGCGCAACCCAATGCAGTCTAATTACGGGAAAAATCCTGGTCTTACTATGGGCCTTAGCCAATCTAACGCGAAGGACCAATTTGATCCAATTATGGGAACATCCAGGTTACTATGGGCATCTTATCCAATATGAGACCTGAATTGGTCGGGCGACTTGATGTGGACCCGAGTACGGGGTTTCGATTATGTTTCAGGCTGTCCTATTCTCTGTGCCATTTCATGGAACGTTGTTTTCTGTAAATGGATCTCTTAAAGATAAAAACGGAGGAGAAAGCTCTGACGGTGAGAGCCAATTTTGAATCTAAGCCTTGATGGCGAGAGCCAATTTTGGATCTAAGCTCTGACGGCGGGAGCCAATTTCGGATCCAAGACGGAAGATTGAAGAAATTCAGAGGATAAGATTATGGGAAAGAATAAGTTTTTGGGGGGGAGGATTTTTTTTATGAGGAGTTTTTGAAGATAGGAGAGAGCTAGCTTCATGCTTCGAGGGGGGAAAGAAGACAGAGAATTGGGTTTTTTTTTCTTCATAGGGTTTTGGGAAGACTGAGGCAATCGTTGCTGAAGTCAGTGTTGTAATGGTGAATCGGGATTTTTAATGAAGTGAGTGTGATTACTCTTGACTGTTTTGTGAAATCGAGTTACGTTTGTGATGAAGAGTTAAAAGGGTGTCTATAGCATTGGGTATGCGGAGTGAATGAAATTTATTGGGTTAATCTAACAGGACAGTCAGTGGATACAAGATCGTAAATACAAAGGGATATTGAAGATTAACAGTTTGGGTTGTTCGGGGTTCTCTGTAACGTCTAGAGACCTATCGGCTGGGGCAAAAAAAAAAGACTTCGACAAGCAGTCGAAGAGCATCCGTATAGATTTACGGTATATTCTTGCAGTCGTTTATATTCTAGCAGTCGAAAGCTAATAGACTGCTTGAATATTAGCGAATCTCCATACTACCTTCTACAGCTAGACACCTGGCACGTTCTCGAGCAGAAAAGCACGTAATACAACACAAGTGCTCAACTCGACATGAGAGCTTGAGGTGGAAGGTATTGGATTTCGTTTGATTTTATCTTTATTTTATGGAGAACAAAAATAAAAATTTTGAAGGATCTTTGGGAGGAGTTTCTCGTAGGGGGTCTTCTAAAGGACAAGGTATGCACATGGATCCGTCTATTGCCAGTATGTTTCAAGCCTTCTCATTATCAATGCAACAACAGCAAAGCAATGATCGAAAGAAAGCTTTGGCAACCAAAGCATTGCAAGCAGTGGTCAATAAAATTGATCAATTTGATGGAAGGAATATTTTAAGGTATTTAAGATGTTATGTTCGTGAAATGGAATTAAATCGGGTTTCTGAGAAGAAAATGGTTGAATTATTTGGACTTGCCACGATACCAGAGATAAGGGACCACATTACATCGATTACGGATCATTGTGGGAATTCATGGGAGGATTTTTCACATGCATTGAAAGATGAATATTTCTTGGAAGATGCTGATTGCGTTACTAAGAAGCTGTTTCTGGGATGGATTGAACGGCCCAATAAGAATTTGTAAGCAACAGAGCTACTAAGGAAATTTGAGAGGCAGTACTCTCAATTATCGAAGGTAGAAAAATTGACATTGGAGCCGAACAAAGTTGATCTATTTCTTCAAGCTGCTGATGGAGAATTGCAAGAGAAATTAGAACTCCTTCTTGAAGACAAAGAAGAAGATGAAGGATTGACAACGAAATGGAAGAACGTATAAGATGCAGTGGGGTTGCTTACAAAAAGAGAAAGGAGGAAGGATAGGAGCAATATTCCGAAAACAGTACAAGCACGCAAAGCTCCAGTACGTACAATACCACCAACAATGCCTACAGTTCAACCTTCGACATCCTTGTCAAAGAAAGCAGATATGGGTATGGAAGAAATTATAGGAAGAATGCGATATCTTCAAATCAAATTGGCAAGACTTGAAGAGAATACTTCTATAAACAATTCGAAGAATGTTTCAAAACAAGGATATGTACAAAGATGCATTTGGTGTGATGATGCTTCACACACTAGAAAAGATTGCAATGAATTTAATAATATGATACGGCAGGGAATTATTTGCTGGAAAGATGGGAAGATAGCATTGAAAGATAGGGATGATCTTCTTCAAACCAATTTTGGCAAGAGAGGAATGAGAGCATTGGTTCAAGATTACTTAAAAGAACATGAAACAGTAGCACGAGAAAGTGCAAGTTATGGTGCTAGAATAGATGATGAAATTGGTGGAAGTACGAAAACTAGTGAGTTTTGGGCTTCTGCCGTTTCTACAATGCAAGAAGGGAAATTACCTCGAGAAGCGTTATTGAGAACTGCAGCTACAATAGGAGGAAGAACAGGTTGGGAGGATCTTGTTGAGTCTCTTTCAGTTCATGCATATATTGCTAAGAGCCAACATGAAGCTTTGATGGAAGAAAAGAGACGAGAAAATTTTGATGATACTAGAGAAGGAAATTCTTCTAAGAGGCAAACTCGAGGAGACAAGGCTCAGGAGGCAGCTTCACAAGAATTGCCTGTAAAGGATACCTCAGCATCATTGGAAGAAAAAACAAAGGAGACAAAAGGTAAAGGCAAATCAATTACTTATAAGCTACTTTCTGATATTGAAGGGACAACAAATTTGAAAGGGATGTTTGAAGAACATATATTAAACGCTAAGGTGGAATTCACATTGAAAGAAGTTTTGGGAATTGTAAAGAAGGAGTTTCATGATGTTATCATTAACAGCATTAAGCGAAAGAGGCAATTAATGGGTGAAACTGGAATGAGTCATGCTATTGATGCAAGAATATATAAAGATGAAGAAGAGGTTGATATTGGTTACAAGCAACCAACAAATGAAAAGAATGGGTATAATCAACGAGTACGTTTCGAAGATTATAGTGATAAGGAAATGGAAACTTTGAGCCATTATACTCGAAAGCATTGGGCAAGGGTAACTACTGAAATATTGGTGAAAGTAGAAAATATAGAAGAACCAATAGTTGCTTTAGTCGACCATGGCTCTGAAATAAATCTCATGTGTAAAGATCTTTATAAGAAGCAAAAATGGCCAATTGATATGGAACATGAATGGGCAATTCGAGCAGCTAATAACACACGGGGCGAATTATATGGAGCTTGTCCAGATGTCAAAATTTGGATTGGGGATGTTCCGACGGAGCAACATTTCTTTGTTCAAGATACAACGTCTTATCCGTTGATTTTAGGACAACCTTATATTACGGCAACACGGATGGAAACAAAAGTACTTGACAATGGTTTTGCTTATACAAGGGTACGTAGCGAAGATGGGAGGAAAGCTATACAATTTCTAACAGTACCTCCTAACCATGAACGGAATCGAGATAGGTTGAGGGAGAAACCATTGCCAAAGATTGTTGAAGGATTTAAGGATTTTTGGGAGGTACCACTGTAAAGTGAGATTATGGAGGTACAAAAGAAGAGGTACTCTCGCGAGATGAAGGTGCCTTTGATGCGAGTTTTATTGGTATATTGGAGAATGGAAATATTATGTATGAGAAAGTTGATGATTTTAAAAGAAAAGAAAGAAAAAGATTATATGATATTGAAGGACAGTTACGCAAGATAGGTACATTGCAAGATGATGAGAGGATTTTGGATGTTTATGAAGAAAATGGACTGGAAGATTCATTGGAATTGATTACATCTATTGGGTTAGGGGATAATGATAAGATTGTTGAGATTCATTCGAGAGAGGTTTATACCATGCTTGAATCTTTTCAAGCACCAGAAGTCACAGTAGAGACGAGATATAAAACGGCAGATAAGAAGGTAAAGCCTGTTGCCGGACCATTACCAGAGGATTCTAAAGAACAAATGGGAGAAGCATCAAAAGAAGCAAGTTTAAGAGATCCAATGAGTATTGGACATCAGTTTACTGAAGAGACTTTTGAAGAATTGAAGATTGGTTCTGATGGTTCTTTATTGCCGGAGGAAATTACTTGCTTCAAAAAGATGTTGGCTAAACAAGGTAGATCGTTTGCCTTCGAATCTCATGAAATTGGGTGTGTGGATCCAAATATTATAACACCTATGGTTATCTTCACTGTACCGCATGTACCTTGGAATCTAAGACCGATTCCAGTACCGAGGGCACATTTACCTAAATTGGTGGAACTATTGAAAGAAAAGATAAAGATGAAAATATTAGAACCTTCATTTGCACCGTATTCTAGTCGATGGTTTACGGTACCTAAGAAGAATGGGTCACTACGGTTTATTCAAGATATGCAACCTGTGAATGCAATAACTGTCAGGAATGCAGGAATTGGATCTATTGTGGATGAATTTGCTGAGGCGTTTGCAGGAAGGGCAATCTATTCAATGGATGACTTGTATTCAGGTTATGATCAATTTCAACTTGCCGAAGGAAGTAGATTATGACAACAATGAGGACACCACTACGATTGGTGTAGAATAAGTAGTTATTTGGTGATTTATAGATACTTAGTTTATAGTGTAAACATGGATAGATGACTATTAGAAAGGTAGTTCAGTAGTTAAAATGGATGAATAGTTAGGAAAAGTAGTTTTCATTAGAGATGTAGCAGTTGGTATCTTGTGGTAGGATAAGGAGGATGAGAGAGAGGAAGAAACTGCCATTACTGTGATAGTGTGAGCCGGGGTAAGCTTGCTGCTACCTCTTTTCTTTTGTTGTTATGTTCTTTGAAATAAGAGTATTGAGAGTTTCTGAATATTGTGAAGTGAATCATGGAATAGAAGTGTGATTGGAATTATATGTTATTGAATGAGAAGAAGAGAGATTGAATGCTGAAATCTGAATGTAGTTCAGCAGAAAGAATGAATCTGTGGTTGTGTGAAACACTGTAAAGTGAATGGTAGTTCTGTGTGAAGAATTCCAGTAATTGGAATGAGGATAATTGTGTGCTGAAGCTGTGATGTTGCGGTATTACAGTTGGAGGTTATAAGAGTGAAGAAATATTGGTGGAAATAATAGTTATTGGTATGACTGAATTGTTGTAAGGAAGAGATTGATAAGGTGAAAGGAGAGATTATCGTTTTCCTATGTGCTTAGACAATGGAAATAGTGACAATACATTGGAGGTAATTAATTATGTGACCCTAACGTGAGCGCTTAAGCAACTAGTCATTCCCTGTGTTCGAATCCCCCTATATGGATTTATTCTGGGAGGTTTCTTCCAGAATAAGTAAAACGAGCAATCACATTTTTGGCGCCGCTGCCGGGGAGTGATAATAGCTTTAAGTGTTACGAATTAATTACAAACGTGTGAGAAAATGGGCAATGGAAGACGATTTCAGTAGTGTTTGAAGAAAGATTATGGTTAATAAGAACGAGAGCATTGCATCGAGGAAAATAAATCAGTTGAGAGAAAGACAGGGAAGAACGCAAGGAAGGAACTTACGTAGAGAGGAGCAAGAACGTAATCTTAAAAGGAAGCATCGATAAAATTGGATTAAACCATGGTTGCAAGCTTGTCGGCGCATCCGAACATATCAAGAACCGGACAGACTGTTAATTCTGCAGTCTTATGTATCGTTAGAAAAACTGCCAAGAGCACTCGCGGAAAATTTTGTTAACATTCCAGTGGAAATCTTGAGGCCGTTAACTGAAAGAGAAGGAGGCATAGAAGTATTTGGTACTCCATTGGGTAATTTTCCAGTAGAGGTATCGCTGAAACGAGCAATAGGGGCTCTGCAGATTGGCATGAATTGGTCGCCAATAAAGGCAATTATATTGTATTTCAAAATCTGACGTTTTCACCTGCAAGTCAACCAATAAAACTATTTGTGAGAAATAACAGTAAAGCAAGGACCGCTGAGAGCTTGGTAATTAGAGTAAGGGATAGCAGAGATTATTTTAAAATAAATTTCAGAGGAACAGAAAATTCAATGGCGGCAGGAGGATCAGCCATTCCGATTGCAGTTCAAATGGGTACCTTGGGCGATCGTACGACTAGCGTCGCACCATTACCTACTTTTCGTGGTTTGCCAGGTGCGGACCCAGATCAACATTTGTCTCAATTCTTGACAGTATGTGTAGCCAATAATGGAAGGATAGAAGACATTTGGCTGAGATGGTTGCCAACGACACTAAAAGACACAGCGTTCGAGTGGTATAACCGCCAACCTGTAGGTCAATTTATCAATTGGGAGGCATTGAAAATGGCATTTTTAGCCCATTTCTGACCAATTGGTTTTGAAGAACATCTTCGAGAAAGATTAATGAACAGCAGAATGGTACCAGGAGAAGCGGTACAGTCATATTATGGTCGTGTAGCAGATATACTTCGTAAATGGCCAAATAACCAAATGCCGGAATCGTTTGTGTTGTCCATATTGGTTAATGGATTACACCCACCAGAATTGAAGATGTTTGTAAAGGAGGCCCAATCAGCTACCATTGCAACATCTTTTGAGCGAGCAAAAGTATGGGAGGAATGTCATTACGACTAGCACTTAACCGTTGGCGCCACGATGATTCGATCGCAAGACGGTTATCAAATGACAAATTGGAATGATGCATCGGAAAGTTATCCAAGAAGGAGTGATTATGGTACAATTCCACAGGGAATAGTGAATGCCGTTCCATTGCAGGCTGTACTACCATCATCGTCACAACCGTATGTGCCTTATTCTGCGTATCAAAAACCAATACCTACGAAGGAATTGACCAATGAATTGGTATCAAGGGATCCCAATGAGTCATTGCTGTTAACATTAACGAAGAAAATGGATGAATTGGCTGTGAATCTGGCCAAGGATAAAGAGAAAAGGCATAAACCGACCAATATGTGACCCAATGTTTGGTGTAGCAATTGTAAGGGACAAGGTCATTTGGTAACCGAATGTTCTTCACCACCCCAAATGATGGTTCAATGTACCTTTTGTGGGGGTAAGCATACCACTACCAATTGTTGGAACTTAAGGAAACAACAACAAGTCGGACAACAGACCATGAGTCAACCAACTTCGTGGGATGTAAATCAAGTACAAATGAATAATAGGTTCGGCTGGAATGGAAATCGAGCGAATAGACAAAACAGGAATTATTCCAATTTCCAAAACTCTGAATTTCACCAAGAAGGTATATCCAATACCCATGGCTTGGGACTGAATCAGCAAGGATATCATCAATATTCAACCATGTAGAAGCCAATGCCATAATCTACAGTACCAATGGATCAACCAGGATCCTTTACTCAACCGACATGGAATAGACCGAGCCGTTATATACCAGTAGAGACACCCAATATCCCTGAAGGAGCTGGCAGAAGACCACTTCGTTGCTATCGGTGTAGACAAATCGGACATTATGCGAGTGAATGTCCTAATCCAAGAGCAAGTGATGATTATGCCCCAATATGTGGAAATTGTAAGCAGTCTAGTCATACTTATCAGCAGTGCAACGCGGCTTTTAATTATAATAATCGGGACCAGCAGATGCAAACAAGCCAACTGGCAGAGGACAAAGGTCTTGTTCAACGGGACTCACCAGTACATTACGTAGAGGTGGTGAACGTAGTGCTTACCAGGGACCAACAAAAAGGGAAGAATCCAATTCAAGACCTGGATGACCCAATCGAAGTAACAACAGTAGCGCCGTCCACGAGGCGAACCGAACCAATATCAGTATTGGGACGTATACCAATATTGAGCCCTCAACAAGACGAGGCATCCAATTCAGTTTCACATGCCAATTTTTCGAGGACATCAAGATCAATTCCAAATGAGCACGTCCCAATATCCGCACAACCCAATATAAGCTCGTATCCATTGAAGGAACCTTTAGTGGTCGAAGAGTCGACTAAGAGGAAGGAATTGCTGCCGAACTGAGTCAAAACGAAACCAATGAAACGCAAAAGAGCATTGGGAGTTACTCTCAATATGCAACCCTACGACATTTTGAAGGATTTGGATGTTATCCAGCCTTCAATTACAATGAAGCAACTTTTGGCTGTAGCACCGGAATGTCGATCAACATTGAATTCAGCGTTAATACGGCGGAGATCTCGCACTAGAGAAATACATGAAGTTAGCTTAAACCCAGATCCGGGAGCACCAACAATCGATGTATCAATCGATGGACTTTTAATTCCAGGGGTACACGTCGATGGTGGCTCCAGTGTGAATTTAATGAACGCTGATACAATGGAAGACTTGGATCTAAAGCAATTGCTCCCTACGACATTAGTTTTGCGAATGGTAGATCATAGTCGTGTTAAGCCGATGGAAATCTTACGTGATATTGCCACTGTAATCGCGGGATTGACATACAAAATCGATTATGTTGTATTTAGGTTACAGAGTTCTACGTTATCGTATCCCATTTTATTGGGCAGACCTTGGTTGTATCAAGCCAAGGCTAAGAACGACTAGGGCCGCGACACATTGACAATTGGAAAAGGCAGTGACCAGATTGTTCTACAAATGTACCCAGTACAATATCACGGAGAAACCCCATTGTCCGAATCAGAATTTACATCGGATAACGAGAGTCACTCAATTGAGGAAGATGACGATGCTATAGTTTCACCGCAATTTGGGGCAGGTCAAATCCCTTCAACAACCAAGGGCGGAGTCTACCAATGTGGTAGCCCCAGCGAATATTTACTGCATCAGGAGGATGCCTCTAACTCGGATCATGTTATTACCAAATGGATGACCCGATATGATGTCAATCATGTGAGTGCAATGCGGTCAAACATGAGTCACCAGCAGTTGCAGTCTCCTTCACACGACGACGGGCCAACAGGCGATTTTAAATCGGCGGCTGTGGAAGAACCTGTTTTCCAGACTCTGAACTAAGGCACCCCTGACGTGCCCCAAAATATAAAGATATACAAGGGTATTCAAGGTAACGAATTGAGTTGGTGGAAAGCATTCTTCCTCCGGCATAAATCGTCCTTTGCTTGGACGTATGCAGATCTGAAGGGTATTCCAGAAACGGTGTGTGAACATCGCATTACATTGGTTCCGGATGCTACACCAGTTCGTCAAAGACAACACCGTCTCAACCCAAAATATTCCTTGATGGTAAAAGAGGAATTGGACAAATTATTGCGCGTAGGATTCATTTATCCGGTTCCGTATAGCGAATGGGTCTCACCAATGGTAATGGTACTTAAGAAAAATGGCAAGATTAGAATCTGTCAAGATTTTCGGAAACTCAATACTACTATCAAGAAGGACTATTTTCTTCTACCTTTTACGGACAGTATATTGGATGCCGTAGCAGTACGTGGCTTTGTGGGCCATGTCAGCTATTATCGGCGTTTTATTCACTCCTTTGCGGTACTATGTCAGCCATTGACAAATTTGCTAAAGAAACCACTATTGGATGGATCTAGTCCCATTTGGACGGCAGAATGCAGTGTTGCCTTTGAGGCCTTAAAGCAAAAATTGGTGTCTGCACCAATACTGGTTGCCCCATGCTGGACGAAACCATTTCAGGTTTATGTCGATGCATCCAACGTCGCGATTGGATCAATATTGAGTCAGAAGGATGATAATAATCGTGATCATCCAATATATTTTACGAGTCGACAATTGGTTATGGCCGAACGCAATTATAATACTACCAAGCGAGAAGCCCTCGACATGATTTATTCTGTACAGAAATTCCGCCATTATCTACTGGACTACCCGTTTGTGTTCCACGTTGATCATGATGCGCTTAAGTATATGATAAATAAACCCCAATTGAGCGGACGAATTGCTCGCTGGGTGTTACTTCTTCAGGAATTCAATTTTACAATTAATGTTCGCCCTGGCAAGACACATGCCAATGCAGATCACTTGTCCTGTTTATCGAATATACTGGGTAATGAGCCGATAAACGACGCCCTTCCGGATGCACAATTATTTGCTGTGGAGGTTATTACACCCGAAT
Organism: Physcomitrium patens; assembly: GCF_059467195.1. Lineage (NCBI taxonomy): Eukaryota > Viridiplantae > Streptophyta > Bryopsida > Funariales > Funariaceae > Physcomitrium > Physcomitrium patens. The sequence continues at coordinate 12,434,140 of NC_143410.1, forward strand.
ATGGTGACCTGATCTAATATCTCACATTTCACACTTTTCCAATTTCTTATAATGAAAAATTAAAGAAACGTGTGATTATAAGAAGTACGTCGTATACCATGATTGGAGCCGCATTATACAAACAAGGACGGGATGGTATTTTACGATGTTGCATATTTCCAAGTGAAATGTGTACCATATTAGAAGGATGTCATTTGGATAGCTGTGGAGGACATTTTGCGAGTGATAGCACAGCACGTAAAGCTTTAATGGCTGGTTATTGGTGGCCAACAATGCTTTCGGATGCTCACAAATATGTTCGTCATTGTGACCCTTGTCAACGAATTGGTCGACCTACTGGAACTTCTGCCATGCCATTGGTACCAGTTTTGGTGCAGGCACCATTCGAAAAATGGGGTATTGATTTCGTCGGACCTATTGCACCTGCTTCTCGGAATGGACAGAAACGTTATATTTTAGTAGCCACCGATTATGTCACCAAATGGGCGGAGGCTACGACAACAAAAACTGATAATGCCACTACTGTAGCAACATTTTTATATGAGAACATTATCACTCGTTTTGGTTGTCCGAAAGAATTGGTTAGTGATCGAGGAACCCATTTTATTAATGCAACCATTGAAGCATTGACAACGAAGTATGAGATCAAACATCGAAAAACTACCCCTTATCATCTACGTGCCAATGGGCAGACCGAAAAGACCAACGGTATCCTTTGTAAAATCTTAACAAAGACTATTTCAGGAGCGGGAACCGACTGGGATACTAAATTATTTGCAGCATTGTGGACATATCGAACTGCGTATAAAGTAACGACCAATTCCACACCTTTTCAATTGGTATATGGGCAAGACGCCATCTTACCAATCGAATTGGAGGTTCCTAGTTTAAGAATTGCATTGGAAGAACGGTTGGGTGACAAAGAATCTCTCCAATATCGGTTAACAAAATTGGAAAAATTGGACGAGATTAGGGCTTCGGCTTTGATGACCATGGAAGCTATTCAGCGCCGCCGGAAGAGTTATTACGATAGTAAACTCCGCACAAAATCATTTATGCCCAATGATCTTGTCCTGCTGTACGACATCCGTTTTCACAATTTTCCGGGAAAATTTCAAATTCGGTGGCATAGACCCTATCGCGTATTCGCCGCCTTTCCCAATGATTCCGTCCAATTGGAAGATTTCACGGGAACCAAATTCACAACCCGTATCAATGGAAACCGACTACGCCTGTATTACACATAAATTTGGAGGCGGATTTATCAAGATTGGAGGGGGCAGACGTGCCATTCATGATGACTTGCCTGCCATCATAAGTGTCTAATCTGAGGCAAATGACGACGGTTGATTAGTGTATTAGAACATCAGCAATCAAGATTAGGGATTCTTGCTTCATAACTGGGCAAACAGTTAGAGGAGGGGCACTCTGTGTAGCTGTCTTCAGTATTTTGTCTAGAATTGTTGAAGCATAGTTTGTTAGTGGAGAGTTCACGGCAAATCATAGTATTAGTGCAAATACGCAGAGATTTATAATGTCGAGGGAGAAGGTGAAGAGAGCCTTGGAGAAGGAGGAAGAGGGTAGAAGGGTGAGGTCAAGGAGTAATATGGATGAGCTTTCTCTTTGTATACTCACAAATATGGAACCCATGCGGTAAGAAATTTGCTGGAATGCAACGCGGCAGAAGGACTTTAGAAGTGCGCAGCTTTATCCTTTTCTGCGAGCGGCAGACAATTTACCATCAATCGATGTAGAACTATTGGAAGAATACTTGACGAACTATGATCCTGAGGATGGTTCGAGTGTTGTAAAAGGGAGGACTTTGGGAATTGATGAGAATACCTTGCATAAGGCATTACAGTTACTAATAGGAGAGTTAGCGGTTGGCACAGAAGAGTCTTCAGACTTCAATCCACGGAGTTATTTTAAAGGAGGTATGACGTCGCTTGAAAGGAATCAAGGATGGCGGACGGCGGATGCACTTACACCAGAATTGATAGAGTGGATGCGCTTCATTCAGAAGAGGTTGGGATTAAATAGACATACGACGTATATGGCTAAACGATTATTATATGCGACAATAGGCTCCTTCGAGGGTATGGTGTTCAATTGGGCAGCGTATGTGGTGACCAGAATTCATGAAGAGTTGAGTTACAAGCGCAGGTCGGGTAGAATTGCAACGCTTTTGTGTTCCAACTATATACAGTCTGCAATTGTTTATGAGTTGAGTCAACCGTTGCCGGAGAAAGGGAAGACGATAGCAGCTCCAGTACTACCAAAACCGAGGAGCAATTTATTGGCACTTCCATGGGGACCAGGAGAAACAAGCCAACAGGCGGGAGAACCAATCAGTGTTCGGGAGAGGGGTCCAATGGCTTAGCGAGACAATAGGCCAGTGGACATTCAACATCGAACACCAGAGGAGAACAGTGTAAAAGAGTGATTTTTGGTACAATTATTTCAATTGCAGCAGACGGCAAATGAATTGGTTGATCACACGAATTTTAAGTAGCAATTGTTGGCGTGTAAGAGGGAAATGGCAGAACAACGTCAAAAACTGTTGGAACAAAATCGGGTGAATAGGGCCACCAAAGAAGCCAATTCGAGACTGGAGCATGCCTTTGGAGTAAAACAACAAGCGTGGGAAAAGGAAAGAGAGCGCCTTCACCACGGAATGGTGCATCAGAAACAAGAACTCTCCAATTCTCTCAATCAATCGAAACTGGAAGTTGAGAAAATGAAGCAACAATTGGAATTGAACCAGACGAAGATGGCGACTTTGGAACAGGAAAAGAAGACGATGAATGACCAATTTAGAGTGAAAACAGAGGAAATGCAAGGGGAGATCAACACTCTGAAGGAGGTTGCAAAGAAATTGGAGAAAGAATTGGTCAGCATTCGATGGCCACAAGGGTCAATTGAAGGTTCAATTGGCGAATTGGAACAGAAGGTGAAGCAACAACAATATCAATTAGAGGCGAAAGACACCCAAATTCTGCAATTGGAAAGTCAAGTCCGTGAATTGGGAGCACTTAATGAAGATTTAACGGCCAAATTGAACATAGTACCAATAAATGTATCAGACGGGGAAGACGAAGAAGTAACTTTAGAATTGTAATCAGTAGCAATGAATATGGGAAATGCTAAAGAGACACCAGTTCAATTTCGAACTGGGTGTTTGCGAGGATGCTGCACAGTTAGGAGTGGGGCTATGTAGAATAAGTAGTTATTTGTTGATTTGTAGATACTTAGTTTATAGTGTAAACATGGATAGATGACTGTTAGAAAGGTAGTTCAGTAGTTAAAATGGATGAATAGTTAGGAAAAGCAGTTTTCATTAGAGATGTAGCAGTTGGTATCTTGTGGTAGGATAAGGAGGATGAGAGAGAGGAAGAAACTGCCATTACTGTGATAGTGTGAGCCGGGGTAAGCTTGCTGCTACCTCTTTTCTTTTGTTGTTATGTTCTTTGAAATAAAAGTATTGAGAGTTTCTGAATATTGTGAAGTGAATCATGGAATGGAAGTGTGATTGGAATTATATGTTATTGAATGAGAAGAAGAGAGATTGAATGCTGAAATCTGAATGTAGTTCAGCAGAAAGAATGAATCTGTGGTTGTGTGAAACACTGTAAAGTGAATGGTAGTTCTGTGTGAAGAATTCCAGTAATTGGAATGAGGATAATTGTGTGCTGAAGCTGTGATGTTGCGGTATTACAGTTGGAGGTTATAAGAGTGAAGAAATATTGGTGGAAATAATAGTTATTGATATGACTGAATTGTTGTAAGGAAGAGATTGATAAGGTGAAAGGAGAGATTATCGTTTTCCTATGTGCTTAGACAATGGAAATAGTGACAATACATTGGAGGTAATTAATTATGTGATCCTAACGTGAGCGCTTAAGCAACTAGTCATTCCCCGTGTTCGAATCCCCCTATATGGATTTATTCTGGGAGGTTTCTTCCGGAATAAGTAAAACGAGTAATCACAATTGGTTAGAATGTGCACTCTTTCTCAAAGCGCGACCAACTCAGTTGAGCATATGATGAATGGGATGAATAAGGTATTGAGAGATTTTATTCCGAAAAAGACTATGCCTTTTCTGGATGATGTTCCTATAAAAGGGTGCAGAGAAGGAGATAAGGATGAAACTTTAGATACGAGGGGGTGTCGCAAATATGTTGTTGATCATATACAAGATTGTGAAAAGATTTTAACTCGGCTTGGAGAAGTTCATCTTACATTATCGGGTATGAAGTCCGTATTTGGAGTACGAGAGGTTGTAATTGTTGGACATTTATGTGGATCTTATGGAAGAAAACCAGATCCGACTAAAGTTGATGCAATTGGAAGGATGAAAGAGGATTGTGATTCTTTAACAGAGGTTCATAGATTTTTGGGTGCATGTGTATTTTATCGAATCTGGATCCCTCATTTTGCTCACATAGCGGATCCATTATATGAACAGTTACGCAAGGATTACCAATTTTAATGAGAAGAAAGGCATTCAAGCAATGCAAAGATTGAAGAAATTATTGATGTCACCTCCAATATTGAGGAAGGTTAATTATAAGTGCAATAGATCAATGATTCTTACTGTGGACGCTAGTCCAATTACCATTGGATGGGCTGTGGGTCAAGATGATTCAAACGGGAGTAGATTTGCAGTTCGATTTGGGGCTAAAGTTTTAAGTATTCGTAAGCGTGCATATTCGTAAGTCAAAAGAGAACTTTGGGGAGTCGTTTCGGCTATGAAAGCTGAAAAGGACTATTTGATTGGAGCATTAGTAGTAATTGAAACAGATTGCTTGCCATTGCTTGGAATGATTACTAACTGTTCAACACCAGATATTACAATGTTGAGATAGATTGCTTATATTAAGTCACTAAATCCGAAATTTAAGCATGTTATTGGGAAGGATAATTTAGTAGCAGACATGCTATCTCGAGTAAGATATGAGAGGGAGGACGAAATGGTTGAAGACATTGATGACGTCGGATTGAAATTCTATTCAATATCAAATCTCAACAGAGAAGACAAGCTATTTCTTGAAGAATCTTATGAAGGAGAATTATTGGATATTGGTCATTACTTGAATACCTTGACTAAGTAGGGAAATTGGTCTACAAAAAAATTCAAACAAATAAGAAAAAAAACATATGGATTTTTGCTTTGAGATGGATTCTTATAGAAGAGACCGAAGAAAGGAATTGGGATGCCACAACGAGTGATAGGCAAAAAGGAAGAAAAACTAAAATTATTAAAAAAGTTTCATAATAGTTTATGGGCAGGGCATAGAAGAATTTGGGCTACTTTTGCTAAACTCAAGGAACGATATTGGTGGAAAAATATGTATCGAGATGTGCTCTCATTTGTAGAGTCATGTGAAATCTGTCAATCGTATTCTAATATCCGACATCGAAATGGTCTTCATCCTACATATCCTCTGGCTATTCATTTTAAATGGGTTGTTGATTTGGTTATTATGCCAGTTGGCTTATGGCAGATGAGATATTTGGTTTTAGCTCGTGAAGATTTATCAAATCAAGTAGAAGGAAGAGCATTGAGGACAAAATCTTCAGAGGAGATTTGTAGGTTTTTGCTTGAAGATGTCATTTGTCGCTACGAATGCGTAGGAAAAAATTACTGCAGATCGTGGAGAATTAAATGCACAAGAAGCTCGTAAGTTCTTTGAAAGATGTGGAGTTAAACTATCACTGACTACTGCTTATAATCCAGAAGGGAATGCAAAAAGCGAACGTGGTTACCCACCGATTGTGAAAGCATTAGTTAAAGCTTGTAATAGGAAAGTTAAAGAGTGGCCACGGCTTTTGTCATTTGCATTATGGGCTGATCGAACAACACATAGTTCGGTGACAGGATATATGCCAGTAGAACTTATGACATGTCGAAAACTAATTATGTCGATTGAAGAAAAGGTACTTACTTGGAGTATGCTACCATGGAAAGATGGATTGACAAGAGAAGAACTTCTGGCTATTAGGATTTGACAATTGGAGGAAAGATCGGAAGATGTGCAGATAGCATTGAAAAGGTTAAAAAGAGCAAGGTTACAAAACAAGGCGCGATTCGATAAGCAACATCGATTGAGACCTAAAGCAATCAAGGAAGGTGATTGGATACTCGTTTATGACAATAGTCTGGATAATCAACATAGTACTTTGTGGAAATTTTCAAAACGATGGTTTGGACCATATGTAGTAACAATTGTTCATGATAATGCGACTTACTCATTACGCGAGTTAGATGGTACAAAATTGAAAATACCAATTACAGGGAAGCGAGTAAAAATATTTAAACGAAGACACACGGAGATGAATATGGAAGACCTTAATGAAGGTATAGAGATTCCGCAGCAAAAAGTTGAAAGTGATTTGGATAATGAAGGTGACAAAGACGAACTGGACAAAGACGTAGAAGATATATTCTAAATCAAACAGCAATTGGATAAATTGGTGCATACCGGAGGATGCACAAGTTCAGAGGTGGTGGATGTCGTGTTATAACATGAGTATACCGAGAAAATATAAAAAAAGGGACTTTTATTAATGTTCAGTTACCTTGAATATTGGGAGCAACGACCAACTCCAGTGCAAATACTGAGTGGCCTGGTTCAGTTACCCCGTTACAGTCAGCCGAGGCATACTGAAATGCTCCATTCGATTCCAATAACGGGAGTCAGCAGGAAGGAAAAGGACAAATTCACACGACGGGTGAGCGTGGTTCGAAGAGCCAATTGGATCCAATTTCAAGAATCGAATCCGGATCTTTTTAGCCAATATGAGACCTGAATTGGCCAGGCAACCCAATGCAGTCTAATTACGGAAAAAATCATGGTCTTACTACGAGCCTCAACAAGTCTGACGTGATGTCAAGGACAAAGACTCGATGAGGGAAAATATACACCAAAAGGCTATCTTGATATAATAAGTCAAAATATAAACAAGTAAGTATATTAAAAGGAAACTGGAATGGCTATTGCCACAAGACAAGAAACTAAAGACTCTTGAACCTGGACTAGAAGCAAGAAAGGAGTTGACAAGAGTGAAGAAGCCTTCACTCTTGTCTCTATATATACTATCTAACTAGGGGCTACGTTGCAACGTTCTATAGGACCTCCAATATGTGTTGACTTTGTAGGACACATGCCTTGACTTATAAGGCAAGTTTTTCTACTGGTAGGCCACATAGTTAGCTTGAACTTCAAGCTAACAACATGTGTGGCACATGGCCAACTTGTTGACCACGTTTCTAATCCAAAAAGTCAATTAAAGACATCTATGAAGTCAAAGCAGCGTCTAGAAAGTTTCTAAGAAGCTTCTATATTAAATATTATAGAATTAACTTACTTTTATCTACTTTTACTTACTTCTACCTATTTCTATATGTAATTATTAGCTTAAATGATTATGGCCGTGACATTACCCCCCCTTCTAGAGACGAGTTCCACGAGGAGCGGTCATCATATGTTGAGGAAATCTATGATGCGACGAATTGTATTCGCCACATACTCTGATCTTTGTTCTCTTCGAAGATGATTGATAGGGCCTCTCAACCATCGGTAGTATCTCATACCAGGGCTGGAAGACCACCCAGTTATTTGATCATTGTTGAGGCCTTCGTAACTTCCTTCGAATAGAATATTCGGAACACCATCAGGAGTTGTTCCTACCTCTAGCAAAATCACCAAACATCGAGAGTCCCTTCCCAAATCGTGATACCAAACGCGTTGTATCTCACCATCTGTTCGAAGAAGAACATGTCATTCTTGAAGATCTTCATCTCGATTGCGTCGTCTTAAAGGTTGTGACAATCGTAATGTCTCGTCCGGCAGGTCAGCAAACAAAGGTTCTTGAGTTGAATCCGCTGGTTGTTGGCTCTCCATCTAATTAGCGTCACAAATGCAAAGAAGTTACAAACAAGGATAGGAAATTGAATGTTATCTTGCCTCAATCTTGTCTCTTTTATAAGAGAGATTTTCATCTTGGTTTTGATGGATGTCGTTGATGAAAAAATTTCACTTTAGCTGATGCATTTGCTAGATTCCTGGATGGCTCCCATGTGCGTTTACTAATATCATATCCGCGCCAATGAACAAGATATTCGAGCTTATTTCGGTGCCACCTTGAGTCTAATATCTCTTCCACCTCAAATTCTTCATTATTATCTACTTCTATAGGAGGCGATGGCATTTGTCTTCTTCCTTGTATATCCACTGTCTTATATGGTTCAAGAAGAGACACATGGAATACAGGATGGATCTTCATTGACTCCGGTAGATGTAACCGATATGCAACTGGGTTGATCTGTTCAGAAACAGAAAAGGGGCCAAGCCTACGATAGTCCAACTTGTCACAAGGTCGAGTAGTCTTGATATTGCGACGAAATAGCCATACCTTATCACCCACGTTGATTTGTGGTTGCTCCTTATGATATAGATCTACATTTATCTTTTGTCGTTCTTGAGCTTCCTTCAATTGCGTCTTTATTATTGCATGTAACTCTGACAACCGATTTGCCATATCTTCTGCTGCAGGATTATCAACTTTTGAAATATCAAAAGTATCAAGTCGTGGATGATAGCCATAATTGGTAAAGAAAGGTGTTTGTTGCGTGGAAGAATGTACCGTATTATTATAAGCAAACTCTGCCAATGGCAGAAGGGTTGTCCAATTATCTTGTTGGTAGTTGATAGTACACCTTAAATATTGCTCCAAGACTTGGTTTACGCGCTCTGTTTGTCCATCAGTTTGAGGATGGAAAGCCGAAGATAGCTTTATGTCCACTTTTAAAATCTTGAAAAGGGTCCTCCAAAATCTTGACACAAATTGAGTTCCCCTATCTGATATGATATCTTTAGGTAATCCATGATAGCGATAGATATTATCAATGAAAAGCTTAGCTGTTTCTTCACCTGTGATAGATTTTGTACATGGCACAAAATGTGCCATCTTGGTGAAACAATCTACTATCACAAATATAGAATCATAAGATCTTGAGCTTGGAAGATCTGTGATGAAATCCATAGAAACAGAAGACCATGGTTGTTCAGATATAGGTAATGGCTGAAGAAGTCTGTAAGGTCAATGACGAGGAATTTTTGATCTTGAACAAATATCACATGATTGTACAAAGTCTTTGACTGACTTCCACATTTATGGCCACCAAAAATCTCTTGATATGAGTTCCAAAGTCTTATTGTATCCAAAGTGCCCTACTGCTAGAAAGTCATGACGTGCTTGAAGAACACGTAAACGTTGTCGTGTTGTAACATGAGTATACAGTGAAAATAAAAAGAAAGGGGAATTTTATTAATATTCAGTTACCTCGAATATTGGGAGCATCAACCAACTCCAGTACAAATACTGAGTGGTCAGGTTCAGTCACTCCATTACAGTCAGCCGGGGCATACTGAAATGCTCCATTCGATTCCAATAACGGGAGTCAGCAGGAAGAGAAGGACCAATTCACATGACGGGTTCGAGGAGCCAATTGGATCCAATTTTGATAATCCAATCCGGGTCCTCTTATCCAATATGAGACCTGAATTGGCCGGTCAACTCAATACAGTCTAATTACGGGAAATCCAGGTCTTACTACGGGTCTTAGCCAATCTGACGCGAGGACCAATTTGACCCAATTACGAGAACATCCAGGTTACTACGGGCATCTTTCCCAATATAGGACCTGAATTGGTCGGGCGACTCAATGTGGTTCCGATTACGTTGTTCGATTCTGTTTCAGGCTGTCCTGTTCTCTGTGCCGTTTCAGGGAACGTTGTTTTCTGTAAATGGATTTTGTAAAGGTAAAAACGGAGGAGAAAGCTTGATGGCGAGAGCCAATTTCGGATCCAAGCTTGAGGTGGGAGCCAATTCCGGATCTAAGATGGAAGATTGAAGAAATTCAAAGGATAAGGTTAGGGGGGGATATAGTTTTGAGGGGGGGGGGGGTTTTTTTTTCTTTCGGGGAATCGGGGAGGGGAGCTAGTTTTCAAGCTTTTGCAAGGTTACCAGTTCGGTTTCATTGGAGGTTTTTGAAGATCAAGGGAATTAGAGAGAAGAGCTTCATGCTTCGGGTCGGAGAAGCAAAGACATAGAATTTGGATTTTTCTTCTTCATAGAGTTTTGGGAAGACTGAGGCAATCACTGCTGAAGTCAGTGTTGTAATGGTGAATCGAGATTTTTAAATGAAGTGGGTTTGAATACTCTTGACTGTTTTGTAAAATTGAGTTACATCTGTGATTGAAGGATTAAAGGGGTGTCTATAGGATTGAGTATGCGGAGTGAATGAAATTTATTGGGTTAATCTAACAGGATAGTCAGTGGATACAAGATCGTAAGTACAAAGGGATATTGAAGATTAACAGTTTGGGTTGTTCGGGGTTCTCTGTAACGTCTAGAGACCTATCGGCTGGGGCAAAAAAAAAGACTTCGATAAGCAGTCGAAGAGCATCCGTATAGATTAACGGTACATTGTTGTAGTCGTTTACATTCCAGCAGTCAAAAACTGATAGACTGCTTGACTATCGGTGAATCTCCATACTACCTTCTATAGCCAGACGCCCGGCGCATTCTCGAGCAGGAAAGCACGTAATAGGACATAAGTAGTGAACCCGACGTGAAAGCTTGAGGTGGAAGGTATTGGATTTCGGTTGATTTTATCTTTATTTTTATGGAAAACGAAAATAAAAATTTTGAAGGATTTTTGGGAGAAGTTTCTGGTGGGGAGTCTTCTAAAGGACAAGGTATGCACATGGATTCGTCTATTGCTAGTTTGTTTCTAGCCTTCTCATTGTCAATGCAGCAACAACAAAGCAATGATCGAAAGGAAGCTTTGGCAACCAAAGCATTGCAAGCAGTGGTCAATAAAATTGATCAATTTGATGGGAGGAATATTTCAAGGTATTTAAGATGTTATGTTCGTGAAATAGAATTAAATCGGGTTTCTGAGAAGAAAATGGTTGAATTATTTGGACTTGCCACGATACCAGAGATAAGGGACCACATTACATCGATTACGGATCATTGTGGGAATTCATGGGAGGATTTTTCACATGCATTGAAAGATGAATATTTCTTGGAAGATGCTGATTGCGTTACTAAGAAGCTGTTTCTGGGATGGATTGAACGGCCCAATAAGAATTTGTAAGCAACAGAGCTACTAAGGAAATTTGAGAGGCAGTACTCTCAATTATCGAAGGTAGAAAAATTGACATTGGAGCCGAACAAAGTTGATCTATTTCTTCAAGCTGCTGATGGAGAATTGCAAGAGAAATTAGAACTCCTTCTTGAAGACAAAGAAGAAGATGAAGGATTGACAACGAAATGGAAGAACGTATAAGATGCAGTGGGGTTGCTTACAAAAAGAGAAAGGAGGAAGGATAGGAGCAATATTCCGAAAACAGTACAAGCACGCAAAGCTCCAGTACGTACAATACCACCAACAATGCCTACAGTTCAACCTTCGACATCCTTGTCAAAGAAAGCAGATATGGGTATGGAAGAAATTATAGGAAGAATGCGATATCTTCAAATCAAATTGGCAAGACTTGAAGAGAATACTTCTATAAACAATTCGAAGAATGTTTCAAAACAAGGATATGTACAAAGATGCATTTGGTGTGATGATGCTTCACACACTAGAAAAGATTGCAATGAATTTAATAATATGATACGGCAGGGAATTATTTGCTGGAAAGATGGGAAGATAGCATTGAAAGATAGGGATGATCTTCTTCAAACCAATTTTGGCAAGGGAGGAATGAGAGCATTGGTTCAAGATTACTTAAAAGAGCATGAAACAGTAGCACGAGAAAGTGCAAGTTATGGTGCTAGAGTAGATGATGAAATTGGTGGAAGTACGAAAACTAGTGAGTTTTGGGCTTCTGCCGTTTCTACAATGCAAGAAGGGAAATTACCTCGAGAAGCGTTATTGAGAACTGCAGCTACAATAGGAGGAAGAACAGGTTGGGAGGATCTTGTTGAGTCTCTTTCAGTTCATGCATATATTGCTAAGAGCCAACATGAAGCTTTGATGGAAGAAAAAAAACGAGGAAATTTTGATGATACTAGAGAAGGAAATTCTTTTAAGAGGCAAACTCGAGGAGACAAGGCTCGGGAGGCAGCTTCACAAGAATTGCCTGTAAAGGATACCTCAGCATCATTGGGAGAAAAAACAACGGAGACAAAAGATAAGGGCAAATCAATTGCTTATAAGCTACTTTCTGACATTGAAGCGGCAACAAATTTGAAAGGGGTGTTGGAAGAACGTATATTAAACGCTAAGGTGGAATTCACATTGAAAGAAGTTTTGGAAATTGTAAAGAAGGAGTTTCATGATGTTATCATTAACAGCATTAAGCGAAAGAGGCAATTAATGGGTGAAACTGGAATGAGTCATGCTATTGATGCAAGAATATATAAAGATGAAGAAGAGGTTGATATTGGTTACAAGCAACCAACAAATGAAAAGAATGGGTATAATCAGCGAGTACGTTTCGAAGATTATAGTGATAAGGAAATGGAAACTTTGAGCCATTATACTCGAAAGCATTGGACGAGGGCAACTACTGAGGTATTGGTGAAGGTAGGAGATATAGAAGAACCAATAGTTGCTTTAGTGGATCATGGTTCTGAAATAAATCTCATGTGTAAAGATCTTTATAAGAAGCAAAAATGGCCAATTGATATGGAACATGGATGGGCAATACGAGCAGCTAATAACACACGAGGCGAATTATATGGAGCTTGTCCAGATGTCAAAATTCGGATTGGGGATGTTGCGACGGAGCAACATTTCTTCGTTCAAGATACAACGTCTTATCCGTTGATTTTAGGACAACCTTATATCACGGCAACACGGATGGAAACAAAAGTACTTGACGATGGTTCTGCTTATGCAAGGGTACGTAGCGAAGATGGGAGGAAAGCTATACAATTTCTAACAGTACCTCCTAACCATGAACGGAATCGAGATAGGTTGAGGGAGAAACCATTGCCAAAGATTGTTGAAGGATTTAAGGATTTTGGGGAGGTACCACTGTAAAACAAGATTATGGAGGTACAAAAGAAGAGGTACTCTCGCGAGATGAAGGTGCCTTTGATGCGAGTTTTATTGGTATATTGGAGAATGGAAATATTATGTATGAGAAAGTTGATGATTTTAAAAGAAAAGAAAGAAAAAGATTATATGATATTGAAGGACAGTTACGCAAGATAGGTACATTGCAAGATGATGAGAGGATTTTGGATGTTTATGAAGAAAATGGACTGGAAGATTCATTGGAATTGATTACATCTATTGGGTTAGGGGATAATGATAAGATTGTTGAGATTCATTCGAGAGAGGTTTATACCATGTTTGAATCTTTTCAAGCACCAGAAGTCACAGTAGAGACGAAATATAAAATGGCAGATAAGAAGGTAAAGCCTGTTGCCGGACCATTACCAGAGGATCCTAAAGAACAAATGGGAGAAGCATCAAAAGAAGCAAGTTTAAGAGATCCAATGAGTATTGGACATCAGTTTACTGAAGAGACTTTTGAAGAATTGAAGATTGGTTCTGATGGTTCTTTATTGCCGGAGGAAATTACTTGCTTCAAAAAGATGTTTGCTAAACAAGGTAGATCGTTTGCCTTCGAATCTCATGAAATTGGGTGTGTGGATCCAAATATTATAACACCTATGGTTATCTTCACTGTACCGCATGTACCTTGGAATCTAAGACCGATTCCAGTACCGAGGGCACATTTACCTAAATTGGTGGAACTATTGAAAGAAAAGATAAAGATGAAAATATTAGAACCTTCATTTGCGCCGTATTCTAGTCGATGGTTTACGGTACCTAAGAAGAATGGGTCACTACGGTTTATTCAAGATATGCAACCTGTGAATGCAATAACTGTCAGGAATGCAGGAATTGGATCTATTGTGGATGAATTTGCTGAGGCGTTTGCTGGAAGGGCGATCTATTCAATGGGTGATTTGTATTCAGGTTATGAACAATTTCAACTTGCCGAAGGAAGTAGAGATATGATAACGATGAGGACACCGATTGGATTGGTTAGAATATGCACTCTTCCTCAAGGCGCGACCAACTCAGTTGCGCATATGATGAATGGGATGAATAAGGTATTGAGAGATTTTATTCCGGAAAAGACTATACCTTTTTTGGATGATGTTCCTATAAAAGGGTGCAGAGAAGGAGACAAGGATAAAACTTTAGATACGAGGGGGTATCGCAGATATGTTGTTGATCATATACAAGATTGTGAAAAGATTTTAACTCGGCTTGGAGAAGTTCATCTTACATTATCGGGTATGAAGTCCGTATTTGGAGTGCGAGAGGTTGTAATTGTTGGACATTTATGCGGATCTTACGGAAGAAAACCAGATCCGACTAAAGTTGATGCAATTGGAAGGATGAAAGAGGATTGTGGTTCTTTAACAGAGGTTCGCAGGTTTTTGGGTGCATGTGTATTTTATCGAATCTGGATCCCTCATTTTGCTCACATAGCGGATCCGTTATATGAACTGTTATGCAAGGGTTACCGATTTGAATGGAAAGAAAGGCATATTCAGGCAATGCAAAGATTGAAGAAATTATTGATGTCACCTCCAATATTGAGGAAAGTTGATTATAAGTGCAATAGACCAGTGATTCTTACTGTAGACGCTAGTCCAATTGCCGTTGGATGGGCGGTGGGTCAAGATGATTCGAATGGGAGTAGATTTGCAGTTCGATTTGGGGCTAAAGTTTTAAGTATTCATCAGCGTGCATATTCGCAAGTCAAAAGAGAACTTTGGGGAGTCGTTTCGGCTATGAAAGCTGAAAAGGACTATTTGATTGGGGCATTAGTAGTAATTGAAACAGATTGCTTGCCATTGCTTGGAATGATTACTAACTGTTCAACGCCAGATATTGCAATGTTGAGATGGATTGCTTATATTAAGTCACTAAATCCAGAATTTAAGCATATCACTGGAAAGGACAATTTAGTAGCGGACATGCTATCTCGAGCAAGATACGAGAGGGAGGACGAAATGGTTGAAGACATTGATGATGTCGTATTGAAATTCTATTCAATATCGAATCTCAACAGAGAAGACAAGCTATTTCTTGAAGAATCTTATGAAGGAGAATTATTGGATATTGGTCATTATTTGAATACCTTGTCTAAGCAGGGGAATTGGTCTACAAAAAAATTCAAACAAATAAGAAAAAAAACATATGGATTTTTACTTCGAGATGGATTCTTATAGAAGAGACCGAAGAAAGGAATTGGGATGCCACAACGAGTGATAGGCAAAAGGGAAGAAAAACTAAAATTATTAAAGGAGTTTCATGATAGTTTATGGGCAGGGCATAGAAGAATCTGGGCTACTTTTGCTAAACTCAAGGAACGATATTGGTGGAAAAATATGTATCGAGATGTGCTCTCATTTGTAGAGTCATGTGAAATCTGTCAATCGTATTCTAATATCCGACATCGAAATGGTCTTCATCCTACATATCCTCTGGCTATTCATTTTAAATGGGTTGTTGATTTGGTTATTATGCCGGTTGGGTTATGGCAGATGAGATATTTAGTTTTAGCTCGTGAAGATTTATCAAATCAAGTAGAAGGAAGAGTATTGAGGACAAAATCTTCAGAGGAGATTTGTAGGTTTTTGCTTGAAGATGTCATTTGTCGCTACGAATGCGTAGGAAAAAATTACTGCAGATCGTGGAGAATTAAATGCACAAGAAGCTCGTAAGTTCTTTGAAAGATGTGGAGTTAAACTATCACTGACTACTGCTTATAATCCAGAAGGGAATGCAAAAAGCGAACGTGGTTACCCACCGATTGTGAAAGCATTAGTTAAAGCTTGTAATAGGAAAGTTAAAGAGTGACCACGGCTTTTGTCATTTGCATTATGGGCTGATCGAACAACACATAGTTCGGTGACAGGATATATGCCAGTAGAACTTATGACATGTCGAAAACTAATTATGTCGATTGAAGAAAAGGTACTTACTTGGAGTATGCTACCATGGAAAGATGGATTGACAAGAGAAGAACTTCTGGCTATTAGGATTTGACAATTGGAGGAAAGATCGGAAGATGTGCAGATAGCATTGGAAAGGTTAAAAAGAGCAAGGTTACAAAACAAGGCGCGATTCGATAAGCAACATCGATTGAGACCTAAAGCAATCAAGGAAGGTGATTGGATACTCGTTTATGACAATAGTCTGGATAATCAACATAGTACTTTGTGGAAATTTTCAAAACGATGGTTTAGACCATATGTAGTAACAACTGTTCATGATAATGCGACTTACTCATTACGCGAGTTAGATGGTACAAAATTGAAAATACCAATTACAGGGAAGCGAGTAAAAATATTTAAACGAAGACACGCGGTGATGAATATGAAAGACCTTAATGAAGGTACAGAGATTCCGCAGCAAGAAGATGAAAGTGATATAGATAATGAAGGTGACGAAGACGAACTGGACAAAGACGTAGGGGATATATTCTGAATCAAACAGCAATTGCGTAAATTGGTGCATACCGGAGGATGCACAGGTTCAGAGGGGGTGGATGTCGTGTTGTAACACGAGTATACAGTGAAAATAAAAAGAAAGGGGAATTTTATTAATATTCAGTTACCTCGAATATTGGGAGCATCAACCAACTCCAGTACAAATACTGAGTGGTCAGGTTCAGTCACTCCGTTACAGTCAGCCGGGGCATACTGAAATGCTCCATTCGATTCCAATAACGAGAGTCAGCAGGAAGAGAAGGATCAATTTACACGACGGATTCGAGGAGCCAATTGGATCCAATTTTGATAATCCAATCCGGGTCCTCTTATCCAATATGAGACCTGAATTGGCCGGTCAACTCAATGGTCTAATTACGGGAAATCCAGGTCTTACTACGGGTCTTAGCCAATCTGACGCGAGGACCAATTTGACCCAATTACGGGAACATCCAGGTTACTATGGGCATCTTTCCCAATATAGGACCTGAATTGGTCGGGCGACTCAATGTGGTCTCGATTACGGGGTTCGATTCTGTTTCAGGCTGTCCTGTTCTCTGTGCCGTTTCAGGGAACGTTGTTTTCGGTAAATGGATTTCGTAAAGGTAAAAATGGAGGAGAAAGCTTGACGACGAGAGCCAATTTTGGATCCAACCTGAGGTGGGAGCCAATTCCGGATCTAAGACAGAAGATTGAAGAAATTCAGAGGATAAGGTTAGGGGGGGATATAGTTTTGAGGGGGGGGGGTTTTTTTTCTTTCGGGGAATCGGAGAGGAGAGCTAGTTTTCATGCTTTTGCAAGGTTACCAGTTCGGTTTTATTGGAGGTTTTTGAAGATCAAGGGAATTAGAAAGAGGAGCTTCATGCTTCGGGTCGGGGAAGGAAAGACATAGAATTTGGATTTTTCTTCTTCGTAGAGTTTTGGGAAGACTGAGGCAATCGCTGCTGAAGTCAGTGTTGTAATGGTGAATCGGGATTTTTAAATGAAGTGGGTTTGATTACTCTTGACTGTTTTGTAAAATCGAGTTACGTCTGTAATTGAAGGATTAAAGGGGTGTCTATAGGATTGAGTATGCGGAGTGAATGAAATTTATTGGGTTAATCTAACAGGACAGTCAGTGGATACAAGATCGTAAGTACAAAGGGATATTGAAGATTAACAGTTTGGGTTGTTCGAGGTTCTCTGTAACGTCTAGAGACCTATCGGCTGGGGCAAAAAAATAAGACTTCGACAAGCAGTCGAAGAGCATCCGTATAAATTTACGGTACATTGTTGCAGTTGTTTATATTCCAGCAGTCAAAATCTCATAGACTGCTTGATTATCGGCGAATCTCCATACTACCTTCTACAGCCAGACGCCCGGTGCGTTCTCGAGCAGGAAAGTACGTAATACGACAACGTGCTTCTCCTTCTGGAACATATAGGCATCCTTCAAAATATAATAGATTATTCTTGAACTCGAACTTAGAAGGATCATGAGACTTGGAAGAATTTTTCTCGATATCATAAACAAGAGGGTATGAGGACATACTGGACTTGATTTGCTTGAGAAAAGTTGAATCAACAGTCAATGTTGATTTCATTGCTCGGAGATGAAATTGCTCCGGTTTCAAGAGGACCGTTCTTTGTTGCTCAAAAGCTGCATCTCCTTCTTTTGGTGCAAAATAAGAACGTCTAGATAGGGCATCAGACAAACCTTGTTGTTTTCCTGGCCGATAAGTGATAATGAACTCGAATCTTGACAAAGACATACTCCAACGAGCTTGACGACGATTCAACACGCGTGCTGACATGAAATACTCGAGGTTCTTGTGATCTGTATACACAGTGACTGGATAGAAGCGCCTTCTAGATAATGACACCATTCTTGAAAGAAATCCACGATCGCAAGAAGTTCTTTATCGTGGATCTCATAATTGATCTCAGCTGCTCAGAATTTTCTTGAATGAAAAGCTATCGGATGAAGTTTGTCATCTGTTCCCATTTGTGATAAAACTGCACCCAAGGCAAAATCTGATGCATTTATTTCCATAAAAAATGCCTTGGAAAAATCAACACGATATAAGACTGGTGCAGAGACAAACGATGTCTTCAAGGCTTCAAATGCTGCTTCCGCTTCTTGATTCCATTGGAATTTATCTTTACTAGTCAAGCGTGTAAGTGGAGCTGCAACTCGTGAGAAATCTTTGATGAAGATCCGATAGTAATTGGCAAATCCCAAGAAACATTGGACATCTCTTCCTGTCCTTGGAATCTTCCAATCCATGATTGTTTGGACTTTCTTAGAATCCATCATGAGACCATCATTTGAAATGATGTATCCTAAAAAATCAACTTGAGTAGTGTGAAATACACACTTTTCCATCTTGGCGTACAATCCTGCATCTCTAAGTTTTTGTAATACTTGACGAACATGTATTTCATGTTCTTCGACGTTCTTAGAATAGATCAGGATATCGTCTAGATAGCAGACGACAAAATTGTCTAAGAATTCACGAAATACATCATTCATGAGATGTTGAAAAGCAGCTGGTGCATTTGTGAGTCCAAAGGGCATGACATTATATTCGAAATGTCCATACCTGGTTCGAAACGCAGTCTTCCATTCATCTCTTTCTTTGATCCGTACTAGATTATATGCTCCTCTTAGATCTATTTTTGTATAGATCTTAGCTTGATTCAACTGGTCAAGGAGTCCTGATATCAAAGGTAATGGATACCTGTTCTTGATTGTGATCTTGTTGAGTCCTCGATAATCAACACACATTCGTAAAGATCCATCTTTTTTCTTTACGAATAGAATTGGAGCTCCTGCTGGAGATTTTGAATGGCGTATGAAATTCTTCGCTAAATTCTCGTCAATATATGTCTTGAGTTCAGCCATCTCATCTTGCGATAAACTGTAAATTGGTCCAAATGGTGGCTGAGTTCCTTCCTTGAGGTCGATTGAACAATCATATGGGCGATGCTCAGGAAGAATATCTGCATTCTTTTTCTCAAAAACGACTTGATAATCCTGATATTGACTTGGAATGCCAATTGAAGTCTTTACGTTTTCAGAAATAGGTGCAGCATAAATAGCAAAAGTTGATCCTTCTTTTGCTGCGTGTATAAATGCTTTTGCACCTATCAGTACGGGTTTTACTATACTAGACTTATAATTTTTTACTTGGTTGGTAGAACTATTAATAACGCTTTGGAAAAAGTCAAGTTTACGCAAATTCCAATCTATTCGAGGGTTATATTTTTCTAGCCAGGATAAACCTAAAATAATTGGATTGGACGAGGATTTAATTATGTTAAAAGCTATGTAGCTATCATGACCGTCTATTGTTACTTTTATAGGATGAGTTTCATGAGTGACATCTCCAGAAGAGAAGGGACGACCATCTATGACTTCTACATGTACTGGTTTAGGTTTCTGTACAAAGGGTATTTTACGTCTTTTAACAAATTGTTCATCTAAAAAACATGCTGAGGCTCCCGAATCTAATAAAGCAGAGGCTTTGTAATTCTTAGGTCCTAAATATAAGTCTATTATAAAACAAGGAGAGGGTTCTGAGGAGAAGATAAGACCTTCATTAGGAATTGTATAAGGTTCCAACTGCACGGTCCCTATTGTAGCTGGACGGATCCGTTTTCCGACATGTTGTCTTCTTTGACCGTCGTACCCCTCATTTTATAGTTGCGTCGTTTCTTTGGACAATGTTGAGCAGTGTGCTTAGGTTCTCCACAATATAAACATAATCCTTCTTGATGACAACAAATCTTTTCTTGCTCAGTTAGGGGTTTAAAACGTACTGCGTCAATTTGCATGTCTTCTACTTCTGAATGTACGTTTGGCAAAGATGTTGATGTTGCCATTGAGTAATAACGTTGAGGTTCCCGTGAATGATTCTCGGATCAAAATTCGAAAAGTCGATTATCACATTTTACCGCAAAATCGATTGCTTGACTCAAAGTTTGAGGATCAGGTAAGTTGAGCATCAATTTTTTTACTTCGTATTGCAATCCATAAAGAAATTGACTGATGAGTGCAGCATCATCCCACTTGATGTCAATTACAAGTTGTCGAAATTGTGAAGCATATACTGTTACTGAGCGATTTTTTTGTCATAGAATTTGGATCTTATTTGTTGCAACACGAGTTGCATCGTGTTCACCATACATAGATCGAAACTCCACCAAAAAAGCTTCCAAATTGTCCAATATTGGATTTCGTTGTTCAAGAAAAGACGAAAACCACGATAATGCAGAACCAGAAAGTAGAGTGCCAATAAACCTGACTTGTGATCCTGGAGTTGGATAGCTTTGCGGTTGAAGTTCAATTGCCAATTATACTTGATTGATGAACCCTCGAAACTTTGATCTCGTACCATCAAATTTCTCAGGTAAGGCAATTCTTGGTTCTCTAGTGCTTATAGGGTGTTGTACAATTGGAGAAGGAACGTGATTTGTTGTAGATGTTGAAGCAGCTCCAATCATCTCTATATCTCCACTTTCTGCTATTCTTGTTCTTTCCTATGTTGGTGAATTGAATTGATGCATCGCAAGCATTAACTCCCTCATTTGTTCTTGCATTTGTGCCATTGCACTCTTCATTTCAACAAGCTCTGCCATAATGACACTAAGAAGAAAAATTTGTTTGATATTGCTCAAGACAAAAGAAAAGAAAGACTTGATAACAAAGAAGATACTAAGAACAATATCAGTTTAGAAGTGGGTAATCCGCACACTTCTAATACGCTTATGTCTTGTCAAGAGAAAGGGGTAATCCACTCTTACTCAAGAAAAAACAAAGCTCTGATATTATAAGTGTACTCTTGTCAATCTGTCAAGGACAAAGACTCGATGAGGAAAAATATACACCAAAAGGCTATCTCGATATAATAAGTCAAAATATAAACAAGTAGGTATATTAAAAGGAAACTGGAATGGCTATTGCCACAAGACAAGAAACTAAAGACTCTTGAACCTGGACTAGAAGCAAGAAAGGAGTTGACAAGAGTGAAGAAGCCTTCACTCTTGTCTCTATATATACTATCTAACTAGGGGCTACGTGGCGACGTTCTATAGGACCTCCAATATGTGTTGACTTTGTAGGACACATGCCTTAACTTACAAGGCAAGTTTTTCTACTGGTGGGCCACATAGTTAGCTTGATCTTCAAGCTAACAACATGTGTGGTACATGGCCAACTTGTTGACCACGTTTCTAATCCAAAAAGTCAATTAAAGACACCTATGAAGTCAAAGCAGCATCTAGGAAGTTTCTAAGAAGCTTCTATATTAAATATTATAGAATTAACTTACTTTTATCTACTTTTACTTACTTCTACATATTTCTATATGTAATTATTAGCTTACATGATTATGGCCGTGACACGCGAAGGACCAATTTGATCCAATTACGGGAACATTCAGGTTACTACGGGCATCTTGTCCAATGTGAGACCTGAATTGGTCGGGCGACTCGATGTGGACCCGAGTACGGGGTTTCGATTCTGTTTCAGGCTGTCCTATTCTCTGTGCCGTTTCATGGAACGTTGTTTTCGGTAAATGGATCTCTTAAAGGTAAAAACGGAGGAGAAAGCTCTGACGGCGAGAGCCAATTTCGGATCTTAGCCTTGATGGCGAGAGCCAATTTTGGATCTTAGCTCTGACGGCGGGAGCCAATTTCGGGTCCAAGACAGAAGATTGAAGAAATTCAGAGGATAAAATTATGGGAGAGAATAAGTTTTTGGAGGGGGGGGGGGATTTTTTATGGGGACTTTTTGAAGATAGGAGAGAGCTAGCTTCATGCTTCGAGGGAGTAAAGAAGACAGAGAATTGGGTTTTTTTTTTCTTCATAGGATTTTGGGAAGACTGAGGCAATCGTTGCTCAAGTCAGTGTTGTAATGGTGAATCGGGATTTTTAATGAAGTGGATGTGATTACTCTTGACTGTTTTGTGAAATCGAGTTACGTCTGTGATGAAGAGTTAAAAGGGTGTCTATAGGATTGAGTATGCGGAGTGAATGAAATTTATTGGGTTAATCTAACAAGACAATCAGTGGATACAAGATCGTGAGTATAAAGCGGTATCGAAGATTAGCAGTTTGGGTTGTTCGGGGTTCTCTGTAACGTTTAGAGACCTTCCGGCCGGGACAAAAAGGACTTTGGCGAGCAGTCGAAGGGCATCCGTATAGATTTACTATGTATTCTTGCAGTCGTTTATATTCTAACAGTCGAAAGCTGATAGACTGCTTGACTATTGGCGAATCTCCATACTACCTTCTACAGCCAGACGCCGGGCGCGTTCTCAAGCCAAAAAGCACGTAATACGACACCGGTGTATTCTCAGATTGAAAAACACGTCACACGACACCGTAATAGTGGATGACCACAACTTTAGTACAAAGTTTTTTAAAAAGATTATTCCATTTACAATGCAACGTGGAAACTTGAACAAAATCTCACCTATTACCAAGAGAAAATTTTGAGATACCATCAAGAGTGAAACAAGGACGTTCCGCATTAATGGAGAAAGATTAATTATAACAAGGTATAGATAAGATAGTTATATTATTGATATATAGTGATAGATATTTAGAACCATGTTTAAAAAGTTATGGAAGTTTCTAGAATTGGAATTAGATTAGTTGACCACGTAGGATCTATTGTAGAACATTTTAGAAAGAATTTAGGACAGATATCTAAGTGAGATCTATCATAGAACCTTCTAAACAATGTTTAAGATGGTTATCTAAGTAGAGTCTATCATTTAGGAACATTCTAGAAAGTCCAAGGTGATAGAATAAAGTATAAATATGATTAGGTAAGGCCTTTTGGAGCATCTAATCAAATATGGCTTTGGATCTTTTTTCTTAATACAATTGGATTTTGTATCTTTTTATTTTGTTCTGTTCTATTCTAATTTTATTTGCTCAATTTTGTCTTTTGTATCTCATTCTATTTAGTTTTGTTTTATTTTATTCTGGTCTAGTTTGTCCTACTTTGTGATAAGATTTTATGTTGTTGTGGATTAGAAGGATCTTGGACTCTTGAGATAGATCGGTCCTATTTCACAACCTTTGTCAAGTAAATTCAATCAAATATATCCTCTGATCCACTCGTTCATGATATTAAGAATAATATTTTTCAATCTCATGATACTTCTAAATTCAACTTCAAGAATAATCTACTCTATTTCAAGAGATGATTATATCTTCTAAAAGACAAAGTGCAATTATGAATTCTTCAGCTTGTCATGATTTTCTAATAAATGAATGTTTTAAATATAATAAGACTTTGGAACTAATATCAAGAGATTTTTGGTGGCCTCAAATGTAGAATACAAATAAAGACTTTATAAAATCATTTGATATTTTTTCAAGATTAAGTACTCCTTGTCATTGATCTTATAGACTTCTTCAGCCATTACCTATTTTGAAACATCTATAGTCTTCTATTTCTATAGATTTTTTCACAAATCTTTTGGCTTCAAATTTGAATGATTTTATGAGTAAATATAAAGCTTTCTTGAATTTATATTCTCAAATTGATGGACAAACAAAAAGGGTGAATCAAGTTTTGGACAATATTTGAGGTGTATCATCAATTGTCATCAAGATGATTGCACAATTTTTTTACCATTAGTAGAGTTTGTATACAAAAATTTGATACATTCTTTTACTTAAAAAATACCTTTTTTTCCAATTATGGTTATCATTCATGATTTGATACTTTTGACTTTTTAAAAGTTGATAATTCTATGGTAGAAGATTTAGAAAATGAAAGCTCGATCAAAAGAAGTTTAATAATGATAAAATAATAATACAAATACCTATTTTAAAAAAAAAACCATAATTTAATGTAGATGACAAAGTATGATTACTTTGTCATAATATCAAGACTATTCTTTATGAGAAGTTGAACTATTTTAAGCTTAGATCTTTTTTTATTTGTGAATAAGTCAATTTTCTTGTTTATTAATTACATTTATTGGAGTCTATAAAGATCCATACCATATTCTATAGCTCTCTTCTTGAGCCATATAAGATAATGAGTATCTCAAAAAGAAAATAAATACCACCTTCTCTTATAAAAGTAGATAATAATCAAGAATTTGGAATAGAAGAAGACTTAGATTTAAGGCAACATCAAAATAGGTTAGAATATCTTCTTGAGTAGTATAGATATGAAATTAGTAAATGCATATGGGAGTCAACAAAGAATCTTGCAAATACAATAAAGATAGTTTAGGCTTTTAATTGACAATATCCATCAAAACTAAGATAAAAGATCCGTGAAAGATGTTAAAAGTTCTTTTTAGAATTCATTTGTGGAAAAGAGAGATAATGTCACAAATATATGTATTTATTCCAATATTTATCTATTTGATTAGGTAGAAATAAATAAATATAGATTAATTCTATAATATCTTTTAAAATAGCTTCTTAGAAGCTTCATAAATGCAATTTTGTATCAAGGACAAGAACTTGATAAAAACAAATAAATAAGTGAGACTTTTCTCAAAAAAAGATGACAAAATAGAAAGAACTAAATATGTATATTAAGAAAGAAACTGGAATGGCTGTTGCCAAAAGACAAGAAAACTAGGTACCCTTGAAACTAGATTGTAAACAAAAAAGGAATTGATAAGAGTAAAGAAAGCTTCATTTTTACCTCTATATATATTATCTACTCAGGAGCTATGTGGCAATGTTCTATAGGACCTCTAAAAACGTGTTGACTTTCCACAATACGTATCTTAACTTGCAAGGCAAGTTTTCTATGTAGGTGCCACATAGTTAACTTGTTCCGCAAGCTACTAACATGTGTGGTACATGGTTAATTTGTTGACCAAGTTTCTAACCTATCAATCAAATATAAATACATGTAAAGTCAAAGCAATGTCTATGAAGCTTCTAAAAAGCTTTTCTAGAAGATATTAGGAAATTAATCTATTTTTACTTACTTCTACCTATTCATATCATTTACATGACAATTACGGTAAATATATGTCCATGATATTATCCCTGCTTCTTGAGACGAGTTCTACAAGGAGAGGTAATTACATGCTAAGGAAGTATAGATGCAACAAATTGTATTTGCCACATACTGTAATCTTTGTTCTCTTCAAAGATAATTGATAGGACCTCTCAACCATCAATAGTGTCCCATACTAGGGCGGAAAGACCACCCAATTATTTGATTATTGTTGAGGCTTTCATAACTTCCTTCAAATAAAACATTTGAAACACCATCAAGAGTTGTTTCTACTTCTAGTAAAATCACCAAATATTGGAAGTCCCTTCTAAGGTCATGATATCAAACACATTGTATCTTGCCATCAATTCGAGAAAAATATGTCATTCTTGAGGATCTTCATCTTGATTGCATCATCTTGAAGGTTATGACAATCATAATGTCTCATGTGGCAAGTCAACTAATGAAGGTTTTTGAGTCAAAATTGCTAGTTATTGATTTTCTATCTCTTTAGCATCACAACTACAAAGAAACTACAAACAAAGATTGAAAGTAGAATGTTATCTTGCCTAGATCTTGTTTCTTTTATAAAAAAGGTTTTCATCTTGATTTTGATGGATGTCATCAATAAAGAGCCTCCACCACCTTTGTTGTATTTACAAGATTTTTTATTCACTTCCATGTGCGTTCACTAATATCATATCCATACCAATAGACAAGTTATTCTAATTTATTTTGACGTCGCCTTAAATCTATGGCTTCTTCCACTTCAAACTCTTCATTATTGTCCACTTTTATATGAGGAGGTGGAGTTTGTTTTCTTCTTGATATGTCCACTATCTTGTATGATTCAAGAAGAGACATATGGAATACTAGATGGATTTTTATTGACTTCGGTAGGTGTAAACAATATGCAACTAGATTGATTTGTGCAAAAATAAAAAATGGTCCAAGTCTACGATAGTCCAACTTGTCTCAAGGATAAGTGGTCTTAATATTACTATGAAGTAACCATACCTTGTCACTTACATGGAATGGCGGTTATTGCTTTTGATATACATTTGCATTGATCTTTTATTGTTCTTGAACTTCTTTTAACTGCGCCTTCATTGTTGTATGTAGCTCTAACAAATGATTTGCCAAATCTTTCGCTACAGGATTTTTAGCTTTTGAAAGGTCAAAAGTATTAAGTCATGGATGATAACCATAATTGATAAAGAAAGATGTTTATTTTATAGAAGAATATATCGTGTTATTATAAGCAAACTCTGCCAATGGCAAAAGAGTTGTCCAATCATCTTGTTGATAGTTGATGGTACATATTAAATACTACTCTAAAACTTGATTAACACGCTCTATTTATCCATTAGTTTGAGGATAGAATACCAAAGATATTTTATATCTATTTTTAGAATTTTAAAAAGAGTCCACCAAAATTATGATACAAATTGAATTTTCCTATCTGATATAATATCTTTGGATAATCCATGATAGCAATAGATTTGCAGTTCGATTTGGAGCTAAAGTTTTAAGTATTCATCAGCGTACATATTTGCAAGTCAAAAGAGAACTTTGGGGAGTTGTTTTGGCTATGAAAGCTGAAAAGGACTATTTGATTGGAGCATTAGTAGTAATTGAAACAGATTGCTTGCCATTGCTTGGAATGATTACTAACTGTTCAACACCAGATATTACAATGTTGAGATAGATTGCTTATATTAAGTCACTAAATCCGAAATTTAAGCATGTTATTGGGAAGGATAATTTAGTAGCAGACATGCTATCTCGAGTAAGATATGAGAGGGAGGACGAAATGGTTGAAGACATTGATGACGTCGGATTGAAATTCTATTCAATATCAAATCTCAACAGAGAAGACAAGCTATTTCTTGAAGAATCTTATGAAGGAGAATTATTGGATATTGGTCATTACTTGAATACCTTGACTAAGTAGGGAAATTGGTCTACAAAAAAATTCAAACAAATAAGAAAAAAAACATATGGATTTTTGCTTTGAGATGGATTCTTATAGAAGAGACCGAAGAAAGGAATTGGGATGCCACAACGAGTGATAGGCAAAAAGGAAGAAAAACTAAAATTATTAAAAGAGTTTCATAATAGTTTATGGGCAGGGCATAGAAGAATCTGGGCTACTTTTGCTAAACTCAAGGAACGATATTGGTGGAAAAATATGTATCGAGATGTGCTCTCATTTGTAGAGTCATGTGAAATCTGTCAATCGTATTCTAATATCCGACATCGAAATGGTCTTCATCCTACATATCCTCTGGCTATTCATTTTAAATGGGTTGTTGATTTGGTTATTATGCCAGTTGGCTTATGGCAGATGAGATATTTGGTTTTAGCTCGTGAAGATTTATCAAATCAAGTAGAAGGAAGAGCATTGAGGACAAAATCTTCAGAGGAGATTTGTAGGTTTTTGCTTGAAGATGTCATTTGTCACTACGGATGCATAGAAAAAAATTACTGCAGATCATGGAGAATTAAATGCACAAGAAGCTCGTAAGTTCTTTGAAAGATGTGGAGTTAAACTATCACTGACTACTGCTTATAATCCAGAAGGGAATGCAAAAAGCGAACGTGGTCACCCACCGATTGTGAAAGCATTAGTTAAAGCTTGTAATGGAAAAGTTAAAGAGTGGCCACGGCTTTTGTCATTTGCATTATGGGTTGATCGAACAACACATAGTTTGGTGACAAGATATATGCCAGTAGAACTTATGATAGGTCGAAAACCAATTATGTCGATTGAAGAAAAGGTACTTACTTGGAGTATACTACCATGGGAAGATGGATTGACAAGAGAAGATTTCTGGCTAGTAGGATTCAACAATTGGAGCAAAGATTGGAAGATGTGCAAATAGCATTGGAAAGGTTAAAAAGAGCAAGGTTACAAAACAAGGTGCAATTCGATAAGCAACATCAATTGAGATCTAAAGCAATTGAAGAAGGTGATTGAGTACTTGTTTATGATAGTAGTTTAGACAACCAATATAACACTTTACGAAAGTTTTTAAAACATTGGTTTGGACCATATGTGGTAACAATTGTTCATGATAATGCGACTTATTCATTGTGGGAGTTAGATGGCACAAGATTAAAAATATCAATTGCAGGGAAGAGAGTGAAATTATTTAAACAAAGATATGCAGAAATAAATATAGAAGACCTTAATGAAGACATAGATATTCCGGAGTGAGAAGATGAAATTGATTTGGATAGCAGAGACAGTAGAGATGGACTAGACGAAGATTTGGAGAACATATTATGAATCAAACGGTAATTAGGTTAATTGGTGTATACCAGAGGATACACAAGTTCAGAGGGGGTGGATGTCATGTTGTAACATGTCTATATGATGAAAATATAAATGAAGAAGATTTATTAATA
Source organism: Physcomitrium patens (assembly GCF_059467195.1). Lineage (NCBI taxonomy): Eukaryota > Viridiplantae > Streptophyta > Bryopsida > Funariales > Funariaceae > Physcomitrium > Physcomitrium patens. The sequence continues at coordinate 12,463,062 of NC_143410.1, forward strand.
TTTAGTCACCTTGGATGTTAGAAGCGACGGCCAATTCTAGTATAAATATTGAGAGGCCAAGTTCAGTCACCCCATTACAGTCAGCTGGGGCATACTCATTAGTAACGAAATGCTCCATTCGATTCCAATAACGGGAGTTAGCAGAAAGGGAAAGGACCAATTCAACGACGGGTGAGCCTGGTTCGAAGAGCCAATTGGATCTAAGTTCAGAAGACCTCTAATCCAAGTCCTATTATGGGCTTCTTATCCAATATGAGACCTGACTTGGTCGGGCAACCCAATGTGGTCCGATTACAAGCTTTGATTTCGTTTCAGGTTGTTCCGTTCTTTGTACCGTTCGAGGAACGTTCTTTCTGTAAAAAAGATCTCTAAAAGGTGAAAATGGGGGGAGAAAAGTGAGAGGTCAATGGTTCCAATTTGGAAAGTCGAAGGCGGAAGAATAGGATCTTCTCAAGGTAAAAGGGGAGGGTAGATTAAGAAATGGACTTTTTTTTTTTTTTTTTTTCGAGAATCGGGGATTTTAGGTCGGAGAGCTAGCTTCATGCTTCGAGGAAAAGATAGAGAATTGGGGTTTTTTTTTTCTTCATAGGATTTTGGGAAGACTAAGGCAATTGTTGCTGAAAGTCAGTGTTATATTGGTGAACTGGATTTTTTCCGTAACAGAGAAAAGGCTGGTATTCTTGATTGTTGATGAAAAGGGAGATACTTCTGTGGTTGAAATTCAGAGTTGTCTAGAAGGTTGAGTATGCTGAATGTATGTGTGGTTGTGCTAATCTGACTGTATGGATAGAAGATATCTGCCAACAGTTTAAAGAGGTATTGGAAGTTGGCAAATTGGGGGTTGTTTAGGGTTTCTATGATAACTGGGAACCTACCAACAGGGATAAGAAGAATATTGGCAAGCGGCCAAGGGACATCGGTGCGGATTGTAGCATAGCCTCACAATCTATAAGCAAGGTTGAACTGGAACTTCTTGAGCATTCGAAAGGGCTTGCTGAGACACTAGCGATATATGTTTCACAACAAGTTGGAAGGATAAATTGATGATTATAGCTTGCCAAAGTTCATGGTCTAGGATTAAGATAATTAACGATAAAGATAAAATCAAAAACATAAAATAAATAAAATAAAATAAAAATAACAAAAGAGATTGAAGTTATATAGGGTCTCTACGTATTTTATATTGGAATTAAGCTTTTACATTGCAATTCGATATAGATTGTATTTGGGTAGTCAAAAATCCGATAGACTGCTTGAATACTAATGAAACACCATACTACCTCCTACAGCCAGACGCCCGGCGCATTCTCAAGTAAGATAGCACGTAAGACGATAATAGTTGAAAAAGTCTGTAAGGTAGATGATGAGGAGTTTTGATCTTGAACAAATGTCGCATGACTGAACAAAGTCTTTCACACCCTTCCACATTTGTGGCTACCAAAAATCTCTAGATATTAGTTCCAAAGTTTTATTGTATCCAAAATGTCCTACTACTGAAAAGTTATGATGAGCTTGAAGAACACTTAATCGCGCTTCACCTTCTAGAACATATAGGGATCCCTCAAAATATAGTAGATTGTTTTTAAATTCAAACTTGGAAGTATCATGAAACTTTGAAGGATTTCTCTTCATATCACGAATAAGAGGATCAGAAGACATACTTGACTGAACTTGCTTAATAAAAGTTGAATCAACAGTTATTGTTGATTTCATTGCTTAAAGATAAAGATGCTCTAGCTTCAAGAGAATTATCTGTTGCTGATCAAAAGTAGCATCTCTTTCCTTTGATGCAAGGTAAGATCATCTAAGGAGTGCAACTAACAAATCTTGTTATTTTTCTGATCAATAAGTGATCTTGAATTTGATTCTTGACAAAAACATACTTCAACAGGCTTGGCAACAATTCAAAACATGTGTTGACATAAAATATTCAAGGTTCTTGTAAATCATATACACAATGACTAGATTAGGAGCAACTTCTAGATAATGGCACCATTCTTGAAATAAATCCACAATTACAAGAATTTCTTTGTTGTAGATCTTGTAGTTAATCTCGGCTGCTGAAAATTATCTAGAATGAAAAGCTATTGGGTGAAGTTTATCATCTCTTCCCATTTGTAATAATATGGCATCTAAAGCAAAGTTTGATGCATCTATTTCCATAAAAAATAGCTTAGAAAAATCGACGCAATACAAGATTGGTGCAGAAATAGAGGTTGTCTTCAAAGCTTCAAATGCTACTTCAATTTCTTCATTCCATTGAAGTTTGTCTTTACAAGTCAAATGTATAAGTAGAGCTGCAACTTGAGAGAAGTCTTTAATAAAGATCCGATAGTAGTTAGCAAATCCCAAAAAGCATTGGACATCTCTTATCGTTTTTGAGATCTTCCAATCTATAATAGCTTGAGCTTTCTTAGGATCCATCATAAGTCCATCATTTGAAATGATGTATTCTAAGAAATTGACTTGAATAGTGTGAAATACACACTTTTCTATCTTGGCGTAGAGTCCCGTATCTCTTAGTTTTTGTAACACACAACAAATATAAAATTCATGTTCTTTTGTGTTCTTAGTATAGATTAAGATGTCATCTAGATAACAGACAATAAAATCATCTAAAAACTTCCAAAAGACATCACTCATTAGATGTTAGAATGCTGCTGGTGGATTTGTAAGTCCAAAAGGTATGATGTTGTATTCAAAATGTCTATACCTTGTTTGAAATGCAATCTTCCATTCATCTCCTTCTTTGATGCATACCACATTGTATGTTTCTTGTAGATGTATTTTTATATAGATCTTAGCTTAATTCAACTCATCAAAGAGTCCAGATATCAAAGATAGCGGGTACCTATTCTTGATGGTGATTTTGTTGAGTTTTCAATAATCGATACACTTCTGCAATGATCTATCTTTTTTCTTCACAAATAAAATTGGAGCTCCTATTGGAGATTTGGAATAGGATGTGAAGTTCTTTACTAGATTCTCTTTAATATATTCCTTGAGTTCAGCTAACTCATTTTTTCATAAACTGTAGATTATTTCAAATGGCGGTTGTGCTCCTTCTTGAAGGTCAATTGAGCACTCATAAGAACAATGTTCTAGAAGAGTATCCACATTTTTTCTTCTCAAAAACATCTTTAAAATCTTGATATTGGCTTGGAATGCCACTTGAAGTCTTTCTACTAGTAGAAATAGGTGTGACATAAATGATACAAGGTGATACTTCTTTTGTAGCATGCAAGAAAGCTCTTGAAAGTCAATTGCTTAATTCAATGTTTGAGGATCAAGTACATTGAGCATTAATTTTTTTTACCTCATATTGTAATCCATAGAGAAATTGGTTAATAAGTGCAGCATCATCCTACTTGATATCAGTTGCAAGTTGTTGAAATTGTGAAGCATACAACATTACTAATCGATTGCCTTGTCACAAAATATAGATCTTGTTGGTTGCAACACAAATTACATCATGTTTACCATATATGGATCAAAAATCTGCCAAAAAAATCTACAGATTATCTAATATTGGATCTCGTTGTTGAAGAAAAGATGAAAACTATGATAATGTTGAATCTAAAAGAAGCGTACCAATGAATCTAACTTACGATCCTAGAGTTGGATAGCTTTGAAGTTGAAGTTCAATCACAAGTTGTATTTAATTGTTAAATCCTCTAAACTTTAATCTGATGCCATCAAACTTCTCAAATAGAGTAATTCTTGGTTCTCTAAGTCTAGAAGGATATTCCACCATAAGAGAAGGGATATGATTTGGTGCAGATATTGAAGCAGCTCAAATCATTTCTATATCTTCACTTCCTGCCAATCCTGTTGTTGTCAATGATAAGAACATGATAAAAATAAATAAACAAATGAGACTTCTCTCAAAGAAAGATGAAAAAATAGAAATAACTTGATATGTATATTAAGAAAGAAACTGGAATGGCTATTGCCAAAAGCCAAGAAAACTAGAGATCCTTGAAATTAGACTAGAAGCAAAAAATAAGTTGACAAGAGTGAAGAAGGCTTCACTCTTGTCTCTATATATACTATCTTACTAAGGGCTATGTAGCAATGTTCTATACAACCTCTAATATGTGTTGACTTTGTAAGATACGTGCCTTGACTTATAAGGCAAATTTTTCTAAGTGTGGGCCACATAATTAGCTTGGTCATCAAGCTAACAACATCTGTGGCACATGGCCAACTTATTGATCTCATTTCTCATCCAAAAAGTCAATTAAAGATATCTATAAAGTCAAAGAAGCATCTATAAAGCTTCTAGAAAGCTTTCATAACAAACATTATAAAATTAACTTACTTTTATCTACTTTTACTTACTTCTACCTATTTATATATGTAATTATTAGCTTACATGCATATGTCCATGACATTACCTCCCTCCTTCTAGGGATGAGTTCTATGAAGAGCGGTCATCATATATTGAAGAAATCTATGATGTGACAAATTATATTTGCCACATATACTGATCTTTGTTCTCTTCAAAGATGATTGATAGGACCTCTCAACCATCGGTAGTGTTTCATACTAGGACAGCAAGACCACCCAGTTATTTGATCGTTATTGAGGCCTTTATAACTTCCTTTGAATAAAATATTTGCAACACCGTCAAGAATTATTTCTACCTCTAATAAAATCACCAAACATCAGGAATCTCTTCCAAGGTCGTGATACCAAACGCGTTGTATCTTGCCATCTATTCGAAGAAGAACATGTCATTCTTGAAGATCTTCATCTTGATTCCATCATCTTGAAGGTTGTGACAATCATAATGTCTCATCTGACAGGTCAGCAAACGAAGGCTCTTGAGTCGAATCTGCTAGCTGTTGGTTATCCATCTCCTCAATGTCACAACTACAAAGAAGCCACAAACAAAAATTAAAAATAGAATGTTATCTTGCCTAGATCTTGTTTCTTTCATAAAGATGGTTTTTATCTTGATTTTCATGGATGTCGTCGATGAAAAGCCTCCACCACCTTTGTTGCATTTGCAAGATTCTTTATTGGCTCCCATATGCATTCACTAATATCATATCCATGCCAATGGATAAGATATTCTAATTTATTTTGGTGCCACCTTGAATCTAAGACTTCTTCCACTTCAAACTCTTTTTTATTGTCTACTTTTATAGGAGGAGGTGGAGCTTGTCTTCTTCTAGGTATGTCCACTATCTTGTATGATTCAAGAAGAAACACGTGGAATACTAGATGGATTTTTATTAACTCCGATAGGTATAAACGATATGCAACTAGATTGATTTGTGAAGAAATAAAAAATGGTCTAAATGGGGGTTGTATTCTTTCTTGAAGGTCAATTGAGTAGTCATAGGAACAATGTTCTAGAAGAATATCCATATTTTTTCTTCTCAAATACAACTTGAAAATCTTGATATTGGCTTGGAATGCCACTTCAAGTCTTTCCACCAGTAGAAATAAGTGTGGCATAAATGAAACAAGGTGATCCTTCTTTTGTAGCATGCAAGAAAGCTCTTGCACCTACAAATACAAGTTTAATTGTAGTAGACTTATGACTTTCTACTTGATTAACTACGCTCTTAGTTACACTTTCAGAAAACTCAAGACTATGAAAAGTCCAATCTATTTTAGAGTTATATTTTTTTTAGCCATGATAAACCTAAAATGACTGGATTAGAGAGAGATCTAATAATATTAAATATTACAAAGCTACTATAACCATTACTTGCTACTTCTATAGGAAGAGTTTGATGAATAACTTCTCCTAAAGACAACGAACGACCATCTATGATTTCTACATGAATAGGTTTAGTTTTCTTCATTAAAAATATGTTATGTCTTTTAGCAAATTCTTCATCTAAAAAACATGTTGAGGCTTCTAAATCTAACAAGATAGAGGCTTTGTAATGTTTAGGTCCTAGAATAACATTTATTGTAAAATATAGAGAGGGTTCTGATGAGAGGATATGACCTTCATAAGGAGTTGTACAAGGTTCCAACTGCATGATTCCTATTATATTTGGATAAATTTGTTTTCCGACTTGCTATCTTCTTTCATCGTTGTCGTGTTGTAACATGAGTATACCGTAAAAATATTAAGAAAGGGGACTTTTATTAATATTCAGTTACCTCGAATATTGGGAGCAACGATCAATTCCAATGCAAATACTGAGAGGCTAGGTTCAATCACCCTGTTACAATCAGCCGGGGCATATTCAAATGCTCCATTCGATTCCAATAACGGGAGTCAACAGAAAGGGAAAGGACCAATTCAACGACGGGTGAGCATGGTTCTAAGAGCCAATTGGATCCAATTTCAAGACATCCAATCCAAGTCCTATTACGGGCCTCTTACCCAATATGAGACCTGACTTGGTCGGACAACCCAATGCAGTCCAATTACGGGAACATCCAGGTCTTACTACAAGCCTCTTAGCCAATATGAGATCTGAATTGGTCCGGTGACTCAATGTGGTCCCGATTATGGGAGTTTTGATTCCGTTTCAGGCTGTCCTGTTCTCTGTGCCATTTCAGCGAACATTGTTTCCAAAAAAAGAACCTTTTAAAAGGCAAAAAATAGAAGAGAAAGCTCTGACGGCGGAGCCAATTTCGAATCCAAGATGGAAGATTGAAGAAATTCAGAGGCTAGGATTTGAAAGAGGAGAGAATTAGGGTTGAAGGGGAGGATAGGTTAAGAAATGAAGGAGAGAGAATAAGTTTTTTGGAAAAGGATCAGAGAGCTAGCTTCATGCTTCGGGCGGGGAAAAAAGACAAATGATTGGGTTTTTTTTTCTTCATAGGGTTTTGGGAAGACTGAGGCAATCGTTGCTGAAGTCAGTGTTATACTAGTGAATCGGGGTTTTAATGAAGTGGGTGTGATTACTCTTGACTGTTTTGTGAAATCGAAATTACGTCTATGATTGAAGAATTAAAAAAGTGTCTATAGGATTGAGTATGCGGAGTGAATGAAAATTTTTGGGTTAATCTAACGAGACAGTCAGTGGATACAAGGTCGTGAGTATAAAGCGGTATCGGAGATTAGCAGATCAGATTGTTTGGGGTTCTCTGTAATGTCTAGAGGCCTACCGTTAGGGACAAAAAGGATTTTGGTGAGCGGTCGAAGGACATCCATATAGATTTATGGTATATTCTTGTAGTTGTTTATATTCCAATAGTCAAAAACTGATAGACTGCTTCAATATTAGCGAATCTCCATACTACCTTCTATAGCCAGACGTCCGGTACGTTCTCGAGCAAGAAAGCACGTAATACGACATAAAGTGGTGAACCTGACATGAAAGCTTGATGTAGAAGGTATTGGATTTCATTTGATTTTATTTTTATTTTTATGGAGAACGAAAATAAAAATTTTGAAGGATCTTTGGGAGGAGTTTTTGGTGGAGGTTCTTCTAAAGGACAAGGTATGCACATGGATCCGTCTATTGCTAGTATGTTTCAAGCCTTCTCATTATCAATGCAGCAATAGCAAAGCAATGATCCAAAGGAAGCTTTGGCAACCAAAGCATTGCAAGCAGTGGTCAATAAAATGGATCAATTTGATGGAAGGAATATTTCAAGGTATTTAAGATGTTATGTTCGTGAAATGGAATTAAATCGGGTTTCTGAGAAGAAAATGGTTGAATTATTTGGACTTGCCATGATACCGGATATAAGAGACCATATTACATTGATTACGAATCGTTATGGGAATTCATGGGAGGTTTTTTCACATGCATTGAAAGACGAATATTTCTTGGAAGATGCTGATCGGATTATTAAGAAGTTGTTTCCGAGATGGATTGAACGGCCTAATAAGAATTTGCAAGCAATAGAGTTATTAAGGGAATTTGAGAGGCAGTACTCTCAATTATCGAAGGTAGAAAAATTGACATTGGAGCCGAGCAAAGTTGATCTATTTCTTCAAGCTGCTGATGGAGAATTGCAAGAAAAATTAGAACTTCTTCTTGAAGACAAAGAAGAAGATGAAGGATTGACAACGAAGTGGAAGAACATTGAAGATGCGGTGGGATTGCTTACAAAAAGAGAAAGGAGGAAGGATAGGAGCAATATTCCGAAAACAGTACAAGCACCCAAAGCTCCAGTACGTACAACACCACCAACAATGCCTACAGTTCAACCTTCGACATCCTTATCAAAGAAAGCAGATATGGAAATGGAAGAAATTATATGAGGAATGCAAGATCTTCAAATCAAATTGGCAAGACTTGAAGAGAATACTTCTATAAACAATTCGAAGAATGTTTCAAAACAAGGATATGTACAAAGATGCATTTGGTGTGATGATGCTTCACACACTAGAAAAGATTGCAATGAATTTAATAATATGATACGGCAGGGAATTATTTGCTGGAAAGATGGGAAGATAGCATTGAAAGATAGGGATGATCTTCTTCAAACCAATTTTGGCAAGGGAGGAATGAGAGCATTGGTTCAAGATTACCTAAAAGAGCATGAAACAGCAGCACGAGAAAGTGCAAGTTATAGTGCTAGAGTAGACGATGGAATTGGTGGAAGTACGGAAACTAGTGAGTTTTGGGCTTCTGCCGTTTCTACAATGCAAAAAGAGAAATTACCTCGAGAAGCGTTATTGAGGACTGCAGCTACAATGCGAGGTGCAACAAGTTGGAAGGATCCTATTGAGTCTCTTTAAGTTCATGCATATATTGCTTAGAGCCAACATGAAGCTTTGATGGAAGAAAAGAGACGAGGAAATTTTGATGATATTAGAGAAGGAAATTCTTCTAAGAGGCAAACTCGAGGAGACAAGGCTCGGGAGGCAGCTTCACAAGAATTGCCTGTAAAGGATACCTCAGCATCATTGGGAGAAAAAACAAAGGAGACAAAAGATAAAGGCAAATCAATTGCTTATAAGCTACTTTCTGACATTGAAGTGGCAACAAATTTGAAAGGGGTGTTGGAAGAACATATATTAAACGCTAAGGTGGAATTCACATTGAAAGAAGTTTTGGGAATTGCAAAGAAGGAATTTCATGATGTTATCATTAACAGCATTAAGCGAAAGAGGCAATTAATGGGTGAAACTGGAATGAGTCATGCTATTGATGCAAGAATATATAAAGATGAAGAAGAGGTTGATATTGGTTACAAGCAACCAACAAATGAAAAGAATGGGTATAATCAACGAGTACGTTTCGAAGATTATAGTGATAAAGAAATGGAAACTTTGAGCCATTATACTCGAAAGCATTGGGCAAGGGCAACTACTGAGGTATTGGTGAAAGTAGGAGATATAGAAGAACCAATTGTTACTTTAATCGACCATGGTTTTGAAATAAATCTCATGTTTAAAGATATTTATAAGAAGCAAAAATGGCCAATTGATATGGAACATGGATGGACAATACGAGCAGCTAATAACACATGGGACGAATTATATGGAGCTTGTCCAGATGTCAAAATTCGGATTGGGGATGTTCCGATGGAGCAACATTTTTTTGTTCAAGATACAATGTGTTATCCGTTGATTTTAGGACAACCTTATATTACGGCAACACGGATGGAAACAAAAGTACTTGACGATGGTTTTGCTTATACAAGGGTACGTAGCGAAGATGAGAGGAAAGCTATACAATTTCTAACAGTACCTCCTAACCATGAACGGAATCGAGATAGGTTGAGGGAGAAACCATTGCCAAAGATTGTTGAAAGATTTAAGGATTTTGGAGAGGTACCACTATAAAGCAAGATTATGGAGGTACAAAAGAGGAGGTACTCTCGCGAGATGAAGGTGCCTTTGATGCGAGTTTTATTCGTATTTTGGAGAATAGAAATATTATGTATAAGAAAGTTGATGATTTTAAAAGAAAAGAAAGAAAAAGATTATATAATATTGAAGGAGAATTACGTAAGTTAGGTATATTGCAAGAAGATGGAAGTGATTTGAATAATGAAGGTGACGAAGACGAATTGGACAAAGACGTAGAGAATATATTATAAATCACACAGCAATTGGGTAAATTGGTCCATACCGAAGGATGCAGAGGTTCAGAGGGGTTGGATCACGTATTATAACACGAGTATACCGTAAAAATATTAAGAAAGGGGACTTTTATTAATGTTCAGTTACCTCGAATATTGGGAGCAACGACCAATTCCAGTGCAAATACTGAGAGGCCAGGTTCAATCACCCCATTACAGTCAGCCGGGGCATACTGAAATGCTCCATTCGATTCCAATAACGGGAGTCAACAGAAAGGGAAAGGACCAAAATTCAACAACGGGTGAGCCTGGTTTGAAGAGCCAATTGGATCCAATTTCAAGACATCCAATCCAAGTCCTATTACGGCCTCTTACCCAATATGAGACCTGACTTGGTCGGGCAACCTAATGCGGTCCAATTACGGGAACATGTAGGTCTTACTACGGACCTCTTAGCCAATATGAGACCTGAATTGGTCGAGCGACTCAATGTGGTCCCGATTATGGGGGTTTTGATACCGTTTCAGGTTGTCCTGTTCTCTGTGCCGTTTCAGCGAACGTTGTTTTCAGAAAAAGAACCTTTTAAAAGGCAAAAAATAGAAGAGAAAGCTCTGACGACGGAGCCAATTTCGAATCTAAGATGGAAGATTGAAGAAATTCAGAGGCTTGGGTTTGAAAGAGGGGAGAATTAGGGTTAAAAGGGAGGATAGGTTAAGAAATGAAGGAGAGAGAATAAGTTTTTTGGAAAAGGATCGGAGAGCTAGCTTCATGCTTCGGGCGGGAAAAAAAGACAAAGGATTGGGGTTTTTTTTCTTCATAGGGTTTCGGGAAGACTGAGGCAATCGTTGCTGAAGTCAGTGTTATACTAGTGAATCGAGATTTTAATGAAGTGGGTGTGATTACTCTTGACTGTTTTGTGAAATCGAAATTACGTCTGTGATTGAAGAATTAAAAGGATGTCTATAGGATTGAGTATGTAGAGTGAATAAAAAATTTTGGGTTAATCTAATAAGACAGTCAGTGGATACAAGGTCGTGACTATAAAGCGGTATCGGAGATTAGCAGATCGGATTGTTTGGGGTTCTCTGTAACGTCTAGAGGCCTACCGGCTGGGACAAAAAGGATTTCGACGAGTAGTCGAAGGACATCCATATAGATTTACGATATATTTTTGCAGTTGTTTATATTCCAACAGTCAAAAACCGATAGATTGCTTGAATATTAGCGAATCTCCATACTACCTTCTATAGCCAGACGCCCGACGCATTCTCGAGCAGGAAAGCACGTAATACGACATCGTCCTACTCCTCATTTTATGGTTGCGTCGCTTCTTTGAACAATGTTGAGTAGTATACTTAGGTTCTCTACAATATAAGCACAATCTTTTCTAACGGCGATGAGTCTTTTTTTGCTCAATAAGAAGTTTAAAACGTATCGCATCAATTTGCATATCCTCTACTTCCGAATGTATGTGTTGAAGAGTTATTGATGTTGCCATTGAATTATAGTGACTTTAAGGTCCACTTGTACGGTTCTCATATTGAAATTCAAAAAGACGATTGTCACACTTCACAGCAAAGTCAATTGCTTGACTCAATGTTTGACTATCAATTAAGTTGAGCATTAATTTTTTTATCTCATATTGTAATCCATAGAGAAATTGGCTAATAAGTGCAGCATCATCCCACTTGATATCAGTTGCAAGTTGTTAAAATTGTGAAGGATATAATATTACTAATCGATTATCTTATCACAAAATATGGATCTTATTGGTTGCAATAAGAATTGCATCATGTTCTCCATACATAGATCAAAACTCTGCCAAAAAAGCCTCTAGATTTTCTAATATTGGATCTCATCGTTCAAGAAAAGATGAAAACCATGATAATGTTGAACCTGAAAGAAATATACCAATGAGTCTAACTTGTGATCTTGGAGTTGGATAGCTTTGAAGTTGAAGTTCAATCACAAGTTGTACTTGATTGATAAATCCTCTAAACTTTGATCTGATGCCATCAAACTGCTTTGGTAGGGTAATTTTCATTCTCTAACAGTGGAAGGGAGTTCCACTATAGGAGAAGGGACATGATTTGGTGCAGATGTTGAAGCAGCTCCAATCATTTCTATATCTTTACTTCCTGCCAATCTTGTTGCTCCTTGTAGTAGTAAATTGAGTTGATGCATTGCAAGCATTATCTCCTTCAATTGCTCTTGCATTTGTGCCATTGCACTTTTTATTTCAGCAAGTTCTACCATGATAACACTTAGAAAAGAAAAGTTTTCTAATATCGCTCAAAACAAATAGAAGAGAGGACTTGAGAACAAAGAAAATACTAAGGACAATATTAGTTTAGAAGAGAATAATCTACAACTTCTAATATGCTTATGTCTTATTAAGAAAAAGGGGTAATCCACTCTTAATCAAGATTAGACAAAGCTCTGATATTGTAAGTGTACTCTTGTCAATCTGTCAAGGACAAGAACATGTTAAAAACAAATAAACAAGTGAGACTTCTCTCAAAGAAAGATGACAAAATAGAAATAACTTGATATGTATATTAAGAAAGAAACTGGAATGGCTATTGCCAAAAGCCAAGAAAACTAGAGACCCTTGAAACTAGATTGGAAGCAAGAAAGGAGTTGACAAGAGTGAAGAAGGCTTCACTCTTGTCTCTATATATACTATCTAACTAGGGGCTATGTGGTGATATCCTATAGGACTTCTAATATGTGTAGACTTTGTAGGACATATGCCTTCACTTACAAAGTTTTCTATGTGGGCACCACATAGTTAGCTTGTTTTGTAATCTACCAACATGTGTGGCATGTAGTTAACTTGTTGACCAAGTTTCTAACCTATCAATCAAGTATAAACACATCTAAAGTCAAAGCAACATCTATGAAGCTTTTAGGAAGCTTCTCTAGAAGAAATTAATCTATGAAATTAATCTACTTTTACTTACTTCTATCTATTCATATCACCTAAATAAGAATTACAGTAAATATATGTCCATGATATTTTGACTTTATATATATTTGTAATTCATTGGTAGGTTAAAAACTTGGTCAATAAGTCAATCATGTACAACACATGTTGATAACATATGTAGCAGTCACATAGAAAACTTACCTTACAAGTTAAGATATAAATTTAGCAAAAATCAACATATATTGGAGGTCTTATAGAACATTGCTATGTAGCTCCTAGATTAATAATATATATAGAAAAAAGAGCGAAGCGTTCTTCACTCTTGTCAACGCTTTTTTAGTCCTTAGTCTTGTTTAAAATTTTATAATTTTCTTATTTTTAGCAATAGCCATTCTAGTTTAATACTATATCATCTTTGAGTGAGTATCTAGTTTTTTCAAGTGATACAAGAGTATATTGATCTTTTAGTTCTTTAAGCTTCATGTCCTTGACAAAGAGGTGAGGTAAGTGACACAATTTTTGATATTTGACATGCCTTCTTTTGATATTTCAACTTCAAAATCATGCACCTTGTCAGGTGGGTGATTTGGTGAATTATCAAGTTTTATATTGAAATATCACAAGATATTGAACTTGCGTTACAAAGGGAATATTACCCAAAAAGGCCATGTTTGAACCCTCCTTAGTTATCATGTATAATAGTCAATAAATGCTATTTCTTGCTTTTCTTTTCTTTTTTTGGATATTAATAAAAAAATAATACCATTCAACTTTTAAACTCACCCTTTTGAAAGGAAATCTAGAGAGTAAATCTACTACCCGTGATCGTGTTCCTGTAAAAGCAATTCATAAAACAATTGTGGATAAAAGAAGGCATAGCTGGTCCCACAGTTCGCTCAATGCTAATTTTTCATGAAGTGAAGCAACCTTCTATCTCACAAGGTATTGGCCTTCCTTCAATCCTGTTGCATGGGGGGCCTTGCATCTAGGTCATTAGAAGAGCCTCTAATGAAGCTAGCCCTAAAAGTGTTCAAAAAGTGCTATGCTAGAATGTGGGAGAGCATGCACAAGACAAAGTCAACCTTCTACATTCCTAAATAAAGTTGAAATTTATGAAAATGATTAATGACACCAACCCAATAATGAAGTGATCTCTAAATATAGGTTGTATTTCTGATCCCTGCACGTGCTTTTCAAAGGCCTTTACGGATCCTGCACATCTTGTTACAACAACTGGGATGCTCGCATTACATCATTACGTCGGGATCCGAAGTTGGGTTACCTACGCTGCCTTGCCTTGAACTTCTGAGCATATCATCTCCTTGGGTGGCAGAAATTGGAACAATAACGGAGGATGGGATCATTTGCCACCAAGACTTTCGCTTCCTCGTTCGTCGATATCAGTTATCTGTAATAATCCTTCGAAATGACGTCTGTTCTGAGTCAGAATCCTTGACAGGTCTGCACGTGGAATAATCTGCACAACTAGGTGATATTTTTGAGGTCAGTATATCTACGACATGGATAACTTTAACGGAAAGGAATGAAGCTGGTGATGAACGACACAAGTACCAGCACGGCCGAGATTGGATCCTTCTTGTCGCAGGAGGTACGCTTGTTGTTGTTCCTGTTCTTGTACTAGACTTCGGTGGTGGGTTGGGCAGCTTCTCTTTGGTGGATATTTCCTGCATTTTACTGATATCCATGTTGTCGCGAGAGGCACTGTAAGATTATGTATCCGAACATGGGACAAGGTTCTGAATGCTGTGAGCTTGGTTCTGGTCTAACGATGCGTTCAGAAAAACTGACAGACACCTTGCGGAAGGGGGGACAGCTTGCCTAACTGATAGGCTACGGTATGTGAATATCCTAGGTGTCTTTGCAAGTGAACGTCACGGCAGGTACGACAAAAACCACAAGTATTGAATTTAAATCATGGCAAAGACATGCAGACTGGAATTTTTATAAATTCTGATTTCTGGCTCATCCAAGTTCGGCCCAATCATAAGCACTCACATCTATACTCACTACATGATTTTTGCTTTTCAAGGCTAGAAGTAAGTTTTCTCCATTACTGTACAAAATTGTTCACCTGCATAGCTGATAAAAAATTCATAATCCTAATAGGTGTTCGCCAAATCTGGCATTACGTGTTCATCTGGCAATCTATTACCCAGGTCGAGACTTGATGAGCCCTTTCCAATCAACTCCAACGATCCCCAGCAATTAGGTTGCTTCAGCTGGATAATAGATCATCTGGTACTTAATGCTAACCAAGAATCAGATAGGCTTGATCTTGAAGTGAAGACCGATCAGCGAGAAGATAAGGCATTTCAAATCCTGCACAGTAAAATCATGCTAAGCAGATGAGAAAAGCTTACATGCATCATTTCTCAATCCAACCGTCAGAACAATGAACACATCTAATACGGGCAGTATCCGCCAACTAAAAATAAGAGTGTAGAATCTCTAACAAAGTAAACAAGGAAACACTATGAAACACCTGGAAATATGGAGGAAACTCGGAAGCCGATTAATAGCTACATAGATTGCCCTAACAAATGAGTCTAATATCAATCGTGCAAATGTTACTCCAAAATGCTTGTTGAACATCAGCTGATGTACAACCTAATACCTACTTGCACAATGTCGTTAAAAATTCGAAGGTCTTCAGGATCTTTGCTGCTCTGTGCATCAAGCAGAGAACCCATTTTGGATGTGGTGAATGGAATAAGATTATTTCCCATCACAGTTTCTAGCTCTTGTCGTCCGATTCGGCCGGGCACAGGCTAGTTGTTGTCGTCTTCCTTTTAAGTCTGGATCAAGAGTCAGCTGAAAGTGAGAACCTGAAAAAATGATCACTTCGAGCTCTTTCCAAAGCATGATCCAATCACAAAACTCTTCAAACCTCAACCCTGCACGAATTGATCTACCACGAATCCATATCAACTGTCAGCTTGAAAAACATCCGTCACATTCTTTCAGCGTTTTAAATTGCCACTGGAAACCTTTCCTTTCATTGCAACACAATTATTCCATTCCAGCCATAATTCAGTATACAGAACGAAGAAAATATCCGACTCCAAATAATCAAATTTAAAGAGAAATATAGGATAAAAGTGACATATTCTAATCTGTAACTTTTTATAAAAAAAAGAAGAAAAAAAAATCAATGAAAAGAACGACAACACGTTAATGGCAAAAACCCTTTCAAAGAGCAAAAAACCCTAATTTAGCTACGTCATGGATGACCATCAGCACAGTTTTCGAATCAAACTCAAACAAGAAGAAACAATGACGAGCAAAGACCTCGCTCTCAGTGATGATGCGGCGGCACTCCTGGAGCGCGGCTTGAGTAAGACAGACCTCCTTGGGAATCATGGTATCTTTCTTATAGTTGGAGTTGTTGGCATAGCGGAGCTTGGCATCGGGACGGAACTCGACCTCCAAAAGTTCATGGCCGAACTTGCCCTTGTGACCGACGTAGTAACGCACATAGAATTCACCCCCCACTCCTTTGCGTGGACTGCCGCCATCGCTGCCTCCCGTTACCAAATTTGCATGCAATCGCGACACATATCAACGCGATGCGTCCTTCTCGGACACTCGTGAGGCAAATTCTTGTAAGTGGAAGGTTTTTCCTGTTTGAATCCCAGTTTCATATTGATAACCTGGAGGCCGGAGGCAGATATTTACACATTTACGAGTCGGGTCAGGGTATGTTTCTGCAGGGTCAGGGCTAAGTGTAAGTTTTATTGAAATTGTCTCATTATACATTTCCATCGAAACTATTTAATTATAATTATATACATTTTTTTGTTTTACTTGAGATTACGGCAAAAAGCACATAATTTTATCGTTACTATTCTATGACCGTTCACTATCTACAATTTCTGATACTTAGTGCTTTCTACATTTTTAAATTGTACAAAATGCATTTAAGAATTATTTAAGACCCTATATGTTCAATTTTGTTAAGTTAAATCTATTCAATCCTCTTATGATGTTGATTTTACTCATGCGTTAATTTATACTTCACTTATTAGTTCAGAAAAACCAAAACAATGCAATACAATAGTAGTAATAAATTATATATATATATATATATATATATATAGTATTGATTTGTATTGTCAAAACTTGTGTAATTGAATGATCATAATGGATGGATTAAATCTCTTGATGCTCAGTGTCCTATATAGTTGTTGAATTCATGAGTGTAGTGTGTTCATGAAAACAGGGAGTGTTTTGGAAGATTGTTACATATAACATCTAATCATTTGTATTTCTATTAAGTGATTATAACATAAGACTTAATATATGGGTTGTTTGATTATTTCTTTTTTGTTGGAAATTGTACAAAGTTTTGGCCTGCAATAACAATTCACTACCCAAAATACATTGTCCTTGGAAGACCATGTCAAAACTAAAAAATAAATACAATAAAATACAATAAAATACATTCAAAAGTATGAAAATGCTAAATAACAAAATTAACAATTTTGTTGACAAATAATGACTCAAAATTATCAAAATTAAATACACAGCTTGAAAAAAATTCATTTACGGATTCTCAATAAAAATACACTGCTACAATTACCTAGAAGGATTTTGAATCATTCAGCTGTCCTTGACTCATTAGGATGTTTGTTACTAAAATAACAACATTTATAATTAAAAATATTGTGCAGGTATTTCAGATCTACAGATTATAATAATTTTGATGAACTATGAAATCTGGAAGAAGAACAAGAATATATATATATATATATATATATAAGGAATTGTTAAATTTATCCAAACATTTATTAAATTTATCCACAAACCATCATTAGTTGAAGATCCAACTACTTTTTTTTATTAGTTTTCAATCCATGCAAATCTAGCATTGGATTTTTTTTTAATAATGGTTAGGATGGGTGGATTGATTTAGTAAATCCTTGGATCAATTTAACAATTCTCAATGTATATACATGAACTACACAAAGAATCTTAAAGATGACTCTCACATCTATATATATATATATATATATATACATAGATAGATATACAAACATGCACACACATCTATGTAAATTTTACTGTGTGAATATTAAAAATTAGATTATCATCACAATTAACTTGTAGGTTTATAAGTGTAACAATGTTCATTGGTTCTCTATTGAGAATCATGTAGAGGTTTTATGTAGAAAATTTAATTGTTTTTCACACATCCAACAAGCTTAAATAGATTTGCCATGAAACTTGACCTCAAAGAAATAAACCCTTTAATTCTTATCATCTTTGTCACCTTCTCATATTGGGAAAAGAAAGGCAGCAAAGAAGAATATGGCACTTATCCACAACTAGCTTGTAGGATTTAGAATCATCTCTACAATAAAGAGTGAAATTTTTGACATTTCGGAGACCAAGCCTTCAACAAGCAAGACACATGTTATTAAAGTAGAACACACAATAAGATACTTTAGTAAATGAATTCCATAGAACACATGAAATGCTCCAATTAATTTGCAAAGCAAAAATTATAGATTAAAATTAATTAGGAATTGGCTAAAGCTATTTCATTTCATTGTCTTCTTTTTTGTTTGTTGAGATCATCTTTATAGTTTTCAAGCTCCAAATGCTTCATTCGTTTATTCTTCCAAGTCACATTTTCATCCATTACTAATTAATAAGAAGCTTAAAGTTTATATGGTAAAAGACATTGATTATGGATGAACAACTTGCTTTTATTTTCAATTTCAAATGTTAACTTTGAAGAATATTTCTTGGCTAATTAAGAGTTTGTACATCAAATTGTTTATGTGGTGCTTTAAATGAGTTAAAAACTATAAGGTTTGGGTTTTTCAATATTAGATAGATAGATAGATAGATAGAAAGTATTACTATTGCCACTATAGTTTTTAATTCCAATTAAAAAAATATTAATATTTTTGACATGTTTTATGTTTAAAAACATATATGCTGAAATTAAATTTAATCTTAGTAAATTAATAAGAATAAATTGTGGTGATATTAAAAACATATATATATATATATATATATATATATATATATATGATAAAAAAATTCAGTAATAAGTATTAGCACCAATTTAAATATTATTTGAACTTATAATGTAGATATTTTTACTTTTCAATTCTTCAAATTTTCTATTTATTAAATATTATTCAAAATGTGTTCAAATAAATAGTATAATTTTTTTATTATTATTTTATTTTATCAAATTTAATGTGTATATTATATTCATCAATCTTTGGTACAATTAATTTAAACTTCAAGAAAAGTTTTAATTTTCATTACTATTCATGTTTATATTTGTTTATAGTTATAAATTATTTAAATTAATACTAAAATTGATGTCTTTTTAAAATTATTTTTAAAATATGTACATATGTAGTTTAAATTATTTAAAATTAAAATTAAAATTAATAACATAATATATTATATATAACTATAATTTATTTTGAAGATTTGTTAAAAATTAAATATATATTTTTAAAGTCTTTAATAATTATTTGAATCTGTTTGCTATAAATAATATAGAATATAATCATAAAAATTAATAACAAGTCATTGAGTATTTGATTGATCTTTTATTCTACATAAAAATCTTCATTTGATTTTTATTACTAAATAATTATAATAAAAAATCAAATAATTAATTCCTAATGTATTGGTTTTGAGACCGTAATATCCCCAATTTATGTTAATTTCTACTTTAAACTATTTTTGCAAAAAAAATAAAATAATAATAATTATTATTTTAGTTTTTTTTTAAAAAAACTCGGCTTTTAGATTAAGAAAATATAAAAGAATAATATTAATAATATTTATTAACAAAAATATTTATCAATTATTTGAGTAAAAATATTTATTGCAAAGCATTTGAAATAAATTCAATATTTAAAAAGGTATATATATATATATATATATATATATATATCATTCTAATGGAATTTCATTTCATTAAGTCTATTGTATATTTATATACATCCACATCTTTAATAAATTATTATTTACTTTTTTCTTTTTCTTGCATTTTAATATTGAATTGGATTTGATGAATGTTATTTTGATATTACATATATTTTATAAATATCATTATTCTATAAAAAATTAGACTACTCATATTATTTATTTGTTTTCTTACAAATATTCAAGTTATTTATGGATCATAAAGATGATGCCTTTTTGAATTTAAAGCTATAGTTTTTTGATCCAAAAACAAACAAGGGAGGTGAAACAGAGGTGATATTGACTTAGTCTCTTGCTGAAAATGGTCATGTTATATTATAAAAAAATAAATGAGTAATTTCAATATATATATATATATATATATATATATTGCACACATTTATACTTATGCGTCTCTGTTGAGTCTATAATTCACTAAAATTCAACTATAGAATTATAAATATTTTAACATGAGGTTGTAGGTTCCTATGATATTGTTATGATAGCATGTCAAGTCAAGTCTATATGAGTTGACGTATCAAAACATTTTCACTTAAGATTTGGATTTTTTTTTCAAGGATTTT
Organism: Physcomitrium patens; assembly: GCF_059467195.1. NCBI lineage: Eukaryota > Viridiplantae > Streptophyta > Bryopsida > Funariales > Funariaceae > Physcomitrium > Physcomitrium patens. Next base: position 12,483,489 of record NC_143410.1, read on the forward strand.
ATATTATTTCCCAAATTTCCATTATATTGTAAAAATATACCATTTAAAAAATTAAGCTCAAAAAAAAAAAAATTAAAATGATAGTTATAGTTTATAATTCTAAATAGTGCACATAATAATGATAATAATCAGTTAATTAAAAATTAATATCCTAATTTTTTAATATTAATTCAAATTCATGAATAAGATAATGAGTGTATATGTTTTTATAAATGTATAAATTTGGAAAGAAAAGAAAAAAAAAATACTATGAAAAAGTTGTTTCCTACTTGTATTTGTCACAATCTCTTCAACAAAAGATAAAAGCAAAATCTACCTATCTTAAAAGATAGGAACTATTGTAAAAAATACTAAAATAAATACCACACAATGCAAAATATGTGAAATATCCAAATATTTAATAAAAATCTTTTAATACCTAAATAAATCTTAAATACATGGGAGTATTTAGATATGTTCTTTAATGGTGTTGTTTTATAATAAGTATCTTTTTACTAAGGTAATTGTCTTACAAATACCCTTTTTTATAACATTTTCTTCAGCAAATCAAGGCATTCAATACAGGAAGTAGTTCCTTATATAAGTACTTTCACAACTTACTTATAGATCTAGTTAATAATGTCATACCACCTTTGCATGTTAAGCTAATAACAAACACAATAAGTGGTAATTGTCTTTTATGATTCCACTATTATATAAAGTGAATTCTTGCTTGAGAATGCATGAGATACCTAGGTGTAGAAGATAAATAAAAAATGTAACAATAAGATCCAACCAAGTTTAATACAACCTTAATTAAATTCTTATTAATCCTTAAAAATTCTAATCAAAATTTTACCAATTAAAAAGAAATTTAAATAAAATTACAAAAGATTTATAAAAAACCATAAATTAAATTTTAAAAAATAATAAAGAAATTATAAAAAAATAAAAAAATAAAAAATTTAAAGAAATAAAAATAATCTTACAGAAATATTTTAAAAAAAAATTTAAAAAATTAAAAATCTTAAAGAAATATTAAAAATTAAAATCCTAAATAAATTCTAAGTAAATCCTAAGTAAATCCTAAGTAAATCCTAATCAAATCTTAATTTTACCTTAATCAAATTCTAATAAAATTCTAACAATCTTAAACAAATCTTAATAAAATTCTAATCATATTTTGATTAAATTTAAGACTAAATCCTAATGAAATCTTAACCAAATTCTAATCAATCTTAATCAAATCTTAATCAAATCCTAATGAAATTTTAATAAAATTCTAAACAATCTCAAGTAAATTCTAAATAAATGTTAATAAATCATTATAGTTGTTTTAGAAATTCGATAAACATTAATTAAACTATCAATTTTAATTGAAATTTTACTTTGATTTCAATCCACATGTAGTTAACAAGCATATAAAATTCAAGAAGAATCAAACTCACCAACTAAAAGCAAAGCTTCCAAAACCTCTTGGATATTGGCTGCCCTTATTTTTTAACTTAAATATTGATATTCCAAGTAATTTTTCTTTGCTAAATCATTCAATTGCTTTAAAATTTGATTGGTGTGTAGGTTTTTAAGTCTAAATTGCTCTCACTAATTTTGCTTCAATCAAACCAATATATATTGTAAGATTATAAAAGCCTTCATTGATCCTAAATTTTAACTATCTAATTCCAAAATCTACAAAAACCCTTACAATCTTCAATCTAATTATTTGATTGATATCAAATTTTTTATGCACATTCAAAAAAAGTACAATAAAAAATTAACAAAATTTTACCTATAAATATGCTATGATATTCATACAATCTTCAAATTTGTGATTTTATTTATTTATTTATTTATTTCTTAAAATCCAAATTCACTAAATAATCTCTCATTTTTAAGAGCTTTCAAAACCTGAATATGCCTTCAAATCATGTAAAATCAACTCTCAAAATCCTTTTGCAAGTATTCTTTCAAAATTCACTCTCTAATCAACTAAAAAATCTTAAAGTTACTGTACGTGCATAATTTTGTATCTTAAGATTGATTTCAATCTTGATTCATGATCAAGTTTCTCCATGTATTAATTCTTTATACTTTGAGCTGATTTTTGCTAAAAACTATTTTTAATCTCTTCTTAAAAATTCCTATATTAATTATATAACTTATTTACTTTGATTAGACTCACTTAAGTCCCTACAAAATAAATAAAAGTTTCTTCTTCAAAAAGGTGTCACAAACATACATACTTACTTTAATAATTACCTATATGATTAAATAGAAGTATGTAAAAGTAGATTAATTTTATAATATCTTTTAGAAAAGCTTCTTAGAAGCTTTATAGATACATTTTTGACTTTATATGTATTTATAGTTGACTTTTAGGTTAGAAACTTAGTCAATAAATTAGCCACATATCACATGTATAGGTAGCTTGTAGAATAAGCTAACTATGTAGTACACACATAGAAAACTTATCTTACGAGTTAAGACATGTGACTTACAAACTCAACACATATTAGAGGTCTTATAGAATATTGCCACATAACTCTTAGGCGGATAGTATATATAGAAGTAGAACTAAAGCCTTCTTCATTCTTGTGAATTATTTTTTTGCTCTAATCTAGATTCAAGAGTCTTTAATTTTCTTGAGTTTTAGCAATAGCCATTCCAATTTTTTTTCAATATATATATTTTTTTACTTTTATTTTGTCATACTTCTTTAAAAAAAATTCTACTTATTTATTTACTTTTATTGAATTCTTGTCCTTGATAAATTAATAAGAATACACTTATAATATCAGGGCTTTGTCTTTTCATAATTAAGAGTAGATTACTCCTTATTTTTTATAAGAAATAAGTATATTAAATATTTTGGATTACCTTCTTTGAAACTGATATTATCCTTAGTACTTTCTTTGTTTTCAAGTCCTCTCTTTTATTTGTCTTGAGCAATATTAAATATTATCATAATAGAGTTTTTTGAAATATAAATATAATGATAAAAATGCAAGAGCAATAGAGGAAGTTAATGCTTACAATGCATCAACTCAATTTATTACTATGAAGAATAATAAGAATGATATGAAGGAAAGATATAGAGATGATTGGAGTTATTTCAACATCTACACCAAATCATATCCCTTTTCTTATAGTAGAACATCCTTCTAGTATTAAAGAATCAAAGGTTGCACTATCTAAAAAGTTTGATGGTATAAGATCTAAGTTTCATGGATTTATCAATCAAATATAATTTGTGATTGAACTTCAATTCCAAAGCTATTCTACTCTAGAATCACAAGTTAGATTTATTAATATATTTATTTTAGGTCCAACATTATCATAGTTTCATCTTTTTTTAAATGATGCAATTCAATACTTGATAATTTGGAGGCTTTTTTGGCAGAGTTTTGATCCATATATGGAGAACATGATACAATTCACGTTGCAACCAATAAAAGCCATATTTTACAACAAAGCAATCAATCAATAATATTGTATGCTTCATAATTTTATCAACTTGCAATTAATATTAAGTAGAATGATGCTATATTTGTTAGCCAATTTTTATACAAATTAAAATATGAGGTAAAAAAAATTAATGTTCAACTTATGTGATCATCAAACATTGAATCAAATAATTGACTTTGCTTTGAAGTGTGATAATCAACTTTTAAAATTTTGATTTGATAATCGCATAAGTTCACTTCAATATTACTATAATTTAATGGCATATATATATCTCTTCAATATATATGTATATGTATATATATATATATATATATATATATATATATATATAAATAGATGATATGTAAATTGATGTAGTATATTTTAAATTTCCTGTTGAACAAAAAAAGATTCATAGTTGTCAGAATGGATTGTGCTTATATTATAGAGAACCTAAGTACATTCTTCAACATTGTCCAAAAAAATGATATAAGTAAAAAAATAAAGAATATAGTTGTTAAATAAGATAGTATATCAAAAAATGAGTTTATCCAGCTACATTAGGAGTTGTGTAGTTGGAACCTTATACAATACCTGGTGAAGGTTCTATTTTCTTTTTAGAGCCCTTTCTTTGTTTTATAATAAATATTATTTTATGACCTAAATATCACAAAATCTTGTTAGATTTAGGAGCCTCAGCATATTTTTTAGATGAAAAATTTGCTACAAGACATATCATACTTTTAATGAAAAAAATTAAATCTATTCATGTAGAAGTTATAGATGGTCATCTATTATCTTCAAGAGATGTTACTCATGAAACCTTTCCTATAGAAGTAACAACTAATAGTCATAGTAGCTTTGTAATATTTAATATCATTAGATCTTCTTCTAATCTAATTATTATAGATTTATCATAATTAAAAAAAATATAATCCTAAAATGGATTGGATTTCTTGTAATCTTGATTTTTTTGAAAGTATAACTAAGAGTGTAGTTAATGAAGTAGAGGGTCATAAGTCTAGTACAAATAAACTTATATTTATAGGTTCAAGAGCTTTCTTGCATGCTACAAAAGAAAGATTATCTTATGTCATTTATACTACACCTATTTTTAATGGTGGAAAGACTCCAATTAACATTCTAAGCCAATATTAAGATTTTCAAGATGTATTTGAAAAGAAAAATGTAGATATTCTTCAAAACATTGTTCCTATGACTATTCAATTGATTTTCAAGAAGGAACTCAACTACCATTTGAATCAATCTATAGTTTGTGACAAAATGAGTTGGTTGAATTCAAGGAATATATTAGAGAAAATCTGGCTAAGAACTTCATATGCCATTCCAAATTTCTAGTAAGAGCTTTAATTTTATTTATAAAGAAAAAAAATAAATCATTGCAAATATATGTTGATTATCAAAAATTCAACATTATTACTATTAAGAAAAAATATCCACTACATTTGATATGTGAACATCTTGATCAATTGAATCAAGCTAAGATCTATACAAAAATAGATTTATAAAATAAGTATAATCTAGTATGTATTAAAGAAAGAGATGAATAGAAGATTGTATTTCAAACTAGGTATAGACATTTGAAATACAATATCATGCCTTTTGGGCTTATAAATACATCAACAACTTTTCATTATCTAATAAATGATGTCTTTTGAAAGTTTTGTTGTCTATTATGTAGACAACATCTTAATCTATTTTAAGAATATAAAAAAATATAAACTTTATATTTATTGTGTGTTACAAAAACTAAGAGATGCAAGACTCTATGCCAAGTTTGAAAATTATATATATTTTATATTATTCAAATTAACTTCTTAGGATATATTATTTCAAATAATAGACTTATGATGGATTCTAAAAAAATTCAAATTATTATGAATTGAAAGATTCTAAAAATGGTAAGAAATATCCAATACTTTTTAGTATTTTCCAATTACTATTATATCTTCATTAAGGACTTCTTTTAAGTTACAGCTCTACTTATATGTTTGACTTGAAAATTCAAGTTCTAATAGAATCAAGAAGTAGAAAGATAATTTGAAGCTTTGAAGATAACTTTTATTTTTGTACTAATCATGTATTACATTGAATTTTTTAAGCCATTCTTTATGGAAATAAATCCATCAAACTTTGCTTTGGGTGCCATATTATTACAAATAGGAACAAATGATAAGCTTTACCTAATAGATTTTTCAATCAAAAAAATTTTTTAGTAGCCAAGATCAATTATAAGATTCAAAACAAAGAATTTCTAGCAACTACAGATTTGTTTCAAAAATAGTGCCATTATTTAGAAGGTGCTTCTAATCTGATCATTATTTATATGCACCACAAGAATCTTGAATCTTTTATGTCAACATGTATTTTGAATTTTCACCAAATTTGTTGAAATATGTCTTTATTAAGATTTGATTTTAAGATCACTTATCAACTCAAAAAACAACAAGATTTCTTAAATGCCTTTTTTAGATATTTTTATCTTATACCAAAAGAAAAAGATGCAACTTTTCATCAATAAAAAATAATTTTCTTGAAGCTAGAGTATTTTTATTTTTGAACAATAAATCAACATTGGTTATTGATTCAACCTTTGTCAAATAAATTTAATCAAGCATGTCTTCTATTCTTCTTCTTCATGATATAAAAAATCTTTTTTCTAAGTTTCATGATGCTTCTAAGTTTAAGTTTAAGAATAACCTACTCTATTTTGAAGGACGCCTATGTATTCTAAAAAGAGAAACATGTTTATATGTTCCTCAAGCACGTCATGATTTTCCAATGATCAGACATTTTAGATACAACAAGACTTTCAAACTTATATCTAGAGACTTTTGCTAATCACAAGTGTGGAACAAAGTAAAAGACTTTGTTCAATCATGTAACATTTGATCAAGGTCAAAAACTCCTTGTCATCAATTCTATGGTCTTTTTCAACCATTGCCTATATTCAAATAAGTATAGTCTCTTATTTCTATGGATTTTATTATGGATCTTTTAGTCTCAAATTTGTATGATTCTATGTTCATGATAGTAGATTTTTTTAATAAAATGGCATATTTTGTACCATGTATAAAATCTATCATAGGTAAAAAAAAAATAGCTGAGTTTTTTTTTTTAAATATTTAATGCTATCGTAGATTACCTAAAGATATTATATCAAATATAGAAACTCAATTTGTATTAAGATTTTAGATAATCATTTTTAAGATTTTAAAAGTAGATATAAAATTATCTTTGGCTTTTTATCTTCAAATTGATGGACAAAAGAGACATATTAATTAAGTTTTGGAGTAGTATTTGAGGTGTACTATCAAATACCAATAAAACAATTGAACAATTCTTTTACCAATGATAAAGTTTATCTATAATAATATGATATACTCCTCTATTTATCAAACATATTTTTTTTCTAATTATGGTTATTATTCATAATTTGATACTTTTGACTTTTGAAGATTTGATAATGCTATAGCAAAATATTTGACAAATCATTTGTCAAAGCTATATGAAACAATGAAGGTGCAATTAAAAGAAGCTTAAGAACAACAAAAGATACATGCAAATGCCTATTGCAAGGAACAACTATAATTCAATTTTGGTAATAGATTATGGTTACTTTGTTGTAATATCAAGATTACTTGCCATTGTAATAAGTTGGACTATCGTAATCTTGGATCTTTTTTTATTTGTAAATAAATCAATCCAATTGCTTATTGATAATATCTACTAAAGTTAATAAAGATCCATCTTGTATTTATGTACCTTTTCTTAAATTATATAAAAAAATAAATATTCTAATAAGAAAATAGATGCCACTTCCTCTTATAGAAGTGGACAACAATAAAAAATTTGAGGTGGAAGAAGTCATAAACTCAAAGTGGCACAAAAATAAGTTGAAATATCTTATTTATTAGTATAAATATGATATTAATAAATGTACATGGTAGCTAGCAAAGAACCTTGTAAATATAACAAAGAAGGTAGAAGCTTTTCATCAATGATATCTATCAAAATTTAGATAAAAAATAATAAATCTTTGCTATAAAAAAATAAGATCTAAAAAAAATGATATTCTATCTTTTATCTTTATATGTAGCTTTTGTGTATATTGTAGCATTAAAGAGATGGAGAACCAACAACTAGTGGATTTAACTCAAGATCTATCATTTGTTAACTTGCCAAATGAGACATTGTGATTGTTTCAACTTTCAAGATAACATAATTAAGATGAAGATCATTAAGAATGACATATTCTTCTTCAAATAGATGGCAAGATATAACATGTTTGATATTACAACCTTAGAAAAGACTCTTAATGTTTCATGATTTTATTAGAAGTAGAAACAATTCTTGACAGTATTTCAAATATTTTATTTGAAGAAAGCTATGAAGGCTTTAACAATGATTAAATAATAGGGTGGTCTTTCCACCTTGGTATAAAATATTATCAATGGATGAGAGGACCTATTAAGTGTCTTTGAAGAAAAGAAAGATTGGAGTATGTGGCAAATATAATTTATTACATCTTAGATTTCTTCAATATATGATGACTATACCTTGTGGAACTTGTTCCTAGAAGTAGGAATAATGTCATAGAAATTCTATCATAGACATACATACTTATTTAAATAATTATCTATATAATTAAATAGAAGTAGGTAAAAGTAGAAAAAAATAGATTGATTTCATAATATCTTCTAGAAAAGCTTTCTAAAAGCTTCATAGATATATTTTTGACTTTATACATATTTATAATTGATTTTTAGGTTAAAAACTTAATCAATAAATTAGCCACACATCACATGTTGTCATGTTATAACACGACTATATGGTGAAAATATAAATGAAAAAGATTTTATTAATATTTAATTATCTTAGTTGATAAGAGCTTAAGACAATTTAGAAAGGCTTTATAAAAGCTTTTAGAGTATTTTCTTGTCTTGATAGCTAGTAGATAAAAGCTTGTCATTAAATTTTCTTTCTAGATTGTTGAAACTATTTTACTACTTTAGAAAGGCCATAAATTAATAAAAATAAGGTAGATGAAGTAAAAAAATGATATGATAGATAATAAGGTGAAGTTGAGGATAGGAAAGTGCTGAAAAATTTCTAGGATAAGTAGGATTTATATTTAGGAGATGTCCATTTGAGGGTCGGGGTCGAAACCAGACCTCTAGCCACTAAAACGGCTGCTTAGGGCAAAGTAGGGAGGCATTTGGAGATCGGGATTTGAAATTGGATAGCTAGCTTCAAGTTCCTTCCAAAGGTATAAGATTTAATTTTATAGGATTTGAGAAGACTTTGCAATCATTGTTCAAAGTCAGTGTTTGTATTCGTGATTTGGATTTTTTGCAATAAAGTTAGGGCTAGTATTCTTGATTGTTTTGTAAAATTGAAGAAACATCTACTGTTCAAATTTTAGAATTATCTAGATGGTTGAGTATGCCAAGTTCATGCAAAATTTTGTATTAATCTAACGGTACGGATAGAGGATATTTGATCATTAGTATAAAGAGGTATCAAAAGTTGGCAGATTGGGGTTGTTTAGGGTTTCTATAATATCTAGAGATCTACTAGCTGGAATAAGGTGAATTTTAGAGTAATAAGTCAAGGACTTAAAGATAGAGCTGCACACAAAGTTTGAATGAGAATTAACGATTGGAGAAGGAGAAACTGTAATTCAAAGTTCATCAGCAACTTTCTATATGGCGGTCAAGGGATATCAGTGTGGATTTATGGCGTTTTCTTGCAATCTATAAGTTGGATTGGATTGAAACTTCTTGAGCATTTAGAAGACTTGCAAAGATACTAGTGGTAGAAGTTTTATAACAATCGAACGGTTAGATTGAGAATTACAGCTTACCAAAGCTCACTGTCTAGAATTAGGATTTAAAAATTAAAAAATTAAAAATTAATTTTTTTTAAAAAAAAAATATGAATAAAAAAATAAAATAAAACTAAAAAATTAACAAAAGAATTTGTACTTATAATAGCTTGAAATCATTAAAAATAGTGTTTCTAAGCACTTCGTAATGGGATTAAGCTTTTACATTGAAATCCAAAATAGTTTGTATTTAGATGGTTGGAACCTATTAGACTACTTGCATACTTGCAAATACTTGCAAAACATTGTTTTATCTTCCACAGCTAGATGCCCGATGCATTCTCAAGCAAGATAGCACGTAATACAACAATGTGTGGATAGCTTGTAAAACAAGCTTATTATGTGGCGTACATATAAAAAACTTGACTTGTAAATTAAAAAATGTGATTTAAAAAATAAATATATATTAATAGTTTTGTAGAATATTATCACATAGCTCTTAGGTAGATAGTATATATAGAGGTAAGAATGAAGCCTTCTTCACTCTTCTCAATTCTTTTATTGCTCTAGTCTAAATTCAAGAGTCTTTAATTTTTTTATCTTTTGGCAATAGCCATTCCAATTATTTTTTTAATATATATGTCTCTTTATTTTTTTTTTGTCATACTTCTTTGAAAAAAGTTTTACTTGATTATTTGCTTTTATTGTATTTTTATCCTTGATAGAGTGTAGTATAAGCATTTATTAATTTTTGCTATCTCCTTATCTACTATCTATATTTTTAAGATAATTTGCTAAAATATCTTCATTTAAGTTTAAATATATATATATATATATATATATATATATATATATTTCATCATACAGTAATATTATCATACAATACTAATTTATATTAAATAGAAATAAAGCTACTATTAATAATACCAATAATATTACAAAAGAAAACAAGATTTTCTACTTATATTAAGATCTAAGTTCTTACAATGAATTATTATTAGAAACTATAGAGGTTGAGTTACTTGCTTTACCTCCTCTCAAATCAAATAGTTGCAATGCTTATCTATAATGTAATAAAGCTTCTTACTTCATTTTTTTAAGGTGGACCTTTCAAAACTCTGTAATATCTTTCAAGTGATAGAAAGGATTTATTAGAATTAAGTTCTTTAGGATTGAAAACTCCTTATTTTAGTTTACATACTCTCTACTCATAATATAAGCATGAGGCATCTTCTTATTATATCTACTAGTTGTGTTTCATGATACTATATTTAAAAATTATATATATCATAAGAAAAACTATTTGTGATTAATTGATTTTTTAAGTAATTAAGAAATTTTGGTACTATTTTTGATTATTCAACTTAAAAAATTTAAGATGATATAGCTACTATTATAGGTGAGTAGTTTTATCTCTAAGCCATTGGCTATTTTATTACTATTTTTTTTATATAGTATTTTTTATTGTTGCTTATTTATTTAATACTGATATTTTGAATGTGATGACAACAAACCTATGATATTGCTATATATACTACAATCCAATTTACTATTTGAATGGTTTTAGTGATCATACAATAGAAATCATTTGTCTTTGTAATTCATTTATAACTTATTAGAAGTTAAAAATCACATAATTAATAAATAATTAATATTTATTAATATCAATATTAATTTTTTTTTGAAGAATTTCAATTCTTTGTGGTTCATCTTCCTCAATAAGATAAAGCAAAAATACAATACAATGTAATAACACTCTCTTATTTATAATGAAAGTAATAATTTAATATTAGAATAATATTCATGATTCCAATATGGTATTAAATGTTAGAAAATAATAGAAAAATAAAGAAAAAAAACCTACAAAAAGAAGGATTGTGATAAAGACAACCTTTACAAAAATTGCAACACCAATAGACCATCTTTTACAGAGATGGCTTCAATAACATCATTATTAAAGAATGGCCAAAAATTTGAAGGATCTTGGTACATAGTCTAGAGGCAAAAGATCAATATGAAATTAAAAACAAAAGAATTAAGAGAGATAGTATATAAAAAGAAAGTGAATAAAAAATAATAATAATAATAATAAAATACATCAATAATAAAAAATCGAATAGCAATATAGACATGAAAGAAAAAAAAATCATGATATACTACTAAAGTCATAATATCAAAATATATTAGAATATATTGTAATAAGTTGGATTATCATAGGCTTAAAGTATTTCTTATTTGTAAATAAATGAATCTAATTGCTTATTGATTATATCTACCAAAATCTATAAAGATCCATATTATATTTTATATGTTTCTTCTTGAACCATATAAGATAATGACCATAAATGAGATCCAATCTATTATTTCTATTGATTTAATAAAAATAGCTTATAACAATTTTTTCAATTCTCTCTTAACAATCAATTGGAGTTGAGGGCTCATATATCTTTTTATTTGTCTAATTGCCTTAGTACCAAGAATAATGAGAATATGGTGTTGAGCCACCTCAGATCATATATCCTTCAAATCCTTATAGGACCATGCTAAAATACCTTGATATTTCATAATCAAATCATGATATCTATACACCTCCTCTTGATTCAAATGAATTCTCTTTTTAATGGTTGTGAGCTCTTTTCTTTCATAAAAAATACCTATGAGTTTTTATTTAGATTCTCATAGTAGAGATTATTTTTAAGAATTTTTATATCAATCATTAGGTATAGAAATATAGTTGAAAATCCCATTGCCAACCAAATTTTTTGATGAAGTATTTTGAAATCTAAGAAATAGAACTTAGTCGTCATCTCTTTTAAGGACCTCAATTTATTCTTCTACTATTCTTTCTATATTAATGTTAAGGACATGGATGTTCTTGACTTCCATAATGTCCAACATACCTTCCAAAAAATTAACTAATTTATAAAAATCCGAATTGGAGTCTAAAAGATTGTTTAGCCATTGTTTAAATTTTTTGTCATTCTTCCAATAATAAAGGTTGGGACCTAAGCATTCTATTTTTTTTTTAATCTTGTTCAATTGAATTAGCCACTTTTATTAATTTTCCTTATATTTTACATTATTATATATCTTCTAACAAATCAATGGGATTATTTTTTCCATGATCAACAATAGGTCGTATGAAAATTTTGGTTCTATTCTTCCATAGACCTAAGGTAATGTAGGACATGTCTCCTCTCTAATTCACTATAGCTTTTGAATCCTTTAACCATGGCCTACTAAACAACAAGAAAAATGAATCTTTTGATGCATGTATCCAAATGACATGACATATTAAGGCGTACTCTTTTCTTTTAATCCACATCTTGAAAAAAATTATTTGGCCCACAAAAATAGATGGGCTTTGATTTGTCATTTTAATAACAAAAAGAGATGGACTAGTGATATTTAGTCCTAATTTCTCTATAGTTTAGAAGGGCATAATATTCAAACCACTTCCACCATCTACAATGATATAAGATATTTCTTTATTTATAATAGAAACCTCAATTTTAATTGCTTTCACCTCACTTTATTTTGTATAGGCATTTATTTTTGCTGCAATCCTAATTTTAAGCCTTTTTTGATTCTTTTTTAGGAATACAAATTTTTAGTGCCTTCCTAACTATTAGAAAAATATCCAATAATTGAGAAACTATAATATTTACTTTTAACTTACTAAGATCATCTCATAAGTTATAAGTTCCTATAAGAATTTTTTTTTTTATTTTTATATTATTGAAAGATTTATACTATAGAGATTTTAAAATCCTTTCAATTATAAGTATCTAAATTAACACTTGGTTTGTGTTCAACTCCAAAATTTTGAAAGAATAATTTCTACCAAGGGATCAAATTTCATAGATTTAATCGTGTTATTTCAAGTTACCTTAATTATATTCCTTATAATTTTTTCTAAATTTAAGAAGCACGGTAGACACTCTAAAGCTCTCTTCTTCAAGATAGATAGGTAAAGATGTGGTCCTAGATCTAGTCATTATTGCTAAGAATAATAATATAGGTAGGTTTTTTTTATTTGATTGATTTTTTTCACAGGTCATTAAATTTAATTTTAGAAAAAAAGCTAGATTAATATTAAATTGGATGGAATTTTGAATAGCTTCCAACTCTCTTAAAGATTGAGATATAAATCTTACATCTTGAAATCTTTGGCCTTGTCTTTATTGATTAAAAAGATTTTGACCTTAACTAAGATTTAATAGAATATATCTAAAATTGATTTGTAGCCCATTCTATTTTTTTCTATTATTATTATAGTCATAATAAAAATTTAAGAGCCTTAGATTGTTATTTATTGGAGGCTGTTGTACTCATCTATAATTGTCAAATAATTATTGAGGATAAATATCAAATGAAGGTTATAAGAGAATCATTCTATCTAATTTTCTATAAAATTTTGAAAGATGGTTACTACCACAATTCCCACACTTTACTTGGTTTTTATCCAACATTGACTAAAAGGGTATTTTTTTCTACAAAATGTAAAAAATTTTACTTGTCTTGTTTGATTCATCAAACCTTGATTCTTAGAATTAAATCCTTGCTACCAAAGACTTCATCTTTAAAAGATTTGATTTTTATGTGGAGAGGCATATAGTTGAAAACATTAGTTTTTTGAGAGCATGAAGTTATAAAATTTGACCAAATATCCTCACTATTTGTCACGGACATACTCATGTAAGCTAGTAATTACATATACAAATAGGTGGAAATAAGTAAAAGTAAGTAAAAGTAAGTTAATTCTATAGTATTTAATATGGAAGCTTCTTAGAAGCTTCATAGACGTTGCTTTGACTTCATAGGTGTCTTTAATTGACTTTTTGGATTAGAAACGTGGTCAATAAGTTGGCCATGTGCCACACATATTGTTAGCTTGAAGATCAAGCTAACTATGTGGCCCACATGTTGTTAGCTTGAAGATCAAGCTAACTATGTGGCCCACATGTAGAAAAACTTGCCTTGTAAGTCAAGGCATGTGTCCTATAAAGTCAACACATATTAAAGGTCCTATAGAACGTCGCCACGTAACCTCTAGTTATATAGTATATATAGAGACAAGAGTGAAGAGGGCTTCATTCTTGTCAACTCCTTTCTTACTTCCAGTCTAGTTTCAAGGGTCTCTAGTTTTTCTTATCTTTTGGCAATAGCCATTCCAGTTTCTCTTTCAATATACATATTTGGTTATTTATATTTTGTTAGCTTTCTTTGAGTGAAGGCTCACTTGTCTGAATTACTTTTTTCATCAAGTTCTTGTCTTTGACAGATTGACAAGAGTACACCTACAATATCAGAGCTTTGTCTAATCTTGATTAAGAGTAGATTACCCCTTTTTCTTAATAAAATATAAGCATATTAGAAGTTACGGATTACCTTCTTCTAAACTGATATTGTCCTTAGTATTTTCTTTGTTTTTAAGTCCTCTCTTCTATTTGTCTTGAGCGATATTAGACATCTTTTCTTTTCTAAGTGTTATCATAGCAGAACTTATTGAAATGAAGAATGCAATGGCATAAATACAAGAGCAATTGAGGGAGTTAATGCTTGCGATGCATCAACTTAATTTACCACCACAAAGAGCAACAAGATTGGCAGGAAGTGAAGATATAGAAATGGTTGGAACTGCTTCAACATCTGTACCAAATCATATCCTTTCTCCTATAGTAGAATGCCCTTCCAGTATAAGAGAACCAAAAATTATCCTATCCAAGAAGTTTGATGGCATCAGATCCAAGTTTCGAGGATTTATCAATCAAGTGTAACTTGTGATTGAACTTCAACTCCAAAGCTATCCAACTCCAAGATTGCAAGTTAGATTCATTAGTACGCTTCTTTCAAGTTCAACACTATCGTAGTTTTCATCTTTTCTTGAATGATGAGATCCAATATTGGATAATCTAGAGACTTTTTTGGCAAAGTTTCAATCCATGTATGGAGAACATGATGCAATTCGTATTGCAACCAATAAGATCTATATTTTACGACAAGGCAATCGATCAGTAACATTGTATGCTTCACAATTTTGACAACTTGTAACTGATATCAAGTGGGATGATGCTGCACTTATTAGCCAATTTCTCTACGGATTACAATATGAGGTAAAAAAATTAATGCTCAACTTACTTGATCCTCAAACATTGAGTCAAGTAATTGACTTTGCTGAGAAGTGTGACAATCGCCTTTTTGAATTTCGATCTAACAACCGTACAAGTGGACTTCAACGTTACTATAATTCAATGGCAATACCAACACCTCTTCAACACATACATTCGGAAGTAGAGGATATGCAAATTGATGCAGTACATTTCAAACCTCTTATTGAGCAAGAAAAGATTTGTCGTCGTCA
This sequence comes from Physcomitrium patens, assembly GCF_059467195.1. Lineage (NCBI taxonomy): Eukaryota > Viridiplantae > Streptophyta > Bryopsida > Funariales > Funariaceae > Physcomitrium > Physcomitrium patens. The sequence continues at coordinate 12,499,124 of NC_143410.1, forward strand.
AGAAATATTATGTTTATATTATGGAGAACCAAAGCACACTGCTCAACATTGTCCAAAAAAATGACCCAATCACAAAATGAGGAGTATGGCTGTGAAAGAAGATAATATGTCGGAAAACGAGTTTGTCCAACTACAATAGGGACCGTGCGGCTCGAACCTTGTACAATATCTAGTAAAGGTCCTATTCTCTCCTCAGAGCCCTCTCCTTGTTTTACATTAAATGTTATTTTAGGACCTAAATATTATAAAGCCTTTGCCTTGTTAGATTCAGGAACCTCGGCGTGTTTCTTAGATGAAGAATTTACTAAAAGACATAACATATCTTTAATAAAGAAAACTAAACCTGTTCATGTAGAAGTCATAGATGGTCGTCCATTGTCTTCTGGAGATATTACTCATGAAATCCTTCCTATAGAAGTAATAATCAATGGTCATAATAGCTTTGTAGTATTTAATATCATTAGATCTCCGTCTAATCTAGTCATTTTAGGTTTATCATGGTTAAAAAAATACAACCCTCAAATAGATTAGATTTCTCGAACTCTCACTTTCTCTAAAAGTATAACTAATAGTGTAGTTAATCAAGTAGATAGTCATAAGTCTAATTCAATTAAATCCGTATTTATAGGTGTAAAATCTTTCTTGCATGCTGCTATGAAAGAATCACTATATATTATTTATGCCACACCTATTTCTATTGGTGGAAAGACTTCAAGTGGCATTCCAAGCCAATATCAAAAATTTCAAGATGTATTCGAAAAAAAGAATGCGGATACACTCCCAAAACATCGTCCTTATGATTGCTCAATTGACCTTCAAGAAGGAGTACAACCGCCATTCGGATCAATCTACAGTTTATCACAAAATGAGTTGACTGAACTCAAGGAGTATATTGAAGAAAATCTAAGTAAGAATTTTATATGCCACTCTAAATCTCCGGCAAGAGCTCCAATTCTATTTGTGAAGAAAAAAGATGGATCATTGCGGATGTGTGTTGATTATCGAGGACTTAACAAAATTATCATCAAGAATAGGTATCCACTATCTTTAATATCTAGACTTCTTGATCAGTTGAACCAAGCTACGATCTATACAAAAATAGATCTTTGGGGAGCATACAATCTAGTATGCATCAAAGAAGGAGATGAATGGAAGACTACGTTTCGAACTAGGTATAGACATTTTGAATACAACTTCATGCCTTTTGGACTTACAAATGTACCAGCAGCTTTTCAACATCTAATGAATGATATTTTTTGAGAGTTTTTGGACGATTTTGTGGCTTTTTATCTAGACGACATCTTGATCTATTCTAAGAATCCAGAAGAACATGAACTTCATGTTCGTCATGTGTTGCAAAAATTAAGAGATGTAGGATTCTATGCCAAGATAGAAAAGTGTATATTCTATACTATTCAAGTTGATTTCTTAGGTTGCATCATTTCAAATGATGGACTTATGATGGATCCTAAGAAAGTTCAAACTATTATAGATTGGAAGATTCTAAAAACGATAAGAGATATCCAATGCTTTTTGGGATTTGCCAACTACTATCAGATCTTCATCAAGGACTTCTCTCAAGTTGCAGCTCCACTTACATGCTTGACTTGTAAAGACAAACTCCAATGGAATCAAGAAGCGGAAGTTGCTTTTGAATCTTTGAAGACAGTGTTTGTTTCTGCACCAATCTTGTATCGTGTTGATTTTTCCAAAGCATTCTTTATGAAAATAGATGCATCAGACTTTGCTCTGGGTGCAGTTTTATCACAAATGGGAATAGATGACAAACTTCATCAAGTAGCCTTTCATTCAAGAAAATTTTGAGCAGCAGAAATTAATTATGAGATCCATGACAAAGAACTTCTTGCAATCGTGGATTCTTTTCATGAATGGCATCATTATCTAGAAGGCGCTTCCAGTCTAGTCACCATATATATGGATCACAAGAACCTCAAGTATTTTATATCAGCATATGTATTAAATCGTCATTAAGCTCGTTGGAGCATGTCTTTATCAAGATTCGAGTTCATCATCACTTATTGGCCAAGAAAACAAGTTTTCTTCGATACCTTATTTAGACGTTCTTATTTTGCACTAAAAGAAAGAGATGCAGCTTTTGAGCAACAAAGAACAATTTTCTTGAAGCTGGAGTAATTTCATCTTTGAGCAATAAAATCAATATTGACTATTGATTTAACTTTTCTTAAGTAAGTCCAGTTAAGTATGTCTTCAGACCCTCTTGTTCATGATATCAAGAATAATTCTTCTAAATCTCATGATCCCTCTAAATTTGAGTTCAAGAACAACCTACTCTATTTCGAAGGACACCTATATGTTCTAGAAAGAGAAGCACGTTTACGTGTTCTTCAAGCTCGTCACGACTTTCCAACAGTAGGACATTTTGGGTACAATCAAACTTTAGAACTAATATTTAGGGATTTTTCATGGCCACAAATATAAAAAGCAGTCAAAGATTTTGTACAATCATGTGATGTTTACTCGAGATCAAAAACTCCTCATCATCGACCTTATGGACTTCTTCAGCCATTATCCATTCAAGAACAATCATGGTCTTCTGTTTCTATGGACTTCATTATGGATCTTCCAATCTCTGGTTCTTATGACTCTATATTCGTGATAGTAGATCATTTTACCAAGATGGCACATTTTGTACCATGTACAAAATCTATCACAGGTGAAGAAATAGCTAAGCTCTTTCTTGACAATATCTATCGCTATCATGGATTACCTAAGGATATTATATCAGATAGGAGAACTCAATTTCTATCAAGATTTTGGCGGACTCTTTTCAAGATTCTAAAAGTGGATATAAAACTAACTTCGGCATTCCATCCTCAAACTGATGGACAAACGGAGTGTGTTAATCAAATTTTGGAGCAATATTTAAGATGTACCATTAACTACCAACAAGATGATTGGACAACTCTTTTGCCATTAGCAGAGTTTACTTACAATAACACGATATATTTTTCTACAAAACAAACACCTTTCTTTGCTAATTATGGTTATCATCCACGACTTGATACTTTTGACTTTTTAAAAGTTGATAATCCTGCTGTGAAAGATTTGGCGATTCATTTATCAGAGCTACATGCAACGATGAAGGCGTAGTTAAAAGAGGCTCAAGAACAACGAAAGGTCAATGTGGATGTCTATCGAAAGGAACAACCACCATTCCTCTTGGGTGATAAGGTATGGCTACTTTGTCGCAATATCAAGACCACTCGTTCTTGTGACAAGTTGGACTATCGAAGGCTTGGACCATTTTCTATTTCTGCACAAATCAATACAGTTGCATATCGTTTACATCTACTGGAGTCAATGAAAATCCATCCAATATTCCACGTGTCTCTTCTTGAACCATACAAGACAATGGATATATCAAGAAGACGACAAGCTCCACCTCATTCTATAGAAGTGGACAATAATGAAGAGTTTGAAGTAGAAGAAGTCTTAGTTTCAAGGCGGCGCCGAAATAAATTAGAATATCTTGTCCATTGGCACGGATATGATATTAGTGAATGCACATGGGAGCCAATAAAGAATCTTGCAAATGCAACAAAGGCAGTGGAGGCTTTTTATCGACGACATCCATCAAAATCAAGATGAAAACCTTCTTTATAAAAGAAACAACATCTAGGCAAGATAACATTCTACTTTCAATCCTTGTTCGTAGCTTTTTTGTAGTTGTGACGCTCAAGAGATGGAGAACCAACAACGAGCGGATTTGACTCAAGAACCTTCATTTGCTGACCTGCCAGACGAGACATTACGATTGTCACAACCTTCAAGACGACACAATCGAGATGAAGATCTTCAAGAACGACATGTTCTTCTTTGAATAGAAGGCGAGATACAATGCGTTTGGTATCACGATTTTGGAAGGGACTTCCGATGTTTGGTGATTTTGCTAGAAGTAGGAACAATTCTTGATGGTCTTCCAAATGTTCTATTCAAAGGAAGTTATGAAAGCCTCAAGAATGATCAAATAATTGGGTGGTCTTCCCACCCTGGTATGGGATACTATCGATGGTTGAGAGGCCCTATCAATCATCTTCAAAGAGAACAAAGATCAGAGTATGTGGCGAATATAATTTGTTGCATCATAGATTTCTTCAATATATGATGACCGCTCCTCATGGAACTCGTTCCTAGAAGGGGAGATAATGTAACGGACATACTCCTGTAAGCTAGTAATTATATATACAAATAGGTGGAAGTAAGTAAAAGTAAGTAAAAGTAAGTAAATTCTATAGTATTTAATATGGAAGCTTCTTAGAAGCTTCATAGATGCTGCTTTGACTTCATAGGTGTCTTTAATTGATTTTTTGGATTAGAAACATGGTCAATAAGTTGGCCATGTGCCACACATGTTGTTAGCTTGAAGATCAAGCTAATTATGTGGCCCACATGTAGAAAAACTTGCCTTGTAAGTCAAGGCATGTGTCCTACAAAGTCTACACATATTAAAGGTTCTATAGAACATCGCCATGTAGCTACTAATTAGATAGTATATATAGAGACAAGAGTGAAGAGGGCTTCACTCTTGTCAACTCCTTTCTTACTTCAAGTCTAATTTTAAGGGTCTCTAGTTTTTCTTGTCTTTTGGCAATAGCCATTCTAGTTTCTCTTTCAATATACATATTTGGTTATTTATATTTTTTTAGCTTTCTTTGAGTGAAGGCTCACTTGTCTGAATTTCTTTTTTCATCGAGTTCTTATCCTTGACATTGTCTACATTGGATATACTATAATTCCATTGTATGTCTTCTTGATTCAATAGAAGATAGAAGAGGGTTGTAATTGGAATTTCTAATCAGTCCAACTAATTTTTTTATCATCAATTTCATTTGATGAAAGATTTGGATTTTAAATTATAACTAGAATATCGTCATGTCTTTTTGTAAATTCTCTTTTTATATGTTATTATCAATAAGATAGATTTAAGCCACTGAAAGAAGTAGAGGTCTAATATTTAAAGGTATTTAATAGGCTTCTAGGTTTGTTAGAACTAATGGTGATTGTTCTTGCAATTAGGAGCTTGATGCATATGGATGCCTAGCATGTATAGATATGAAGCTAGAGATACTGTGGTCTTCTTTATGTAATATTCTTTTATATTCTTTGTTGATTTATTCTACTTTTTTTGCTACATATTTGGTTACTATAAGTTCTTTAGGAAGTGCATGGAGGATTTCTTTAATAGTTTTTTCTTTAACAAATCCTTGAATGAAAAAATGCTTCAAAGTATTGTTAGTAAGTAAGGTCCCTACAAATCTTATTATTATTAATTTGAAATGTCAAATATATGACATAATGTCTTTATTGTTTTCTTATCTAAGAGAAGATAAAATAATCAAAGTTGTGCTTTATTCTACTTTAGGCTAAAATTATTCTAAAAAAATATGTTGGATCATATTCTAACTTATAAGGATATTAAAAGAGTAGTTGTAGTACCACTTATATGCTATTTCTTTTAATGTGATTGAAAACCATATTAAATAATAATAGCCATCTATTATCAAATATATAGTGAGGGTTTCTATGATACATTCTACGTAGGTCAAAGTATCTTCATTCTTTGTACCTTTAAAAATAAGAAGATTAGAAGACATAGGAATAGTTTTAAGTCCTTCTATAAATCAAATAGATAAATCATTTAGTTGTACTAAAGAATTAATTGATATAGGTGGTGGTTCTTTCTTTTTTCTTCTATTTGGATCTATTTTTTTTGATAGATGAAAAGAAAGAACAGTGCTTTGATCTAAATTACTTGTATTATCTATCAAAGATTTTAAAAGCAAGGTTTTTGAACTTCCTTTAAGGTCTTTTAAAGAAAAGTATTCAAACACTTCAAAGAGGTTTCTAGGCATATTTAAATTGAGTATAGGAGTCAAAGTTCTAATATTTGGGAAAAGAGGTTTGATAGTTCTTAAGGACTCTGGATTTTTGAAGGATTGCATTAATACAATTTTATAGAATTTAGTGGAGTAGTATACAAAACTACTATAATTAGAACATCATCTCTAAATATTAATAATTAAAATAATTAAATAAGCCAAATAAGTAACTTATAGAATTTAAATTTATATTATCTTGTATTCATCAACTTACATTCTACTTAAATACTCCTTTCAACAAGAAAAGATAACATAATAAAAATAAATAAATAAATAAATGCTTATTTGAATATTACTTCAAGCAAGGCTTTTCTTTTCATAGATTATAATATGAAACAACCTTGTGTTGGAATAATCTTAAGCAATATTTAATGCAAAGGCATTCCATTGTTATCAAGGAGCTTGAGCTATCAATTTTTTTTATCCTTTACACCAATGTAGTTAAGAAATTATCCACTACTTGATTAATAACAAAAATACTAGACAAAAAGAATTCTTTGCATGCATCAATTCAACTTCAAAGAAAACTCACCTAGTTGCATTGCCAACCACTATATTACTTATTAACAAATCAATACAAAAAAAAAAATTCTAAACAATCTTCATAATAGATCACAGACCACATTAAAAAAATAAGATCATAAATATATGTTCTATTCTAAATTAATACTTTTAAGTCTTAAAAGAGGGAATAGATGAATACTTCTTTTGCTTCTTCTTTCTAGCTTCTACCTTCCAACTCTTTACTCATTGCTAAAAATGTAGCCTTTAAACTTAAATTTCTTTCCTTCTTCTTTATTTTTCTTTCACCTCTATCTCTTCTTTGTTACAATTTTCTCTTCCAAATATTTTTCTTGAATTTTTGATGAAAAAATTCTTAAAATATTGATGAATAATTCTCATATATTATATTTGTGAATAGAAAGGATATAACAAGTGGAGAAGGTGATTAAATCCTTCCACCGCCAAAGAATTGCCGTCAATAAGGAATTTACAATTAGATAAAAAGAAAAGAAATATGAGATGGAAAGAGTGATTAAATTCTTTTAACGACTAGAGATGGACCTTTAACAAAGAATTAACAAGAAAAAAAAGTAATCACCAACTTTGAAATGATCTCCACTTTTGATGAAGATCTTTGACTAATCTTACTTTAATTCTAGTCCTTAAAATAATTCTAATCTTTTAATTAAGCTCTTTTCTACTTTATTCTAAAATTCTTCAAGCTCTCTCTTTAATTTGAATTCCTACTCACAAAAATCCACATAAATATAAGGAGATTGTAGTAGTATAAGATAAAATAATTTAAAAGCATATAATAATTAAATAATTTCCTTCTAAGTAATCTTAAGACTTATAAGATCTTGCTTCCAAAAAAGGCATCAAAATGTGAGCTAAAATAAACCTCCACTAGTTGAAAGTTTATTTTAATTTACAAAGAGTGAATCAACTATGTGAATTTTAAAAAAATCATAGCTACTAATTAAATTATAATTAAATTACTCTTTATTCTTAAATAATTCAAGAAATTAAGTTCTAACTCTATAATTAGTTTATATTTTCAATAATAAACCATTCAATAATTTAATGCCATAAAATTCTTTCTTTTAGTTATTTATTTATTATTTTATTATTATTTTATTATTTTTTATTAATAATAATAATAATTATTATTTTTAATCAAATTTCATCTATTAACAAAAAAATCATCCATAAATGAGAATTCATCTTTGATTAAAAAATTCATCTAATAAATTTCGTCCAAACTCTAATACATCAAATCTTAATTGTTTCTTCTTTAATCTAGAATACTTTTATAAATATTGACATAACTTTTTTTGTAAACTTTTATTAATAACTTTTGTTGAAGAATAACTTCCATCCACATGCACTCCTTAACTCCTCAAATTAATGCCTCCACTTGCATTATATAATCTAATTTACTTGTATAGTTGCTTATCTCCAATTCATTGTACTTCAAATTATTGTACCAATTCACTTCTACTTACAAATCAAAGTTGGCCAAATTCAATCTTATTATCTCACTTTATAAGAGTCTACTACTAATATCTTTCAATCTTATTATCTCACTTTGTAAAAGTCTACTAGTTTTTATAATAAAATTTTATGATTACTTAATGGTAGTAGATGTTCAATAATTCAACTTAAAGCATCCGATTCTTTATCAAGAATATATAATAATAAGGCTATATATATATTCTATTAATAGATAATAATCTTGTAATATAGATGCATTATAAAGAACATCATCTACAAATTCCATCTACCATTTCTTGGACTGAGTGATCTCACACTAGCCTCATCACTATAGTACCAACAATCAATAAGCTTATTCTAGAGCAACTCTAGTTGGATTGTAATTATCTAGCTCAGAAAGGTAAGAAAATGCCAACAATTAGATCTTTCAAGGCAAATACATTCAAAAAATAGAAATTGAGATTATTCTTGCAAACAACCTCAATTACTGAGCATTCATCCTATACTATGTTATAATACAGTAGCTAAGAGCTCCAAAATTGTCTTGCATAGAAATCCAAATGTACAAATTTTGACTTCTATTGCTAATCAAGATTCAAAACTTAAAGCACTAACTTATGTTGCTTGAAGAAGAGAATGCAACCTGATTATAAGACTATATTAATTTTTTTTTTTTTATTATTTTGATTGCTTTAGTATCGCTGTAACTTATTTGAGATTGATTCAAGATTCTAAGCTTTGTTGATACGACACTTAGATGACTACCTTTGTACTATTGTCCATTATCAACTACCAATGAGGTTCAGATCAAGCTAAGATTAGAAAAAAACCATGTCACTAGACTATTGTATCTTTTACAACAAGACAAGGAGAAAAAATAATAAGATCCACACATACACTACAATTCTTTTGACATTGAGTAGTATAGCACCAACAATGTTTGAATGTTGTAATACCCCCAATGAGACCACCATTAAGTTTGTAATATGCTTAATATTATTGTCATGCAGATTTGACTGCAAGAGTAAAGCAGTTGTCACCTTGTAGCTGCTTAAACATAATTTTTTAGAGGAGAATTTATCATAGTCACTTGACATTTAAGTTGATTAATAACTGGCCTTAGTGCAGTTGAGCCTTTATTATACATAGACTAACAATCTTATACAACAAGGAAGGAAAAATAAAACTAGCTACTTTAAATTGTACTATAGTATTATTATTGTTATACTATAATTATTTATAATATATAAAAATAAATTAAAATATATAATTTATTTATAATTTTTTTATGTATATTAAAATAATTAATAGATTAATTTAAAAAAAGTTGATATAAGAAAATTTATTTTGAGATTTACTTATTTTGATTAAAATATTTAAATTATATAAAATTTAGATATTCAATATAAAATTTAAAGAAAAATTTGAAGCTTAAAGATAAAAATCCAAACTTCTAAAAAACTTATTTGGAAGGATGAAAGTAAGGTATGGATAGATGAAGGCAAGAAGTGAAGATCTTCATTCCTATTGGTTGAAAGCCATACACAATAGGCTCTCAAGAGGCTATCTACGACCATAATAAAGATTTCAATGACTTCAAAAGAAGAATTCAAGAATTAAAGACAAGTGTTGTAAGATTTAGAATTTGGACTACAATTTGTATAAAAATTTTAGAGAATTTGGAATTAGAGTGATGAAATTATAGCCATTTGAAATTAATGTGTCTTTTTAAGACATATTGTTGCTCTTTTGATAATACAAGGAGTTTTACAATAGCTTTTGGAGATCAAAAGATGTGGTTGCAAAGGTGATTTTAAGATCTATGTCTTTTATAAAAGTTTTTTTTTTTTAATTTAAAATTTATATGAAGGAATAATAAAGCATCAAAGATAATATATATAATTCAAAGGCAATAAGTAAATTGTTTTGTTGATAGTAATGGTTGGAGCCATATCTTGAGTTTCTAGACAAATTTTTGTCTCAAAATTTCTAAAAGTGTTTGTTATTAGGTTAAAAAACTATATATCAAAATTTTATGGTATTTGAATACTTATTTTGTGAGATATGAAGAAAATTGCACATGAGTGTATATAAGTAAGGATTTGAAGCTACTATTAGGATTATGATAATATCTTAAGCTTCATAACAAATTTGTAATCAAAATTTGTTGTGGTAGTTTTTGAAAGTACATCAATACTTTATATAAAATTTTAGTTTTTTTTTTAATAGTCCAATTGTGAAATATGACTTGTTGAAATTTGAGAAGATTTCATTATAAGGATATATAAGGGTTTAGGATATTTTTATCATATTTAAGATGAACTTTGGTATTTAGGACTTATATGTGGATGTAATTGCCTTTAAAGGGACAATTTTACATATAAACTTAGTATTTTTTTTTATCTTGGGACTTGGTTAAGCAATTAGTGACAACCAAAAGTCCAATACTTTCTTATGATAAATTCTTTCTATCCCAATACCATAGTGATACATCTAAATATGAAAAAAAAAATAACACATAGAAGGATCCTTAGAATGGAGCGAGATGCCCTAAAGAAAAATAAAAAAATAAAAATAAAAAAACAAAAGAATAAAGGATACAATTGCTAGATCCTTGTCAACAGGAAAGGTGTCGCCATTTATGGACAACCTCTCGCCTTCTTAATCATCTTTTAATTTTTAATTTTTTATTCTATTTTTTTTCCTTCTTTTTTCTTTTCTTGTTTCCTTCTTTTTTTTTCCTCTTTTATTTTTTCTCTTTTTTTTACTCTTTTTTTTACTTCTTTTTTTTTTCTTTACTATTCTTTTGATCTTTATATATATATTGACAACAAGGCCTATTTCTATTAGATTATCATCAAATATTAGCTAATCAAAATTATATTCTTTGTAGAATTTTTCTTACTAAATTCTATCATAGATTGTGTATCTACTATTGGTTTTTTTTTTAAAAATTCTATTATTAATTCACAAAATCTAAGATTTTAAGCACCATAAAAGTATTTTTTTATATTAAATATCAAAGTGAGTCAATTCAATGACTCATATAATACTATTTGATAAAAATAATCCTATTGGATGAAACAACATAGTCAGATGAAAACAATACTATTAAATGATAATAACATTGTTGAAAGGAACAATACTAATGGATAAAAACAACACTGAGCAATAGCAAAAAACCTTTAAGATAGAGCAGCAAAAGCAGCAAACCTCTAGGATAGAGCAAAAATATTAAAAAGCCTCCTAACTTCAAATTCTTATAATTTTTTTATTTCAACTCTAAATTTGATGATACTTTTGTCCAACCTTAATAATTTTCTTTCTTCTATATAATAAATATGTCTAATCAAAAAAGAGTGAGCTCCAAGAAGATTAATAAAGATATAAAATAAGTAATTTATAACATAAGTTTATAACAAATAAAAATACTACAATTCTTTGGTGCCTCAATGGTCCATCTTTATAAAGGATTCAAATCAAAGATAGAAGAAAGGAATATGAAGAACAAAGCTTTGAGAAGGTCTTATATACCTAATCCTTCAAGCCATTTACAGGCAATTATCTTGCTGAGAAGTTACAAATAACAACTAATTTGAGAGCCTTTTCTTTAACTAATCTATGCAAGTAGTATTACTTATATGTCATTTTATTATATTTTAAAGAATTTTAACTATCAACTAATATTTTTAATAATAGTAGTCATTAAGAGGTCAATTTATACCTCTATAATCTCTAACCAATATCATTTGCAAAAAAACTATTGATTGTCATCCATTTATTACAAAATAATGATAAATCACTATAAATACTAATCAATGGATAGATTTTAGTTCTTAATAATCATTTAACTAAAACTTATATAAAACAACTAACTAACTTTTGAGAGAAATTTGTTAGGAGTGGACTTGATTTATTGTCATGGGAGTAATAGTTAAAAGATAAAATAGCTCTCCATCTTCTTTCTTCACCATCACTTATGGCTTCAAGAAAAAAATAACTCTCTATCTTCTTCTTTCACTATCTCTTGTAGCTTCAAGAATAAAATGGTTCTACATCTTTTTTCTTCACAATTTCTTATGACTTCAAGAGTGAAATAAATTCTTATGATTTTTTTACCATGCTTTGACTACAATTAATTCCAAATTTCTTCACAATCTCATCTTAAATAAAAATTATTTTTTTTTAGAATCTAATTTTTTATAATTAGATTCTATTAAAATTAATTTAATAATTTAAGATCTTGATTCAAAATTTAGACCAAAAATCTCTATTTTTTTATAATTAATAAATAAATAATATTATATTTTTTCAAAATATTAAGAAATTTCATAATAGTCTACAAGCAAGGCATAGAGAAATTTGGACTATCTTTGCTAAATTGAAGGAATAATATTGGTAGAAGAATATATATTGAAATAAAATTTATTTACAAAATTTAGTATGACTTATCAAATATATTCAAATATATAACATTAAAATAGTCTACATCCAACATATCTTTTAGCTATTCATTTTAAATGGATTGTGGATTTGGTTATTATGTCAATTCAACTATAGAAAATAAGGTATTTAGTTTTGGCTTGTGAAGATTTATTAAACCAAGTAGAAGGCAAGGCACTAGAAACAAAGTTTACAAAGAAAATTTGTAGATTTTTGCTTGAGGATGATATTTGTTGCTATGGATGTATAAGAAAGATTATTGCAAATTGTAGAGAATTGGATGCATATAAAGCTTGTGAATTTTTAAAGAAATATAGAATTAAATTATTATTGATTATTATTTATAATCCAGAAGAAAATGCAAAGAGTAAACATGGACATCTATCAATTGTAAAAGCTTTGGTTAAAACTTGCAATAGAAGAGTGAAGGAATGGCCTCAACTTTTATCTTATGCATTATGAGTTGATCAAACTATACATAGTTCAATGATAGAATATACACCAATGAAACTCATGACAAGTCAAAAACCTATTATGCCAATTGAAGAACATATGTCAAGTTGGAGTGTGCTACATTAGGAAGATGAATTGACAAGAGAAGAGTTGTTGGCTATTACATTTTGACAACTTGAACTGTTTATGAGACAGGATCAAAATCAGATTTTTAGCCATTAAAATAATTGCTTAAAATAAAGTATGGAGAAATTTGTAAATTAATAATTAAGATTACAGGACTAACTTAAAGCTTCTTCTAAAGATATAAATATTATTTTTATAAGCTTTGAAATGAATTTGCAATTATTGTTCAAAATCATAGTTTGTATTGGTGACTTTGGATTTATGCAATAAAATCAGGGTTAGAATTTTTACCTACTTTACGCAATTGATGTCACATCTATGGTTCAAAATTTAAAAGTACTTGATTAATTAGGTATATTAAGTATGTATAAAATTTTATATTAATCTATCAATGTGGTTGAAAGATATCTGATTTTTTTATATAAATCAATATCAAAAATTGGCAAGTTGAAGTTAGATAGGATTTTTATGGTATCTCAAGCTATATTCGTCAAAATAAGATGAAATTTGGCATAATGTTAGAAGACTTGAAGATTAAGCTATATATCAATTTTGAATTAAAGTTAATAATTGAAGAAAGAAAAATTGCTATTGAAACATCTGTATTAACTTTCAAGTTGATAGCCAAGTGACATCTATGCAATTTTTTTTTATATTTCTTATAATCTGAGAGGCCAAATTTCACCACTTGATGAAACCTATGCCACATAACAAGTCCAAGAGGTGGAATTGGAGAGCTACGAATTGTGTAATTATTAGATTAATTTAAATCTTTATATTAAAAATTTAATTAATTTTAGGCCTTCCAAGCAATGGTTACCAACATTAAATTAACATGTTAAATAAAATTTACTATGCAAACATAATAAAAATAATTAACTAAGTTATTACTATTAATTGACCATAAGAATAAAAATTTAATTTTGAACTAAAAGCTAAGTTAAAAATTAAGTTACAAAAAAGTTACTGTTAAAAATTAATATTAAAAAATTATGTTAAAATTTAAAATTAAAATGTTAAGTTAAAAGTTAAAATTAAAAGGTTAAGTCAAAAAAAGTAATTTAAAAGTTAAAATTAAAGGTTAAGTGAAAAATTAAAGTTAAAAGTTAAAAGTTAAACTTAAAATTTATTAGCCAAATAGTGAAATGTCGAGCTTACAATTCACTGTGAAGACGATAGTAAAAATAAAGTGAGAGGTAAAAGCGAAGATACCTTGACAACATGTAAGGGTTGAAGGCAGGAACCCCCTTCTACTCCAAAATTTGCCAAAATTTGTAATCGGCTTCAATTGGAATGATTCTTAGCTTGTTGCAAGGCTGACTTGAAGACGCTTTTGATCCAACAATTCTTGTTGCAATCTAATGATCCAATCATGAGAATTCCTCCTTTGAAGTTGAGTGATCCAAACTGCTGTGGTGACTAACCCTCTTCACTTAGAGATTCACTAAAAATTCAGATTGTATTAAAATTCACCAAATCTTATGCTTTTCAGAGCTTAGCTTATAAATCTTGATTCTCCCAAAATTTCAAATAAATCCAATCACTAGGCACAGAGAAATACCTTTCCAAACTTGATTGATTCAAACTGCAAAGGCAATCGACTCCCTCAAACTCAAAAATTCACAAAAAATTCCTTCTTATTCCAAATCAAGAAAATCTTATCTTTTTGGAAAGCTAACAACAAAAGCTACAACTATTCAAAATCTCACATTGAGACAATAGAAATTGAGTGACTGACTAAAGAAAATCCGAGGCCCCTGAAACCCTTGGGGTATTTGAAAGGCTGAGGAGATATCTACCTCAATGAAACATATTTTAAAACTTAATGACCATCCTTCACAATACAAAATCCATACATACACAATCACAAGGTTCACAATGAGAATTAAAATCTAAATAAAATTGAAATTAGGGTTTCGGCCAAATTTTGGCATGGCTCCGCCCTTCACCCAAAAGAGGAAAGAGAGAGGGCTTGGAAAACCAAGCCTCTCTTATACAATTGAGTGGAGGCTCGTAGAAGGGTGGCTACATCTCTACCCTTGATTTTTAAGATCCCTAATCTAGATCTACGACCTTCATTCATCCAAGAGCCAATCTCGTTACCAAGGCTCATGGCTCTTGTAAGTGGTCAAGAAAGCATTTTTTTTGTAAATCTAACTTCATTATTGTGTTCAAAACAACTTTTTAAGCTAAGATCGACTACTCACATGCCTCAATCCATGCTCAATTATAATTTTTATGGAAGTTTTTACTTACAGGGATCTTGGCAATTTTTGTGAAATTCTTCAAAATGAGAATTTCTTTGCTTCTCTTGTATTTTGAAGGAGAGGTTGCTGATCTTGTTTTCTTCACTCCACGAGGTAAATCCGGTGCCATCATTGCATTAAAAAGACTCCCATTAAGTAGAAGAACCACCATGCCACTTAAATTTTTTGAATTTGGAGGAAAATCCAAAATTATCATTGCTAACTTCCCTAAATCTTTTAGAGAATTATAATTCCAACTCCTAAATCATGTGAATGATTATAGTTGCACTCATAGGCTTTTATTCAACCCTTATAGTAATGTCTAACAACCTCTAAATTATTAAACTAACTAAGTTGCTATTCTAATTTTCTAACTCTTATCACTTTAGTCCTAATTAACCTAATTCAAGGAATTAGGCTATGATTTATACCATGAGGGGTTGTAATCCTAAAAATTCTATAAAACTAAATTCTACTTATATAAATCTTAATATAACATGTTTAATTATCATAAAATAGAAAAATAACAAAAATTTAAATTTTAGAGTATAATTGAGAACTCATACAATCTATAAGTTGGATTGATCTAAAATTTTTTAAACATATAGAAGATTTATAGTGGCATTTTTTTACAAAATTTTACTCTAAGTGGATGGTCAAATTAGAAGTTAGAGCTTATTGAAGCTTATTGACTAGGATAAGGGCTTGCAAAGAAAAATCATAATTTCTTAATTATAAAAATAATATAGAAATTGGAGTTTATATATAATTAAAATTATTAATAAGAGTATTTTTGAGCACTATATATTGGTTTTAAGCACTTCTGAATTAAAATCCAAATTAAAATTTTCTTGTATATGTAAAATCTATTAGGATCTTTTAGATACTTATAAAGTACAACTTCACCTTCTAGAACTAGATATCCAATGCATTTCCAAACAAGACAACATGCAATATGACACTCATTTCAAGATAAAGTAAGAATAGTTTAAAAAAAATTCTTCACTTCTATAGTTTAAACAAAGCCACAAAAAATATAATAGATAACATAAAGAAATTAAGACAATTTTCTCATAATTTAGAATATATTACCACTTCAAAAACTAAGATAGTAAAGGAGAAATTCTTGTAGAAGAATTTTCTTTTATGAAAGAGTAGAAAGGTCTTAAGATCTCAAAACCAAAATTTAATTTTCTTATTTCTTTAAAAAATAATGATTAAAGAAAATCTTATGATTTGTAGAAAGACTTGAAAAAAATCAAGGCAAATATATCCATTGATCAATTTTTAGAGGTTTTTTTAATAATAAAAAGAGTTTTAAAATAAGCCTATCTATTAAAAGATATTAAAGGTCTAAATATAATTTTTGTATAAATGATAGAAAATTTAGGCTTTAATATAACTAATCTTTCTCTTTATATAATTAATAGGACTAATCGAAGCCAAGATACCTCCTTTGGATTAGATTAGTGGCTCTAGAATGATAGTAGGTAGTAAAAGATATTTTCTTCACTTTTCATGTTATTCACATACATCCAAGTGAGAATTCTTACCTATTGTTGTTAGATAGATCTTGATTGAGGGTGATTGAAGCAAAAATTTATTGGAGTGAATAAAAATCCATATCATTTCTTGCTCTCCAAAAAATCTTATAAAAATCTTTATTTAATTCCAAGGACTACTACTAAGAAGAAGCTTGATCAATTCTAATGATGATAAAACTTACATTCATCAATCTAAAGAAGAATTAAAGAAAAAAGTAAGATTTATTAATTTAGAAAAAAATGAGTGAGCTCAATTAAAAATAATCAAATTTATTCAATTGAATTGTATGGGCTTTGAATTATATAATTAAGAAGATGATAGGAAATTTGTCCAATGATTAGAATTTAATTGAAATTTATTTAAGATATATTTATGATTTATTTAAGATATAATTGTGATTATTCTAATAATTTTAAGGACTTCTTAAGGATTCTTTTAAGGTTTATTTTAGATTTTTTTTCAACTCTTTTAAAATTTTTTATTGTTTCTTTCTTAATTTCTTTAAGATTTATTTTGAATTTTATTAATTTTTTTTATTATTATTAAGGTTTAATTAGAATTTATTTAGTATTCTATTAGAATTATGATTTTTTTGTTGCAATTTCCATTCTACTTTCTACAACTAAGTGCTTAGTACACTCTTGAGCAAGACTTCAAATAATACAACAATGAATATTTGGAATATAATCAAATATCCATAATTCAAGAAGACTACCATAAAATTACTTTTACTATATATTGAAGCTTCTTCATCTATGTGATCATGCCTTTTGGACTTTGCAATGCTCATGTGACATTTCAAAGAACAATCTTGTATACTTTTTCAGATCTATTATATAAATCAATGACAATATTTATTGATGATTTTAGCACCTAACTTCTAGGACAATACATCATAGTTCTATAAGGGTTAGTCTTTAAAGGTATAGAAAAGTTAGAATAGTTTTGAATCCTAACAAAATATTCTTAGAAATTAAAAAAAGAGTCCTACTAGGATATGTAGTGTCAAAAAAGATAAGAAATCCAATCCAAAGAAAGTCAAAATAATTATAGAATTAAGTCTTTTTTCAATGATAAAAGAAGTACAAAGAATCTTATGATATATTAGATGGTATTAGAAGGTCATAAAAGACTATGCTACACTTTTTATGCCCATCAATTGACTAATATAAAAAGAAGTGAAGTTTGAATGAAGTAAAAAAATGCCAAGAGGCATTTGATATTTTTTTAAAAAAAAACTTAGTATCTTTCTAATTTTAAGACCATCCAATTAGTCATTATCTTTCTATGTACTTTGTTATGTTTTTTTAGTAGCAATAGAAAGCACCTTCTGTCAAGCAAGTAGAGAAAAAGACAAAGACTATTTTATAGCCTTGTTAGTAGACTATTGAATTGTACAATGTCATATTACTTTGTTGTATTGTAACACAACTATATGGTGAAAGATGATAGTATGGATTTTATTATAGAAGAGCCAAGTTAAAGGATAAAGTAAAAAAAAATATGAATAAAAGATGAAAGGTAATAAAATTTTTAATAGTAATATTGTCTTTTTAGAAAAGTAACTTCTACTTACTTTGTAGGGCCATAATAAGGCAAAATAAAGTAGATTGGAAAAACAAATGATATAAGCATCTTTAAAAAAAATTTAAGAATAAATTTTAGTAAAAATTATCTAAAAAAACTAGATATTGATACTCGGAGAGAGTTGGCTATGAACCAAGGTCGAAATCAGACCTTGAGGCACAAAACCAAGCCTTGGCGATGATTTTGGGATTCTTTGGTAAATCAAAGAGTAAAGTTAGAGAGAAAAATTGATAAGATTTGAATAAACATTATTTTGGAGTAATTTGAATGTGTATTGATTTGTAAGAGCTTTGCAAAGTCGGAGTTTATTTTGGGTGACTCTAGATTTATGAAATAAAGTAGATAATACTTTATAGATAATTTTGTAAGTTTAGCAGTAGATTTATAAGTAATTTTTTTTAGATTTGTAGGTGTAGTTGTGTTTAATGTGTATTATGAATTTGGATTTGATCAAAGGTTAGATTAAAAAGCATGAAGGTTTTTATTAGTTATGGTCTTATAATTTAAGGTTTTGAAGACCACTAAGGTTTTCTTAGATATCTATCAATTTGTTAATTAAATTAAAGATTTTTTTTTATAGAGGTAGTTAGCTTAATTTTTAATAAGTATATAAAATTTGGAAGGAAAGTAATAGTTCAATTAGGGATAATTGGCTCTAGAATATTGGCATCAAGGTTACAAAAAGAGGCCGGTCGATACCTGAGCACATTTTTGAGATTATCATCTATTTGGTTATTTTGATCTTTTTCAATTTTTTTTGTATTTGTTTTTAACTTAATTGTTAAGAAATATTCAAAATTTGAGTTAAAATCAATGATTCATTTATTAGTTATTGAGGTTTAAATGTATTGTAGAAATTACTTAGGATTATTTAGGATTTGATTTAGGATTAGGATTAGGGTTTTGGATTCATTTAAGATTTGATTAGAATTAAGGTTAGGATTTTGGATTGATTTAAGATTTGATTAGAATTAGGGTTAGGATTTTGGATTGATTTAAGGTTTGGTTTGGATTTAAGATTTGGTTTAGGATTTGGTTTGTCTAGGATTTAATTAAGGTTCAATTAGTATTTGATTAGGATTTATCTGGGATTTTTTTAGGATTTATTAGGATTTTTTTAGGATTTGATTAAGATTTGATTAGAATTTGACTACCATTTGTCTAAGATTTATTTAAGATTTGGTTAGGACTTATTTAAGATTTATCTAGGATTTGATTAGAACTTATTTAGGATTTTTTAGGATTTATTAAGAATTCGATTAGGGTTTGATTAAGATTTATTTGAAATTTGATTAGGATTTATTTAGGATTTGACTAGGACCATTTAGGATTTGACTAAGATTTGATTAAGATTTGACTCAAATCAATGCCTATGGAATGAAGTCTTTTTTACTCTTTTCAATTCCTTTTTTGCTTAAAATCTACTTTCAAGACTCTTTAGTTTCTTTGTCTTTTAGCAATAGCCATTTTATTTTTTTTAACATACATGGTTTTTTATTTTTTTATTTTTTCATATTTCTTTGACAAAGTCTCATTTATTTATTTGCTTTCATCAAATTATTATCCTAAAAAGATTGAAAAAAATATACTTACAATATCAAAGCTTTGTCTTTTCTTAATTAAGTGTGGATTATCCATTTTTCTTGATAAGACTTAAGCATATTAAGAGTTGTAAATTATCCTCTTCTAAACTAATATTGTCCTTAGTATTTTTCTTTTGTATTTAAGTCTTTTCTTCTATTCATCTTAAGAAATATTATATATCTTTCCTTCTTTAAGTATTATTATGGCAGAGCTTTTTGAAATGAAGAATGCAATGGAAAAAATGTAAGAGCAATTGAGAAAGTTAATACTTGCAATGCATCAACTCAATTTATTGCTATAAATAGCAATAAGAATGGCAAGGAATTAAGATATAGAAATGATTAGAGCTACTTCAACATCTCCACTAAATCATGTCCCTTCTCCTAAAGTGGAACATCCTTCCAATGACGGAAAATCAAGGATTTTACTACCTGAGAAGTTTGATGGCACAAGATTTAAGTTTTGAAGATTTATCAATCAAGTACAATTTACAATTAAACTTCAATCCTAAAGCTATCCAACTCTATGATCGCAAGTTAGATTCATTAGTATACCTCTTTCATGTTTGATATTTGTGAGCCTAAAATCCACCACTCTATGGATTTAGTACTACACAATGAGCTCAAGAGGTAGAATGGAAGAACTCCCAATTGTAAAATTGTTAGATTAATTAAAATGTGGGTGTTTGTAATTCAATTAAAACTAACGCCTTCCAAGCAATGGTTACCGATATTAAATTAAAATATCAGATGAAATTCACCACACAAAAAAAATGATAAAATTAATTAATTAAGTTTTTTTTATTAATTCATAATAAGAATAAAAACTTAAGTTTAAATTAAAAGTTAAAAGTTAAAGTTAAAAGTTAAGTTCAAAGTTTAAAAATTTAAGTGAGAATATTAAAGATTAAAAGTTAAAAGTTAAAATTTATTAGTCAAAAGTTGAAATGTGGAGATTACAAGTTACTGTGAAGATAAAAGTAAAAATAAAATAAGAGGGGTAAAAGCGAAGGTACCTTGACAACGCCAAGGATTGAAGGCAGCGACCCCCTTCTACTCCAAAATTCGCCAAAAATTTTAATTAGCTCCAAATTGAATGATTCACAGGTTTTTGCAAGGTTAACTTAAAGGCACTCGTGCTCCAATAAATCTCATTGCAATCTAGTGATCCAGTCGTGCGAATTGCTCCTTTGAAGTTGAGTGATCCAAACTGCCGCGGCGACCAACCCCCTTCACTTAGAAATTCGCTAAAAATTCAAATTGTCTTCAAATATAGCGAAACTTGTGCCCTTCAAAGCTCAGCTTACAAATCTTGATGCTCCCAAAATTTGAAACGAATCCAGTTATCAGACACTGAGAAATATCTTCCCAAACTCGATTAATCCAAACTGCAAAGGCAGTCGACCCCCTCTTATTCAAAATTTCACCAAAAATTCAGTTCAACTCCAAATGGAGCGAGCCTAACTTTTTTGGAAAGCTAAAAACAAAAGATACAACCACAAAAAAATCAAATTGGAAATAAAACAATTGAATGACTGATGGATGGAAATCTGAGGCTCTTGAAACCCTTAGAGTAATTGAGAGGCCAAGGGAGCAATTCACCACAATGAAACGTGTTTTAAGACCCAATGACTATCATTCACAACTTGAAATCCATGCACATCCACCTAAAAAATTCATAATGAGATTTAAAATCTAAATGAAATTAAAATTAGGGTTTTTGGCCAAATTTTAGCATGGCTTTGCCCTTCACCAAAAGAGGAGAGAGAGAGGGCTTGGAAAACCAAGCCTCTCTTATACAATTGAGTGGAGGCTCGTAGAAGGGTGGCTACATCTCCACCCTTGATTTTTCAGATCCCTAATCTAGATCTATGGCCTTCATTCATCCAAGAGTCAATCTCATTACCAAGGGCTGATGGCCCATGTAAGTGGTCAAGAAAGCATTTTTTTTGTAAATCTAACTTCATTATTGTATTCAAAACACCTTTTTAAGCTAAGATCAACTACTCACATGCCTCAATCCATGCTTAATTATAATTTCCATGGAAGTTTTTACTTACGAGGATCTTGGCAATTTTTGTGAAATTCTTCAAAATGAGAATTTCTTTGCTTCTCTTGTATTTTGAAGGAGAGGTTGCTGATCTTGTTTTCTTCACTCTACGAGGTAAATCTGGTGCCACCATTGCATTAAAGAGACTCCCATTAAGTAGAAGAATGACCATGCCGCTTAAATTTGTCAAATTTGGAGGAAAAATCCAAAATTATCATTGCTAACTTCATTAAATCTTTTAGAGAATTATAATTCCAACTTCTAAATCATGTGAATGATTATAGACATACTCATAGGTTTTTATTCAACCCTTATAGTAATGACTAACAACCTCTAAATTATTAAACTAACTAAGTTGCTATTCTAATTTTCTAACTCTTGTCACTTTAGTCCTAATTAACCTAATTCAAGGAATTAGGCTATGATTTATACCATGAGGGGTTGTAATCCCAAAAATTCTATAAAACTAAATTCTACTTATATAAATCTTAATATAACATGTTTAATTATCATAAAATAGGAAAATAATAAAAATTTAAATTTTAGAATATAATTGAGAGTTGACAATATTATTATAGTTTTCATCTTTTTTTGAATGACAAGATCCAATATTGGATAATCTAGAGGCTTTTTTGGCAAATTTTTGATCTGTGTATAGAGAACATGATGCAATTTGTATTGCAATCAATAAGATCTATATTTTTTAATAAGATAATAAATTAATAACATTCTATGCTTCACAATTTTGACAACTTGTAATTGATATCAAATGAAATAAGGCATTTGTTAGCCAATTTTTCTATGAATTATAATATGAGATAAAAAAATTGATATCCACCTTATTTGATCCTCAAACATTGAGTCAGAGAATTAACTTTGCTGTGAAGTGTAATAATCAAATTTTTGATTTTTAATTTGAGAGTCACATAAGTGCACCTCAACATTAATATAATGCAATGACAATGCCAACATCTTCTCAATACATATATTTAAAAGTAGAAGATATGCAAATTGATGTAGTATATTTTAAACCTCTTACCGAGCAAGAAATGACTCATTGTCATAAAGAAGGATTGTGCTTGTATTATGGAGAACCTAAATATACTACTCAACATTATCCAAAGAAGCAACACAACCATAAAATGAGGAGTATGGTTGTCAAAGAAGATAGTATGTCAAAAAACAAGTAATTCCAACTATATTAGGAATTATGCAGCTAGAATCTTATATAATACTTATTGAGGGTCGTATTATCTCCTGAGAACCTTCACTTTGTTTTATAATAAACATTATTTTACGACCTAAACATCACGAAGTCTTTACCTTGTTAGATTTAAGAGCCTCAACATGTTTCTTAGATGAAGAATTTTCTAAAAGAAAAGGCATACCTTTAGTTAAAAAAAAAAAAAAAAAAAAAAAAAAAAACTATATCTATTTACATAAAATTCATAGACAATTGTCTATTATCTTTAAAAAATATTATTCATTAAATCTTTCCTACAAAAATAACAATTAATGGTCATAGTAGCTTTGTAATACTAAATATCATTAGATCTACTTCTAATCCAATCATTTTAAGTTTATTATGGCTAAAAAAATATAATCCAAAAATAGATTAAATTTTTCATAGTCCTAATTTTTTTGAAAGTATAACTAAGAGTATAATTGATCAAGTAGAAGGTCATATGTCTAGTACAATTAAACTTATATTTGTAAGTACAAGAGCTTTCTTGCATACTCTAAAAGAACGATTATCTTGTGTCATTTATGTTGTACTTGTTTCCAATGGTGCAAAGACATCAAGTAGCATTCTAAGCCAATATCAAGATTTTCATGATATATTTGAGAAAAAAAAATGTAAAAACTCTTTTGAAACATCATTCCTATGACTATTTAAATGAACTTTAAGAAAAAGCTCAATTACCATTTGGACCAATTTATAGTTTATTATAAAATAAATTGGCTAAATTCAAAGAATATATTGAAGAAAATTTAGCTAAGAACTTTATATTCCATTTCAAATCTTAAGCAAGAGCTTCAATTTCATTTATAAAAAAAATGATAGATCATTGTAGATGTATATCAATTATTAAGGATTCAATAAAATCACCATCAAGAATAAATACTTACTATCTTTGATATTTAGACTTCTTAATTAGTTGAATTAAGGTAAGATCTATACAAAAATATATTTATGAGGAGGTGTCAAATATACAAAGTAGAAGAAGATAAATAAATTCATAGAATTAGTATCAAAAAGAAGGTGACAAAATAGAAGAAAGTATCTATATTCAAGGAAGAACTTAAATGGCTATTGCCAAAGACTAGAAAACATAAGACTTTTAAAACTAGACTAAAAATAAGAAATGAGTTGACAAGAGTGAGGAAGGCCTCACTTTTGTCTCTATATATACTACTTAAGTAAGAACTATATGGTAATATGCTATAGGGCCTGTAATATACATGTCTAATTTGCAAGACACATGTCTAATTTATAAAGTAAGTTTCTTAGGTGTGCACCATATGTCCAACTTGTACTACAAGTCGTCAACATGTCCACCACTGGCATACTTGTTGGTCAAATTTTCAACCTACCAATCACATATAGACATGTGTAAAGACAAAGCATCATCTATGAAGCTTCTAAAAAGCTTTCTATAAGATATTATCATTTTTATCTACTTTGACTTACTTCTACCTATTCTTATTATCTAGATAATTATTAGGATAAATATATATGTCCATGACATTATCTCCCCCTTCTAGGAACGAATTCCACGAGGAGCGGTCATTACATATTGATGAAATCCAAGATGCACCAAACTATATTTGCTATGTAGTGTGATCTTTGTTCCCTTTGAAGGTAATTGATAGGTCCCTTCAACCATCGATAATGTTCTATATCAGGGCAAGAAGTCCACCCTAATAGTTAATCATTATTGAGGACTTCATAACTTCTTTCAAATAAAACATTAGTAATACCATCAAGAGTGGTTTCTACCTCCAAAAGTATCACTAAATATTGAGAGTTCCTTCGAAGGTCATGGTACCAAATACATTACATCTCGCCATCTATTTGAGGAAGAACATGTCATTTTTTAGGATCTTCATCTCGATTTTGCCATCTCAAAGGTTGTGATAGTTGCAATGTCTTGTTTGGTAGCTCAATAAATAATAATTTTTGAGTTGAATCTTCTAGTTATTGGTTCTCTATCTTCTAAGCACTAAAAAATCTAAAAAAAATAATAATACAAGATAGAATGAAATCTCCATTGAGATTACTTTGCTTTATAGCAAAGAATTTCTTCACTCTTCATCTTGGTTTTAATGGATGTCATCAATGTAATACTTTAACTTTGACTAGTACATTTGTTAGATTTCTAGATGGCTCCCATGTATATTCATTAATGTCATATCCACGCCAATGTACTACATATTCAAACCTATTTTAGTGCCGCTTTGAATCTAAAACTTCTTCCATCTCAAATTTTTTTATTATTATTCACTTCTATAAGAGGTGATGGTATTTGTCTCCTTTCTTATATATCAATTGTCTTGTATGGCTCAAATAAAGACACATGGAATATAAGATAGATTTTCATAGACTCTAGTAGATATAATCTATAAGCAATTGGATTAATTTGTTCATAAATAAAAAAAATGGTCCAAACTTACAATAACCCAGCTTGTCACAAGGATGAATGGTTTTAATATTATGACAAAGTAACCATATCTTATCCTCCATATGGAATTGAGGTTGTTTTTTGCAATAGACATCTGCGTTGGCTTTTTGTTGTTCTTGAACTTTCTTTAATTGTGCCTTTATTGTTGCGTGTAGCTCTGACAATCAATTTGCCTCATCTTATGTTGTAGAATTATCAACTTTTAAAAAGTCAAAAGTGTCAAATGACATATACTAACCATAATTGGAAAAAAAAAAATGCTTGTTAAATAGAAGAATATACTGAATTATTGTAAGCAAACTCTATCAATAACAAAAGAGTTGTTTGATCATCTTATTGATAATTGATGGTACATCTCAAATACTACTCTAAAACTTGATTTGTCTCTTTTATTTGTCCATCAATTTGAGGGTGGAAAGCCAAAGATAGTTTTATATCCACCTTCAATATCTTAAAAAGAGTTCTCTAAAATCTCCATAAAAAATGATTTCCTCTATTTGATATAATATCTCTTGGTAATCCATGATAGCGATAGATGATGTCAAAGAAAATTTTAGCTGTTCCTTCACTTGTGATAGATTTTGTACATAGTATAAAATGTGCCATCTTGGTGAAACAATCTACAATCATAAATATGAAATCATATGAACTTAAAATTGAAAGATCCATAATAAAATCCATAGAGATAGAAGACCATGGTTGTTCTAGTATAAGTAATAGTTAGAAGAATCCATAAGATCAATGATGAGGAATTTTTGATCTTAAACAAAAATCATATGTTTGAACCAAATTCTTTAATAGCCTTCCACATTCAAAAATCTGTGAATAGAAGCTCTAAAGTCTTATTATATCCAAAATATTTTACTATAAGAAAATTGTGACAAGCTTCAAGAGCACGTAATTATGCTTCGCTTTTTAGAAGATATAAGTGTCTTTTGAAATAGAATAAGTTCTCTTTAAATTCAAACTTAGAAGTATCTTGAGACTAAGAGGAATTATTTTTAATATCATGAACAAGAAGATCTGAGGACATACTTACTTGGATCTGCTTGAAAAAAGTCAAATCAACAGTCAATGTTGATTTCATTACTTAAAGATGAAATTATTTTGACTTTATTAAAATTATCTTTTGTTAGTCAAAATTTACTTCTCCTTCTTTTGATATAAGATAAGAACATCTAGTAAAGACAACAGACAAATCTTATTGTTTTCTTGGCCAATAAGTGATATTGAACTCAAATCTTGACAAAGACATACTCCAACAAGCTTGACAATGATTCAAAACATGTGATGACATAAAAAATATGAAATTCTTGTGATCCATATATACGATGATTAGACTTGAAGTGCCTTTTAAATAATGACAATATTCTTAAAAAAAATCTTTAATTGCAAGAAGTTTCTTATCCTTGATCTCAAAATTAATCTTGACCACTCAAAATTTTCTTGAATGAAAAGCTATTGGATGAAGTTTGTCATTTATTCTTATTTGTGAGAAGATTGTACCTAAGGCAAAGTTAGATATATGTGTCTCCATAAAAAAATGCTTTAGAAAAGTCAACACAAAGCAAGATTACTACAAAAGTAAAAGTTTTCTTCAAAACTTCAAATAATATTTTTGCTTCTTTATTCCACTTGATCTTGTCTTTATAAATTAAGTATGTAAGTGGCACTATAACTTGAAAAAAGTTCTTGATGAAGATCTAATAGTAATTGAAAAATTCCAAAAAATATTATATATTTTTTATTATTTTTTAAATCTTCTAATTTAAGATTGTATGAATTTTTTTAGGATCTATTATTAGATCATTGTTTGAAATGATGCATCCTAAGAAGTCAACTTGAGTAGTGTGGAATACATACTTTTCTATCTTGGCATACAATTCTGTATCTCTAAGTTATTCTAACACACAACAAACATGAATTTCTTATTCTTTTATATTGTTAGAGTAGATTAAAATGCCATCTAAGTAACAGACAATAAAATCACCTAAAAACTCACAAAAAACATCATTTATAAGATGTTGAAAAGTAGTTGGTGCATTCATGAGTCCAAAAAGTATGACATGATATTCAAAGTGTCCATACCTTCTTCAAAATACTGTCTTCTATTCATCTCTTTCTTTAATGCAGACTAGATTGTATCTTCCTCATGGATCTATTCTTGTATAGATCTTAGCTTAGTTTAATTGATTAAAAAATCTAGATACCAAAAGCAAAGGATATCTATTCTTGATGGTAATCTTTTGAATCTTTGATAATCTACACAAATTTGCAATGATCTATCTTTTTTCTTCACAAATAAGATAGAAGCTTTTATTGGAGATTTTGAATAGCATATGAAATTCTTTGCGAAGTTTTCATCAATTTACTTCTTGAGTTTAGCCAACTCATTTTGTGATAAACTATAGATTGGACCAAATGGCAGCTAAGTTTTTTCTTTAAAATCGATTGAACAGTCATATGGACGATGCTATGAGAAAATATCTGTATTCTTTTTTTCAAAAATATCTTCAAAATCTTGATATTGACTTGAAATTTTACTTGAAATCTTTCCATAATTTAAAATGAATGTGGCATAAATAAAAAAAAGTTGATCCTTCTTTTACAACATGCAAAAAAAAATTTATATCTAAAAGTATAGGTTTGGCTATACTAGACTTGTAGCTTTTTATTGGATTAGAAAAACTCTTAATGATATTCAAAGAAAAGTCAAGTTTATGAAAAATCCAATCTATCATAGGATTATACTTTTCCAGCCATAATAAATCTAAAATGATAGTATTAGAGGGAGATCTAATTATATTAAAAATTATGAAACTATTATGACTATATATTACATCTATAGAAAGTATTTCATGAGTAACATCTCTAATAGGTAATGCACAACTATCTGTGACTTCTACATGTACAAGTTTAGTTTTTCATACTAATTGTATATTATGACTTTTAACAAATTCTTTATCTAAAAAAGAAGCCCATGCACCTGAATTTATTAAGGTAGAGGCTTTGTGATTATTAGATCTAAAATGTACATCTATTGTAAAACAAGAAGAGGCTTCTGAGAAGAAAAGAAGACCTTTATTAGGAATTGTACAAGATTCCAATAGCACAGTTCCTATTGTACTTGAACAAATTTGTTTTCTGACATGTTTACATCTTTGACTGCAATACTCCTCATTTTGTAGTTACATTATTTCTTTGGATAATATTGAGCAGTGTGCTTAGCTTCTCTACAATATAAATATATTCCTTTTTAATGATGACAAGTCTTTTTTTGTTTGATAAGAGGTTTAAAATGTATTGTATTAATTTACATGTCTTCTACTTCCAAATGTTTAGATTGAAAAGTTGTTGGTATCGTCATTAAATTGTAATAATATTGAAGTTCTCTTCTATGATTCTCAAATTGAAACTCAAAAAATTGATTATCATATTTCACAACAAAATCAATTGCTTGACTTAATGTCTAAGAATCAAATAAATTCAGTATCAATTTCTTTACTTCATATTGTAATCCATAAAGAAGTTGGCTGATAAGTGTTGCATCATGCTAGTTGATATTTGTTGCTAATTGTCAAAATTGTGAAGCATATAATGTCATTGATTGATTTTTTTATTGCAAGATACAAAACTTATTGGTAGCAATATGGATTGTATCATGTTCTCCATACCTAGATTGAAACTCTACTTAGAATGCTTTCAAATTATCCAATATTGGATCACATCATTAAAGAAATGATGAAAACCATGATAATACAAAACCTAAAAGTAGTATTCCAATAAACCTGACTTATGATTTTTAAGTTGGTAACTTTGAGATTGTAGTTCAATCTATAGTTGTACATGATTGATGAATCCTTGAAACTTAGATCTTGTACCATCAAACTTCTCAAATAATTTAATTTTTGGTTCCTTCAAACTTGAACGATGTTTCATTGTAGGAATAGTAGTATGGCTTAGTGTAGATGTTGAAGCAACTCTAATCCCTTCTAAATCTTCATTACTTGATAATCTTATTACTTCTTGTTATGGTAGACTGAATTGATGTATTGCAAGCATTAATTCTTTCATTTGCTCTTACATTTGAGCCATTGCACTATTCATTTCAGCAAGCTTTGTCATACTAGCACAATAAAAAGAAAGATGTCTATTCTTAGACCATATAATACTCAAGAATTAAGGAAAAAAAAATCTATAAATAATATCAATTTTGAAGAGGATAATCTGTAACTTTTAATATGCTTATGTTTTATCAAGAAAAAAGAATAATCTACTCTTAATCAAGAAAGGACAAAACTTTGATATTGTATGTGCGTTCTTGTTAATCTATCAAGGAGATAAATTGAAAGAAGATGCATAAACTTGTAGAAATTGTATCAAAAGGAATGTGATAGAATAAAAAAAAGTATGTATATTCAAGAAAGAAATTAAATGGCTATTGTCAAAGACTAGAAAATATAAGACTCTTGAAATTAGACTAAAAGCAAGAAAAGAGTTGACAAGAGTGAAAAAGGCCTTATTCTTGCCTCTATATATACTACTTAACTAAGAAATATGTGGCAATATGCTATAAGACCTCTAATACGCGTCCAACTTGCAAAACACATGTTTAATTTGTAAGACAAGTTTCTTAGGTGTGCGCCATATGTCCAACTTGTACTACAAGTGATCAATATGTTGACACGTGGATTCCTTATTGGCAAAGTTTTCAACCTATCAATCACCTATAGACATGTATAAAAGCAAAGCAGCATTTATGAAACTTCTAAGAAGCTTTCTATAAGATATTATCATATTTATCTATTTTGACTTACTTCTATCTATTCTTATTATCTAGATAATTATGAAGATAAATATGTATGTCTGTGATAGGAATATACAATTTGGTATGCATTAAAAAAATTGTTTTATGAAAGCTTGCATTTCAAATAAGGTATAGACATTTTGAATACAAAATCATGTCTTTTGAACTTACAAATATACTCCCAACTTTTTAACATTTAATAAAAAATATTTTTTGAGAATTTTTAGATGACTTTGTTATTTAATACCTAGATGACATTTTAAACTATTTTAAGAATACATAAGAATATGAACTTTATGTTTGTTATGTGTTACAAAAATTAAGAAATATGAGACTCTATGCTAAGATAAAAAATTGTATATTCTACATTACTCAAATCGACTTCTTAGGATACATCATTTCAAATAATAGACTTATAATGAATCCTAAGAAAGTTTAAATTATTATAGATTGAAAGATTTAAAAAACAATAAAAGATGTAAAATATTTTTTAAAATTTGCCAATTATTATTGGATCTTCATTAGAAACTTCTTTCAAGTTATAGCTCTAGTTATACATTTGGGTTGTAAAGACAAATTTTAATGGAATCAAGAAACAGAAGCACTATTTGAAGCTTTAAAAATAACCTTTATTTTTGCATCAATCTTATATTGCATTGAATTTTCTAAGTTTTTTTTTTATAGTAACAGATATATTGGATTTTTTTTAGATTTTATTTTATCACAAATGGGAATAAATAATAAACTTCACTCAATAGATTTTCATTCAAGAAAACTTTTAGTAGCCAAGATCAACTACAAGATTCATAACAAAGAATTTTTTACAATTGTATATTTGTTTCAAGAATGGCACTATTATTTAGAAGGCACTTCTAATCTAGTCATTGTTTATATTAACCATAAGAATCTTAAATACTTTATATCAAAAAATATTTTGAATTATTGCTAAGTCCATTAAAGCATGTCTTTGTCATGATTTGATTTTAAGATCATTTATTGACCTAGAAAATAATATTTGTGAAATTTGTTTTTTAGACATTCTTATCTTACACCAAAAGAAGAAGCCACATCTTTTCATCAACAAAGGATGATTTTCTTAAAGCCAAAGTATTTTCATCTGTAAGCAATATAATCAATATTGACTATTGATTCAACTCTTATTAAACAAATTCAATCAAGTATGTCATTTAATCCTCTGGTTCATAATATTAAGAACCCTTCTTTTAAGTCCCATGATGTTTTCAAGTTTGAGTTCAAAAACAACCTACTCTATTTCAGAGGATGCCTATACATTCTAGAAGAAGAAGCATGTTTATATGTTCTTTAAGTATATCATAATTTTCTAGGGGGTGAATATTTTGGATACAATAAGACTTTAAAACTTATATCTAAAGATTTTTAGTAGCCACAAATATGAAAGGCAATGAAAGACTTTGCCTAATCATGTGATATTTATTCAAGGTCAAAATTTCCTTATCATTGATCTCTATGGACTTCTCGAACCATTATCTATTTCAAAAAAATCATAGTCTTTTGTTCCTATGGATTTTATCATAGATCTTCTATTCTCACATTTTTATGACTCTATATTTGTGATAGTAGATTGTTTCACCAAATTGGCAAATTTTGCATCATATACAAAAGCTATCACAAGTGAAGAAACAACCAAGTTTTTCCTTAATAACATCTATTGCTATCAAGGATTGCCTAAGAATATTATATTGGATAGAGAAACTCAATTTGTATCAAGATTTTGGAGAATGCTTTTTAAGATTGTAAAAGTTGACATAAAACTATCTTTAATTTTCCATCATTAAACTGATGGATAAAGAGGGTATAAATTAAGATTTGAAGTAATATTTGTGTTGTACCATGAACTACAAATAAGATAATTTGACAACTCTTTTGCAATTGATAGAGTTTGCTTATAATAATATAATACATTTTTCTATATAATAAATATATTTTTTAATTAATTATGGTTATTATCTATGACTTGATACTTTTGACTTTTCAAAAATTGATATTCCTACAATAGAAGATTTAACAAATCATTTATTTGAGCTACATATAATAATGAAGGTTTGATCAAAAGAGGCTCAAGAACAACAAAAGAACAATATGGATGCTTATTGCAAGGAATACCCTCATTTCTATATTGGTGATAAGGTACAATTTCTTTGTCATAATATTAAAATTATTTGCCTTTGTAATAAGTTGGATCATCATAGACTTAGATCATTTTCTATTTGTAAACAAGTCAATTTAGTTGCTTATTAATTACATCTATTGGAATCTATGAAAATCCATCCCATATTTAACATGTTTCTTTTAGAACCATCTAAGATAGTAAAATTTTCAAAAAAAAGACAAATATCATTGCCTCCCATAAGACTGGATAATAATCAAGAATTTGAGGTAGAAGAAGACTTAGACTCAAAGCAACACATACATTCATTGGAATATCTTATTCATTGATATAGATATAATATTAGCAAATATACATGAGAGCAACCAAAAAATCTCACAAATACAGCAAAGAAAATTAAAGCTTTTCATCAATGACATCTATCAAAATTAAGATGAAAGATAACAAACCTTTACTTTAAAAGAAACAAAATTTAGAAAAGATTGCATTCTACCTTCTATCCTTGTTTATAATTTCTATATAATTATGATATTAAAGAAATGAAGAATTAATAGCTAGCAAATTCAAGTCAAGAACCATCATTTGCTGACTTATCTAATAAAATATTATAATTATCATAGCCTTTAAGATAATGTAATAGCAATGATGACCTTCAAAAATAAAATATTTTTTCTCAAATAGATGGTGAGATACAGTGATTTTGGTATTACGACTTAAGAAGAGATTTTTGATGTTTGGTGATTTTATTGGAGGTAGAAACAACTTTTGATGGTATTACAAAGGTTTTGTTTGAAGGAAGTTACGAAGGTTTCAACAATGATCAAATAATAAGGTGCTCTTCTTGCCTTAGAATAAGATATTACTAATAGTTGAGAGGACCTATCAACTACCTTCAAAGGAAATAAAGATCAAAGTATATAGCAAATATAATTTGTTATATCTTAGACTTCTTCAACGTGTAATCATCGCTCTTCATGGAACTTGATCTTAGAAAGGAGAATAATGTCATGAATATATATTTATCATAATTTTTATTTAGGTAATATGAATAGATAGAAATAAAAATAGATTAATTTCATAATATCTTCTAGATATTATTTCTATTTTATATGTATTTGTAGTTGATTGGTAGATTAAAAACTTGATCAACAAGCTAACCACATACCTCATGTATTGGTAGCTTATAGAACAAGCTAACTATATGGTGCCCATATAGAAAACTTACCTTGCAAGTTAAGATATATGTCAAGCAAAGTCAACACATTTTTAAAGGTCTTATAGAAAATTTCCACATAGATCCTTGATAGATAGTATATATGGAAGGAAGAATGAAGTCTTTTTTATTCTTGTCAACTCCTTTTTTACTTCTAGTCTAGTTTCAAGAGTCTCTAATTTTCTTGTTTTTTAGTAATAGCCATTTCAGTTTCTTTTTTAATATACATACTTCTCTATTTTGTCATATTTCTTTGATAGAGTCTCATTTTTTTATTTTCTTTCATCAAGTTCTTGTTTTTATTAATATGTAAAAAAAAAGTCGCAACTTAAAAAAAATTCTTCATGAATATATTATAATAATTAGCAAATTCAAAAAAGCATTGCACATTTCTTATTGTTCTTGAAATCTTCTAATCTATAATAGTCAAGATCTTCTTCAAATCTAGTATTAAACCTTCATTAGAAATAATTTACCTTAAGAAGTCAACTTGAGTAGTGTGGAATATAAACTTTTTCATTTTGGCATATAATCTTCCATCTCTAAGTTTTTGTAACACATAATGAATATGAAGTTCATATTCTTTTATGTTCTTAAAATAAATTAGAATATTGTAGAATGAATTGACTACATAAAAAGAATATATTGATAAAAACTTGGCTCTAAACTTCATATGCCATTTAAAATCTCCAACAAGAGCCTCTATTTTATTTGTAAAGAAAAAAATAGATCTCTACAAATATTTATAGACTATCAAAGACTTAATAAGATCACTATTAAGAATAGGTATATCCTACCTTTGATTTTAGGACTAATTGATTAATTCAATCAAGCAAAGATCTATACAAAAATAGAACTATAAGAAGAATACAATCTATTTCATATAAAATAATGGAATAAATAGAAAATTTCTTTTCAAACTAGATATGGATATTTCAAATATAATATCTTGCATTTGGACTCATAATGTTAGGGACATAGTCCTTAGACCTTTCTAGAGACAAGTTTCTAGAACCTTCTAGAAAGAAGTCTCTAGAAACTTCCAGAAGATTCCTTGAATATTCTCTTAGGATATTCTTTAAAGATTCCCTAAAGATTCCCTAAAGATTCCTTTAGAAGGCTCTAGAAGATTCTTAGAATATTCTAGTAGATTCTAGGAAGTTACTTGAGAAGCTTCCTAGCTCTTGGGTAGTTGCTCGAGAAGCTTCATAGTTCTTGGGAAGCTTCTTGATGCGCTTCCTTAGAACCATAGGCCAGTAGTATATATAGGAGTCGAGGCTGAAGAGTTCTTCAGTCTCGACAACACATCTCTTGAAGCTCTAGCTCAATTCTCTTGGCGTTGCTCTTGTACTCATCTGATAATCTAGTACTTGTTATTTCTTATTGAACTTCTTGTTTAGATTTCTTGTTTGTATTTTTGGTCCGTGACAGTTTGTCGAGACTACCTTTATCTTAATATCAGAGCTGAATCCTTCTTGTTTGAGAGCGGATTACCCCTCTTCTTGAAGGTATTCTAGCGCTTTAGGGGTTGCGGATTACCTTCCTCTAAACTGATATTTTCTCAATCACAATATCAGAGCTTAGTTCTTTGAGGCAGAGAGTGGACTACCCCTTTCCTTGGAGATACTTGAGCGTTCTAAGGGTTGCGGATTACCCTCTCTTAGACTGGTATTAATTCCTTCTTTTTGTTTAGCATAGCTAGTAAAAAAGACTGTTAACATCGATTTCAGAGCTTTGCCTTCTTGATAGAGTGCGGATTACCCCTCTTCTCGAAAGCATTGAGGCATTTTTAGAGGTTGCGGATTACCCTCCTCTAAAACTGAAATCGTTTAGTGTTTTTTTTCTTTTCTCCGAGTAGGTTTCAGTGACAGGTAGTGCTACAATTTTCTCCAAGAGACTTAGCAATTTTTTCTTCTCTCAAAATTTTAATCCATCTATTCTCTAAATATGGAAGTAGACCAGGTCATAGACAGTGCATCTCCGCAAGTAGACAATAGAGTGGCAACTCTTGCATATCTTCAAGCTCTTATGAATAGTGTACGAAAGGAGATTGCATTTCTTTGCAATCCAAGTAAAGAACCTCAAATTGATCTAGTGACCGAAAAAGCTAGACGCGAAATTCATAGCCTACAACAAGAGATTATTCGACTGAGAGAAGCAAGACATGTGTCACATACGACCCCTATGGATATTTCAAGGATTAGTACGAAAGAACCAAAAGCGAGTATGCCATACAAGTTTGATGGAACAAGAGCCAACTTCCGAGGTTTTGTGCAACAAGTACGGCTTTACCTACGCCTATACCCTTTTCGTTATCCGAATGGATTTACCCAGGTTGCTTTCATAGGTACTCTTCTATCAGGAAATGCTCGCTCTTGGTTTGCTCCACTATTGGAGAAGGATTCTCCAATATTGTACGACCTAGAGGCTTTCATAGAGAGACTTACTGCTACGTTTGGAGATAGTGATCGAGAAAGAGTGGCTGAAAGAAAGATACAAAATCTGCGACAAGGATCACGTTCTGCTGCAATCTATGCTGCAGAATTTCAACAGCTTACATGTGATCTTGATTGGAATGATAAGGCATTCATGACACGATTTCGATATGGACTGAGAGATGATGTCAAGAACTTATTGATCACCATGCCTAAGGTGGATACTTTAGAAGAACTTATATCTCAGGCAATTATTTGTGACAATCGCCTCTTTGAATTACGACAAGAAAGACGATCAGGCTGGAGAAATGATGGAGCATTTGCTACATTTTCAAAAGGTCCAGAGAATCACTCCACAGATCCTGAACCCATGCAAATTGATGCGGTACGTTTCAAACCCCTCACAGCTGAGGAAAGGAAGCGACGGTTTGAACAAAACTTCTGTTTATATTGCGGAGAAGCGGGCCATAAAGCTGTAGATTGTCGGAAGAAACAAAAGCCTCAAACAACAAGACTCAGGAGTACAAGCATGCAAGAAAACAAGGACGCCCAGCCACAATAGGGACCGTGCGACTGGACATCTCAACATCCAAAATTAATCAAGGTCCCTTTCTCTCAACTCAACCTTCAGATTGTTTTATGGTACCTTTATATCTGGATATTCAAGAACTACAAGTCGATGCTTTATTAGACTCGGGTGCATCCGCTTGCTTTATAGATGAAGAGTTTGCCAAGCTTCACAATATTTCTCTTGTAAAGAAACTTAAGCCTGTCCATGTAGAAGTCATAGACGGACGACCATTGTCTTCGGGCAATGTTATCCATGAAACTAAACCATTGAAGGTACGTCTTGAAAACCATGAGAGCAATATTGTGTTTAATGTTATCAAGACCCCTTCATGTCCTATCATTTTGGGACTATCTTGGCATGATAGATATAATCCATTGATAGATTGGAAGTTGCGGAAAGTGACATTTCCAACAAACTCCTTGAAGGTGGAATTTGCCAAGACAATGTCTAGAAACAAATCCTTGTTTATAGGTGCAAGGGCTTTCATGAAGGAAGCCAAGCAAAATACACCTCTTGTCATCTTCGCAACTCCGACTCGAGAAGATGCAACTCCGACTTTGGTTATTCCAAAGCAGTATGAAGAATTCAAAGATGTCTTTGAAAAGAAGAATGCTGATATGCTGCCAGAGCATCGACCCTATGACTGTGCCATTGAATTGCAAGAAGGAGCACAACCACCTTTTGGACCAATCTACAATTTGTCGCAGACGGAGTTGACTGAGTTGCAGAAGTACATTGACGACAATCTAGCCAAGAACTTCATCCGTCATTCGAAGTCGCCAGCTGGGGCACCAATCTTATTTGTGAAGAAGAAGGATGGCTCATTACGGATGTGCGTGGACTATCGAGGTCTCAACAAGGTGACAAAAAAGAATCGCTACCCACTGCCTTTGATCTCTGGTCTTCTAGAACAACTTGGGCGTGCAAGGATCTTTACAAAGATTGACCTAAGGAGAGCTTACAACCTTGTGCAAATTAAGGAAGGAGATGAATAGAAGACAGCGTTCCGAACAAGGTATGGCCATTTTGAATACAATGTCGTGCCATTTGGTCTTACTAATGCTCCAGCGGTCTTTCAACACATGATGAATGACATCTTTTGAGAGCATCTAGACGATTTTGTTGTCATCTATCTAGATGATATTTTGATATTTTCTAAGAACGAGGAAGAACATGAGAAGCACGTTCGTCTGGTACTCAAAAAACTACGGGAGCGAGGACTCTATGCCAAATTGGAGAAGTGCTTATTTCACCAAACTGAGATGGAGTTTTTGGGATTCATCGTGACTACGGAAGGCTTGAAGATGGATCCAAAGAAGGTGGAAGCAATCATGTCTTGGGAAGTTCCGAAGACGGTTAGGGACGTACAATGTTTTCTTAGATTTGCTAACTACTATCGGATCTTCATCAAGAATTATTCTCAAGTTGCTGCCCCCCTCACTCGGTTAACTCATAAGGACAAGCTCGAATGGGGACCTATCGCAAAAAAAGTATTTCAAGATTTGAAGATGGTATTTACTACAGTTCCAATCTTGGTACATCCGGACTTTACAAAGGCCTTTTATTTGGAGACAGATGCTTCGGATTTTGTTTTGGGAGCTGTACTTTCACAGATGGGCGTAGATGAGAAGCTCCATCTAGTTGCGTTCTATTCTCGAAAATTCTCTGCTGCTGAGATCAACTATGAGATCCATGATAAGGAACTCCTTGCTATAGTAGATTCTTTCCAAGAGTGGCGCCATTTTCTTGAAGGAACTGCACATCCAGTGACCGTGTATACGGATCACAAGAATTTGGAATATTTTATGTCGGCTCGAGTTTTGAATCGGCGTCAAGCTCGGTGGAGTATGTCGCTATCCAGGTTCGACTTTGTTATTACTTATCGGCCTGGGAAGCAACAAGGGTTGTCCGATGCATTATCAAGGAGATCATATCTCGCGCCAAAGGCTGGAGATGCAGCATTTGATCAATAGTGCACGACATTGTTGAAGCCAGAGAAATTTCGGCTCAACGTAGTTATTGTACTAATTGATGCTGACTTCCTCGACCAGGTACGGGCCGCAACCATTGAAGATTCTCTAGCCCTTGATATCAAGCAACATGCTAGTGATGATAAATTCAAGATGGAAGGAGATCTAGTATATTTCGAAGAGCGGTTGTATATCCCAAAAGGGCCAACACGACTC
The DNA here is from genome assembly GCF_059467195.1 of Physcomitrium patens. Lineage (NCBI taxonomy): Eukaryota > Viridiplantae > Streptophyta > Bryopsida > Funariales > Funariaceae > Physcomitrium > Physcomitrium patens. The sequence continues at coordinate 12,538,120 of NC_143410.1, forward strand.
CGAGTTCTTCAATCTCGTCATGACTTTCCAACTGCGGGACATTTTGGATTCAATAAGACCTTGGAACTTATTTCCCGCGATTTCTGGTGGCCTCAAATGTGGAAGGATGTGAAAGATTTTGTTGTATCTTGTGACATTTGTTCAAGATCCAAAAATCCTCGACATCGGCTTATGGACTTCTACAGCCATTGCCTATTCCGCGCCGACCATGGTCTTCGGTTTCCATAGACTTTATTATGGATCTACCACCATCGAATTCATTTGACAGTATTTTTGTTGTCGTAGACCGGCTTACAAAGATGGCGCATTTTGTCCCTTGCAAGAAGACATCGTCAAGCGAAGATACAGCAAGACTCTTTCTTGATAATGTGTATCGATATCATGGTCTACCAGATGATATCGTATCGAATCGAGGAACCTAGTTTGTGTCAAAGTTTTGGAAATCTCTTTTTGAAATATTGAAGATGGATATCAAGCTTTCTTCGGCATTTCATCCTCAAACGGACGGCCAAACAGAACAGGTGAATCAAGTTTTAGAGCAATATTTACGTTGCACCATCAACTATGAACAAGATGATTGGATCGCATATCTACTGCTAGCCGAGTTCGCATATAACAACACCCTTCATGCGTCAACTCAACAAACGCCATTCTTTTCCAATTATGGATACCATTCGAAGCTTGACTTATGGAGTTCGTCAACGATTAACAATCCGGCAGCTGAAGGATTGGTGAAGGAGCTTTCACAGCTTCAAACTACATTGAAGCTTCAATTGCAAACTGCCCAAGAATCTTACAAGGCGTCCGCGGACAAATTTCGAAATCATGCACCTAAATTCACGATTGGAGACAAAGTTTGGCTGCTTCGACGAAATATTAAGACCAAGCGGCCATGTGACAAATTGGACTATCGGAGATTGGGACCATTTGTTATCCAGAAGCAGATCAATCCTGTAGCGTATCGTCTGGAGTTACCAGCTACTATGAAGTTACATCCTGTCTTTCATGTTTCTTTGTTGGAGCCTTATCGAGAATCGTCTTTTCCTGGAAGAGTACAATGTCCACCACCTAGCATAGAAATAGAGAACCACGAAGAATACGAGGTGGAAAAGGTCCTGGATTCACGGCAAAGACGGGGTAAATTAGAATACTTTGTGCATTGGAGCGGTTACGATATTAATGAACGAACATGGGAGCCGGCCGAAAATCTCGCAAATGCACCGCAAAAGGTACAGGATTTTCATCGACGATATCCTGAGAAACCCAAGCCGGTTCGACGATAGCTTCTTACTGAAGCTTGTTCATCCAGAAAACAGAAAAGAGGAGAGAGCACCACCAAAATCCATAGTTGATGTAGTCATTCTCTCCAAGATAGCGTAGAACTTTGTTAGTAGCCCAAGTTTGTTCTTATTGTTTTAGCCTTTGAATATGGATAGCCAAGATACTACACTTGTCATGTCATCTCAAGCAACTAGCTCACGAAGACGACTGCGAGATGAAGAACCGCTTGCACCACGACGACGTCGAAGGATTCCGAGCAACAAATCGCTGGTGATTGTATTTGAGGTCGAGCCTGCCTACAATGGTCAGCCAGAAGGAGTGTTTGCAGGACAATTTCACAATGAAGAAACGGAGGTTCATGCTTGGTCAGAAGTTGAAGGCGTGGGCCACTACCGTTGGCTTCAAGGACCATTGAATCACTTGCCTCGTGAACAACAATTGGAGTTCATAGCAGAGGTTATGCGACAGATCTTCATTTTCTTGCGTTGGTATTGACTGACGATAACATTACTTCTCAGAGACCTCGAAGCTAAAGGAGGAAGTGATGTTAGGGACATAGTCCTTAGACCTTTCTAGAGACAAGTTTCTAGAACCTTCTAGAAAGAAGTCTCTAGAAACTTCCAGAAGATTCCTTGAATATTCTCTTAGAATATTCTTTAAAGATTCCCTAAAGATTCCCTAAAGATTCCTTTAGAAGGCTCTAGAAGATACTTAGAATATTCTAGTAGATTCTAGGAAGTTACTTGAGAAGCTTCCTAGCTCTTGGGTAGTTGCTCGAGAAGCTTCATAGTTCTTGGGAAGCTTCTTGATGCGCTTCCTTAGAACCATAGGCCAGTAGTATATATAGGAGTCGAGGCTGAAGAGTTCTTCAGTCTCGACAACACATCTCTTAAAGCTCTAGCTCAATTCTCTTGGCGTTGCTCTTGTACTCATCTGATAATCTAGTTCTTGTCATTTCTTCTTGAACTTCTTGTTTAGATTTCTTGTTTGTATTTTTGGTCCGTGACACATAAACACATTGGCCACTTTTCAATGATTCAAAAATGATATTTTTTGTAAATTTTTTCATAATTTTGTTATTTTCCATTTAGATGTTATCTTTCAATTCATATCAAAATTGATTGACAAGAACTTTATGATTCTAGTACGCATCGCAAATAAGATTTTGGAATTCAGCAACATATATGGTAGCTAATTTTGATGCTTATTATAAACATATGAGATTGATCTATGCTATTCTTTTTCAATCACTTTTTTTAAATGTAATCATAAATATTTTTAGAAATAAATTTAAATCATAAAAAAATTGTGAATTTTTTCCATCAAAGGTAGAAACCAAGAGAAAGCACTTCTAGATAAAAGTGTACCTATGAATCCAACTTGAGTAAATCTATCAAAGTATTAGAAGACATCCAATCTTAGATAGAGCTTAAGTTGTTGCAAAAATCTTCAAAATTTTGATCTTGTTCCATTAAACTTCTCAAGCATATTAATTCTTATCCTTATTATACTTCTAGAAGCAAAACTTCTTAGATTTGGTCGTGAGGTCAATCTACTTGTTTCTTTCAACTACATAATTTCTTGACATAGACTTTGAACTTTTATATAGGCATAAGATTAATATTTCTGTAGTTAGCATTGGTGATGCATAAAATTTCTTCCTTAAGAGTGTTAATAAATTTGTAAAGATTTGCAATAGTTACAAATGTATTTTTACTTCCATCAAGTATAGCATCTATGATTTTTTCTCTTATTTCAAATAATTTAAAAAATCTACAAATTAATTTAAAAGAGGGTAATCTTCAATCTCTAATATCAAATAAAAGTTTTTACAAAGAAAGATAATCCGCTCTCATTAAGAAAAAAAAAATTAGTATTAAAAAACTAAATAGTTTGTTTAAAGGTTAATAATTGACAATCTCTAAAATATAATAATAAAAATAGAATAATCCTCTTATTTCTAAAACAAGTCAAGAACAATAAATTATCACTCTTATTAAATTATCAAGGATATTAAATTCAAAGAAAATCTCAATATACTCTTAAGTCATTCCAAAAGACTAGGAAATCACTCAAAGATGATACTATTGAACTAAAATTGCTATTACCATAGATAAGAAGACTAGAATATCTTGAAACAAGACTAAAGACTAAAAAGATGTTGATAAGAGTAAAGAATGCTTCACTCTTGCTTCCATATATTCTATCTAATTAGGAGCTACATGGCAATATTCTATGGGAACTCCAATACATGTTGACTTTGATAGATACAAATTTAACTTGCAAGACAAGTTATCTATATATGTATCATATAATTACCTTGTTCCATAAGCTATTAATATATGTGACACGAGATTAAGTTATTGACCAAGTTTTTAATCTATCAATCAACTTAAATCACATGAAAAGTAAAAATCATATCTATAAAGCTTTTACAAAGATTTTCTAAAAGATATTATAAAATTAATCTATATTTATTTACTTTAATTTAGTCATATTTGTAATTATTAGAATAAATATATATATCCATGAGAATAATCCAAAATTTGGATTCTTAGAGTACAAAATACTCTCTTGACAGTTACAACTTTGTATTGGACTTATGAATCTTAAGCAACTATTTTTTTTATATGGTGTTTCTTTAAGACTTTTTTTTTTTTTTATATGCACTATTAAGGTTGAAAATAGAAAATTAATCTTCTCTTTTTTTTGCATCTCTCTTTTAAGAAATATAGATTGTACTATTTCTTTTGTGATTTCTTTTTATTTTGTCATTGCAATTGATTAAACAAGCAAATTCCATTATTACGTCAATGCAAGAGGTGAAAGAAATGCCATGCTTTGTTTATTTATATTACCACCAAATTTAATATATTGATTCTTAAGCTCAAAAATTTCTCTAAAAAAACTCTTTATAGATTTTTTATCAATGTATGAAAGATTATGAAGTTTATTCATAAAAAAATATCTCAATAATAACTCTTGAGGACTTGTAGGTTTTAGCCAAAAGAAATAGGAGATTAACTCAAGAGGAAGTCAAAACCGAAAGCAACAATCATAAGGCTAGGCTCTAGCAACAACGTAATTACAAGACTCTAGGAGCAGCAAGACAAGAACAATTTATCTTTAAAAATCATCCATATTTTACATCCAATAATTTTCATCCATAACTCTTGTTTATCTAGGGCTCTAATATCATGTTACAAAAATGGGACTTCATTCACATTACAAACAAGAATGTGTTGGAGCAAAAGGGGGGGGCAAAACCTGCAGACATCTATGAGTCACCCACCACTAGATACTTTATGATTTTAGCATTGATATAATGCGGCAATTCCTCTGTGAAAAAATTAATCCTTACTACTCATCACGTTGTGTTCCAATGCAAAAAACCTAACTTTTCAGAATTCAACGTATTAGTTTTTCCATTAGTACTAAACCAACCTACGTAACCACTGAAAGATGGCCCTTTCTGCCGTACTTGTCTGCTTGCAACTTCATCTTGTAATCCCTTTTCTGTACATTGAAGGCAAAATGCTTAGCATCTTTCTCAATGGTGCTAATAATCTCATTAGCAGGCTATGTGCTCGTGAATCTTTACTCGATCTATTGACTAAGATCCTGCGAAAGTGGATTCGTGGATTCATCTGAAAATATCAAAAAATTCAATTGATACCATCCCAAATTTCTGCACTACAATTTTAGAAAAATTGCATCGAAACCTCCAAATAACGGTGTCAATATTCAGAGGCATTCAAGAAGCGCATAACACAAATCAAAAGTAGGGGGTAGCTTACCTGGCTTTGTGTTTCAAATAAGCCAGAGAGATTAAGTCCACGAGAGAGAGAGATGAGCTCAAATGCATTCACTGCCGGTGGCTAAATATCCTTCTCCTGAGTGACCATATAATCCTCCAGCCGAAGTAGCGTGAACCTCAAGCTCCCAGAAAGGTCATTGCTCCCAAGTCCAACAGGATTACAATCGATGCTTTAGTTTTGAACTATCTATCATAACGACGGAACTTTAGAACACTTTGCATGCACTTGCAAAATGAAACACCCTCACTGATTTCTTACAAGGGACTACCATATCGTAACACACATTGGCTTATAGTAGGTGGTGCATGTGATTTACGATTATTCGAGCTTACTGTGGACTCACTGAATACAGCATCAATATCGTCGAGGTTGATATCCAAGTCCCTCTCAAACTTAGGAGGAGAATATCCGTTCTTAAACCAAAAGTTTTGGTAAATTTTTTCAGCTGGGATACGCTGCGAGAAGATATGCACATGCTAGTTTGTCAGAATGCGCGAGGCATATGTATCAGTAGGATATGATACGACAATCCAAGTCATTGACGGCAGCTTTCAAACGACAAAACATCTTGGTTTCACAAAATAATGACCCGTCACTTACAGTTTTAAGATTAGGGTCCCTTTATCATTCTCCTAGCGCCAGATGAGAGAAAGGAAGGGCTAGAATACAGTGCTCGGTTTATCCGCGAATGTAAAAGATTTATGTCAATATTGTTGAAGGTCATAGTCTACAAAACAGCTCAAAGCATATTTGTTCCGATTTCTGCATGTAGTCGATTGGGATTTCTGACTCTTCGTATCTCGTTTGTTCCTTGCTTCATCTGCTTTGAGTCGCTTCTGATGAACCTGGTAACACCAACAATCGATACGTGTATCAGCTGATAGTTAAGATTTGCTGCTTGCGAACAGTTCGCAGGCAAAAGAACGCCGCCTGAGTTGGAACGGACTATGTACTTACAATTTTATCAAAAAGCTCGCCGCCAGTCACATACTCTAGCACAATGTAGATTTTTGATTTGCTAGCCATGAAATGACACGATAAAACATCCCAAATATTAAATAATCACATTCTAGAACCTAAGGCACCTCTAATACAAAATTAACGTTAGTACTGACAGTTTCCACAGCCCATCGTCAATTACATGCAAAAGATATCGTTAAGGCGAGTAAACACAATATCTTGGAACAACCAAGTTTGGTGAAATACCAACCCCAAGAAGTTGCACAATATACGGGTGCTTCACTAGCTTCATCATGGATATTTCTCTTTTAATCTGCAAATCCAAAGAATATTCTCTTGAAATTCCCCATATATGTCGAATGAAGAACATCATCTTTAGTACTAATGTTACAAATTCTTGATGACGGGGCAACTTAAGAACCAGGTTGAGTATTCCAGACTAATTTGAAGCAGCATGAACTCCTCCCGCCTGACCATCGATGGAGTCCCGGCTTGGAGGCAAATCGCATGAATGCGACTGGCTACAATCTTTCTGCAAAATCACCTGATCGTGATCAAGGAATAAATAATCTGGATTGGGTTTGTATTGAATTGGCACGATTTTGGACTACCTGCTGAACCATCTTATGTTTGAGGATCTTGTCCTTATCCAGAACTTTGATGGCTACACTTTGGCTAGTCTCCAAATTCTTTGCAAACTTGATTTTGGCGAAAGTAACTGCTCCAAGAGATCTACCAAGTTCAGATTTCCCAACTCTCATGCCCTGATTTTTCTTATTCATGTCGACGGAACTTCAGTCGCTTATTTGAATTCTACCTCACTTAACGCTTTCTTATAGCAGACTTCGTAAGTTTTCCTTGCAAAAATACAATTATTCAAGTCTGCACGATGAACACAAAAATTAAATATTAGTAATGTCCGCAAAAAAGACAAGTTCAAATGACACGAAAAGACTTAATCACCTTCAAGTATATCGGCAAGTGTTCGTGAACTGCAACCGTTGCTTTAGTAACGAAGTAGTCTTCGTGCCGAAAGTGTCAATTGATGGTCTCGATTAAAAACATAGTTTGCCACATTTCTAGGTCAAGATTTAAAGATTTTTACAAAACCAGAATTGATTTGGCACAACAAAATTTGTATTCTGTTACTTGTTGCTGGAACTTCCAAAGAGCATCGAACCCTGTCTAAAAGTGAAAGGCCACTCAACTCGAGAAGTGGCCGGGTATTCGAAGTTATCATATTACACCCACTTCCAGGGTATTGAAAGGATATCGCGTTGCACCGAGGTCCGGGTATGGTAACCCTAACAAGCACAGACATCGTCAACCCTGTTTTTCTCTTTCTCTCTCTCTCTCTCTCTCTCTCTCTCCACCTCAACCGATTGTTGTGTCGGTGGGCAGTTTTGGAGCGGGAGGCAGCGATGGCTTCAGTGCACGCCGAGGAGCTTGGCGAGTTCTATGTGCGTTACTACGTTGGCCATAAGGGCAAGTTCGGTCACGAATTTCTGGAGTTCGAGTTCCGTCCCGATGGCAAGCTCCGCTACGCCAACAACTCCAACTACAAAAACGACACCATGATTCGCAAGGAGGTCTTTCTTACCCAGGCCGCGCTCAAGGAGTGCCGACGCATTATTACTGATAGCGAGGCAAGTGTCCCTTGCTACATTTTTTTTTTTTTTTTTTTTTTTTTTTCATTATTCTTTGAGGCTATGTACATTTCAAGGCATGGTTAGGGTAGTACATGTCAGTTTAGGGTTTGGGAATAGTTCGCTGTTCTTGCGCGCTGGGTTTTTCCCCTTCTATCTCCTTGGAGCTCTTTGATATAAGCCATGTGGATTATATTTTGCAATGTGTCGGGCTGATCACTCGCAACCCTGTGCTCCCATTGTCTTGGGCTTTGCTTGAACCTTGGGACTCTCTATGTTAGCTTATTCAGTTTTGGTTCTTTCTCAAGTGGGCATAGTGAAATGCTGGAAGCATGTTAGCAACTTGGCAATTGTTAGGTAGTCGACCATTTGGGTCCCCTGTTATCTGATCACTCTGATGTTCAATCCTGGATCTTTTTGGAAGCGAGGTTGTTTAGTAATGAAGAATACAATGTCACTGATTAGAACACGGCTTTACTTATCTTAGTGGATGAACCTTACTCTAACTGCTCTTTCTTGGATTTTTCAGATATTGAAAGAAGATGATAACAACTGGCCAGAACCTGATAGAATTGGACGACAGGAGCTCGAGATTGTGATGGGAAACGAGCATATATCCTTCACTACATCAAAAATTGGTTCCCTTCTTGATGTACAGAGCAGCAAGGATCCTGAAGGTCTTCGGATTTTTTACTATCTTGTCCAGGTACGTTTATTGAAGAATTGTGTTACCTCTCTGTGCTGGACTTCAACGTGGCTTCAACTTTAGGGTATCCCTTTTAACACCTGGAGGTCCTTTGCTTGAAATTTACTTGAAGTAATCCAAGGTAGAGGTGTTGTGCGTTGGGTTAGAGCCTGTGTAAGCCAATGATTGCCTTTTAACGCTGCTATTTTGGCACTACTATTTTGCAGGACTTGAAATGCTTCGTTTTTTCGCTCATCGGTCTGCATTTCAAGATTAAGCCTATCTAAGTTTTGCTCCCATGATTGTTATCAATGGTGGATGTCGGTGTAATTTTCAAGGTTTTCAAGGCCACTGAAGTGGGCAGAGCAGTTCATACGCAAGAACGTTTTGATACCGTCAAATTGCTACTGGATGAAGAATTGTGTCAATGTGTGCGACCGGGAGTTTTTCTGTTTCAGTCCTACTGTACATTGTTTGCACCTGATTAATGGGCAAGGCTTCTTATTCTATGTGGTGACTCGGGGTTATCCCAGTTGTAATCAATCAGACAGTACACCACATTTTTAACATCGTCAGCTGTTTTAACCATTGCATAGTCCTTGTGTATTCATCCTGTTTGATTACATTGTACGTTGGTTGGACTATGAATGACGTTCTGATGTGACGATGAAGGATTACGTCCACTACCTTGGTCAGGCTGCATTATTCCACTTTTAGTCTTGATTGAATATTATTGATCAAACTCACAATAAACCCCATTTGACAGCGAAAAAAATTGTTACTTCACCAGATCCTGAAGTTGTTTGTTTTAACGACAATGCATAGGCAATATAAACAACTTTCTGTGGGAAATTTCGTCTCTCATACAATTTTCTATTGTTCTTGATTTCTAACTTAGATGAAAGCATTTGATCTCTCATACAAATCTCTATTGTTTATGATTTCTGACTCTGATGAAAGAATATGATTTCAAAACCTTTCAGATTTTCAAACATTCAACAACAATGCTCTTAACTACTTTAAGCAAAGTGTGTTGGACATCATATATTTTGATGCATAAGATGTTTAACACATTATTCTATTTTCTTAGCCTTTTACAAAGAATTTACTAGATGTCAATGTGTCTTTTCACATACATGATATTTCAATTTTATTTTTATTTTTAATGATTACAAATGTAACATTTCACTGATTATTATGATTAACAAGAGCCTCATTTGTAAAAATAAAATGTTTGTTATTTATTGGGTTAACCAGATTGGTCAAATTATACATTGGTTAGTTGTCATGTACTTTTATTTCTCTGCTTAAAAGTTCTACAATCAATCAATTATGATTTTACTTCATAGTAGGTATTTTAAAACAAAATATATGTTTTATTGTGGGCTTGCAATTGTTTACATTTTAATTTAATCTCTATTGCAAAAGTTCATCTTTTAAATATTTACATTTTAAATGTATACTTTGAATTTTAAAGAACAATTTAAATATTATATTATTCTCTCCATTATTGTATATATTATAGTCTATTCTTTACATATGTTGGTTTGTTATACTCATTTAATATTTAAAGTTATCTAGTATGTTTACAATAACATATATTAAAGATGCTACTACAAAATATTTTCTAATTTTCTTTCAATCTTTTCAAACTTAATATTTAATCATTTCATCTAATTGACGGCAAGAAATGTGATGATGAATTTGCATTCTTTTATATTTAAAATCCTTGACTATAGCATTTGTCTAAAATAAACATTATTTGTTTAAACTGTTCTAAATCAAATTATTTTAAAAGCAAAAACACAATTACAATAGCATCTTACAAGACTTTGTTGCAAATACTTTTACAACATGAATGTAAATTAATAAATGAATACAAAATAATATGGAATTAGGATTAAGATGCAAATTTGTAAAAGATCTAAAAAAAATTCAAAAATGTACATCAAAAGACCAAAAGAAAAGAAAAGAAAAGGATCTTCTTAGATAGAGACAAGACTAAAGTTGGCTCTTGTAATTAATCTTAGAGATTGCATTCATATAAGATATTATACATTGTTCCTTCCATGAATCAATATTGTATGTTGCAAGAAAAATATTAATTATCAAGGGTTTTCAATCATCAAAAGTGGCTTGTTGAAGATAGGATGAAAATAATCCTTGGGAAGGCTCCATAAACTAGGTTGGTTATTTCTAGTATGGTGGGTATGTAGTCTTTCTTCACCTAATCATGTATAGCCACGTGGGTCTATTAGCTATGTGGCCTTGCTTCATCCAATCTTGTATAGCCATATAGCTCTTTTGGCCACATAGCCTTCATTATTTACTTCTATTAATTAATGGAAGTCAATGGTAATCAATTAATTAATAGAAATTAGATGTTATTAATTAAACATCATAGAGTGAAGTCAATTTCTAAATTTTGATTAATTAATGGAGATTATTGATTTGTGGTGGATTAATCAATGAAAGAAGTAGTGGAGTTAGAGTTATAAATAAGGTGCCAATAATTTAATTGTAAGCAAATCATATGAAGACATCTATGCTTCAAATACTATTATATTTAATGATTAATGCTTCAAATATTATTAAAGTAACTTAACAACTTTCTTTGTTTTGAGCAATATGAGACTATAATAGAAATTTACATTATTTAATGACAAGTTTTTTAAAGAATCCAAATCAATCTTGCTTAAGTCATTATTAGAAAAAAGACTTGGCAACAAGATTGCATATAATTACATAGGATTCTTGATACACACTAATTTGTACAAAATTAATGTTAATAACAAGAACATTAAGTTAAAGATATTCAAAGATATCCATATAGCTACTACATATAATCATTAAAAGTCAAAGTTTTTCAAGATTAATTTTTATATTAATTAGCAAAAGATAAGATAAGAAAAATGAGACATCATTTTTAAATAGATAAAAAAAAATTGATAGTAAATTTTTTTTTGAATCTTGCATCTAATTCATTTTAGAATCTAAAAAATTTTAAAAATTATTTGTGACAGTAAAAAATTTTATTATAGAAAAAGAAAAAGAAAAAAAAAAAAAAAAAATCATACTAAACTATAACAATCTTCTTTTATGTTGTAAGTGTTTTTTAGTTGAATCTTGTAATATTAGAAATCACCACATTATAACATATATTGAAAGTTTAAAATGTTTGTAATAAGGTCAAGAAACACATGAAAAATATCAATTTTTTACCTAGAAAACTTAGCCAACATGTTTGTGACGTGTTGCACATATTAACCACTTGAAATATAAGTTGACAATGTAGTGCACATATAGAATACTTGCCTTAGAAGTTAATTATATATTCTGCAAGTGAAATATGTGAATGTAACTTCTAGTTAGATAGTATATATAAAAATAAGAATGAGGCTTTCTTCACTCTTATCAACTTCTTACTTGCTTTTAGTTTAATTTCAAGAGTTTATAGTTTTTTTAGTTTTCAGCAATAGCTATTTCAATTATTTCTTGAAAATATATATCTATATATTTATCTATCTATATATATATATATATAGTCATCTTTATTTGAAATATATCTCATTTTTTTATTTACATTATTTGAATATTTTTTCTTGAAAGATTAACAAAAATACACTTACAATATCACAACTTTGTTTTCGTTTTTGGTTTTTTGTTTTTTTGTTTTATTGAAAATATATTATTTATTTCTTTTAATAATATATAAATATATTAGAAGTTATAATTATCTACTTATAAATTGATATTGTTTTTAGAACTTTTTTTTATTCTTAAGACTTTTTTTTTTTTTGAGTGATATATATATATATATATATATATATATATATATATATATAATTATAATTATTATTGAGTGATATATAAATAAGATTTATATTTTGTATTAAAAAAATTTATTAATAATAAATACACTTTATAACTTCGACAAATTATAATTAATATTAAGTAAAATGATGTTGTATTTTTCAAATAATTTTTCTAAGGCTTACAATATGATGTAAAATAATTGATGCTAAACTTATCTTGTCTTCAAACATTGAGTCATGCAATTGACTTTGCTATGAAGTATGATTTTTTTTTTTTTTGAATTTTAATTTAAGAATTGGACAAGTAGGCTTGAATCTTTTTACAATTCAATAGCAACACCAACATGTTTTCAACACATTTATTGAAAAATTGAAGTTATGCAAATTAATAGAATATTTTTTAAATCTCTTAATAAGCAAGAAAAGACTTGATGTTGTCAAGTAGGATTGTGCTTATAATGTAGAGAACCTAAGCACATTGTTCAAAATCATACAAAGTAGCAACATAAGCACAAAATAAAGAGTATGACTATCAAAGAAGACTATGTGTTGGAAAAAAAAAATTATTTAGCTACTATAGAGACTAGGTGGCTAGAATCTTGTATAGTACCTAATAAAGGTCATATTTTCTTCTTGTAGTATTTTTCTTGTTTTACAATAAGTATTCATTTTAGATCTAAAAGTCACAAAGCCTTCACATTACTAAATATAGGAGCTTAGTTTATAGTTTAGATAGTGACTTTGTGAAAAGATATAAAATACTTTTAATAAAAAAAAACTAAATCTACACTCATAAAAATCATAGCTGGTTATTTATTATCTTTTGGAGATATTATCTATAAAATTATTTCTATAATTATAATAATAAAAAATAATAATAGCTTATTAATATTAAATATTATTAGATTATTTTAGATTATCAAATTATTATAATTAAAATAATATCAATTTTAGATAAATTAAGACTTTTTTTTATCAAATAAAAAAAAATTAGCCTAGAAAAATCAATTTCTTATTGATAGGTGCAAAAAAAAGCTCACCTTTTATATTTGTATTACATCAATTTGAAATCTTTTGACTTGAAGCAAGATTCTAATTTAATATTAAAATTATCAAGAAATTATATATATATATATATATATATATATATATATATATATATAATACATTATCTTTATGATTGCTCCATTAATCTTTAATAATGAGTTTATTTATTTAAACCAATCTATAGCTTTTCACAAAATGAATTACCTCCACTTAAGAAATATATTGATGGGAACTTAGCTAAGAACTTCCTTTGTCATTTAAAATCTATAGCACAAGGGCCTATCTTGTTTGTAAAGAAAAAAGATGGATCATTGCAAATATTAGTGGATTATAGACGACTTAACAAGATTACTATTAAAAAAAGATACTTTATACTTTTAATATTAAGACTTCTTTATCAAAAGAATGAAGCTAAGATCTACATAAGAATAGATCTACAATAAACATATAATGTGCTATATATTAAAAAAATAAATAAATAAAAGACTATTTTGAATCAAGTATAATTATTTTAAATATAGTATTATGCCATTTGGATTAATGAATACATCAAGTGCTTTTTTATTATCTAATGAATAATATTTATTGACAATTTTTAGATTATTTTTTTGTTTATTATCTAGACAATATTTCAATCTATTTTAAGAAAAAAATATAAACTTTAAATTTTTTACATCTTTCAAAAATTTAGAGGTACAAGATTGTATGCTAAGATGAAAAAGTATGTATTTTACACAACTTAAGTTGACTTCTTAAGATATATTATTTCAATAATGGACTTATAATGGATCTTAAGAAAACTCAAATTATCATTGATGTAAAGATTCTAAAAATATTAAGAGATGCTCAATACTTTTTCATATTTTTTAATTATTATCAAATTTTTATGATTTTTTTTTTAAGATGTATCTCTAATTATATGTTTTACTTATAAAGAAAAAATTGAATAAAATAAAGCAATTGAAGAAAAATTTAAAGCTTTGAAGACAATTTTTATTGCATCATTAATCTTGCATTGTATCAATTTTTTTAAGACATTTATATAGAAAAAAATGCATCAAGCTTTGCCTTTGGTATAATATTATTACAAATGAGAGAAAATAACAAACTTCACCTTGTAGCTTTTCATTCAAGAATTTTTTTGATAGTTAATATCAACTACATGATCTATAATAAAAAAAAATTTGTAATTGTGGATTTATTTCAAAAATGATGCTATTATTTGAAAAATTATTATTCAAACAAATCACAAGAACCTGAAGTATTTTATGTCGATACAAATTTTGAGTTTTTGCCAAGTCTATTAGAACATGTTTTTGTTGAGACTTGCAATCAATATTACTTAATGATCAAAAAAAATAACAAAGTTTATTCAAAATCATTTTTTGATGTTCTTATCTTGTGCCAAAAGAAAGAAATATATTTTTTAATTGATAATAATTTTTTTTTTTTTTGAAGCCAAAGAAATTTCATCTTTGAACCATGAAATCAATATTGGTTATTAATTCAACCTTTTTTGATCAAATCAAATCAAGTATATATTGAGATATTTTTATTCATGATATTTAAAATAATTCTTCTAAAATTCACAATAATTATAAATTTAAATTAAAAAATATTTTTTATTTTAAAGAATATTTATATGTTTTAAAAGATAATGTATGCTTTTGAATTTTTTAAGTTTGTTGCGGTTTTTTAATTGGATGACATTTAGGATACAACAAGACCTTGGAATTAATTTCAAGAGATATTTGGTGGTTTCAAATATAAAAAGTAGTTAAAGACTTTGTATAATCATGTGATATTTTTTCAAGATCAAAATTTCCTTAACATTGACTTTACGGACTTTTTCAATTTTTATCTATAAAAGAAGAATTATGATCTTTTGTTTTATAGATCGTTTTTTACAAATCTTGTAATCTCAAATTTTTAAACTTTATAATTGTGATATTAGATCATTTCACTTATTTGATATATTTTTTACCTTAAACAAAATCTATCCTATATAAATATATATATATATATATATATATACTTTTTTTTGACAATATTCATTGTTATCATGTATTTTTAAAAGATATTATATCAAATAAAAAAATACAATTTTGTTGAGGTTTTTTAAAATTCTTTTTAAGATATTAAAAATGGACATAAAAATATCTTTGATTATCTATTTCTAAACCAATAGACAAAAAAATAGATAAATTAAGTATTAAAGCAATATCTAAAATATACCATTAACTACCATCAAAATGATTGGATAATTCTTTTGCCATTATTGGACTTTGCATATAATAATATGATATAATCTTCTACTTAATAATTACCTTTCTATGCTAATTATAATTATCATCTATAATTTGATATTTTTAATTTTTTAAAATTTAATAAACCTATAACAAAAGATTTAGCAAATTATTCATTAGAGTTACATATAATAATTAAGACATAATTTTAAAATTTTTAAGAACAACAAAAGACCAATATAGATGTCTGTTGCAAGAAATAAGTTCAATTACATGTTAGCAATAAGATATAATTACTTTTTCTTAATATTAGGAATATTTTCTCTTCTGAAAAATTAAATTATTATATACTTAGACCATTTTTTATTTGTAAATAAATCAATTAATTTATATATTAATTACACCTATCAAAGTCTATAAAGATTCATTATGGATTTCAAGTGTTAATGCCATGTTGGCCACTTTTGGTACAAATTAGCCATTTAGTACACATATGAGAAACTTGCCTTATAAATTAGATATGTGTCTTATTAATTAGATATATGTAGGATATCCTATAGAATATTGCTACACAACTTTTAGTTAGATAATACATATAGAAGCAAAAGTAGGACCTTCTTCATTCATTTTAATTTATTTCTTGCTTCAAATCAAATTTTAAGAATCCCTAATTTTCTAGTCATTGGTAATAAATATTCTAGTTTTTTATATATATATATACATATACATGTTTTTATTTCTTTTTTTGTTATCTTTCTTTTATAAACGTCTCACTTGCTTATTTATATTCTTTAATTTTTTTATTTCTTTTTTTTCTTTATTAACATGCAATAATCTTTAAGGCATATCAAGCTTAATCTAGAATCAAATAACCTCCAAATAAATTCGAAACAATATTGAATGATTTTTTAAAAAATTCTAAATAAACCTATCAATCCTTAAAAAAATCCTAATTAAATCCTTACAATCTTACTCAAATTCTAATTTAATCTTAAATAAATTCTAATTAGTTTTCAAAATATTCGAACTAAATTCTAATAAAATCTTAACTAAGTTCTTACTAAATCCTAAAAAATTCGTGGCTCTATTCTAAAATAATCCTATCTAAATCCTATCAAATTTTAACCTAACTATCACTCTTAATTTTAATATAATTTTTAATATTAATTTTAATATAAATTTTAATATTAATTTTAACATTAATTTTAACATTAATTTTAATATTAATTTTAATATTAATTTTAATATTAATTTTAATATAAATTTTAATATAACTAAATTAAAAAATTTTAATATAAAAATTAATATAAATCTTAATTAATTTTAAATATATTTAACATTAAATTATAATCCTTAAAATATTCTATTTATTCATTGATTTTATCTTTTATTTTGCATAAAATTTAAGATTCTAATTTTCACCACGTACAAAATATATGTATATATATATATATATATATATATATATATACTTACTAATTAAAAAAAGATAAAAAATATAAAAAGGATTAAATAGTATTTTTTCTTCAACCTTGATATTTTTCAATATTTTCTAATATTTTTCTCTCGAATCATTTATTTTAAAAAAAAATACTTATTTTTTGGTGTTTATAACTATGAGAATTAATATTACTTCAATCCAAATAATAAATTATTTCAAATCTTTAATAACCTTACTAGCCTTCAAATCTCTAATTGTAAATACTATAATATACTTGAATTCTAATAAATCTTAATGTAATTATCTAATTCATTTCAAATACACAAAAAAAATCTAATACATCTAAAATCACAAAGCCACAAAATTTCATTCATAGATTTACAATAAAACTAACAAAATTCTATAAAATGAAAAAACCAGAGTTTCTAAAATCTAACCTTGACATTACATAGCTCTTAAAAGGTCATTATAAATTTAAAATCCTTCAAATTATTGCTCATTAAAATTTTCCTTAGTCTATTCTTTGAATTTGCTCTTTGATGTAATAAAAAAATATTCTACATGCCATAGAGATGCAATTTTGTGCCTTAGAATTTAGTTTCAACCATAGTTCACAATCAATCTTCTTTGGGTATCAATCCTTGGATTTTACAAATAATTTTGGTTGGATACTATTCTTTATTTTCATCTAAAGATACTTATTGTGATATTTTTGATAATCTATCTTGTTTTGCCTTATTTGTGGTCATATAAAATAAGTAGAAGTATTTTTAATAAAAAAGTAACATAAACTAAAATTTCTACTACCTTATTATTTTTAATATATGATTCTCAAGTAATTTTTAAATATTTTCAAAAGTAATTTTTAATAAATCCTTTCAAGTTTATTTGTCTTCATATACTCTTTTATCTAATAGTTGGATTATGACATGATAACAATATTCACCTAAAAAGAACTAGTACACATATATACATACACATACATATGCAAACAATAGCATAAATTATAAATATCAAAAGTAGATAAGAAAAAAAATCTAAAATATATATATATATATATATATATATATATAAGAATTATATTAAATGGATTTAAGCACAAGCAATATAATAAGAAGGGAGAATAAAAAAAAAATGCAATGCATATACCATGGTAGATAAAAAAATTATAATACAAAGCACAACATGGAGTTGGGTTGGCATTAGACAAATGTATGTGAGCTAAGTAAAGAAAAAACAAATTTTGACCAAAAAGAAGACTATTGCCACAACAAATATAAGAGTATAAGAAATTATAAGCACCTATGTGTATATTTGTAAGAGCATAAAAATTCTAAATTCTAAATCCTTAATGTACAAATAATCTATGTTCTTGTTAGATCCACATCTATTCATTCTAAATTCTAAATATAAAAGAAAAAGATAGAATTTTGTTGATACCTTTAGATTTTGATAGTGATACTCATGTCAAACTAATATGAGTTTTATAAGGTGAGGATGTAAAAATCATTATTAAATAGAGTGGTTGCAAAAAACTATACATCATTGGATATGCTTGTTTCTAAAAAAGAAAAATTTAGTACAGTAGCACTATACTCAAGCCAATCCAACTACCAATTTGTTGTCTTCCTAAGATTCATGGATATGGATTACAACAAGAACTTGACAAAAACTTGGACTATGTGCATCTTCTTATTAAAAAAAAAAAAAAAGAAAAAAGAAAAAAAAAGGTGGGAGGTAGAAGCTATAGTTTCACTAGAATTGATTGTCGGAGCTTATCAATACAAATAAAAATAAAATAAAATAAAATAAATCTAAAAAAAAATCTTGAAATCAAAACAAAACATGTGACTCATTCCAAACATAATATCATTTCTTTTGCTTCTTTTTAATAGAGCTATTTATTTTTTGAAGCAATGCAATTTATAGAACCTCATAAATTATGCACTAAAAATATATCATAATGATTCACTTAATTTTTAAACCTTATGCAACACATTATGTGAAGAAAACACAATGTAACAAAGCATTAAAGTTACTATAAAGTTGTGGATTTTCACTTAATTTCTCACTTAATAATTCTACAGATATTATAAAAAATTATCTTTCTTTTTTATTAATTATGTAAATAGCATGGTTATAAATTTATTTCATAGACACAACCTCCATTCCAAAAAAATATTATCATTTAAGCAAGGACTATTAGTTGAAAGATAAAAATTAGGTGGGATATCATTGTATATATATTGTTAATTGGAATACAATAATTCTTTAATTAACAAACACATTACTACTAAAATTGATATTCTTTTACAAACATGAGATATAATGAATCTGCAACCTATATGATATGATGTAATATATTGATTCTAACATGCAAATTTGATTAGTCAAACATCTACTTTAAATTACTTTTGAAGAAAGTAGGCTTATTACTACATCTCACCTGACATCATGGCACAACAATTGACCTTTCTAAAATATAATCACAAGATTAGATATTATTTGATTGTTGATTGAGTCTTTTTTTGGCAATCAAAACAATATTATACATCTTTTAGTAATATTAAGAGAATTTAGAATTGGACTACTTATTTTCTTAATAAACTAGTTACAAGTTTTTAACATTGGATCCATAAAGATATAATTACATAAACCAAAAACAAAAAATCTAATTTTTATTTACTTATTTTATTGTGAGGTATAACATTTTTAACTTGATTTGGTCTTTGTTGAAAAAGATACATTTATGAACCATGTAGATTCAATGCAATTCAAGAACCTCTGATTGGGGAAACGTGGAATGATGTGAAGATATGGAAACTATTATGATTAGGATCTTTGACCACGACAAAACCATGGGGGAAAACTCCAAGCTATTTAATATATGTATATGTATATATATATATATATATATATATATACATGTATGAATAATTATCTAAGAATATATATATATATATATATATGTATATATATATATGTATATATATTCTTAGATAATTAATCCTTAAATATATAACTTGTTTATGTCCCTTGATTATCGCGTCATTGTGTGTCTGTTCCAAAAAAGCATTGTTATATGTTTGGTCCGGTCCAGTGGATCAGGGAACAAACGGGGGACGCCAACAGCCACGTCACTCGCACTGTCATGGTCACCAGCATCCGACGTGGAAGTGGGATTCTTTTACTTTTTATAAAGCCTCGATCTGGGCAGGAGCAAACATCGGCGTCGCAGCAGCGGGCAGGGCAGGGATAGAAAAAAAACATAAAGCAGCGTCGACGCCGTCGTCGTCGTCGTGGGCATTGGTGACGATGGAGCCACACAAACTTCTACTCCTTCGCCTCGCTCTCTCACCTCTCCGTGTGAGAGTGCGTGGAGATGTTCGTGTGGACCAGAATAGAAATTGAGCGCTGATGCATGCGAGCTGACAATGGTGCTGCAGATGGGGATCCAGCACCCTGCGCGCCGCTTCATCCCAGGCCCTTCATGTGTAAAGCGTGGTGGGCTGTCGACAGTGAGGATAAATGATGCAGTGGCGGATCGGCACACGCTCGTGATATTCCGTTTCTGGATCCCATATCGCCCTCGCCGCACCTTCGATCCTAGGTCGATGTCCCACTCCGAGGTTGGGTTCTCATGCGACCAGGAAATGCCCCCGGCCGAGTGAGGCATGTGCCATGACAACTCATGAAGCTTAAACGCGCAACGCGACGAGGTCACGACAGTGGAGGGATGTGCAGCGGCTACCCCAGAGCGGATTCCGGATCTCTGTTTGAGGTAGTGGTGTTATCATGGGTGGTGACCGCGTTCCCGTGCGGGTGGTCGACGAATATGAAGTGTGTCCCACTCTGCGGGACGCGACAGACTGGTCCGACAGGTTGGTACTAGAGCTGGAGACTTTAACGGTGAACTCCTAACGGCTGCTTAGAATTCTGATATCTCCCTCGTGCATGAGCAGTTTCAGAACAATCCTCAGCTTGTGTTGAACCACCCGTTGAGCTACAACGTTGTAGTTAAGTAGCGTCAGGCTCTTCATTCGATGGCCGCAACATAACATTGCACGATGCCGGGAGCAGAACCTCTGATGGTCATATCCACTTTCGGGGAGTAGCGATGTATTAAAGAGAAAAAGAGAAGAAAAGAAGTAACGGCGATTAAAAGCACTTTAAATGCTTTTTGGATATTTATTATTTACAGTTGGTTTTTGATGTGATCTCAAATACGTCGGACACATGCAGTATCTTTTGAGAATATACGTTTGGATTTAGCGTGAGATTCAATTTGTCCAATGCGGTAATTCCTTGGAATGTTAAGCTAACGTGATGCTTTGGGTAAAATAAACATAGCGTGTATTCAGACATACAAAACTCGCGAGAAAACGAAGGAGGAAATAGGTGAAAGACTTGAGTGAGTCAATCACCAAAAAGAAAAAAAGAAAAGAAAACATAGGCAGAAATAACTCGTTTTTATAAAGTCAGATTGTTTGAAAGTGTAAGCAAACTTGAAAAGGACCTCCGCTCGGTGACATTCATATTATTCCACGAGACTCAAGACAGAAGAGAATCCGAGAGCCTTAGGTGACAATGGTCATGATGACTGTAGTTTACTATTTGATGCTTACTTCAAAAATGTCTTGAAGAGAGTGTCTACTTCAAGATGCTTTCTTCAGCAGCAGTTGAATTTTCACCAACAAATGACGATGTGAAAAGCAGTTGACGACAGTTCCGGCCACTGCAAAGCAACACCATGCCCTCCTTGGGATGCGCACAAACTATATTCCGTTTCCTTTTCTTCGAGATAAAACCGGAAGGTTAACGGAAATGCCACTAGATCTGTCTTAGCAAACGTGCACGCAATTAGGTAATGTCCAGGCTGGAGTGAACTAAAATGAACTCTTCAATACATGCTCTGGATCTGTACTTGGGTGCACTTTGCCGATCACCCCTGATGCGCCAGTCTGCACATCTCATCGTTAGGGTCCATTTCTGTAGGAGACAGGGCACCTACTCTTAGCACGATGTGGGACGGATTGAGTCTTATTAGCGCTTTTTTGGCCTAGGGGTTGTATCCTGAACATGGGAATGGGGAGCAACAGGTGGACATGGTGGGCTTTTCGTTAACCCATTTATGTTCTGTTGGGGTGCAACCTTCTGGCGTCCTCGCTTGGTTACCGCATCGACCATGCAATAAGTAGCAAATTTGGAACGCAGTGTGCTGTAACATGCGCGGATTCCTTGTCTCCAGTCTCAGTTACCAGCTCCGTTTGCACTACAAGCCTTATGTTCATCTTCAAAAGTTTCTCATGGCTTCTTCTTTTTTCCCTTTGTATTTGCTTTTTGGCTCTTGGCATCCGTTGACCAATTTGAACTAGAGCAATCGGTTGTTGTAGTCTATATTCTTCATGTACATCCTATACCGTAATCGCAGCAAACTATTTTGTTCAGGAACTTGCCCTAGGAGAGTGCGCTGCTTAGCTGGGTGGAACTTTTCGAAGAGTTTTTTGATTTCCTCTCCGGAACGGTTTGATATATATGTTCTTTGATCATAATCTCACTGTGTTGACAGCTGATGCACGTTAACATGGACGTGCTTCTCTTTGTATTAGTAGCAAATGTCCAGCCAAGGTTGTCGAATTGATTCTCAGCTATCAACTTCTGTGCTCCTTGCCTGTTCTACTGTTCAATTCGGGACATCATGTCTGTGAAACCGTGCTTGTATTTGTTTTAAGTTTTCAGGTGAATGGTAGAGATTCATTAAGCTATAACGCATGTCTCTGAAAAGTCATGCTTTCACCTTACGAAGATATCATTATCTGTATTGAAGCAGGATCTTAGAACCTCCAAACTGCAGAAATTGAAAAAGGATTGCTCCCACTTCGCATGGTCCTGAGCGGCTTGCATACTGCCTAGTGGAATACGCATGCAAACGGATAACCGACTGTATTGCTTAGGGAAATCAATCCCAATTGATCATGGCACTTAGAGCTAAGATCTCGTAATATTGATTCCGAGAGCAATTGTAGTTGCGCTTGTGATCGGATATTGAAGTCTTTTCATACACACACAGAACTATATATATATAAGTATAAATGTATGTATGTTTGCAGTATTTTATGAAAAGGGTGTTTTACGTTTTTTTGCAGGTGTCACTTTGGGTGTCGAAAGCGTTGGGAGGTTTTAAAGCTCTGTCGCTCACTTACATCTTGGAGTACTGCATCTTCACATTCGTCAGATTTTTCTATCTGTTGTCATATCCCCGGAATTTTGAATCAGGTACATACCTAGCATCTTCAGATAAGCACGTGATCACGTTCATACGGATCAGTCGCTAACTCTCTTACGGAGAGCATAGTGTGGTTTGATAACAGTGGTGCAGAAGCTCTGCGAAGTTGAAGATGCAGCACTACAAGAAGTGCGTGAGCGACGGGCTATATGAAAGACATGCTGCCGTTTGCGCTTAACTGCATAAACACTGCTTTTGGTTCCAGCATCTGCCTTCGGCATTGTCTCAGACTCGAAGATGCCAATTCAGCACCCACCGGTTACTTAATTCCGTTGTGCGTAGATGCCCAGTAACATTATTGGGTTCAGGAACTGAACAGACACTGACAAAGTTGTCAACGCCTCAAGGTTGGGAGGACCGCTGATTTGGGTCTTGACACTCAGTTCAATCCAGCAGCTTGGCAAACTCTCTCAATTCCCCCCCCACCTGGTCAGTCATCCATGGCGGCGTCAAATCGTAGGTTCATCCACACTGCTGCAGTGCATCGTTTCTCCTTCTCTACCAATCTCCTTAGTACTTATACATAAACAAGAGCCAAGTGTGTGACCAATGTCCTGGTCGCTGAGTGGCGTGACTGATCTTTTATTCTTCTTCTGTTTTTTCGAATTCTTAGATACGCAGTTTACTGTAACTGGCACAATAATACATCTATATGGAAAAGTGTTCGTTGACGTGCCGGGATTCGTTTGCTGGAGCGCTTTGCGGATGGGGTAGGTCACATGGTCCCGACATCCACGACACGCTAAATACGCTGTCGACTAGACAAACTTCGCTAGCAGCTGAATAGAATATTTTTGGACTCCTTAAACTTAGCAACAGCCGGATTGGAAAGCCTTAACTATTGCCTCGATCAATTGGGCTATAACTGTGGTTGCTAAGTCCCGGGTTGAAGTCTGCGAAGGAGTTGTATTTAGGATGTAACATGGAGCCTACGTGACTCGTTCAGGTACATGTAATCTACAGGAAGTAGAATAACACATCCTCTTGGGTCTGCAGTAGGATCAGAACCTTTCACTGTTTGTTCAGTTACCACCAATGAGGAACGTAGATTATTGAGTTGTGAATGGGAAACATCAAGAAGTAAGTTCTTAGAGGTATACGGCTAAATTTGTTGCAGTTCATTTTTTACATATTAGATTGCTGTTCAGGAAATCCGTTCACGTGATTCTCAAGCAACTGCATTTTAGTAAAGATGGCTTTTTTGACCTTCCACATTGCACGATTGCCACTATTAACTATATATGTCACCGGAGATCCATGACAATTGCTAGCAGCCAGCACATCAGTCATGAAATATTACTTTGCGGCAGCAGCATCTCGCCTTGACGAATTCGTATCGTGCGTCGTACGCAACGGGAACCTTCGATGGAATGTAGGACCATAGACCTAGCTGACGCAAGCATTGTACATCAATTAATATCCCAAAAGTTTTCTTTTTCAAGCTGGTTAAGAAGTTGGTGGACACAGCAAAGTTTGGTTTTGTATCTAGAACTCAAAATATAGGATTAACCAACCATTCATAACTTAGTGACACAACATACTTACACTTAATTTTCTGTGAAACAGCATGTATCGGGTCATTAAGATATATAAGGTGGGAGGTGGGAGGAAGACTGTCTTCAGATCATGGTGCATAGCCTCGTCCACCGATCCTTCTGCATCGAGTCTTATCGTCTAAGCTACGATGTTTGGACCTAGCTGTAAGTCTCTCAACATTTCACGAAGTGCTTCTGCAATTATTCGTTTGGGATTCACCGCACGAATTTTATACGTCTGCGCATACTTCAATTCGACAATAAAGACGGATATGCATGTTTGTGTGCTCCACGCGGGCAAACAGTCAGATCATGCATTGTGTGTGGTTGTCACCGGAATAAGGACCTAGCATGCACAGTGGAGGAAATTGAGCAGATTCATAGACTGTACACCAAAAATTCTTATATCCTGCGCGAGGAGAGGCATCAAGAAAGGATATCATTCTGAAATTTTAATATTTTCAACCATTTTGAAGGCACTGTTGAGATTGACGTACAGCATCGATCCTGAGGTTCAGTATAGTTTAGAATCCTCACGATCGGAAAGGGTAGTGAGAGTTTCCTCTCGGACTGCAGATGTCGGGTCCCAATTAGCGTCGAGAACTGGAGGTATCTTTCTCGGTACAGGACAAGTAATTACAGACTGAACACCCTATGTATTTACCCGCTGATGCAGAGTCCTCTTCGCCTCCCTCGGGGAATGCGGTATGTCTCAGCTCTTGTAATTGGCATTCGATTGATAGTTATTCCATGTCACAAACTCATTAATGGAAAAGTAATTATCTGCCGGATTTTACTCAAAATCCATATGCTACGATTTCTCCCATCAATCTTAAACTTCTTCTCTACCAACGAACATCAACGTCTTCCTGTGTCCGTATGCTCTTTGTTCAATATTTCTTATATGGTCCACAATCCATCAGAGACTGCAAGACAAAATTTGTGAGAAAGTGTGTACTGAGTTTCCTCTGCAGGAGAACTTCGTGAATAGCAAAATTTTTTGACATTAGGTTTCCATTCGAATTCCGACTTAGTTTCCAAATGATCTTGAACATATTGTACCAATAAGTCAGTTTGTGTGTACGCAATATGTCAAATTCATGTGTCCTGAAGATTGGGAACACAATTCCAAAATAATTGGTACTCCACTGTTGACACAGAGAAGACGACACATGACTCTAGATTCCGGGGGGGAACAATAGAATTAACCAATTCGGAGTGACTAAACTGTCTGAGATTCCATGCGTTTTTTCAGATAAGGTTAAGAGATCAAGTCACGCCAATGCATTCGAATCACCTGAGTTGAATGCTTTCAGAAGCACCAATGCGAAGACTGGTCTGGACCACTTCTTCACACACGAGTTTCTCAACGTTAGCTTAATTACCGGAGCCTTGGTGAGAAACTGTCATAGCCCTATTCACTACGCTGTACACCTCTTCTGCCCTTCACCGAATAAGCACAAAACAAGCCATGCGGACAAACACCAGCTCACACAATCATACAGCTACACTGTTGGAACAGCTCCCTTGAGTTGTCGCGACTGTCATCACTACATGCCATCGCTTGAAATCAAGATTGTCTACCACATACACACACGATTCTCATCATACAATGACTTGGCCTTCGGAAACGCAGTTTAAAGTGAGTCAACACTGACAAACTGCCTCCTGATAGCCACACAAGCGTTCCAGTCGTCCTACCACAAGCGGATCAGTCTCAGCTTCTGGACGATTCAACAGAGCATGGAGGACCCTCTCCGTCTCATGACTGCCAAAACTGTGACACTCTCACCATGGCAAATGTTCTGGAAACGACACAGCAGATCGTCAAGCTGGATGTGGCCTGCACAAACGATTAATCAAAGGGGACCCATGTGGTCTAATCCATCCCTCGCCCAACCCTTTGACGACATTGCGTTGAAGCTCTTCGATGCCTTTCGATTCCGACACCGTCGTGGCTCGTTTACGCCACAGCTTGTGCCTAGAAACCTGTCTTTGATAACATTTGTTTGTATGTGGTATGCATACTCTTTTTTCTAATGCATGTGTGTACATGTGTATGTATTTATAGTTTTTTGTTTAGTGAATGTAAAGTGATGTCGTTCTTTTGTGAAAAATTGTTTCTTCTCAAGGAATTCAACTCTAACGTTTAATCGCCTAGAGTGATGAATCGCAGATCTGTGATATCATCTCAGGGCAACATACTCAAAGTTTACTAGTATT
The DNA here is from genome assembly GCF_059467195.1 of Physcomitrium patens. Classification (NCBI taxonomy): domain Eukaryota; kingdom Viridiplantae; phylum Streptophyta; class Bryopsida; order Funariales; family Funariaceae; genus Physcomitrium; species Physcomitrium patens. The sequence goes on from NC_143410.1 coordinate 12,565,103, forward strand.
TTGCGATGGATCGAATTGGTAGGAATTATGTGGTTTGGGCGTATACTTAAAGTGTATATATATATATATATATATATATATATATGTTTTTTTATTTTTAATATTTGTGTTTTGTTAAATCTACTTTAATCTACTTTTGAAATGAAAGTAGATTAAAGTAAATTAAAGTAGATTAATATATATATATATATATATATATAGACTTTTATTATTCATTTAATCAGATTGAATTATGAATCGAAATGATATCACCAAAAATTATTTTGGAAAAACTTATAATCTGAATAAAATAAGAGCACTGAACTAAAATAAAATTGTTTTACAAAATTTTAATTTTTTGACCCATTTCAATCAAAAATTTCAATAAAATAAGAACATTGAAAATTATCTATACTTTTTTTTGTATTTATAGATTTTGCCTTTTTTTAAAATTTTTTATTACTCAACATACCT